>NC_060149.1:143705048-144416923 GCF_021461385.2 Schistocerca piceifrons
CGTGTGAGTGTACATCCTGCCACGAGTCAGTAGTAAGGAGCGGTATAAACGATAGGTTTCTCGGAGGAGTAGGGATCATGCGAGGAGTGTGAGGCGGTGAGGATATACGGTCTTGTTAGATATATGGCCGAAAAATATCTTTTGACAAGGTGTGATGCAGGAAAGATGTGGCGTGAGGGATATCATCAGGTTGCTGGAACGATACTGGGTGGCTTCCAGTATGGGTATGTATGGCTTCATTATAAGAATTCCAATTGATGCTTGAGTAGTCTTAGATAACATTCGTACGGATGTTGGGGATGGGGTGGGGGTTGAGGTAGCGTGTTGGGGGATCTGAGTGGGACACGTAGATGGTCACTACCTATTGGATCGAAGATTGATGCAATGAGTTTGTGAGATGCTACACGATGGTGTTATATCAGAATGGGTGTTTGTGGAAGGGTGACAATGCCAGCTTGGAGGGAATCTGCAAAGTGACGGCTCTGTTGGAGTTCTGTAGGGTATCTGTTATGGATATTAAGATCTGTGGCAGTAATATAGATTGAAGAAATACAGTCTGTATGGGTGACGAAGTTGTAGGGTATGGAGAGATTGGGTCATATGTCTATAACTGCACAGTTACTATTAAGTTTTGTAGAAGAGGATAAGGACAAGACGTTAGGATACCATGGGACATTTGCTATAGGATATGTGGTCATTAAAATGGATCGATGTTTTGGAGTACTATCTTCATAAAATTTATCATATCTTCAGCAGTGGGTGGTGGGCAGAGGTAATTGTTGAGATGAACAGGATTAATGTTGGGAGAGACAGGGACAGTTAATACCTGTTCCTTAGTTTGAGGCTTGGCTGTGTATTTCGTGCAATATGTGGGCGTTGCAGGTAGGAGGGGCAGCAAGATTAGAGCATTATTTAAGAATATGAGAGGCTTTACAGTGTGGACAGGTGTGTGGGTTTCTGGAATTAGCCACAAGGAGATCGTTGTAACGGAGACATTTTGGGTAGTGGTAGGTCTCAGGATGGGATCTGGAAGTTCAACTTTGAGAGGACAGTGGTACATCTTTAAGGAGATGAAGTCCATTTCCTCATCTGTCATCAGTGGTGAGGGTCGAAGGATGGTGGGGAGGTTGCGTTTGTTTGGTCCAGGTGGTGAGAGTGACAAGTGTTATGGTTGCTTTTGCAGAGGAGTTAAGTATGGAAGTTGAGATTCAGGTATTTTATGAAGGACTGATTGTCCATTGGAAGATATGTTGGATTTGGATATTTGGAAGATACTTTTTATGTTCAAGGTTGATGGCTTTGGGTTTGAGGAAATTTGGGCCTGGACTGGAGAAGATGAAGGTAAAGATGCGAAGGGTAGGGGAGGATGCTGAGGCTGAGGAACTGTGTCCATGTACACGGTATTGTCCTCTTCGGTTTGGAGCTATTTAGATGTGAAACTGGGAGCAGTGTCAGTGTTTTGGTGTTTTCGTTATTTCTTAGTGATTGTTCCAGAGAAAGAAGATTGTGGGATGGAGGAGTACGGATATTGCGTTATTGAGGGTTACCAGTGCATTGTGCAGGTCCTTAGCATGGTTTGCATCAGTCTGAGTACTGCGCCTTGTGGAAGTGATGCTCAGGCTGTGAGGCGTTGCAGCTGTTGCTCGGCGGGTTGAAGTGCGTGCGGAAATCGTAGCTGTGTCGGCTGATAATTTCAGACTGAAAGAGAACTGGTTTGGAGATGTTGGAAGGGAAAGATATGCTTGAATTGTGGTTGTGGTAGGAGAGCAAATTTTAAATAGGTTAGGATAGACGTAGAGAGGTGGTTGAGAGGATGTGCCATATGTGGTGACAGTGGAAGCAGGATATGAGGAGCTACAGGTTATTGACGGGGTGGGAAGATCCATGATGGTGGATGGCGATGAACGGCGTTGAGTGGTGTGGGTGCCCGTTGAAGTGGGCTGCAGAGGAGATGATAAGCTGTGGCCAAGCGGCTGGCGACGAAGTGTCTCCAAAGCAGCAAGGGATGACAGCGGTGATGTCCGGAGCGTTGCGGAGGTGAGAACAGTGACAGGCGTCGGCGGCGGCAGAGGCGGCGGCGACGAGGACAACGGCGGCGACGGTGACGGTGACTGCGAAACACCAGCAGATGGTACAACAGTACGACGAGGACGGTAAACGGCGACGAATACCTAATACGGTTACAAACCAGGCGGCGCCTATCAACCTAACGTTAGATGTTGGCTCTAGCCAGTCTAGTTGATAGGAACTAGTGGTCCAAATGGCTCTGAGCACTATGAGACTTAACATCTTAGGTCATCAGTCCCCTAGAACGTAGAACTACTTAAACCTAACTAACCTAAGGACATCACACACATCCATGCCCGAGGCAGGATTCAAACCTGCGACCGTAGCGGTCGCGCGGTTCCAGACTGAAGCGCCTAGAACCGCTCAGCCACACCGGCCGGCCTACATCTACATCTACATCTACATCCATACTCCGCAAGCCACCTGACGGTGTGTGGTGGAGGGTACCTTGAGTATCTCTATCGGTTCTCCCTTCTATTCCATTCTCGTATTGTTCGTGGAAAGAAGGATTGTCGGTATGCCTCTGTGTGGGCTCTAATCTCTCTGATTTTATCCTCATGGTCTCTTCGCGAGATATACGTAGGAGGGAGCAATATACTGCTTGACTCTTCGGTGAAGGTATGTTCTCGAAACTTTGACAAAAGCCCGTACCGAGCTACTGAGCGTCTCTCCTGCAGAGTCTTCCACTGGAGTTTATCTATCATCTCCGTAACGCTTTCGCGATTACTAAATGATCCTGTAACGAAGCGCGCTGCTCTCCGTTGGATCTTCTCTATATCTTCTATCAACCCTATCTGGTACGGATCCCACACTGCTGAACAGTATTCAAGCAGTGGGCGAACAAGCGTACTGTAACCTACTTCCTTTGTTTTCGGATTGCATTTCCTTAGGATTCTTCCATTTCCTTAGGATTCTTCCAATGAATCTCAGTCTGGCATCTGCTTTACCGAGGATCAACATTATATGATCATTCCATTTTAAATCACTCCTAATGCGTACTCCCAGATAATTTATGGTATTAACTGCTTCCAGTTGCTGACCTGCTATTTTGTAGCTAAATGATAAAGGATCTATCTTTCTGTGTATTCGCAGCACATTACACTTGTCTACATTGAGATTCAATTGCCATTCCCTGCACCATGCGTCAATTCGCTGCAGATCCTCCTGCATTTCAGTACAATTTTCCATTGTTACAACCTCTCGATACACCACAGCATCATCCGCAAAAAGCCTCAGTGAACTTCCGATGTCATCCACAAGGTCATTTATGTATATTGTGAATAGCAACGGTCCTATGACACTCCCCTGCGGCACGCTTGAAATCACTCTTACTTCGGAAGACTTCTCTCCATTGAGAATGACATGCTGCGTCCTGTTATCTAGGAACTCCTCAATCTAATCACACAATTGGTCTGATAGTCCATATGATCTTACTTTGTTCATTAAACGACTGTGGGGAACTGTATCGAACGCCTTGCGGAAGTCAAGAAACACGGCATCTACCTGTGAACCCGTATCTATGGCCCTCTGAGTCTCGTGGACGAATAGCGCGAGCTGGGTTTCACATGACCGTCTTTTTCGAAACCCATGCTGATTCCTACAGAGTAGATTTCTAGTCTCCAGAAAAGTCATTATACTCGAACACAATACGTGTTCCAAAATTCTACAACTGATCGACGTTAGAGATATAGGTCTATAGTTCTGCACATCTGTTCGACGTCCCTTCTTGAAAACGGGGATGACCTGTGCCCTTTTCCAATCCTTTGGAACGCTACGCTCTTCTAGAGACCTACGGTACACCGCTGCAAGAAGGGGGGCAAGTTCCTTCGCGTACTCTGTGTAAAATTGAACTGGTATCCCATCAGGTCCAGAGGCCTTTCCTCTTTTGAGCGATTTTAATTGTTTCTCTATCCCTCTGTCGTCTATTTCGATATCTACCATTTTGTCATCTGTGCGACAATCTAGAGAAGGAACTACAGTGCAATCTTCCTCTGTGAAACAACTTTGGAAAAAGACATTTAGTATTTCGGCCTTTAGTCTGTCATCCTCTGTTTCAGTACCATTTTGGTCACAGAGTGTCTGGACATTTTGTTTTGATCCACCTACCGCTTTGACATAAGACCAAAATTTCTTAGGATTTTCTGCCAAGTCAGTACATAGAACTTTACTTTCGAATTCATTGAACGCCTCTCGCATAGCCCTCCTCACACTACATTTCGCTTCGCGTAATTTTTGTTTGTCTGCAAGGCTTTGGCTATGTTTATGTTTGCTGTGAAGTTCCCTTTGCTTCCGCAGCAGTTTTCTAACTTGGTTGTTGTACCACGGTGGCTCTTTTACATCTGTTACGATCTTGCTTGGCACATACTCATCTAACGCATTATGTACGACTGTTTTGAACTTTGTCCACTGATCCTCAACACTATCTGTACTTGAGACAAAACTTTTGTGTTGAGCCAACAAGTACTCTGAAATCTGCTTTTTGTCACTTTTTCTAAACAGAAAAATCTTCCTACCCTTTTTAATATTCCTATTTACGGCTGAAATCATCGATGCCGTAACCGCTTTATGATCGCTGATTCCCTGTTCTGCGTTAACTTTTTCAAATAGTTCGGGTCTGTTTGTCACCAGAAGGTCTAATATGTTATCGCCACGAGTCAGTTATCTGTTTAACTGCTCAAGGTAGTTTTCAGATAAAGCACTTAAAAAAATTTCACTGGATTCTTTGTCCCTGCCACCCGTTATGAACGTCTGAGTCTCCCAGTCTATATCCGGCAAATTAAAATCTCCACCCAGAACTATAACATGGTGGGGAAATCTACTCGAAATATTTTCCAAATTATCCTTCAGGTGCTCAGCCACAACAGCTGCTGAGCCAGGGGGCCTATAGAGACATCCAATTACCATGTCTGAGCCTGCTTTAACCGTGACCTTCACCCAAATCATTTCACATTTCAGATCTCCGTCAATTTCCTTCGATACTATTGCACTTCTTATCGCTATAAACACGCCCCCCCCCTTCACTGTCCAGCCTGTCTCTGCGGTATACATTCCAATCTGAGTTTAGGATTTCATTACTATTTACATCTGGTTTCAGCCAACTTTCTGTCCCTAGTACTATATGGGCGTTGTGACCGTTTATTAATGAGAGCAGTTCTGGGACCTTTCTGTAGACGCTCCTGCAGTTTACTATTAGCACATTAATATTGTTATTCCCTGTTGCATTTTGCCTACTCCTACCTTGCTGCGTCTCAGGAGGCGTCTTGTCGGGCCTAGGGAGGGGATTCTCTAACCTAAAAAAACCCCCATGTGCACTCCACACGTACTCCGTTACCCTTGTAGCCGCTTCCGGCGTGTAGTGCACGCCTGACCTATTCAGGGGGACCCTACATTTCTCCACCCGATAGCGGAGGTCGAGAAATTTGCACCCCAGATCTCCGCAGAATCGTCTGAGCCTCTGGTTTAAGCCTTCCACTCGGCTCCAAACCAGAGGACCGCGATCGGTTCTGGGAACGATACTACAAATAGTTAGCTCTGATTTCACCCCGCGAGCGAGGCTTTCCGCCTTCACCAATTCCGCCAACCGCCTGTACGAACTGTGGATGACCTCTGAACCCAGACGGCAGGAGTCATTGGTGCCGACATGAGCAACAATTTGCAGTCGGGTGCACCCAGTGCTCTCTATCGCCGCCGGCAGAGCCTCCTCCACATCTCGGATGAGACCCCCTGGCAAGCAGACAGAGTGAACACTGGCCTTCTTCCCCGACCTTCCCGCTATTTCCCTAACTAACGAACAACTAAGTAGGAGAAGGACGACGACAGGGTAGCAGCTATCGAACTAGCACTATAGTGTGTCTCTACCCGGGCTAGTTAATAGGTTGTGGGAGTGTGGGATTACAATGCATGGAGATGCGCCTTTCATTAACCCGACTCGCTTGTATGGAGTTACGCGCAATGTGCCCCCTTGTGTAACATGCAGGTGAGCTAGACGCGGAGTGACGACCATTGGATGAAACATTTTCCGACATGAGTATAGCTTTTAGTCAAATGGTTCAAATGGCTCTGAGCACTATGGGACGTAACATCTGAGGTCATCAGTCCCGTAGAACTTAGAACTACTTAAACCTAACTAACCTAAGGACATCACACACATCCATGCCCGAGGCAGGATTCGAACCTGCGACCGTAGCGGTCACGCGAGCTTTTAGTCGGTGTACCACACTTCCTTAGGTAAATGCTGGGCTGGTCTCTAAATTCTGCCCTAGAAAGTACGACACGCAGACTGTTAAGATACAGTACCACACTGAGAAAAGCTTAGATGATTCCCAGACCGACGGCGTACACGACTTCCTTTCCTTAGGTTACCTTGACAACTGGGGCGTCAAGTAGTTCTGCCGACCAAAAAGTTAAAGAATAAAATAAAACTTGCCAAATTTCGAAAAAGCGGATCGCTTCTTAGACGGGATGAACGCTAGGGAAAAGAAAGAATATTTTCTTAAACTCGTTTTGGGAGACTAATTTACAAAATTTTAAGATTAATACCTTTCAGTGTATTTGCTCGCACTGACGATTGTTGAGAATATCTGACAGCTATCGCTCTTTTTGAAACAAATCCGTAATGAATCATACGGTTTTTTCTGTAAGTCTTCTGTATAACTTCTGTAACATCTGCTCTGAGAGGACGCATGTTATAGAAAAATGACTCAAGATCGGATTGAAAGATATTTTTTGAAGAGGTTTTCTTCTTAGATCATTTATACATTGTAATAATTCTTACAGTGAATCTCATCTTGGAATATACTACAGTCTAAATATGTATCGGCGACGGTTTAATTAAACAATGTAAGACCTTTTCGCCTATCCTTGTTCTCTCGATGTTCGATGGTCCCTTATTGAGAATCATCAAGTAGTCTGAGTGCCAAGTGCTGATTATTTTTCCCACATTTAACAACAGTTTTGAAATGATGCGTCATTAAATATTAAAGGTAAAAGAGACCTCAATCCGAAGGCTAAACAGCACAATGCTGTAAAATCGTGGTCCCATTAGATGTGATACGCCCTTCCCGTCCCTTTGATCTTTCAACTGATTCATTCATCTGGTTACAGGAGTTTAACATGGATTCCGAACCACAGTGCAGTTTGAAAAATGAAACATGTACAAATCACTGGTCCAGATGAAAGAAGCAATAAGTGACAGAATATATCGGAGCACCATCTTAAGGTTGAACCCCACATCGAGGCATCAGTTTTGTCTTTTGATGTGGCCCACTACGAATTGCTTTCCTGTGCCAACCTCTGCATCTCAGAGTCGCACTTGCAAACTACGTCCTCAGTTACCAATCTCTGTCTCTCTACAGTTTTCACCCTACTATAACATGTTACATACTAAGTATGAAAAAAAAAACTGAAACGGCTGACGTTGTTAGGATTGCGCCGCATGGTGGATTCCGAATATTAGGAATATCGGACGTTGTGTCATTACATGTTTTTCAATCTGGAACGGAGTAAAGGTCAAAATGTAGGTACTGGAAACGAGAAAACAAGAGTATATTGCGAAACATTTACTTAAAGACTCATTTGTGACGGAAATTTCGCTTGTGGCTCTTGCTATTGGTCCGTGTGAAACAAGTTGAAGAAGGCCTCTCTTGGAGCATCTGATAATAAAAGTTGCTAATGAACAGTCATTTCTTCTCAGCTTATTATAATCAGTAGTTTTTTAATTGGAATTTCAAATGAATGTGTTTGTCCTGACTATATGGATATATATTCCAGTATTTTATATTCGCTTGACTCGGATAAACGAAGTGCCTGAGTGCAAAATGGTGCACAACCAGAATTACCTGTATTTCTGTGCGGCAGCTCGATTTTAAATGCGTCCGAGTAGCCGAAACAACTTTCAATTATCTGCTGTAATTACTGCGTCGCGTTAAGAGTGATTAGAAAGACCGTTTCCATGCACTTTACTGTCAAGGCAAATGTCATTTTCACATTTATTTTTTCGAGCAATTGGTCTCGTGCGACTGAGATGTCTGATAATTGCCATGTACGCTAACTAATGGACGTAAAAATTATCTTTCCAATATTTTAGTTGTGTTCATAGTTTAAATTAGCGGAGGCCAATGCCTTTCAGAACACTAGCTTACAAACATTTCGTAGAATTTAATTCTATTTTATTTATAATGAGCCCCTTTTCCTTGATGCCAGAGTTCTTTGTTGCTATGCCTCACGTTTCTTAATATTAATCAGATACGATATAGCAGACGTGGTGGTATTGTGTAAAATAGCACCTGTAGCAATAAACAGAGACATTTCAGTTTTACCCTACGAAATCTGTATGCCAGGCTCCTCTATCGTATGTCTTTCACATTCATTTTGTAGGTCTGCTTTAACGGTTGTTGCTAGGAATGCTACCAATGTCTGTAGTTAATTATTTGCTCTTCATCTGCATCGACATGTACTTGGATACTCCACAAATCACATTTAAGCGCCTGGTAGAGGTTCATCGAATCACCTTCACAATAATTCTCCATTATTCCAATCTCGTATGCCGCGCGGAAAGAACGAACACCTATATCTTTCCGTAAGCGCTCTTATTTCCCTTATTTTTCGGTGGTGATCGTTTCTCCTATGTAGGTCGGTGTCAACAAAATATTTTCGCTTTCGGAGGAGAAAGTTGGTGACTGAAATTTCGTGAGAAGATTCCACCATAACGAAAAACGCCGTTGTTTTAATGATGTCCACCCCAAAGCCTGTATCACGTCCGTGACACTCTCTCCCCTATTTCGCGATAATACAAAACGAGTTGCTGTTCTTTGAAATTTCTCGATGTAATCCGATAATCCTATCTGGTAAGGACGCCAGATCGCGCAGCAGTACTCCAAAAGAAGACGGATAAGCGTACTGTAGGCAGCCTCTTTCTGATGGGTTATTTTTTTAAAAAAAATATTGCTCCGTAATTTCCATTCCTCTTCCCTAGTTTTACAACGAAGTTAATTTTTAGTTACGTTTTAACCACTTTAATCATTCTCAAGTTCGCCCAGTTAATGATAAGAAATAGTTCAGGAACAGCTCTTCTTCAGTCCCGCGCAAAATTCAGTATAAAATGCTGTTTACCTGATTATGTCGTTTCTGATCGCTCTTTATTGTCGCAGCCGCTCATATTCCTCGTGCAGAATTAATTAAAATATGACCTATACACAGAAATACATTGACATCCCAGACTGCAGCGTTTTTAAATTCATATTTCGCATTATACTTCCTACTTGTTGGTCTTCTTCATTATGTTCCTCTTCTGGCTTCTGAGAAACCTGTTCCGGTTTTCCAGTCTTGTCCTTGGGCTACTGCTTAAACTTCTCCACAAACGCATATAACGTGAGACTTACATTAGAACCACGGTCTCCGACATAGGCAGAACATGTTCATGTGTTGGTCAGAATCTTTAACTTGATTCGTACTGTACCAACAATATTTATATTAATATACTGCGTAGTGTGTGTGAAGTGTCACGTGCGCTGTTACACTCCTAAATGGTGTTCTGCGTTACTGCTGTTTAACAAACACTTGATATTATGTCTTTAATTGTAAAGTCTGGCCAGCTGTACCACACGTACAGTAGTGAATGCAAAATGGTGTATTTTAATCCTACCACTGACAGCCAATGCGGCAAAAAGTCGGAATTCCGAGCATTTGGGGTTTATTTACACTCTATTGCATCCAAAGTAAGAGAAGTGTAATTGAAATGCAAGGAAACATGGATTCTACTGCCACGGCGCAGACGAAACGGAATCGTATTTGAGGTCTTATGTCCTTCCCCTGCATTGAGAAATGGCTGAGTTTAATTTGAGGAAAAAAGAAAAAATGGAGTGTTAAATTTAAACACTCAGTCGGCGTCGATTCTAGAGATATCGTTCGATAACTCGAATGCAGAGAAGATGGATAACGGAATCGAGAGTATCCTCGTTGGAGGATCCATCACGACATACAGCTGATGGCTAATTATACTGTATATTCCACGTGTTATTTGTAGTATTTCTGTCGAAACATGACAGTCAACAGGAAAAGTATACATGATTAGTTTGTGTGTATGTATACGTCTACCTATATTCGTCTATAGAATGTGAGTTACCCGAAAGAAATGATTTCAATTACGTTTAAAATGTGTTTTGCTACCTGTCGAACATATATTAAATTGCTGATATACGATCAGAAATTCTGTGGTTGCATATTGATCTCCTTTTTGACTTTATTAATGATTAACGAAGGTAATTTTTTCTTTTACTGTTGTAGTTGCGGACATTGTTCTTCTTCTCATACTGCAATGAATAAGTTATGGTTAACTTTATTAGCTAATATTTATATTGCGAAGGATTGAGTAAAATGCCCACCACTTTGAAGACACATCTTCATATTGATTGTGGCTGAAAGTCACATTTTATCTTCACTGCTCGCTTTTACGGAATCACTCTACTTTTCTTCAGTGATGAGTTACTACAGAAAATTGCCTCATAAGGCATTAATGAGTGGATGTATGCGAAATATGTTAAGGTATTGTTTCTAGACCCAACAGTTATATGACGAATAAAAGTACAGAGCTTAGTTGTTGACGAAACTCAGTAACATGTTTTTTATGGTTCAAAATTCCACTGATACGTACACCCAAAAATGTGGAGCGTTCTATCCTATTATACTGACTCCTGTTCATGTGCTACATTAACTGTTGGTGTTATCCTATTTATTCACAGAACTGAATGTGCTGTGTTTCTCCGAAATTAAGGAGGAATCCATTTCGAGAGAACCACTTAAAAGTTATCGGAAATACATAATTAACAAATTATACCGTTTCTGCTTTGTAGAAAACACAGTAAACAGAAATCAGGACATCCGGAAGGGCGTTTGAAACATGGTTCGCCGTAGAAGTCCAGTGCCGTACTTACTCCTCCTCCAATTCAGCCATGCTTGTCTGTAACTTGCATTCATTTGCATCCACGAGGAGATGAAGGCTTAGTTTGTAACCATCGGCGGAGCTACCCTCTCGGCATATCTCAGGTCACATTGTCAGCATTATCCATGCTTTTCTCTTCCTTATCTGTTTCTGTTTGCTTCCTCCCATCTCATTTGCTAATGTGGCCCTATTATTCTCACTCTGTTTCTGGTGAGTTTACTTTTTCTCCGCTTTTTCTTCTTTCTGTGTTGCTGCCATACATTTTTGTTAGGTGCCATAACTCACATTCAACAGGAACTTAATGAGAAAATCGTTAAATACGATAACAGAACTGAAAAAAATTTCTAGATTCCATATATTCATTACTACATCTTCTCCTTTCTTCTTTCTTCGCTATGCCTATTTGAAGAGTGAGTTTGAACTATTATCTTTGGTCTGACAGCTACCTTTTCTTCCTCTCTCCACAAAATCTATTCATGAATCTTCTGTGTTGTTTCTTGAGTTCCTCTGTCCAGTGTCTCCCAGTGGCTTTCTCTGCCAATGTGTGATCTGCAACTAGGATTCCAAAGGTTTTGGTTCTCTGATGATATCTTCTGTGACGTTTGTTTCTCGTAAGTCTTACTTATTTTTTGTAACCAAGTGATTTTACCACCTTTAAATTTATTGCATTAAGGAGTTTTTTTTGTTAGTCTAGTGTTACCCATTCTGCGAATGTGACGATAGAACTTCAAGCGTCTCCTGCGTATTTCATTAGTGAACTTGTCTATTGCTGCGTATAGGTCTGTATTTTTTCTTAGAATCAGTATACCATTTATATTAACGGGGCCATAAATTTTTCTCTCTTCTTTTTCAGTTTCACCGGCTTTTGGGTGGCCTCGTAGAGGTGTAGCTACTGAGGCATATAATGCTTCAGGCAAAATGACGGCCTTGTAATGTCATAGTTTTGCATTACAGGATACCACTCTTTTATTGTAGTGATTCCATGTTATTCTGTTCGTTTTGTTGGGTTTTGAGGCTCTTATTAAATTGAATTTACTGTCTATTCCAGATGGTACTATGATTTCTCAGAGATATTTAGAAGTAGGCACCTATGAAATAGTCCCATTTTTCGTTTGTAGTGGTGATCTTCTGATATTATGATGTAAATTTTCCATCAAATGAATCCTCTCATAGGATATTTGGAGGCTTGTCTTTGATGCTATCTAGCGTAACTTCTCTATGACATACATAATTTCGTCACTACTCTTAGCGAAGATAGCTATATCGTTAACAATAGCTAGGCAGTTCACTGTGATTCTCTGTTCCAAGGTTCTGACGTTTATCGCCTCGATTTCTTTCCCCCATTCTCCGATGATTTTATTTAAGACTATGTCAAACAGAAGCGGGGGGGAGGTCATCTCCTTGTCGAAGGCCTGTACTTACTTCAAAATGTTCATGTAGAAACTTCGCTTAAAACGTTGTGTTTGTTAGAGTCTAATAGACTAATTCTCTAGTCCTTCTGTCTGCTCTGAGCTCTTCTAACAACAGAGTCATATTTTCTTCTCTCTTTTCACCAGATTTTGAGGCACATTAGATCAATCACTTTTTAATTTTCCGTGCCTTTCTGTTAGCCCAGAATTGTTTCATTCTTTCTGATTTGATTTCCTTTCTTATCCAGAACGTTTCGATCTTTCGTTTGGTTTTGGTTTTGACTTGGAACCCCTCTTTCTTTTCTTTGATAATTTTTTGTTGTTGTTTTATCTGTTAGCATATTTTCGATGACTTGTCGTTCTTTTAAATCATTCTCCGTTTTCTTAAACTTTATTTATTTATTTTTGTTTTATTTGTTTTTATTTTTATTTGTTATTAATTTTTGCGGCGGTAGTCAAAACATAGTTTTGTTTAGTCCTCTTGGTTGATTCTAAGTATGTGTCCATAAATCTTTTTTTCGTTGTGTGTGTGAGAGTTTTTGGGTTGTATGGTAAAGGGTTTCGTTTCTGATGTGGTTTAATTTGTGTTATGGAACTTGAGGTGTAGAATTTTTAGTAAAACCTTCCTTTCTTTGATATCCAACCTTTCAGTTGCGGCATTGTTGATGATGGACTGTTTTTCACCCGCGTGTAGGGCTTCCAGTTTGATTACCGTGTCACAGTGTCTTGCATATCTGTTGTAATAATAATTATTATTATCGTTGTAAGCTGCTCATGTAATGAGTTTTGTGATATTAACTCACCAAGAACGCCTGGTTAAATGTAAGAGAGTACATGAAGGCCTTAATATTGCCGCGTGGGATGAATTAGTAAATAATTAAATTGCCGAATTTATTAGAAAATTGCCGGCCGGAGTGGCCGAGCGGTTCTAGGCGCTACAGTCTGGAACCGCTGCGGTCGCAGGTTCGAATCCTGCCTCGGGCATGGATGTATGTGATGTCCTTAGGTTAGTTAGGTTTAAGTAGTTCTAAGTCTAGGGGACTGAGGACCTCAGATGTTAAGTCCCATAGTGCTCAGAGCCATTTGAACCATTTGTGACGTCAAAGCTGTTTGAACCATTTGTCGCCAAAGCTGGTACGCAAATTCTCCTCCGTGCTCTGTATAGTACCTGTCGATGTATATTGTTGTGGTCATCAGTCCTGAGACTGGTTTGATGCAGCTCTCCATGCTACCCTATCCTGTGCAAGCTTCTTCATCTCCCAGTACTTACTGCAACCTACATCCGTCTGAATCTGCTTAGTGTATTCATCTCTTGGTCTCCCTCTCGATGTATATGTGTATACGTAAATGTGATTAAAACATTCAAAGATGCTCTGAGTGTACTGCCGAATACTCAAAAGACAATTTAAATAACTGGGCAGGTGCTAGTAGTACTCGCACGCTGAGGGTTCTGTAAAAACTTAATGATACGATACTAAATCTTCGTCATTAACTAATGGAGACATGTCTTATACACAACCAAGTGAGCCGGCCGAAGTGGCCGAGCGGTTCTAGGCGCTACGGTCTGGAACCGCGCGACCGTTACGGTCGCAGGTTCGAGTCCTGCCTCGGACATGGATGTGTGTGAAGTCCTTAGGTTAGTTAGGTTTAAGTAGTTCTACGTTCTAGGGCACTGATGACCACAGCAGTTAAGTCCCATAGTGCTCAGAGCCATTTTTATTGGAAAATTGCAAGGGACAAAGTAGTTTCTTGTCGGTTACCTATTTTGTAATACTCAGAAGCCAACAGCGATATTCTTGCGGATGGGATTCAGTATCGAATATGGCTGACTACATTTTACCCCCGGAAGTACTTAGCAGATTTGAAGAAAGCATAATGATCAAGACAGGTGCAGTACTGCAGGAACCGGGATCGCTAGCTCGCCGATAAGCAAACGGATCGCGAGGCTGCGGCGTAGAAGCGAACAACGCTCGCTTGTCCTTGTCCAAGTTCACTGCTCCGACCGGAGGCGCACGTCAAACAACGACGCCGTACAAAGACATATGGAACGTGGACCAGCCGGCGCACTCGAGAAGCGCATTGTGACGAAGATCGAGGTTTATATAGATGTTTCTAGATGGAGAGATTTGAATATAGGCAGGCGGCGTTGTCAGCCCGGACAGACAACGCTGACAAATCCAGCGAGTCGGCGCAAGAATTTATCTCCTTCAAGGCAGCCACGCAAACATATGCCCCGGACAATGCGCGACCACAAAAAACCCTCCCGCATAATTAATGTGCATTAATTTAAAAATAGGTGTTCAAAAAGTGTGTGATCGAACAAAAGGGTGGCCCTAGCTGGGTAGAAGGGGCATTTGACGGAATACGAATGGCCTGCTCCGCTCGCTACCGTTGTACACGTTTCCTCGTTTGCATATCGTGTGTTCTGTAAGCAGCCGGGATCCGCTGCTATTTATACAAACCTTGGAATGCCATCTGCAGCCGGACGGCACTGCAGGGCGTAGCTGGCTGTAACAAAACAGAAATGAGAGGAGCCGATCGCAGGCTAACACCGACCAACCCGCCGTAACCCCCAGTTCCTTTTCTTATTTCGCTTCTGTCGAGACAGCGAGACAACCGCCAACTCACCGATTATTTTCTTTCGTTTTATTTGCTGTAAAGTAGCCGACAGAGCTCGTAGTACACTCGAGAATAGCTTTCTCGATCACTGTGTGTGTTCTTGATAACAAATTCAGAGCGTCGATCCGGGAGACCACCATACTCGTTGAATTTATTTTCGATTGCTTTTAGATACATTATAATTCTACAGTTCCACGTTTCACTTTATAGCTTGTCCAGTTTCGGTTTGAACTATGTTTTAGAACCTCAAAAACGCCCGAGAGAAGCATTCAGTAGAACGTTATATATATCTTCATCCAATGTAGTAGTTTTCTTTGCTACTTGCCCGTTGTTATTTAGATGAGCGTTTAAGAAATCATCGTACTGATATTACATCAGCTATATTTTCTGCCAACTGATAACTTCTGAAAGACTCTCTTCACTGATTTCCCAGAATCTCTTTACGTCTTTAGCAAATAGTTATCACAGTGTGACTGGGATGTACGAGAACGTATTACTGACAGCTAACAAAATTGGAAAGGATGCAGTGAAAAGTGCTGCACTCAATATGTCAAAAAATATGGATCAAGCAGCAGTGGCCAGAAGACTGGAAAAGATCAGTATTCATCCCCATTCCAAAGAAGAGAAGTTCTAAAGAATGCTCAGATTACCGAACAATCGCACTTATCTCACATGTTAGCAAGGTCATGTTAAAAATCTTACAAAATAAACTTCGCCAATATCTAGATCGAGAGCTACCAGAAGAACAAGCTGGATTTAGGAAAGGAAGAGGAACTAGAGATCAAATTGCTAACATTCGGTGGATTGTGGAAAAAGCAAGAGAATTCCAGAGAGATGTGTACCTCTGCTTTATTGACTACGCCGAAGCCTTTGCTGCGTCGATCACAACAAATTATGAAACGTACTGAAAAACATGGGTGCACCAGATCACCTCATTCATCTGATACGGAGTTTATACCTTGACCAAGAAGCCACGGTGAGAACTATGAATGGAACAACGAAATGGATAAAGATTCAGAAAGGGGTCCGTCAAGGCTGCATACTGTCACCGTACTTATTAAATCTGTATGCAGAACATGCTATGAGGAATGCGAGTCTAAATGAAGAAGAAACAGGGATTAAAATAGCTGGAGTAAATGTAAACAACCTCAGGTACGCGGATGATACGATCCTGTTGGCAGAAAGGAGCAAATAGAACCAGATTTCTCCCTGGAAGGTCTAATGTTAAAACAAAGGCTGACCTACTTTGGACATACAATGCGAAGGCATGCCTCGCTGGAAAAAACATTAATGCTGGGGAAGATTGAAGGAACTAGAAGAAGAGGACGTCAGAGGATGAGATGGATCGATAGCATCACAGAAGCAATGTGTTCCAACCTGGAAGGTCTACGGGAGAAAGTCCAAGACTGGAAAAAGTGGCGTGATTTGGTTCATGGTGTCACGAAGAGTCGGAACCGACTAAACGAATAGAGAGAGAGAGAGAAAAATTGACTGCTGTGGAAGGATGCATAATTGACGCTTAATTACGAGATTTATTCACTGTCGAAACACATTTATTTCATCATTAAGTCTACAGAAAGCAGCAAGATGATGTTTCATTCTCAGTATTTTGCTTACAAGAAATTAAAAATGACGCGCAGTTTCACTTTAATCGTGATAAGTATTTTGTAACTACTGGTATTGCCCGCTGTTTTACACAGCGCTCAGTTTTTCCTCGATAAGAACTAGCCTTTCGGTGTGAACTGTGTTTCAGAGCCTCAAAAACGGCCTGGACAAGTATTCCATATAGCGTTATGTATACTCAGAGAACGTTGTGTATTTCTCTGTTGCTTTCTCACTGTTGCTTAGATGCAAGCAAAGGTATCTCTTTTACGATTTTAATTCATCATCGTGCTGACGGTCCTGGTCACAAGATACCTTCTAACAGCTACGTTCAGTGATCCCTCAGAGTCTACCGTTCATATTCAGTGTTTTGCACTGCGTTTATCTTCTTTACCTAGACATATCGTGTTTTCCATATTTCTTTTTAAGAAACTTTTAACTTAATATATTTACTGACTTCATTGTACGTGTATTTGCAAAGATTTGTGTTGCTGTTCTTGACATTACAAACAAGTTGTAGCTTGACAGGTTTATTATTAAAGTTTCGGATGATGAAGATAGTTACAAACACCTACATGTTCTGGTCGACCGTTAAAATTATAATAATTCCAGCATGAGGAAGTGATGACGAATATAGCACTTCTTCCCATAAAAATATTGTGAAAAGACCATTACAGGACGATCAGACAAAATTTTAGTAATACGCTTACTAAAACTAAAATACATTAATGTGGGAGTTCCTCAGGGTAGCATATTAGAACCAATACTGTTCCTGACTTACATCAACGACTTTCCAGCAGAGTTACTCACGGAGCAAAATTTTCTTTACTGATGACAGAAATATTATAGTCAACAAGAAAGCAAAAGAACTCTTTGCAGAGAAAACAAATAAAACGCTCAAGGAAGTTTACCATTGGTCAGTATGCAATAAACTGACATTGAAGATAAAGAAAACAAGTGAAATTAATTTCAGTCTGAAGGGGGAAAATATTACTGTTAAGTTAAATGTAGATGGTGTTTCTATAGACTGTGAAACAAACACAAAATATACAGGAATGAGTACTGATTATCAGTTGAACACATAAAGATGCCTTCAAGCAGCATGCCATCAGTATGTTACGCCCTTACAGTCCTGTCATCGGTGTGTAACGGACAGCGTCTTCCGCTTACATACTATTCACATGTTCTGTCAGTCTTAGCTATGAAATTCTTTTCTGGGGAAAAATGCAGGAAATATGAACACAGTTTTCAAACTAAAGAAAAGGCCCATAAGAATAATAACCAAAAGTATTAGTCGATCTCATTGTAAAAATCCGTTCAAAACACTGCGGATTTTAACCACGTCGTGTGAGTATATTTACCAATTAATTGGGCACATAAAAATAACATATAAAATTACTGCGTAAACAACTCTGCCCATGACCATGGAACACTCTCTAAATTGAACTTACATTTACCAAGAAAGAATAAACATAAAATTCAAAACAACTTTTCTACCAAGGAATAAAGCTGTACAATATAATGGTCAAGAGATATTAAAAAGACTACTAAAACGAACTTATTTAAACAGACAGTTAAAATGCACCGATTAAGTAATACATTCTACACCGTGAAAGTGTTCTTAGATTATGCGGAGAAGGGAGTTGGTAAAAAGTGTAACACACATAAATAATAATACTATAGTAAAATATCATTTCATATAACACTTTCACACCAGATTTTTCTTTTTATTTCTTTAATTTTCTTACTTTTTCTTTTCTGGGAAACTTTAATTCAGAGCTATGGAATGTGTGATACTAGCACCGTGTCCTCTTTCTGAGCTCAACATATCGCTTATTATGCCGGTCATTGACCCAGTTTACCAGGCTAGCATGTGACAGGTTTCGATACACAAAATGGATACTAAACACCGTCATTGTTATACTGAAATCAGTTGATAGTGTATGCAGTGTTACATTGTGAAATAATGTGTGTATAGTGTGTCTAGTGACTGGGAATGAGAAGTGAATATAGAGTGTAGCACCAGTCTTTTACATTACTAAATAACTTATTTACAAAATGGTCATTTACACAGAATGATGTACCACTGTCTTAAGCATACTTGCCTTATATTCGGCAGGGTGGAGGCTCCAATCTTCATACGACCATCCTGATTTAGCTTTTCCGTGGTTTCCCTGAATTACTACAGGCAAATGTCGGAATCCTGTTTTAAGACCACGCCGCCTACGTGTCCGAGCCTTGTAAAACTAGGCCTGTTATTTTCTTGATACCTTTATATACAAATTACGTTATTTTTGTTGTTCCTAATTGCAATACCACAACCTGCCCAATATTCTTGTAAAATTTGTCTATGGATGCGTGAAACCACTACTACTAATAATAATTCGAGATCATATGGATGATTACCAGAAATCGTTATTCCTGTGCACCGTTTGCGAGGGTATTGCGACAGGGTGAAATGGCAGTCCCACTCAAATTGCCCTCGGCCATACACCGTAAGGTGTTGATGTAATTGTAGATTATGAATTAGAGATTCATAACGTGTTTTTAAAAACAGCGATTTCTCGTTTAGTTATTTAGGAAGTCGTTACCATAATGATTCTCTAGACGTAATCGTTTAAAAGTGATGTCATATTCTCGACTGATAACGTAAGTGATTACCGTGAAAGGACGCACAACAGACATAACATTTTTATGCTTATAAAATAAAATAGCTGTCTCTAGAACTCAGTTTATGACTCAGTTTATGAAAATATTTAGCCAGTGTCCACACACATTGCTTCATCATTGTTTGTACAAACAGCGGTGCGGGGTAGTTTTCTGTTCTTTGTATTTTTCTTTAGAAAAAAAGGTGGTAACTGTTATCCACTGGAACAGTACTGCTGACATCCATATCCATATTTCTTTTAATGTAACAAATATTTAGTAATTCTCGGTATAATGATCTTTTGTATGAAAGCTACTGTTTCAACTCTCTTGTTGAGGTAGCTGCAATATTTACGATTCCATCCACGTTCAGATACAGCGTATTCAGGCGTTTCTGGGAACAAACACCTTTCTTCTGGAGAGGAATATCAACAATTACGTCCTATCGTACAAACGCAGTTGCTAGCTAAAGCTGGCATCGTTCGATGCCCACTGATGCTGTAATAACGCATGTCTATCATTTCGTTTAAAAATGAAATCGTTCTCGTCTGTTGTGTGCACTGTAGTGACACCACCCTCTGCAATTGTCTGAGTCTTTGTTGACGAAATTGGATAACACCGTATCGATTGACTGCCTTTGAGAACTTGCTACATTGTGCGGGCTCTATTTACTCAGTTGTATGATATCGCACCGAACTAACACTAGGCGCTTATTGTCGAAATTTCAATGCCCCGGCATCACTTTCTGCGGGGCTGGTGAACCACGCAACGAAACACGAGGTTCCTGGAGATACAGCTTGCGTTTGTCCTCTAAAACTGGTGGGAACTGATTCTCTCGGATTATCACAAGGCACATTAGAAAAATTCAGACGCGCAGAGTCTTCCCAGTCGCGATCATAAAGAAAAAAGGTAAAAAATAACATGTCATAAATTCCTAAACCCCTAAACTGCGACAAGTAAAGAGATAAGGGTGCTGTTCCTTTGACCTTATTAATGTAGTTCTTTCTAGGTTAGGGGTTTATGAAATGTTATTATTTTTTACCTTTCTTCTTTATGATCGCGACTGGTTAGACTCTGTGCGTCTGAATTTTTCTAGCGTATCTTGTAATAATCCGAGAGAATAGGTTCCCACCAGTTTAAGAGGACTAAGTAATTAACACATTTTGTCCAGAAACATTAGCAGTATTTGTCATTTAACAGCAATTTATTTGCGGTCTCGGTTACACGGTACTTCCATAAAACAGAGCAAGTAAGTCTTCAAGGTCGATGAGTTGGTTCTGCTTTTGAAACTGGTTGTTATTTGTTGCCATCTTAACATATGAAAAGTAATGTCTAATCAACGTAAGTTACAGTTTTGTTTTCTTCGTACCTACGTGTTTCTATTCTTTCCTCTTCCCAAACTTGTAACGTACCTTCTCATACGCTCTCTGGGAGATATCCAAACAGTTGTGTTCAGCTTAGCGTATTTTATAATATTCCTATTAGAGTTTGTTCGAAATTATCTTCTTTTTAATCGTTGCCTCTTTCCACTTGATTTGTTTTGTTTTACATGTTTGCTGTTTTCATAAATATTATTGTTAAACAGCTGCCCATTTTGTCTCTAGCTATGTGACCTTCATTTTGTAAGATGCTGAACTTGTTGCTTAATTTAATGTGGTATACCTCTGCATTTTTAAATATATTTCATAATCTAATTTTCTGAGTACGTGCCTGACGAATTCGTTCCTTTCTATCTTAGTATACATTTTTAAGTTGAATCTTATGAATCACTTCACATTTTAAGATAGTTTAGGAACGTCACGTCCCGTGCAATTATTTATTGTCTGATGAAGTATAGTCACCACAATTTTAGCTCAACTTGATCCTTTCCAAATCTATTTACTACATTTTTTCTGGAAGAAAAGGACAAACGTTTTGTTCTTCTTCACGAATTCCACCAATGTATGACCTTTCCCTTTCCTGGTATCTTAACTGAAGCTTCACATGGAAGAATCGTTCTTTCCCATAGTAACATTTTGTGTTGGAATCTCCTGTCAGTTATAAATTCTGCCATTCCTTGTTGATGTCTTCTATCTTCGCATCAGAATTAGAGCACGTTAGTAGATAGACTTGAGTAATATCCCATGAATCATCTTTTATTCACCTTTAAAACTAGTCATGCTATTTAGTCTCTCATACTTCGAATATTTATAATGCTATTTTAAATTTTCTTGTTTAGAACAAACCTATACCAGCATTTCCTCTCTGCCATGTTCCCCTGTAGCAAACATATATCCTAATTTTTACTCTGTTTGGCCTTCGCTTTTTCTCTGAACTCCTGAACACGGTAGTGCGATACTAAATTTTAAGCGATGCTATTTTTATCTTTTCTTCCAATTCACGAAACCTATGTTCACACTCATATCATCGCTAAATTAAAGCTAGCGGAAGTATAGGTTTCACTAAGATCCATGCTGTTGACTCTCAGCCAAACTAAATGTGTCATGGTGTAGGCATAGTCCATTGCCTGAGTTTCCTGAGTCGTCTACTCCAAATACTCTTTCATGTGGGTTGTACTGCAGACATTCTAGGAATTCTCACATAACAGTAAGGCCTCCCACAACTTTACCCATGCTACAATAATCTCTCACAGCCAGAAAAGTTTCAACGAGACACGTGAACAGTGATAAACATTGGCAATTTCTGCCTAATCTAAATCACACAGCCTTGGATCGATTTGACCTTTTCGCATACTGATCACGTAACAACAGGAATCTCGGGTCGGTCTTTGTGTCGCCCGGGATACATGTAGTTCAGAGATGAGCAAACTCTCCACAGTGCAGGTTGGTGAACAGCCAAGTCTATCTACTAACGTGCTCTAATTCTGATGCGAAGATAGAAGACATCAACAAGGAATGGCAGAATTTATAACTGACAGGAGATTCCAACACAAAATGTTACTATGGGAGTTGATTAAGAAAGCAGGACGAAAGATTCACATTTGTTCCTCGAAAAGGGACCCATAGTGATTATTATCCTAACCTTATTAGCAGCTGCACGGCTTGAATGTCTGCTCTGGACACTGGGATCTACCTTAGTAGGTTCTCTTAATCCTCACGAAGAAGTAATTAAGAGCCATTCTCCCATCGTTCAGTAGATTTATGTCTTCAATCAAGTGCAAAGTAAGTTAGTAAAAAAAAAGCAAAACTCACACCTCAGTTTAATGGTAATTATTCTGAGAATGCTGTTAAAATAGAGTTTGTAGATTTCTCACCACGAAAGAGGAAACTAATAGGAAAAAACTAACCTTCACAAGAAGGAGTATGCGTGAGACCTATAATAATTTCCACAGCAGTATCCTGATGGAATGTTTGTCTCGAGATCCTAAGAAGTTCTGGTCATAAATAAATTTAACGAACGAATGCAAACATTCCATCCAGTTTCTCATGGATTAGTCTGGAGTTGTAACTGAAGTCGACAGATAGAAAGCCGAGAGATTAAATTCTCTATTTAAACACACATTTTCGCATGAGAATGCTACTACAGAACCGTCGTATCACTGCTGCTCAAAGCGACAAATGAATGACACTGACGTAATAACTCCCGGTAAAAAAAATATAAAAAGTGTACTCACAGTGAACAACGTAACAGGCAGTAACGGAATTCGTATTAAATTCTATAACGAATGCGAAAAGGAAATGATATGTTGGAATACTATATTTAACGGGAATCTCTCGCGCAACACATGCGCGCGACTGAATAAAAGTGAAGGTCACTTCCATTTATGAGAAGGGTAGAGAAAGAAATGTACGGAATTACAAACCAACATCCCTAACTTCCAACTGATGCAATACCAGAGAGCATATTTTGAGCTCGAACTTCGTGCCACTCTTAGAAGGAAGGAAGCTTGTCTCAAAGGATAAGTCCGCATCTCGTGGTCGTGCGGTAGCGTTCTCGCTTCCCACGCCCGGGTTCCCGGGTTCGATTCCCGGCGGGGTCAGGGATTTTCTCTGCCTCGTGATGGCTGGGTGTTGTGTGCTGTCCTTAGGTTATTTAGGTTTAAGTAGTTCTAAGTTCTAGGGGACTGATGACCATATATGTTAAGTCCCATAGTGCTCAGAGCCATTTGAACCATTTTTCAAAGGATAAACGCGGGTTCAGCGAGCAGCTCGTGTGAAACTAGCTCGCTCTCCTCACGCACGGTACCTTGCAAATTACAGATGTAGGGGAGAAGGTAGATTCTGTGTTCCTAGCTTTACAAAGGGCGTTCGATGTTCTACTAAACTGTAGAGTGTGCCCAAGCTGCGGTCATAGTGAGTACTGTGACGAAAATGTGATCGACTGGAGCATTTTTTAATAACAGAAGCCAGTACGTTATCCTCCAGTGCGAACGTTAAATGTAAGCGAAAGTAATGTCGGGTGTACCTCTAGGAATCGTAATAAAAGTGTCAATGTTTTCACAATATACACCGGTGTGCAAAACGTGAAGTAACTTTTGCGTGATGTGTCATTGCCAAGTAACATAGGCTGATGAAAGTTGCACCATACATTGGAAGAACTGGTGCAGTGCAGAAGGCAACTGAAAGAAATGCGCAATTGAGACGAACGACACTTTTATTCAAAGATAATAGATACTCATAACGGTCCAATGGGAATTATAAAAGGCGGCACATGGTTCTTAGTACGGTGTGTGAGCACCACTGACGACAGTGCATGCTCTGCAACGTATTCTCATGCTGGCTGCCTACAAGGTTCGTAGGGAGTTCTTGTGACAGAGCGTTCCACTCTACTGCCAGCACTAATGACAACTACTGGATGGTCAGTGACGTATGTGGAGCTGCTGCAACACGTTTCCTCACCGTGTCCCACAAGGGCTTGATGGGATTGGCGAGGAGGGGGGAGGGGGGTGCAGGCAGGCTATTCCGTGCGTCGAATTTCCTCTTTTCCAACAGTTCCTCCACTGCGCAATTCTACATCTACACTACTGGTCATTAAAGTTGCTACACTACGAAGATGACGTGCTACAGAAGCGAAATTTAACCGACAGGAAGAAGATGCTGTGATATGCAAATGATTAGCTTTTCAGAGCACTCACACAAGGTTGGCGCCGGTGGCGACACCTACAACGTGCTGACATGAGGAAAGTTTCCGACCGATTTCTCATACACAAACAGCAGTTGACCGGCTTTCCCTGGTGAAACGTTGTTGTGATGCCTCGAGTAAGGAGGAGAAATGCTTACCATCACGTTTCCGATTTTGATAAGGTCGGATTGTAGCCTATCGCGATTGCGGTTTATCGTATCGCGACATTGCTGCTCGCGTTGGTCGAGATCCAAAGACTGTTAGCAGAATATGGAATCGGTGGGTTCAGGAGGGTAATACGAAACGCCGTGGTTTATCCCAACGGCCTCGTATCACTAGCAGTCGAGATGACAGGCATCTTATCCGCATGGCTGTAACGGATCGTGCAGCCACGTCTGGATCCCTGAGTCAACAGATGGGGACGTTTGCAAGACAACAGCCATCTGTACGAACAGTTACACGACGTTTGCAGCAGCATGGACTATCAGCTCGGAGACCGTGGCTGCGGTTACACTTGACGCTGCATCACAAACAGGAGCGCCTGCGATGGTGTACTCAACAACGAATCTGGGTACACGAATGGCAAAACCTCATTTTTTCGGATGAATCCAGGTTCTGTTTACAGCAACATGATGGTCGCATCCGTATTTGGCCATCGCGGTGAACGCACATTGGAAGCGTGTATTCGTCATCGCCAACCTCTCGTATCACCCTGCGTGATGATATGTGGTGCCATTCATTGGTTACACGTCTCGGTCACCTCTTGTTCGCAATGACGGACTTTGAACAGTGGACGTTACATTTCAGATGTGTTACGACCCGTGGCTCTACCCTTCATTCGATCCCTCCGAAACCCTACATTTCAGCAGAATAATGCACGACCGCATGTTACAGGTCCTGTACGGGCCTTTCTGGATACAGAAAATGTTCGACTGCTGCCCTGGCCAGCATATTCTCCAGATCTCTCAGCAATTGAAAACGTCTGGTCAAGGGTGGCCGAGCAACTGGCTCGTTAATAGTCTCTATGAACTGTGGTATCACGTTGAAGCTGCATAGGCAGCTGTACTTGTACACGTCTTCCAAGCTCTGTTTGACTCAATGCTCAGGCGTATCAAGGCTGTTATTACGGCCAGAGGTGATTGTTCTGGGTACTGATTGCTTAGGATCTACGCACCCAAATTGCGTGAAAATGTAATCACATGTCAGTTCTAGTGTAATATATTTGTCCAATGAGAAACCCGTTTATCATATGCATTCCTTCTTGGTGTAACAGTTTTAATGGCCAGTAGTGTACATCTACATGGATACTCTGTAAATCACATTTAAGTGCCTGGCAGAGGGTTCATTGATGCGGCTATGCAGCAACATCGATGAAAATTGAGTCACTAACGTATGCACTCCTAATAAGACGTACAGTGGGGAGGTGTACAGGGTTATAATAATGTTCACCGGTGAATGTACCGTGGTCAAAAATTTGGAAGTCAGTACGCCGATGCAACATTATACCACTCCACATCACAGCACTTGGACTACCCAAACGATCATGCCTGACAGTGCTGTATGTTCCCTCATATGGTGAGAGGTGGGAATTCCTAATGCACCCAGTAATACTGTAGAACATGATCATTTCGGCGGTTCAGGTGTTATAGCGTAGGGAGACATAATGTTGCATGGGCGTACTGACCTCCAAATCTTTGAACACGGTACACTCTTTGGTCAACGTTATTGTGATAATGTTTTCCTTCCCCATGTGGGTATTTTCAGGGGTGCATTGTCCCAGACTTCATTCTTGTGGCTGACAATGCTCGACCGCATCGAATAGCGCAGATGGAGGAGCACGTCCACATCATCAAAGACCGTCCAGCGGCTGCCAACCGCACTGGTGGAGGAATGGAAGCCGGCCGGTGTGGCCGTGCGGTTCTAGGCGCTCCAGTCTGGAACCGCATGACCGCTACGGTCGCAAGTTCGAATCCTGACTCGGGCATGGATGTGTGTGATGTCCTTAGGTTAGTTAGGTTTAAGTAGTTCTAAGTTCTAGGGGACTGATGACCACAGATGTTAAGTCCCATACTGCTCAGAGCCATTTGAACCATTTTTTTTTTTTTTTTTTTTTGAGGAATGGAACGTCCTACTAGAACAACTCCTTACGAACCTTGCGGCCAACGTGGGAGCACATTGCAGGGCATGCATTGCTGTCCTTGGTGAACACACGTCCTATTAAGGCACATGATGGTTGAAGTGATCATTATAGCAAGTAGAAATCTACTAACACCAGTGTTTCTGGCCCCTGTTTTGATCACAGCCGAGGTAGATTCTTCCTACACGTCAGTCAGGGGCCTGAAGATGACGTAGTGAAACGCTGGAGCTGGTTCCCAAATAAAATGAGGTTGGAAACTTGACGGCTGCAAGGAGTTTAATTTGACACCCTCTATCGAACAGCCGAGTCCCGCAACCATCTCTAAAAAGATGGACATACAGAGACTATTAAGAACCATGTCCCTCCTTCAGTAATGTGCAGGGGTCCATCATGAACCACGGTGACTTCAAAGTAATTACTATCTTTGAATAAAAGTGGCGTTCCTATTTGTCTCATTACGTATTTCGTTCAGTTACCTTCTGTAGTATACCCAGCAGTTCTTCGTGTGTTTGGTCCAAGTCATCGAGCTATGTTTTTCGACAGCGACACATCATGCAAAAAATTTTTTCGTCCTTAAGTTCTGCACGACAGTGTCTTTAACGATTTATCAGCTTAGACTAGCACCACTACGTCTGTTCACCGAAGATGCTGTGGTCTATCGGAAAGTAGCATCGTACGATGATCATAAAGCAGAACCACTCACACGCTGTTTCCGGTTCATGTACTGAATGACAGGTGTCATTAAATTTGAATAAATGTAAATACTCATAACAAAAGTAAGTAACCTAACATCATCCGGTAACCAGAGAGTGATAAGCTTTTGACGCTTTGGTAAAAGGTGTGAATCTCTAAACGAAACGCTGGGACTAATTCTAGAGTAGCTCTCTTGTGGTTTGAGTTCTTCTCAGGAATGTGTGACAGCGAATTTCGGATAAATTCGTAACAGATCAGTGTAGCCTATACGAAAGTGTAGCAGAAACACTCAGGGAATTTGTATTGGCGTTCTTCGCAAGACGCACGACGATGTTCTCGCAAAGTTCAGGCACATCACCTCACACAGAAGATATATTGCATCCAGAGAAGACACCGTACCACAGTACTTACGCTTACTGGCTAACTATACATAAATCGTGATGGCGAGGAGAAACTGGAAAGTCTTGAGGATTATTGATACTAACTAGGGGAAGGCCTCAGACACGGCCAACCGATTAGGCTCAAATTTGGCAGGTCGCTTGTGTACAACCTAAAACGAAGGAATCTAAGATATTTTTGGTCAACACCCCCGCGTTTTTGAGAAAAGCACCCCTAAAAGTTATGAAGAGCAATCGACTCAAAATTGGCGGGATCGATAGATAATTGTAAATAGAGCATTTTTCATCATCAGGTATGGGATCCGAAAACGCATACTATTCCAGAAATCGAGGAAAGAAACTTTTACAACTGTCGCTTCTGTACCCACATGGTAAACGCTTTTTGTCGACAGCACTGATAGCGCAATGGCTAAGGTAACGTAATCACCATAAAACCGGTCATAAATGACGCCGTTTGCGTGTTGAAAAGAGCCACCATTTTCTGTATATCTCTCATATATTGTACCTCCTTATGAGAGACATATTTAGTGACGTGTCGTTGACGAATTTTGTACTCCGATTTGAAATTTATTTCCCAAGATAATGATGCAGCAAACGTAAAATCCTTGTTGGCCGTATACTGAAGAGCTGCACCTGCAGTCTACTCCTGAAGTATTCTCGTTGTTACATTCTCGTTACGTCAACAAGATTCGACAAATCGGTCGTATGTCCACTTATTTATCGCCTGGTATTTGTCGTATCTTGTCCCTCCTTTAACGATATCACTTTCCCACATTTTGAAGTCCTTCTTCCTTTTCAGGGCTGTTGTTGCTCCAATCCAGTGTTTGTAAGTTCCAATTTGGATGATTCCTGGCTAGCGCTACCGCCTTAACTTTCCCTTCAGGGGTTATAACGCTGTAGTTAAATCGTTTAGGAACAGATGAAGCACATATTCCCAGTGACGTGGAGATTTCCGAAGTGTTATGACCATTTTGCGATTCACTAGTCGGGATTTCTTCCACTGAATCACCTTCTGCTTCGTCTTCATGGTATAGTACTTCAGTACCAAGAAAAGTCATTTCGTTCGTCAGCTCCAAAAATCTCTCGACGATAGCCGCTCCTATCAATCTGGAACGCCGAGAAACAGACCTGGCTGCTTCCGGTAGTGCATTGATAATGCATCTGTATTGCAACACTTTTACAAACCAAAACATAGCGACGGTAACTTCCCGCTTGCCATCGTCCGTGACATGCTCCCAACTATATATTACAGCGCTAGTCGAAGGGTGCACATCCTCCATTACTCAGATTATGCACCTGAAAGATATGACAATGAATAATAACTAGTTACTACGGCATAAACAGACGAGCTAATTACTACAAACTACGTACAGTATTCGTCATATGTTACTGAATAACACTGTATTCATTCACAAAACTTATTTCATTCGGCACATTAATGATGGAAAAATCACTACATGTATCCGCGAGGTTCGCGGCAGCCTAATGACGGAAAACAACTCTTTCCGATTGACTTCTATAAGGCTCGTGCTGGACACCTTCTCTCTTCCACAACTATGATATGACGAAGAGGCAACCGGGACAACATAATTCTCCCCGCGTGCATTCTGTCAAGCGTCGCGCGGTTGGCTATCTGTGGTCCCTCGTGAGGAATTCGAAGCACTCTTACTCGTAGTTGTTTTCATGTGACAAGGCTTAAAAATTTAACATTTTACTAACTCACGGCGTTTGGGAAATTAGTTTGCCTACCTTATTATTATCATTCCTTATTGATTTACTTACCTTATTATCCCTCCTACCCCTATCAATTGAGATATGGAAAAATACAATCGAAAAGAATAACATCCGCGAGCTTTTTTCGAGATTCGAACCCAGGTTCTCCGATTCCCAGCTAGTTACCTTAGCCTTTGCTCTATTTTTTTTTTTTGTTAAATCTCATTTTGTTAATTGCATCTGCTCGGGGAGGACGTCGTAAGACATCCGTTTAAGTTCGTTGTTGATCGATTAACTCAGGTGTTTTTTTTTTTTTTTTTTTTTTTTTTTTTTTTTTTTTTTTTACAGAGGGCAGCTAACCCTCTGACCGAACACGTTGAGCTACCGGCAGTAAAAGTTTCTTTCCTCGCTTTCTGGAAAAATTTGCGTTCGCGGACCCCATACCTGATGATGAAAAATGCTCTATTTACAATTATCTATAGATCTCTCCAATTTTGAGTCCATTGCTCGTCATAACTTTTAGGGGTGATTTTCTCAAAATTGCGGGGGTGTTGACCCAAAATATCTTACAGTCCTTCGTTTTAGGTTGTACACAAGCAACCTGCCAAATTTAAGCCGAATCGGTTGGCCGTGTCTGAGGCCTTCCCCTTGTAAGAGGCATCCAGAAAGTAGAGAACGTTTCACCCTGCCAAGATATTCTTTGATAATGATAGTAATACAGAAACTGAATACACAAGTTTTGATACATACTTTGTCTACTTTTTCACATAGTCACCTTTGACATTAAGTGGATTAAATGTATTCACAATTGCGGATATCAACAGCCATCATCTGTATGTAGTCCACACGAAAGGGTAGCAGGAATACTCAGGGAATTTATATGGGCATTCTTTGGAAGACATACGACAATGCCAAATTCAGACGAAAAATCACCAAGACTGGCGATCTTTTACAGAAGGTTGAAATTTAGCGCCGACTTCAATGCGAGATGCTTATAACAGTTACCACAACGAAACTTTGTCTCGAAACCTGGCAGAAAATCCAAAGAGATTCTTGTTGTATGTGAAGTATGTTAGCGGCAAGAAACTATCAATGCCTCCTCTGCGCGGTAGCTATGGAGATACTATCGAAGACAGCGCTGTCAAAGCAGTTTTATTAAATACAGCCTTCCGAAATGCCTTCACAGAAGAAGTCGAAGTAAATATTCCAGAATTCGAATCAAGAACAGCTGCCAACACGAGTAACGTAGAAGTAAATATCCTCTGAATAGTGAAGCATCTTAAATCACTTAATAAAAGCAAGTCTTCTGGTCCAGATTGTATACCAATTAGGTTCCTTTCAGAATATTCTGATGCATTACTTAACAGTAATATACAATCGTTCGCTCGACGAGAGATCGGTACTCAAAGCCTGGAAAGTTGCTCAGGTCACACCATATTCAAGAAAGGTAGTAGGAATAATCCACTTAATTACAGGCCCATATCATTAACGTCGATATGCGGTAGGATTTTGGAACATATATTGTGTTCGAACATTATGAATTACCTCGATGAAAACGGTCTGTTGACACACTGTCAACATGGGTTTAGAAAACATCATTCTTGTGAAACACAACTAACTCTTTATTCGCATGAAGTGTTGAGTGCTATTGACAAGGGATTTCAGATCGATTCCGTGTTTCTGGATTTACGGGCGGCTTTTGACACTGTACCACACAAGCAGCTTATAGGGAATTGCGTGCTTATGGAATATCGTGTCAGTTATGTGGCTGGATCCGTGATTTCCTGTCAGAGAGGTCACAGTTCGTAATAACTGACGGGAAGTCATCGAGTAAAACAGAAAATATTTCTGGCGTTGAACAAGGTAGTGTTACAGGCCCTTTGCTGTTTCTTATTTATATAAACGATTTGGGAGACCATCTGAGCAGTCGTCTTAGTTTGTTTGCAGATGACGCTGTCGTTTATCGACTAATAAAGTCATCGGGAGATAAAAAAAAAAGCAAAACGATATAGAAAAGATATCTGAATGTTGTGGAAATTGGCAGTTAACCCTAAATAACGAGAAGTGTGACGTCATCCACATGACTGCTAAAAGGAATTCGTTAAACTTCGGTTACACGATAAATCAGTCAAATCTAAAGGCCGTAAATTCAACTAAATACCTAGAAATTACAGTTACGAAAAACTTAAATTGGAAGGAACGCATATAAAATGTTGTGGGGAAGGCTAACCAAAGACTGCGTTTTATTGGTACGACACTTAGAAAATGTAACAGATCTGCTAAGGAGACTGCCTACACTACGCTTGTCCGTCCTCTTTTAGAATACTGCTGCGCGGTGTGGGATCCTTGGCAGATAGAACTGACGGAGTACATCGAAAAAGTTCAAAGAAGGATAGTTCATTTTAATTATCGCGAAATATGGGAGGGAGAGTCACTGAAATTATACAGATTTGAGCTGGAAATCATTAAAAGAAAGGCGTTTTTCGTTGCGACGGAATCTTCTCACGATATTCCATTTGCCAACTTTCGCCTCCGAATGCGAAAATATTTTGTTGACACCGACCTACATACGGAGAAATCGGAGTTCGTACGGAAAGATATAGGTGTTCGTTCTTTGCGCGCGCCATACGAGATTGGAATAATAGAGAATTGGTTCAAATGGCTCTGAGCACTATGGGACTTAACTTCTGAGGCCATCAGTCCCCTAGAACTTAGAACTACTTAAACCTAACTAACCTAAGGACATCACACACATCCATTCCCGAGGCAGGATTTGAACCTGCGACCGTAGCGGTTGTGCGGTTCCAGATTGTAGCGCCTAGAACCGCTCGGTCTCTCCGGCCGGCTATAGAGAATTGTGAAGGTGGTTAGATGAACCCTCTGCCAGGCATTTAAATGTGATTTGCAGAGTATCCATGCAGATGCAGATGGAATGACGACAATGATGAAAATTTGCATGCATGTCCAAAGGAACTTTGCATCGTAATTCAGAATAACACAAGCACTGCAGTATCGCATTTATTTGGTGACACCGGGCAAGCGATTTCCAACTAAAGTGTCTCACCTGTACGGGAATATACATAATGCATGTACGAGTACAGGTTGCAGATACATGGTTGACGCCGTATTGAAGTTAGGGTCTGGCGGTGAGTCGTGTACAGATGGCCAAATAGTAACGTAACCACTCGCCGTAAGCGGGAAATTTCGGTTCGAGTTCCTGTCCGGCACAAATTTTCATTGTCATTCCATTCTACAGCTGATGGTTGTCCATGTTAAAAATTGCGAATACATTTAATGTATTTCATAACAGTTGTAGTCGCCGCAGAGCCTGTTGCTTTGGACGTCTCTTTAATATCGTATTTGACATTAAGGCACTTTTCGTACGACGGCATCGGTTTGCGTATACCCTCCTCATACCATGTGGCCGCCTGGCTATTCAATGAGGTCATGACAGCATCCTTTAAGTCCTCATCATTTGAGAAGCGTTTACCAGAACGGTGTTCCTTCAGTTTTGCAAACAGGAAAAAGTCCGACGGTGGCAGGTCTGGACTAGAAGGAGATTGCTCGAAGATATGCCTCTGAAATTTCTCACGTAGCAAGCTTCGTGGTCGGCCGCTGTGGCCGAGCGGTTTTAGGCGCTTCAGTCCGGAACCGTTCTGCTGCTACGGTCGCAGGTTCGAATCCTGCCTCGGGCATGGGTGTGTGAGACGTCCTTAGATTAGTTAGGCTTAAGTAGTTCTAAGTTCTAGGGGACTGATGACCTCAGATGTTAAGTCCCATAGTGCTTGGAGCCATTTGAGCCATTTGAACCAAGCCTTGTGTTTTTTGGGTAGTTGCGGATGTGCATTGTCGTGCAACAGAACAGTTCCAAGTGACAGTTTGTCTCTTCGCCGGCTCTAGACAGACCGACAGAGACGTCAAGGATAGCACAGTGTGCATCAATATTGATTGTTGTGTCGCGCGATATGAAATCGACGCATAGGACAAATTCACTGTCCAGAATACAGAAGCCGACAGTTGTCGAGTTGATGCAGTTTATCTGAACTTGGGTGGCTTCTGTGGCGGGTAGGATAACAACACTTTATGGGCTGTCGCTTCATTGTGTGGGTGTTATGAGAAACCCATGTTTCATCTTCTGCAACAAGGTGGTCAATAGACGTGTTGCCATTCTTTTCCTACAGCTCCAAGATTGCTAATGAAGTACCCATTCTCACAGCTTTCTGGTCATCCGTGATCAAGCGCGGCACCCACCGTGCACAGATTTTGTAGTACCCTAAGTGGTGAGTGGCAGTTCCGTGCACATCTGAACGAGGCACTTCCTGACATTGTTCGTAGGCGGCGCTAATTTTGAATCGTTGGTTCTCTCAAATGATGCCATCTACGTATTGTTTCAACGCATCTGTGATGTCGCAGTGCCGCCATTCAGACACTGCCTACATCCATTGTACCTTTGACACAAGTGGTAAAATGTCTGCAGTGAATATGATAGGGTTTATTATTTTCCGCCCGCAGAAAACGAATAACACCTCGCACCCCCACAGTCGGCAGGATTAGCAATCGGCACAGCCATGATCACAGCTATTTCTGCACTTACCGCGTGACAAGGGCCTCTTTAAAACCGCATGCGGCAAGTGTCCGCCTCACAATGGACACCAGAAATAAATAAGAGGTGCGCGGACTGTATGCGCAAAAGCACTCCGTCTTCAGGCCACAAGTGGCCCTTCTGGAGCATCCGACCGCCGTGTCATCCTCAGCTGAGGATGCGGATAGGAGGGGCGTGTGGTCAGCACACCGCTCTCCCGGGCGGTATGATGATTTTCTGTGACCGGAGCCGCTACTATTCGGTCGAGTAGCTGTATGCGCAAATGTTCTCTTAAATTACTCAGAACATCACAAAATAATACAAAAACATCATAAATACAATGAAAGTTTCGCAAAATGCTTTGTAGTAATTATTTAGTATTAAGTTATAAAATTTTTAACCCGCCCGGAAAGCCGTGCATATTAAAACGCTGCATTTGGGTCGGGGAGGAGTACCAGGCCCGGGCTGAATCCTCCCGAAGGATTAAGGATGGGTATCGTTGTGTCCGCCAGCCGGGATGTAGTATTTTAGACAATTTCCTAGATCTCACTAGGTGAATACCCGACTAGTATCCAAGTTCCACACGTGATACGCTAACATTTCGAAAACTTCCTCTAACTTTCACGTGAATAACAATACACACAGAAAGCTGAGGTACACATATTCCGTCCCGGGATGGTGACAGGAAGGGCATCCGTTCATCCCTTAAGTTAAACAAGCCAAATCCGAAATCAACCCCAGCAGTGCTGTGTACGTGTGGGACAAATGCTGAAGAAAAAGAATTGCAGAATTAAAAACGCAGCGCAAAAAGAAAAAGCACACTCACAGCCGACAGAAGCTGATACAAACAACGCTCTGATGCAACAAAGGAATCACATTTATGGAATCCTTTATCAAAAAAGACAAACATGATGGGTAACAAGGAAAAGACGCACTCTCACGTTTTCGATATTGAAAACTGAAGTGTTAATGCGGTAACAATGGACTTCGTTATTTGATTTTCTGTTAATCTATCGTGGTTTTGCAAAAATTTTCATTTGTGAAATAAAATTCTGCAAAACGAAAGTGGGTGAATTCAGAGGACTGGTAATCGAGCATGTCTGTGAACCTGCTCTACAGTCTTCATCGTATATTTCGCCTTAGGGCTAATGGAACATCAGAGTAACATACGAGAATTTAGAACCGACACATACAGACGGACATTTGTCCATCACTCAGTATGGCAACGGAGTTGAAAAGTGTGACCGAGCGGTTCTAGGCGCTTCAGTCCCCATCCGCGCTGCTGCTACGGTCGCAGGTTCGAATCCTGCCTGGGGCATGGATATGTGTGATGTCCTTAGGTTAGTTAGGTTTAAGTAGTTCTAAGCCTAGGGGACTGAAGATTCAAAAAATGGCTCTGAGCACTATGGGACTAAACATCTGTGGTCATCAGTCCCCTAGAACTTAGAACTACTTAAACCTAACTAACCTAAGGACATCACACACATCCATACCCGAGGCAGGATTCGAACCTGCGACCGTAGCAGTCGCGCGGTTCCGGATTCAGCGCCTAGAGGGACTGAAGACCTCAGATGTTAAGCACCATAGTGCTCAGAGCCATTTGAACCATTTGTGTCACCAAAGCTTTTTGTACCATTTGTGTCGCCAATGCTGGTACGCAAATTCTCCGTGTTCTGTATAGTACCTGTCGATGTATACGTAAACATGTTCTGAGTGTACTGCTGAATACTCAAGACAGTTTAAATTACTGGGTAGGTGCTAGTAGGACTCGCACACTGAGGGTTCTGTAAAAACTTAATTATGTTCGGTATGGCTCTGAGTACTATGGGACTTAACATCTGAGGTCATCAGTCCACTAGAACTTAGAACTACTTAAACCTAACTAACCTAAAGACATCACACACATCCATGCCCGAGGCAGGATTCGAACCTGCGACCGTAGCGGTCGCGCGGTTCCAGACTGAAGCGCCTAGAACCGCTCGGCCACAATGGCCGGCTATGTTCGGTATATAGACGGTTCATTCATAACAGGAATCAAGGATCTCGACGATTTTTGCCTGTTATCGTCAATGATACTGGCACGATATCGGTCTCACGGATTCCAAGGCCTTCTAGAATGCTTCAATTTCAAGTTTAAAGTCGGACACCAAATGACAAAAATATTTTTCGTGTGATATAATTATAAATTAAGATTATTCCGATTTTTTTTCCTTTACTTGTACTGTGAAACCTTTCTTCTTGCCAAATTTCATGATTCTACATCAATTTAAAGTATCCTGTAGGTTTTAATGAGTGAGTTTGCGAGTGTCAAAATATATGACATTGATTGCGTTGACATAGAAGCGTAACTTTTTACGCCACCAAAGGATTATAGACCTCAGTATTTGACATAAATTTCAACTTGATATTTCTACCTGCTACTGAGAAAAAGGTGTCTTAACAGACGGACTGATAACAAATGACAAAAAAATTCGTGTTATATCATTACAAATTAACAATTTTCGGATTTTTCAGTCGGCTGTACTTTGAAACCTTGTTTCTTGCCAAATTCCATGATTCTAGGCCAACGGGAAGTAGCCCGTAGGTTTTGATGAGTATGTTTGCGAATATCAAAGTATGTGACATAAAACGCCGTATCTTTTGATTTTGCCCGTTCCTGAGGGAAAGGGTTTTGAACAGTCTGAAAGTCAGACACCCAGACAAGCGCACAGCAAAGTAATCCTGTACCGTTGAGGTACAAAACCCTAAAATTTAAAAGAAATTTAATGAGCTCTTTGTATCGCTAGCACCGCAGGTCGCATACTAACCACGTGACAAAGTCGTTTAAGTTTCGTTACCGGGTTGGAAATGCCTATAATAGTACCATATAAAGTTCAGAAGAAACCTCTGCTTGTTACGCCTCCCGAGGTTGGCAGTGTGTCAGGAAAATGGCGAGGCAGCATTTAAGAGCGGCAGCTGCGCGGTCGTCTTGCCTCGACGGCTGAGTTCCTTTTCGTGCTTTTGGATGGCATCCGTACCGTGGTCCGCGATATTAAATTACCCGCAAATGTGACTTAATTTGTCAAAGTCAGAGACGCCAGATGTTGTCTCGAGGACACTGTCTGCGTAGCCATGTAAAGCGTCACGTAAGATCGCCAAGTAATTTATTCCGTTTTAAGATTATGCAGACAGTGGCTGTGACTAGCCCATCCGATAGCCCAGTACGACCCGGGTACCGAAGACGCAGACGTCGACGCTCCAAGACCGCACCAGCTGCACGCATTTCACATGTCCAGTGCACGACACAAACTTGACTGAGTCCAGCTCATAGGCAATTAACTTCGTTACTTGTAAATATTCTTATTTATGTATCAGCAGGAGTTGCAAATAAAACAAATCTGTACCAGTTTCAACAGCAAAAATCTTACCGATTATTAGTCGACGACAATTTCAAAAATATGAAAAGACTTTTCAGAGACCGGTAGTAGTCACAAACGTTTGTTGACTTATTGAACATAGCAACATGTCTCGAGTAAAAAACATCTTCTGGCTACGATGGCAATTCGAAAACATTTAACCAACGTACATGTAAGTGTTGAACTTGTTGTTTACATCATTGGCCTGTGCCGTGGCCGTCTTTGTTCAAATGAAATGGCTGTCTTCTTATGGTGCATTCATTTACACTCATTGCTAAAATCGAAGGAGCCAGAACAATGGATGTAACTGGACACACCACAATAAGACAAATATTTCGTATGAACAGAGATGGCCACCACACATGCCAAGACCATATGGAACAACTTCAATATCTGTAAGTAATTTTCTTTAAAGTGTGTACAGCCAGAAGACGATGTTCGTCAAAACAAGCTGCTTTATTAAATTATTTAAGTAAGTCATCAAAAATTTATGACAGGTAGTGGTTTATGAAAAAACTTTTCATGAAACGATCGTCATTAAGAAATCTCCTAAGCAACGGAGAGAATACATGAGATACTTTTGACCATCCAACAAAAGCAACGATATGTGGTGAACATGCTCACGAAACTGTCATAGTGTAAACCCACGTACAAAAATTGTTATAGCATCTTATACGGTGTTATTATTACCGTGGCGTTAAGAGAAATAAAATTATACAAAACCATCCTGCGTCTCTGGGTCTAAAATCGATAGTACAATGTAATGAAACCGATTGTTGTCATAGATGTAAACGAAATAGCTGAATAGGACGAATACGACACATTTACAGTGTGTTACATGTCGTCAAGGCTAAAATACATTAAAACGGTTCAATAATCTTACTACGCTGTCCACTTCTATGTTTCCTTTTGCTATCTGGAGTGCACATTGCATACTGACGAACTGAACACTGATTCCCCTTTACAAATCGATGGAAAAGTGATCTGCATACAGCTCGTTGCAAAACAAAGCAGTGAGACTAGTAACAGCGGTTCAATATTTTCTTTACACATACATGCTGCACATTCATATGTGAGCTGTAAGGATTTGTGAGAAAATCTACATTGGTATTACCGAAGTGAAACATTATACAATTTTATATGAGTCCATTTTGATCTATGTGAAATTTTATTTTTATTGATGCCACAGTTCAATGATCGCATCCATGTTACCGTAACAGTTTTATTTCAGAATGTTGCTTGTATACTATAGGAATATCGTGAGCATGGTCACCACATAACGTTACATTAATTGTTAAATTTGTCACTTGTGTACCCATATTGTCCGTAATTGCTTTATAATTACAGAAGTTATTTTAAATTCGTCCGTGAGACTACAAGAAAGACATAAACACTTTCACCAAGAACATAAAGTGTACAATAGGGGAAGAACAAGGAAACATACTCAACTTTATAGATACAACCATAAGAAAAGACGTCAACACCACACTTTTTTATGTACGAAAAACCCACAGGAGTAACATAGGCTAAGCACAACAGAAAAAGATACGAGCATCATAAAAGCAGACACCTCCTTACCATTCAAGAAATCTATCATACACTCCTGGAAATGGAAAAAAAGAACACATTGACACCGGTGTGTCAGACCCACCATACTTGCTCCGGACACTGCGAGAGGGCTGTACAAGCAATGATCACACGCACGGCACAGCGGACACACCAGGAACCGCGGTGTTGGCCGTCGAATGGCGCTAGCTGCGCAGCATTTGTGCACCGCCGCCGTCAGTGTCAGCCAGTTTGCCGTGGCATACGGAGCTCCATCGCAGTCTTTAACACTGGTAGCATGTCGCGACAGCGTGGACGTGAACCGTATGTGCAGTTGACGGACTTTGAGCGAGTGCGTATAGTGGGCATGCGGGATGCCGGGTGGACGTACCGCCGAATTGCTCAACACGTGGGGCGTGAGGTCTCCACAGTACATCGATGTTGTCGCCAGTGGTCGGCGGAAGGTGCACGTGCCCGTCGACCTGGGACCGGACCGCAGCGACGCACGGATGCACGCCAAGACCGTAGGATCCTACGCAGTGCCGTAGGGGACCGCACCGCCACTTCCCAGCAAATTAGGGACACTGTTGCTCCTGGGGTATCGGCGAGGACCATTCGCAACCGTCTCCATGAAGCTGGGCTACGGTCCCGCACACCATTAGGCCGTCTTCCGCTCACGCCCCAACATCGTGCAGCCCGCCTCCAGTGGGGTCGCGACAGGCGTGAATGGAGGGACGAATGGAGACGTGTCGTCTTCAGCGATGAGAGTCGCTTCTGCCTTGGTGCCAATGATGGTCGTATGCGTGTTTGGCGCCGTGCAGGTGAGCGCCACAATCAGGACTGCATACGACCGAGGCACACAGGGCCAACACCCGGCATCATGGTGTGGGGAGCGATCTCCTACACTGGCCGTACACCACTGGTGATCGTCGAGGGGACACTGAATAGTGCACGGTACATCCAAACTGTCATCGAACCCATCGTTCTACCATTCCTAGACCGGCAAGGGAACTTGCTGTTCCAACAGGACAATGCACGTCCGCATGTATCCCGTGCCACCCAACGTGCTCTAGAAGGTGTAAGTCAACTACCCTGGCCAGCAAGATCTCCGGATCTGTCCCCCATTGAGCATGTTTGGGACTGGATGAAGCGTCGTCTCACGCGGTCTGCACGTCCAGCACGAACGCTGGTACAACTGAGGCGCCAGGTGGAAATGGCATGGCAAGCCGTTCCACAGGACTACATCCAGCATCTCTACGATCGTCTCCATGGGAGAATAGCAGCCTGCATTGCTGCGAAAGGTGGCTGTGGTTCTGTCAGTGTGATCATGTGATGTATCTGACCCCAGGAATGTGTCAATAAAGTTTCCCCTTCCTGGGACAATGAATTCACGGTGTTCTTATTTCAATTTCCAGGAGTGTATACAAAAAGTAATAACGCATAGTACATAGCTACTTAATCAACAGATTAATATTGGAAACCAGACACTATACAAGATCACTGAAAAAATCGCATAATTAAAAAAACACTTTCTCGCTCTCTCTCTCTCTCTCTCCCTTCCCTCCTTTTTACCTCTACGTCATCTCCCCATTTTTCTCCATCGCATTACCATGTCATTCTCTCTTGCCCTACTTTATATTCAGCGTTCACTACTTTTGCTCATCTTTGCCTCCTCTTTCTCCCCCATCTGCACACTATTTAGACCCTCAACACTCTCGCTACACTATCATTTCGCTCAGATTTTAAATAAATACGTAGTAACATAATTCAATGATATAACACACGTATGATAAACTGCAGATGACGAGAACATTTTTAGATCACGGAAAAACCGAAACTAAGGGTCAGGTTTGCAACACTAGTCACACGGTTCACACAGAAACACTTTTAGCCAAAAGTATGCAAACAAACAACAAACTAATGATGCTAGGTCTCGTCGTGCTTCACATCAAAGAATGTGTAGTGTTGCAAAGCAATGTGGGATAAGGCAAATAACAGTAGCACCAAACGAAGACATATCTCGAAAATATGCACGCAGACGATACTTTCTGATGTGAGCGAAAATCGAACAAAAGATCCCGCAAGTAAAATCGAATTCTTTTGTAATGAACTGTTTTTAGATCTAGAAAGCTAGCCAAATTATGAATATGTGTCATTACAGACCACGGATGATTTCTTATACCAATAAAATGAAGCGCGTTTGGTAACAAAATACAAATGGCTCTGAGCACTATGGGACTTAACGTCTGAGGTCATTAGTCCCCTAGAACTTAGAACTACTTAAACCTAACTAATCAAAGGACATCACACACATCTATCCCCGAGGTAGGATTCCAACCTGCGACCGTAGCTGTCGCGCGGTTCCAGACTGAAGCGCCTAGAACCGCTCGGTTACACCGAACAAAACACGCACAGTTTTGTAATTGCACAGACGGACTTAACATACCTTCAGTTAATGATCCAGCTATCTCCTATATCCTTTCTGTTGCTATACAGGTTGCCTGATGATGATCAGCTGGCTACAAACGAAGATTATTGTTTGATTACCAGCTCTTGGTGGTACACGAATATGACTTTAAATATTTACGGGATGTATGATAAAACATGAAAAAATATACTTCATTATTTGAGTGTACAGCTACTTCCATACTCAACAAGAAACTTTAAGGTGTGTGGCGGAGGGTACTTCGGGTATCAGATCATGTCTCTCCTTTGCTGTTTCATTCGACAATGGTGTACGCGAAGAACGATTCTCTTTTCGTAAACGAACCGGTGTCGAAACCCGACGCTCTTTATTGGATCTTCTATATCACCTCTATTAATCCTATCTGGCAATGGTCCCAGACTCAAGACTAATATTTATTCTCTCGATAGAGGGTTTCGTAAGTTTCCTCTTTTCCAGATGAATTACATCTTCTTAGGATTCTGCAGCTAAATATCAGTCTGACATCATGCTTTTCCTATAACTAAATTTAAGTGGCCGTTCTGTTTTTAAGTTACCACAGACGCTTATTCCTAAATATTTACTGATGTCGCCGGTTATAGTAACTTGTTGCCATTCGTGTAATCAAACAGCATTAGATCTTTCCTTCTGTTCATGCATAATACATTATACTTCCTTTGTCAAAAAAGTCCCAGGACAGTTTTTTTTTTAGGTTTTCCGTAATTTCCCTAAATCGCTCCAGGCAAATGCCGGGATGGTTCCTTTGAAAGAGCACGGCTGACTTCCTTCCCAGTCCTTCCCAAATCCGATGAGACCGATGACCTCACAGTCTGGTCTCCTCCTCCACAACCTCAACAGGTTTTTTTTTTAAAAAAAAAACAACATTGCACTTACCAAGTAATGATCCTAGCTCCTATTGAAGTATTTCTTTTGGCTGTCTATAGACAGTTGCCAGCGTTTCTGGAGGTCTTGGTAGCAAGCAAGGAAATTTTTAACTGCGGTGCTTGTAAGTTCATGTCACAGCCCGTTGGATGTCTGCAAGTCTTGGTGAAACTTTCCTTTCAGTCACCTTTTCACTCGCAAAGCAAGAGGTCGGGAATATTTAGAGGATGTAGGATGGCAATAACAGAACGTCTGGCCAGATACTCGGTAACAGATCAATGAATATAGGGTCTTGCCTTGTCACGCGATAATGAATGCCACAAATTGGGTGGTGAGGTCGAATTGCTTGTCGCAAACGTTTCAAGACTTCAGTGTTAAGAGTTTGGTTCACTGTTTGACCTGGGGGAACATACTCAAGGTGAACTAATTCTTTAATATCAAAGAATGCGATCAAACATTGTCTTTGCCCTCGAAGGTTGTCGTTTGACTTTTTTCGAGGTTGGTGAGCCAGGACTCCGCTGCTCAGCACTTTGACTCTTCAGATGAGGTCGTACTGGTTACACCACCTTTCATCCCTAATAATAATCTTTGACAGAAACGTAGGATCATGTCTGGTTCCATCCAGTATTCCAGCAGGAATTCTTTTTCTTTCCTCCTTCTGTCCGTCCGTTAGTATGTGAGGGACGACTTTTGCATTACGTTTCCGTTTCTCTAAATATTCGCGTGAAATCTTATGACATATTACGATTCAAATCACGTTCTTCTGATATCACACACACTGTTACATGACGGTCATTTGCAATAACAGCCTTACACGCTCCACGTTTGCATCGGTATGTGCTGTAGGCGGGCGACCAGCTCTGTGATCGTCTTGCATTGAATCTTTGTCGTCACGAAACCTTCTGTGCCACTCGGAAACACGGCTTCTTGAAAATGCCTCGCCAGCATATGCTTGCTTAATCACTGTCCACGTTTTACTAGGAGTTTTTCAGAGCTCTTCGATCACAAACAGCATCCACTGTGTCACCGTAACTAATGCGCCAAGAACCCAGTGTGTTGCTAGCACAGCCCTGTCACCTAGTGAGTTTGCGCGGACACATGGCTAAGGTCATTTCAGGGACGCACATATACCGGGTGACAGAAAACAACATTTGTTCCTTTTTAGTACTGCAAACGCAGAAATAAAAAATCCGTCCTGGAACTTTGTTTATATCGATCGGCAGCTGTCAGGCACAGCACAAGGCATCAACATCCTGTAGTTCTTCCAGCACTTCCTCACAAATTTCTGACGACACTATTTTTTATATACAACGCCATTGTCGGTGAATAACATCACGTAGGTTTATCATTTCTTTATATTTAGAACAGTAACGACCCTGCAACACTCCCCTGGAGCTACTTTTACATCTGGCGGTTTTTTTTTCCTTTAAGAGATACTTTTAAGTTCTGTCTGCTTGAGAAGACTGAATCTAGCCACAAAGTTGGTGCACTCTTGCTCAAACACTTGTTTTGTACTCTAGGCGATAGTGCAAAACTGTGATCGCCAGTTTTATCGACAGGGCCGGCCGGGGTGGCAGAGCGGTTCTAGGCGCTACAGTCGGGAACAGCGCGACCGCTACGGTCTCAGGTTCGAATCCTGCCTCGGGCATGGATGTGTGTGTGTCCGTAGGTTAGTTACGTTTAAGTAGTTCTAAGTCCTAGGGGACTGATGACCTCAGAAGTTAACTCCCATAGTGTTCAGAGCCATTTGAACCATTTTTTTTTCTTTTCGACAGCATCCTGGATTAAATTCCAAACCTCTCCGCAGAGGCTCTTGAAATGGGGGCGTGAAGTACATTCGACAGATAGGCTTGAGACACAACTGTCACTAACCACGAGGAAGGGGGCCATTGTGTGAAGAAGGAAAACGCATCCGATTTAGCAGATGAACCTAACTCTCTTGGTCTCCCAGCCAACACCATATGAGCCTCTCTTTCTTATACAGTACGTCATCACCAAACCGTGCACCATTTTCTTTGGATTTTATTTTAAAGTTCTCCTCAGTATGACAAGGCACGAGTTCACACGACACTTGGTTCTAGTGAGTCCGTCGGACGATGAAGCTCGGTAGTCCCCTTAGTAATATTAGAAAAGAATATGCTGCACGATGGCACCAGGTTTCACTCTTTTGCTTACACTCGCCATATTCAATAACTACACTACACGTCACATACACTCATCGCACTCACTGTCTCTACACAGTGCATTACATGTTCAGTGTACGAATATGTTTTGCTTAGGGAGCTGAACACTCCCTGGGGTCTTCTATCCAATAATGTCACATGGCTTCATTTACTTAATGTTCCTAATTTCTAGATAATTGTAATTTTGCTTTATCTAATTTAAAAATTACAACTACTTGTACATCTGTAATTTTCTGTCTTTCATAGAGTATGTTATCTCATAGCATCTCTCTACCTTTATTTTCCGTAATTATTAACAGCACACTAATACAGTTCACGAGTAAGCATCACAATCATCTACACGCCCCAGTCACATTAGTTTGAGCACCACCTATATTCAACGTCAACGTGGAATAACCACTCACAAACGGTAGGTGGCACATCAGCAGTGTAGGGTATATAAAGTGTGTCGGTAGACGCGGAAAACTGCAGTCGTTGTTATGCGAAAACAGGGCGATTTATCTGTCGTCCAAAAGGGTATGATTATTGGCTTTCAGGCCAAGTGTGGAAGCATTTCCGAAACAATGTAACTTTTAATCTGTCTTGATTGCAAAATGTTTATTCATATGACCGGTTTCGGTTCCTTCAAAACCATCTTCAGATTTGTAACGATAAAGATACTAATTTACAATTTCACGAATGGAAGCCTTTCTCATCCTATCTAATCAACATCAAATGTACCAGAACGTACCTGATACAGCAACTTTCACATGCTGCGTCACATAGAACTGGTTGGCAGAATGCACGTCATTTATATTAATTATAACACTATTACCAACAGGTGGCGTCTGGTACATTTGTTGCATTACATATGCACATACTGTATTCAGTAGATTTTTGTAATTAACTTTTACCTCTAAAAATACTTAATTAAAATCTGTAGATGTCAAGGTTAAAACCTGTGCTTGTCAATATTTTTAGAGATAAAAGTTAATTACAAATATCTACTGAATACAGTATGTGCATATGTAATGTAACAAATGTACCAGACGCCACCTGTTGGTAATAGTGTTATAATTAATGTAAACGACGTGCATTCTGACAACCAATTTTATGTGACGCAGCATGTGAAAGTTACTGTATTTGGACGGGTTACTCGTGTAACCGAAATATCAGTTACGTTCTGGTACATTTGATGTTGATTAAATAGGCTGAGAAAGGCTTGCATTCGTGAAATAGTAAATTAGTGAAATTACAATGAAAAGAACACCCTTAGCTGCTTACAGGCGTTGACATACGTCAACGGGGAGAGATGAAAATGTGTGCCCTGACGTGGATCTCCTGCTTACATGGCAGACGCTCTATCCATCTTTTCTTTTTTTTTTCCTTTTTCAATCTCATTTCGGTCGTTTACGTTCGTTGCATTTGCTCGGGGCGGATGTCGCAAGACACCCGTTTCAATTCGTCCTTGATCCATGAACTCAGTTTTTTTATTACAGAGGGCAGCTAACCCTCTGACCGAACACGCTGAGCTACCGTGCGGCCAGCCATCTGAGCCACCGACGACACAGAGGATAGCGCGACTGCAGAGATTTATCTCTGGCACGCCTCCCGCGAAACCAACATTCACAACTTATTGTCCCGCACTACGTTCGTAGTGCCCCCGTCCATTATACTCATTACTCGCGGCGCGTTGCCGATTCCCGTAAGAGTTCGGGCTCTGTTTGTGCATTCGCACAGAAGAAGCAGATGGTCAAGTGGCCGGTGAGCCTTAATTATATATATACTAAGATGGTATCTGTTCTTTCGGGCATGTCTGAAAGAACAGATACCATCTTAGTATATATATAGTAAATTAGTATCATTATCGTTACAGATCGGAAGATGGTTCTAGAGGAACCGAAACCAATCATATGAATCAACATTTTGCAATCAACTCAGATTAAAAGTTACATTGTAAAATCACTGATTGCGGCTATCCTGTCAGACATTATGTCTGTTTTTGCAAAACATTTCCGAAACGGCTAAGTTTGTAAACTGTTCGCGTGCCACCATGGTTAAAGTACGTGTAATACGATGTATGTGAAAAAGTGCTACCCAAAACCGGTGCCGAGGCAACTGTGGTACACCAAGGGCCATAGATGTCAGGGGTGAATGAAAGTTGCGGAGATGTGTACGGGAGAATAGACGTGCAGCTGTTACGCCACTGACCGCCCAAATGAACCAAGACGCAGCCAAGTGTCTGCTCAACGACCGTTCAGCGAACATTGATGCGCAAGGACCACCGCAGCTGGCGCCTGGTTCATACATCCATGCTGATTGCTGTTCATTGGCGACCATGGTTGGAATCTGCACGACAATATTACAACTTTGCGTCCACTGAAGGAAAGGGATGGCCTGTTCGGATAACGGATGGCCGCTGGCGTGTACAGCGTGAAACGTGTGAAAGCAAATACCCTGCAATAATTGTCGGAAGGATCTAGGATGCAGGAGGAGCGTTATGGTCTGGGGAATGTTTTCGTGGCATTCCCTGGTGATCTTGTCTTTCTGGAAGGCACAATAGTTCAACACAAGTATGCAGCTATCCTACTCATCGGTAAATGCGGTTTGTTATTCCTCGGCACCACAGAAAATGGTTCAAATGGCTCTGAGCACTATGGTACTTCTGAGTTCATCAGGCCCCTAGAACTACTTAAACCTAACTAACCTAAGGACATCACACACTTCCATGCCCGAGCCAGGATTCGAACCTGCGACCGTAGCGGTCGCGCGGTTCCAGACTGTAGTGCCTAGAAACGCTCGGCCACCCCGGCCGTCCACCACAGAAAATAGCACAAGGAAACTGCAGCGTTTAACACAGCTCGCAGTGTATGTACGCGGTTCATAGAGCGCCAGGATGAGCTTACCGTACTTCTCTATCCACCAAACTCACCGGATTTGAACTCATTCGAGAATCTATGGGACTACCTCGATCAGGCTATTCGCGCTACGGATCCTCACCCGAGAAACCTGCCGGCCGAGGTGACCGAGCGGTTCTAGGCGCTACAGTCTGGACCCGCGCGACCGCTATGGTCGCAGGTTCGAATCCTGCCTCGGGCATGGATGTGTGTGATGTCCTTAGGTTTAAGTAGTTCTAAGTTCTAGGGGACTGATGACCTTAGCAGTTAAGTCCCATAGTGCTCCGAGCCATTTGAACCATTTTTGAACCCGAGAAACCTAGTGCAGCTGGCCACTGCACCGGATTCGTCGTGGCTCCACTACCTGTCGCTATTTTTCAGGACCTCGTTGACTCTTCCTGCACGCCCCACGGCAGTCCGCGCGGTAAAAGGTGGTTATCCAGGTTTCTGGCAGGTGGTCACGTTAATGTGATTAGTGAGTGTACATGAAACAGACATACGGGGTGATCAGAAACAGTCTGAAAAACTATTAAGGGAGTTGCAGTGCGGGTTGTGCTGAGAAGTGATACGTTGCCCCGTTTCTGACTTAATTTAATTAGAACTGAAGTTAGCCAATCAGGCCATTGCGCAAGAAAATTCAAGCGGCACAGCAGAGACGCTGTCACCAAACTTGTTCTCCGTTTGGTTTCCTAAACTGGAACAAGGGAGATGCGAAAAAATTGAACTTGGGAAGGCAATAAGGATCGAACCCGAGCAAAAGCCTGATCAGTATGGTGCGCTATCATCTATGCTATGAGACAACTGACACTAATTTTATCTGGCGAGCTGCCGGAATTTGAACGCAATGGCATGATTCGCTAACTTTAATGCTAATTAATTTGGTAACGGCGCAATATATCGAATTTTTTTCTAAGCAATTATTTCGCAGCGCAACCTACCCTGCAAAATCATAATTTTTCAGACTGTTTCCGACCACCATCTATACCTGACTAAGATGAGAGAAGAAGTGAGTGTCTTCCAAGAACTTCAGTACAACGCACAAAAACCATGTTGACGTTCACAGTCCGATTTGAAACAAAATTTTAAGGTCTTCCACTTGTACGAATACACCGACACTCGTGTAAATACGCTGCGTGTTGGGTTCAGTAGAAGTATACGAACATGCGAGGTAACGCTGACCCTACGAGGTATCTCATAAGATGACTGAGGGAGATGATGCAGTAGTTAGCACAGTGGACTCACATTCGGGAGGACGACGGTTCAAATCCCCGTCGGGCCATCCAGATTTAGGTTTTCCACGATTTCCTAACTCACTTGAGAGAAATCCCGGACTAGTTCCTGTGAAAAGGATATGGCCGATTTCCTTCCCCACTGCCAAATTATGCTCCGTTTCTGACCTCGTCCGCCCCGATAGCTGAATGGTCAGCGTGCCAGCTTGTCACGCGTAGGGGCCCGGGTTCGATTTCCGGCTGGGTCGGAGATTTTCTCTGCTCAGTGACTGCGTGCTGTGTTGTCCTCATTATCATTTCATTATCATCAGTGGAAGGCAACGGGAAACCACCACTGGAATCACTTTCCAAGACGCTCATACGGTGGACCTCTCTGACGAAGCTCCCTCATGACAATACCTGCCGTACGGCAGAACACGAAGTTTATTTTTCTTCTAATGACCTCTTTCTTAACTGAACGTTAAAGTCTAATATTCCTTATTTCTCAAGATAAGTTAAACAAAGCTAAATCCGTAATTGTAGTATTAGCAGATTCAGGAAATGCTTTTGACGGTGTTGGCTGTAATGCAATTTTTGAATTTCTGAAGTTATCGGGGATGAAATACAGGAAGCGACTGGTTATGTACGAGGGCTGCTTGGGAAGTAAGGTTCGATCGGGTGCGAATGGAAACCACAGTGACAATCCGATGAAGCTTTGCACAGATGTGTTGAGTAGTGTCTCTAGTTTTCCCGTCGATCGCGTCACGTCGTTCTTTTTAGATCTGAGCGCACAATGAGCGCGTAAAGATGCCTATGAAAATAGTGACTCCTGTCAAATATGAGGGCCTGGTGAGAGATTTCGCCTGAAGTCATGCAGACCACATAACATACCTGTCATGTGTTTTCGTATTGGTGACAACTCTCGACTGCACACTGCAAGGGCAATGAAGATGCTCCAGCAGCATTTTCGATGGGAAGTGTTTGATCATCCACGACACAGCCCGTAACTGGCTCCCCCAGAGATTCATCTCTGCTCTCACGAACCGTTGGCTATGAAAATAATATTTTCGCACAGACAACGAGCTGTACACCAAATGGTTCAAATGGCTCTGAGCTCTATGGGACTTAACATCTGAAGTCATCAGTCCCCTAGAACTTAGAACTACTTAAACCTAACTAACCTAAGGACATTACACACACATACATGCCCGAGGCGGGATTCGAACTTGCGACCGTAGCAGTCGCGCGGTTCCGGACTGAAGCGCCTAGAACCGTTCGGCCACTGCGGCCGACTGCTGTAGACCAGCGTAGAGGATTGGCGGAAGGCATAGCCGGCTACCTTGTGTGAAGAGCATATTGGAAAGTTGGTACAATGCTACGACAAATGTCTAAGTTGGAACGGCGCCTATGTAGAGAAGTAGCTGGAAGGTGTAGGTAGCTGTTGCAAATAAAACCTTTTTGATTTTCACCGTGATTTCCATTTCGTGACCGATCGGACCTTACTTTTCGAATAGTCTTCGCATAACTTGTATAGAAACCGAACTGCAGTTGTAAGAGTGGAAGATCATAAAAAGGAAGCCAGCAGTTGAGACAATAGTAAGGAAGGCTTGTAGACTACGTCACGCTATGCAACTCGTTTGTAGAGCAATCAGTACAGGAAACTAAGGAAAACTGTGGAAAACGAAGTAAATTTCAAGGAAATGATATAAAAACATTAAGATCTGTCTACGTCTTAATAATTTACTCAGATATGGCAATGGACGTGAACGATAAGAAGAGCGTGATTGATGTTGTTATATTCTTCAGTGGTAAGACTGATTTGATGCAATGTCCCACGCTAGACTATCTTGTGCAAGCCACTTGACCTCAGCGTAACTTTTGCAGTTAGTGACTGAAACGCTAAAAGAAATGTTGAGTTGGCAGGAGACATCCTGAGGCAAACAAAAAATGACTGATTTAGTATTGAAGGATGAGGGAAACCGGGGAGGGTTTAAAAATTGTTGAGGTAGACCAAGGCTCGAATACTGTAAGCAAGTACCAATGATTACGGAGGTAGGTTACGATAGCTATGCATAAATGAGGAGACTTGTACAGGATAGGCTACTATGGAGAGCTGTATCGAAACAGTCTACGGTCTACGGCCACTACAACATGGTGAAGATACGTAAAGAGATAAGAATGTAAATGTATGTGTAGTTATTGCACATAGGGAAAGCTCAATCACTTTCGCTTTGGCGTAACAGATGAGCGGATCATAATTCAAATAGCTATGAGCACTATGGGACTTAACATCTGAGGTCATCGGTCCCCTAGAACTTAGAACTACTTAAACCTAACTAACCTAAGGAGATCACACACATCCATGCCCGAGGCAGGATCCGAACCTGCGACTGTAGCGGTCGCGCGGTTCCAGACTGAAGCGCTTAGAACCGCTCAGCCACAACGGCCGGCTCTAGATCACAACATCGTATCATTAGTATAGGGCTGCTCCCAGCCTGCAAGTTGCATACGTGTTGCTTCATTAGCTGTATAAGTAGTGCATATGTAACGTTCAGGATTGTGCTTCTGAATATGACTGCAACTATTTTAATAATGTGACACAGTTTTGCAACCTAGGCAGGTTATGGTTCTTGAAAAAACTTTAAAGGTGGCCAGCCATTGCTTGTTTTCAGCACACACACACACACACACACACACACACACACACATACATACATACATAGAGAGAGGGAGAGGGTGACTGAGGGAGGGGGGAGGGCGAGAGAGAGGGAGACGAGAGACGGAGAGGGAGATAGTGGAGCGGGAGAGGGGGTGAGGGGAAGGGAGAGGGAAAATGGTGGGGAAAAGACCTAAAGGACGAAGAGACTTTGGAATAGCTCGAAAAAAAAAAATGAGAACAACTCCTCAGGTGAAGCCACAACAGACATTTTGCCCAGTCTGTAAAGTGAAGATATGCGGTGATTCAGCTTATATATTCACCTCAATATTTACAACTTAAGATTTATGTTTCGATCAGAAGACCGATTACTGTATTATATGGAAGTTCGTAATTTCATACCCCAATAAGGCAATACGCAACGCCGAATAATAAGGAAATGGAGTAATTACTTATTGGTATCTTCTGCTACTAATCACTTTTTGTTTTATACTTAGTTTCACATATTGCAACGATTTCCGAGCATGTTCTACTGATCTTCAGGTGTTCATATGCATAGAAAATTTTTGTTTAAAACAAAATGTCTGAAACTAAATTAACATAGGACTTCTTGCTGATTGTTAGCCGCTGGTATGGCTGTTGGGGTATTTGGATGAAGGGAGGAGGGCAATGATAGACCGAAAATTGATGTCCATTGACGTGTTCTGCTGCTGTGTAACAGTGTCTCGTTGCTTATTATAATTGACACCACAACTTGTGTGACTTGCAGGTAGTGTTGCATCAGTTATTACAGTGCGAAAATCGTGTGATACACTTTTCTATCTCGTAGTTATTCACTTACGTTATTGGCGTCCCAAAGCTTCGTTTGCATCCTTGGTACACTGGTGGGGCTGTTGTTAGACTTGAAACTACTGCACTATTTATTTTGACCCGGTTTTTCGATGTAATTCACTGCACATATTTTTCTACATACATGTAAACACTACGCACCTAACAAAATATGGCGGCCGGGTAGTGTGTGAGTGAGTATCGACTATTTCATTTTACATCGATATTCACGATATTGACAGTCTGGTAGTCTAGTAACCTGTTCGCAACAGTTCGAGTTGACACGTCAGGGGTCACAAGCCATCTTACTTGTGCTGTGGTTGTTGTGGTCTTCAGTCCAGAGACTGATTTGATGCAGCTCTCCATGATACTCTATCCTGTGCAAGGTTCTTCATCTCCCAGTACCTACTGCAGCCCACATCCTTCTGAATCTGCTTAGTGTATTCATCTCTTGGTCTCCCTCTGTGATTTTTACCCTCCACGCTGCCCTCCAATAATAAATTGGTGATCCCTTGATGCCTCAGAATATGCCCTACCAACCGATCCCTTCTTCTGGTCAAGTTGTACCACAAATTTCTCTTCTCTCCAATTCTATTCAATACCTCCACGTTAGTTACGTGATCTACTCATCTAATCTTCAGCGCTGTGGTAGCTGTACGATTTACCACTGCTGCCCTTACAATACGACAGTCCTGGGGGGCGTCCGTACTGGGTGGACGAACAGAACCTCGGCTATGGGTGTGAGAATGTTCACGTGACCACTGATACCAGCATCGTTGCACAACTGACGCAGCACGTGCAACTTGCGTGGCAGTTCTCTGAGAGGACCATCCCACCAGTCGGAAGGCCACAATGTCTCCCATTGCAAACTCGCTCGGTTGGCTGTAGGTAGCACGAGTGCGTCTCCTTGGCATGGCTTCTTAACATGCCTGCATTACACTGAGCTTTTTGCTGTGAGCATTCCATATTAAAGGGTAGAAACAGATGGTGCTCTGGTAGCTATGCCGCTATCCTATTTATTGGCGGACGACGATGAGAACATTATCAGTACATCCACTATCCACCAGGTGGCATATGACGTCATCGGATCAAAATCAACGTCATCTTTCCAGGCGAACTAATTTTTTTCTGCGGTGTATTTGTCGCATTGGTTGCAGGTAATTTTGTAAATGCCAGATGCATCAAGATCTGTATCTGGAGGTTTCATATTGTGAATGAGCTTCCTGCTTAGGTTGTTGTTGGTACTGAAGCTTATTTTTACATCTATAAATAGCGCAATAGTGTAATGTCTCACAACATCTTCGACTGTGTACCAAGGAAGGAAACGAAGTTTTGGGACGCCAGAATCGTAAGTGGACAACGGTCCGTTAAAACAGTGTATCACCTGATTTTGTACCATAACAAGTGATGCAAAACTATTTGAATCTCACACACAGTCTCGATCGCGTTTTCAGAGTTTTTATTTGTTTGCAACCGGTTTCGACCCTTTCCTCAGACCATCTTCAGGCTTTTCACCGCCATTAAGGTTCCTGGTGGCGGCAGACGGAGCTAGATTCGTAGAAGTAGTGTTGTCACTGCTCTCTAGCTCCTTCTGCAGCCACCAGCAGCCATAATGGCGGTGAAAAGCCTGAAGATGTCTTCTTTTTTTTTTTTTTTTTTAATGCTGTATCCAGAAAGTTAATTTGGTTATTCTGTTCTCCTTCAATTTTGAATTTTATATTTTTATGTATTTTGTTGATGTCAGTATGTAGTTTTTCAATTTTTGTTTGTGGTTCGTCTATTAATGAAAGGATGTCATCCACATACCTGAAACAATATAATACGTTGTAGTCTTTTGCTACTCTTTTTGTGAAGATGATCTGTTCAATGAGGTTTATAAAAATTACTTGTCAAGGCTCCTGAAACTGGGGAACCCATCCATTATAAGCACGAATAACCTTTCATTTTGTGTACATTAGTATTCTCTGATCACTTGAGAACTTGTAGCCTTTTTCAGTGGGATTCTACATATTATTTAATGTTTTACCACAAGTGTTCCAGCTTAGGTCGAGTACTAGTGTCACAAACTAACGCTTTTATGTAGTTCGTTGCACACAGATTACAGTAGTGTTTCGTAAGGGTGATTCTGTGTCAAGGATCACTTTGGGATAGAAATTAATCGCAGGTAATTCCCACATTACCATTGTCCGGGCATCTTGTATGTTTATGGAAATGCACGCCATTTTGGTACCCCTCACAAATTATTAAATGTAATACAAAACAATATATACAAGTAAAATCAGTGGGGGTTCTAGGTCGAAACAGGATTCAGAGAATGGTATACAGTAGCTTCAGTTTTATTTAATGTTGTAATTAAAGAAATAATTGAAAAAGCATAGTTATTATAAAATGGAGCACAGTTAAGTACAGCACTGATATCTACCCATACGCTGACAACATTGCTCTATTAATTAGCAATTAAAATGGATTAAATGCTCTTATGACATAATTAATAAATGTTACGTAAGTCATAGGAATTGAATGCTTACAGATAATACAATGTACTTCATCTTAACTCAAATTCGTCTTCCAGAAAGTAATAATACATTGCATATAGTAATACAATCTTTGCAACGATCAATGAATTTGATTATTCTAGCACCAACTTCTGACAAGTCTAAAGAATTCGAAATCCAGTCATGAATTCAAAAGGCTATAACGTACATAGCTGTGGTCTCATGACAGTTTTCACGTACAGGCTACGTTCTAGGAAATCAGAGTTTTATACAAACAAATCAGACATCAAATTAAGGATATTTGAATGAAAAATCTTAGGTAAAAGAGACAGACTAATGACCGGATAATATTACATAATGCTGAAATGTATAATGTAAGAAAATAACCGGATATAGTAGCAAAAAGTAAAGCTAGTAGATTGCAGATGCTAGGGCATGTCATTGGAGCACCAACAAACAAAACCATCAAATGAGTGACAGAAGAACTTCACACTAGAAGACGAGTTCTTGCACGCCTACGTAAGGGAAAGTGATTTGGAAAAATTAAGGCAGTGCAGAAACTGGAAAATTAAATGTGAGAACAGAGCAAAGTGCATCATTGTTCTTCATTCTGAGTCGAAAAATCTGTATGGCTTATACAGCTTAATAATAGTAAGCACCGCCGCTATAGCCAAAACGGGCAATCGGCGCCGACCGACCGCCATGTCATCCATCAGCCAGCGGCATCATGTGGATGCAGTACGGATAGGTAGGAATCTGTACACCGCACTCCCGGACGCTACTTCTTGGTGCCGCTGCTACTCGATCACGTGGCTCGTCAGTTGGCATTACGAGGCTGAGTGCATTACGTCCCATTCCTCCCACCGAGGGAAAAATCCTTGGTAACACGAGGACTCGAACCTAGCTCCTCCACATGGCAGTCAGCCACGCTGACCACTCAGCTACAGATGCGGACGATAATGACAATGAAGATAGTAATAATAATGATAATAATAATAATAATAAATAATGGTTTGTTTTCGCATGTTGTTACTTACTTTATATTCTTTCGAGAGAAAGCAACGAACAAAGACCCATGTGATGATATCTTACGGCGGATAGGATGTAAATTCAGCTACCGGGAAGAAAATGTATTAATCTTTGATAATATCATACTCTATTAAGAATCTGCAACAGACTGAAATCAACATTTCACTCATTACTATTCTCCGGAATTCGGCGAAGATTTATATCGATGGATCGAAAACTAGATAAGCAGACGAAGTAGGATGTCCGCTATACAGCCCTGCAGAAAATTATCAAGCCCTGTATTCACTACTTAAGGAGGCAACAACAAATTACACGAAATCATCTCCGTTAGAGAAGCAGTAAAATATGGCAGATCTTGCACACGATGCAGTACAGTGAAATTAACCGATTCCCGTAATGTACTAAAGAGCCTGAAAAAAATCAAAACGGAACAAAAGTGTGTCGCCTGTAGTTATAGGCATTATTAAAGAAGTCATTACAAATAAGCAATCTGGAATAGTAACAAACTGCTTTTGAATTCCAAGGCACAAATGACATCTTTTGTAATGAAATCAAGACAGTTAAAGTGAGCAATGAACCAAGGCGAAATCCTAAACAATAAACTTTGTTATCATGAAATGCTGAGCTTAATCAGTAAAAAAACAGGCGCTGTGAGACTCGATCAAGATGTCAAAAGGAGTACAGTATAGCAAGTACAACCTAAAATAGCATTACCCCCTTGGTTTATACATTGGAATAAGAGCAGAGGACGATTACACGCATGCGCGTAAACCATGGCAAGTTCCCAACCCACATCTTCTGATTAGGATTAAAGGAATCTCCATTATGTGATTTATGCAATGAAGAAGGAAGCGCGAATCATCTACTATTCTTGTGTACCAGATACAAGACACAAGAAAAATACTTTATCAGCGCATTCGTTAACGCAAAGATTCCTCTGCCGACACCGGCTACAGTGTTGTTGTCAACCTAGAAGAGTGCACTAGGATGAAATGTTATGTTCCACCACATAAATATGTTTCACCTATTTATCTAGAGACACTGTGTACATCATATGTGGATTTTTGTATGATGTTATGTTTCCTTTTATTATTATAACAATTATTATTATGGTATAATCACTTTGAGTAGTTTATAGTGTTGACATGTACCACTCATTTATTGATACCTTTTTTCCCACGAAGTATAGAAGAATAACCATAAAAAAGGGTGTGATCTGATTTGCAGCTTGTTGCTAGGAGACGATAAGAAAATTACTCGCAATCATTTTACGGCAAACTGTCTAGCGATTTCAGTCGTGACGCTGAAGATGGAGCATAAGACATTTACAGTATTATGCATCTGTTTTACGCTCTTGTTGAATCTGGAAACTGTTAAACGTTGGTTTCGTATTTTAAAGAAGACGAGCTTTAACGCTGGGGTGACCGACATTAGGTCAGGCCCTTCTGCTCCCGTACATCAGTGACGCAGTTGCTGAACGGATGGAGGGCAGCAGTTTCTTCCGCCCCTGGCTGGCAGCGAGGGTGGAATTGGCACCCCCTATCAGATGAGAGGCAAACATCCCTCCCTGTGGTGGCAGGCCACCTGTTGCTGGGATTTTTCACGGCCGCCTGCACCGCCTCCCCTCATTCACCTGTAGCTCCACCCCCGCGCCACCCCTGCAGCGCCAACTCCCCCGCGCTCGCTCGCGGCCTCATTCTTAACGCCCACTCCTGACCTCCTTTACGCCTTTGAAAAGATCCATCGCCCATTCGCATAACCTCCCCGTATGCGAAATATCCTTTACTCTTAACCATCTATAGAGTTGCGGCGACATTCAAACTTTTGACGTTTCGGTCATCAGGATTGGGTAGACGCAGCACTCTGCTCACTCGCTTTCCAGCCATACACTTGATGTCAGCGTAACTACTGCATAATCATATCTAAGTCTGCCTCTGCAATTCTTTGCTTCTATCATCCCTTCAACTACAGTTTCGCAACGACTCAAGTCGTAATATGTGCCCTACGATTATACTCCTTCGTTTCATTATGTACTTTATTGGGCATTTTCACATGTTGATTCGTTCAGGCTATCATCATTTCTTGCTCAATCAGTACATCTGATCTAAATTCTTCTGTGACATCGCATATCAAATGCTTCTAAATATTTCATATATGTCTTCCATATTATCTTCGTTATTTTTTGATGTTTGCAGCGATTTCTTTTTATAGAAACCACTTTTGCTTTTTGCAGTCTTTGCTACTATGTGCGCTGTCCCTCCCTCCTGGTGTCAACTACGGGGTGACTTTTATTTCTCTTATAGTTGACCGAGCGAGGTGGCGCAGTGGTTAGCACACTGGACTCGCATTCGGGAGGACGACGGTTCAATCCCGTCTCCGGCCATCCTGATTTAGGTTTTCCGTGATTTCCCTAAATCGCTTCAGGCAAATGCCGGGATGGTTCCTTTGAAAGGGCACGGCCGATTTCCTTCCCCATCCTTCCCTCACCCGAGCTTGCGCTCCGTCTCTAATGACCTCGTTGTCGACGGGACGTTAAACACTAATCTCCTCCTCCTCTTATAGTTGCTCGTGTGTCGTCACGCCGCAGGTTCAAATCGTAGTGTAAGCAGGATTCAGACGCACCCTTAATAATATTCATATAAGTCAAATCTTCTTCCATTAAAATACGATTCCAGTATAACAGATCCTTTTCGCTGACCAGGAGTAGGCTCATGGACAATTTGGACTACAACGTTGAATTACGTTCGTAGGAAAAGTTCGCGATATTGTGAAATAAAGGAAGACTCCATACATCGATGCTTCAGCAACATGATTATCTCTTTTGTCAATGTCCTTTTTCATGTACTTTTGTAATAAAGTATTTAACAATACGCCTTTTCTTGAGTACGTAAGCATTAATAATTCTATTCGGTTCACTAGGCGTAACTCACATGCACTGAATTCACGATCGTAGTAATATCGTTCACTGATTTTCGTCTAACAATCGGAACACTACTAAGCTGGTTAAATAATCATTAACGTCATTAGAGTTCAGTACACGTTGAATACTGGAGGGCAAGATAATCAGTCTAAATCTTCGTAATATTACGTTTCATAGATACTGCTACATTTCCGATCCTGTTTTGTGCATACGAACGCTTCTTGTCAGTTAAATGTCAGTTTAAGCTCCTAATAATTTCCCCTGCGCTATAAGAGTAGTCCTTTAAAGTTTCCTGGGTAATCTACATGGAACTAGAAACTCTAAAAATTAAAGATTGCCGTATCAATTAAGTCTTGCAGCTGACCTATGTTAATACGTCATCTCAGAACTTATTTCATGCTATCAATCACCAACACGTGCAGATTCGATATATCATAGTTTTTAATATTAACTGTCGGACATCAGATACAGAAATGAACACAATTTTATGTTCATTTATTTTTAATTCTTAATAATTTTAATAATTAAATTCTGTCTGAAAAATGTGTTCCAGGTCGTCTGCTGCCCGTTGGTCGTCGGCTGGACCCCAACACTGCGCTGTACATCCTCTGCCGCCTCGTGAGAACAGCATTGGAACACCTTTCCGAACTCCATTGTGGGTCATCAAACAAACAAAAACCAAACATTTTCAACACATTAACTCTACAATACTATAATACAAAATTAAAACATATATTCCTGCTTGCTTGGTGTCGCTCTGCGTAACCTATCAGTGTTTGTCACGATATATCGTAAACACTACACATGTCTGCCTTACAAGTTCCTTCTTTATCTATTTTACTTCCTAGATAGGAGAATTCATCCATCTCTTCGATAGTATCTTGTCCAGGTTTGACACTTAGCCTTCCAGTATCTCCACCTGTTACACACACCATTCGCTTAGTTTTCATTTTGTTTATACATGGCGGTCAGAAACAGTCTGAAAAGCTTGTAAGGGTGTTACAAGGTAGCTTATACGCAGAAATAATTGTTAAGAAAAAATTCGATACATTGCGCCGTTTCCGAGTTAATTAGCATTTAATTTATCGAGTCAGGCCATTGCGTGCACATACTCAAGCGCCCGCCAGATACAATTAGTGTCAGTTATTCTCACAACGTAGATCATACCGCACGAGTCTGTTGAGCCTTTGGTTCAGGTTCGATTCTTACTACCGCGCCATGTCCAATTTTGCTATCGCTTTCCTGTTCGGTTGTACGAAACCAAACGAAGCATACCTTTGGAAACACCGTCTCTGACGGTCTGCTTGAATTTGCGCGCGCAACGGCATGATTGGCTAACTTCAATGCTAATTAACTCGGAAACGGCGCAACATATCGGATTTCTTCTCAAAAAATACTTTTCCTCACAACCTACCCTGCAACATTGCACTCACTCCCTTTCCTTAAGCACACTACTAAATTTCTGTTCACTTTCGTCACCTGCCGCATTGTACTTAGCGAAGTGTATCATTCTGATTTTCTGTCCATGAAAAACCACTCCAATATCGATCTAATTATTTAGTTTCTCCATTTCACCTTCCACACAGGAATTAAGTATCTGAGGTGGCAATGAATAACCCTGCCTTACACATTTTCCTGATTTTGGCCTCTTGCATCAATGCTGCCCACTCCATTCCGTTTCACACAAAGAGAGTGGATCCCCGTACTTGATACCAAGCTACCTAAATTGGAAAATATTTTATTCCATTCTAATGTACATTACAAAAAACCTTCTCCCAGTCTACAAATGCGTTGAAGACATCCTTATTTTTCTTAAACCTGCCCTCTATTCTTAATTGTAGTGCTAAAATTGCTACTCGAGAGATCTGAATTCTTCGAAAATCAAGCTGGTCCTATTTTAATCTACTTCGAGTTTTCCCTTTCATTCTTCGATTAAATTCTCCTGTGAACATTTTTGATGCGTGCGATAGATTTTACGTATATCCGCCCTTGATTTCCGTGAAACATTAATTCTTAAGGTCTTCAGAAAGTACATTCATGTTGAGAAAAAAAGAACGCTTTTCCGAAGTTCGTCTGTGATAGTTGGCATTGGGTCGCAGCACTGCAATGCACGTTTCATCTCACCTATTTTAAGTTGGTGACAACTCTGGCGATTTGGAAAGCCAGGGCAAAAGGCTGACATCATTTGACGGCAAGAAGCCACGTGTTCGTGTAGCAACATGTGGTCGTGCATTGTCTTGCTGAAAATTGGCGTTGGTGTGTTGCGCAGAAAGACTATGACTACGGGTCGGAGGATGTCATTCATATAGGACACACAGATCACAGTGCCCTGGACACACACCAACTGTGATTTGCGGTGGACCCAATAGCGCCCCACGCCATAAAGTCTTGAGTTGGCGCTGTATGTCTTGTGTGAATACGGTCACTGTTATGCCGCTCCCTCTATCTACGGCGAACCAAATTGCGGCCTTCATTTTCAGTCAAACAGAACCTAGATTCTTCCAAAAACACTAGCTGATGCCATTCCTATCCCCAGTGACTTCGCTCCATACACCATTGCCATCTAGCACGTTTCTGCACATTCGTCAAACGTAGGCGGAGAAGTGGAGATGCATGCGTAAACCAGTCCGTAATAAATGGTGACGGACTGTCACCTCTGATAGTGTACGATGTGTTCCACTGTTTCACTGTTGCGCCAGAGCCGAGGAGGACGCGGGATTAACCGAGCGGTCTTAGGCGTTACAGTCATGGACTGTGCGGCTGGTCCCGGCGGAGGTTCGAGTCCTCCCTCGGGCATGGGTGTGTGTGTTTGTTCTGACGATAATTTAGGTTAAGTAGTGTGTAAGCTTAGGGACTGATGACCTTGGCAATTAAGTCCCATAAGATTTAACACACTTTTGAACATTTTTGAACAATGCCGTTGTGTTGGGTGTCAGTCTCCGCGGGGGATGGTCTGGGCGGTGCGACCTTACCCATCTCGCCGTGTTCTACGGCATTCTGCACACACCAGTTGCACTGCCGAAACACTTCGTCCCACATGAGCAGCCGGACGGGGTGGCCGAGCGGTTCTAGGCGCTACAGTCTGGAACCGGGCGACCGCTACGGTCGCAGGTTCGAATTCTGCCTCGGGCATGGATGTGTGTGACGTCCTTAGGTTAGTTAGTTTTAAGTAGTTCTAAGTTCTAGGGGACTGATGACCTTGGAAGTTAAGTCCCATAGTGCTCAGAGCCATTTGAACCCACATGAGCAACAATTCCCCGGATGAATACATCACATCCTCTGATGCCAGTAATGCACTCTCTTTCAAACTCACTGATTGGACTGGACGGTTCGCATATGTTTGCGAGGCATCGTGCACATCTTCTCAAGTCACACTGAACCATTGCCTTCGGTATATAGCGACAACAAGAGCCGCAGGCACATTTTAACAATAGGTTGTGTTGCGCCGCGATATCAATGTTGACCTCGAACCCGAGGACCTACATGGTTCAAAAGGTGATCATTTCTGCAGAACGTACTAATGTACATGTCCTGTGAATGTGAACGTCCTATCTGTAGTCGTTCAAGGTGTTATGTTTTTACTGAACATGAGTGTAAGTCACACACGTCGTCCCACGCTAAGACCATTGCGCATCATGAGTAATGCATTCTGACAAGAAGACAGTACATGTTCCGGGTTTCCTGCAGACGCAGTTCTACTGCGGTACAGGTAACCGGTGCATCACCGGGTGCGATAGAAATGAGGCCGCAAAAACGCACTCCAAAGTTGAAGTACACGGGACAGTATGATTCTTGTGAGTAAAACAAACTAAACTGCACACAGATTGACCGTGAAATTCTGGCAGTAGTAGTAAAAGTTACATTTCGCCGTTTTCTTCTGCAACCCTTATAAGGAAAATTTAGGTAGCGCAATGTCGCGACCAGCCGTATTGAGACGATGCCAGAAATTTGACTAACGCAGCATAGACGTCGATGACGCTGATCAGGAAAGAAGGCCATCAACATTGACCACAGAAGACAATGCCCAGGCGCTCAAGGAAATGATTCGCAGCAATTGCAGTTTTCCCGTTCATACAGCGATTCTCGAATGGGCCATGACCGAAGAGTGGATTTCTGTCCTGGAGGAATGGAGGAATTGGTAGAACTTTCCGACCGTTGTTTATATGAACTTGGTGAGTGTGTTGATCCATAATGCCATGTATCTGCGTTACTCTGATGCGTAGTGCAGCATTCAGTAAAAGTTACTCGCCTTCCGTAATGATACGTAACATACTTTTTGAAGTCGCCTCGTAAATACGTTCTTTTAAAAACCCGATGGAAATCTCACAGTTATATAAATTCCATTCACGAGTTTGTATACTCAATATAATAGAATATTTCAAACATTTCGCCGTGTTCTTCTGCATCCCTTATGAGGAAAACATAAGTAACGATCAAGGAGCGAGGAGGCGCAGTGGTAAAACGCTAGGCTTATAATCGTGAGGACGGGGTTCGAATCCCTGTCCGGCTATCCAGATTTACATTTTCTGTGGATTTCTTAAACCGCTTAAGTTAAATGTCTGGCTGCTTCTTTCGTAGGGGACACGGCCTATTCCCTTCTACAATTTGAGCTTGCTCCCCGTCTAAGGACTTCGTCGACGACGGAATGTTGTATAGTAGGGCTAATAGCAGTTGTACTCATCAGTAAATCATTCATACAGGGGTATTCGGCATTACATGTTACTAAAGTTTAACAAAAAATGTAATTTATAGGCCATATACAGGCATTCACATGTTAACAAACCTAGTTTGACACGGATGGGTCAGGAAGTCGGCCGTGGCCCTATAGTAGGAACCATCCGTGCCTTCGTCTGAAATAATTGAGGGAAATCAAGGAAAATCTAAATCAGAGTGGTCATATGGGGTATAAGAGCCTCCGTTATCAGGAGAAAAATAGTAGTCTTTTAAAGACAGTGTGCATCTTCGGTTCGGTTTATTACTAGTGTATAACACAGTTTTGTATAAGATTTTTTTTTTATAGAAGCAGCGTTACGTCGTTTGTAAATTTCCAGACACCAAATACTGCACGCGCTACACACACTTTATTTCATAGCGTAAGAATCTAACGTTGCACTGTTAATTCATTTCTCAATATCAATGATTGCATGCAGTACACTAGCTATCACATACTGCCTGCTGACATAAAGATCATGACGATAATATTTGATTTCCTTTTTGTGTACCGTAACTTCCATTTTCCTTGCCTGAAAAGCTGAGGCACCTTCACTCTGTACTGACTGAGATGTTGTGCTCAGAAATAGGATATAATGTTACTATTACGCACTGCAGACCACTGATGTAAGGTTTTCAGGAGAAACCATTATAGTACGTACTATGCTGTTAATTGACAGAGGAATTTTATTATTATTTACCTATTTGCTGAATGAACCTATTCTATCTTTTAGTCAGGTTGTGCCACTAAGCTCTTTCCTGCCCATTTCTATTCAGTTCCTCTTCGTTCGATCTTCCCATAAGCCATAAATATTCAGCGTTCTTCTTTAGCACCACATTTAGAGCATTTTGTCTTCGTCTTGTATGTACTATTTACCTTCCATGTTTCGCTTTCATATAAGGAATCACCCCATGCAAAATGTTTCAGAATACGTTTCCTAAGGCTTAAAACTTATATTCAGAATTAATACAGAGTATACTTCTCGTTTTCTAGAAATTCTTTTCTCGCTCTGGTAAGTCTGCATTTCATATCCTCTTTCCTCTGGCCGTCTTCAGTTATTTTGTTATCCAACTTGCAAAACCACTGCTTTCAACCCCGCACTGTCTAATCCAATTCTTTCAGCTTCAACTAACTTAATTCGACTGCACCGCATTTCCCTTGTTTTACTATTATTATTGCCCATATAATAACCTCATTTCAAGACAATATCAATTACGTATAACCTATTTTCTTCGCCTTTTGCTGTCTCTAATAGAATTACAAAGACGGCTGAACTTACGGTCTTTATTTTTCCTCCCTCGACTTAAATTACATATCGAAATTTCTCTTTATTTTCACTTAGTGCTTACACAGTTAACAGATTAAATAACAGTGCGGGTAGGCTACAAAAATTTATCTAACCTTTCTCTGTCATAGTCTCTGTTTCACTTCCTTCGACTCTTACAAATACAGTTTGGTGCTATATAAAGTTGTAGATAATCGATCATGACTGTAATATTGTAATTAATACTGATATTAATGGTAGTGAAATGTATGAGTCGAGTCACTTTTGGGCATATCTAGATCACAAACAAATCAAGTAATTCCATTGTTAATGTGACACTGATATTTTGAATAACAATATTGACTGAGAACAACACAACACCCAGTCCCAGAGCGGAGAAAATCCTCGACCCAGCCGGGAATCAAACCCGAGCCGTTAGGTGTCACATTCCGTCGCGCTGACCACTCAGCTACCAGGGGCGGACTATACTCAAAATAACAAACGTAACAGATATAGTGTATATCGTACAAAGATGTTCATCAACAGTTCCAAGAACCGTAAACTTTACTGGAAACATCTTTGCAAAATAACGTCACTGTATTCAGAATTGGAAGCACACGTGTTTTTTACAAATTTCTTTTTCAAATCTGAGGGAAAGAGTTCTGTATATTTTTGTAGTACACAGAGAAATTCTAATGCCTTTCTGTAAGTTATAGCTGCCACCCCAGTTTAGTTACTGCGAATGTTGTACGTACTGAGATACATTCAAAAGGATAGGAATGTAGTGTACTTCCTATATTAGTTTTTTATAATCACAGTTATACAACCAACGTTTGTCTCTGAAAAAAGTTCTCCAGTAAACTAGAATAACGCCTTGCTGTCCTAATGTTACTGATTTGTCCGTATTTTGATGAAATGAGACAATCTATATGTTGCATTGAATTGATGTTATACACGAAGTAAAAACTGATATTGCATGTAGGTTGCAGGTTTTTTATCAGTCTGCGGCGAGGGTGCAAATTTTGTCGGCACTGGCTTTTGCAGTTTCTATCTCGGTATCCTCTGTATAATTTTTCCAAGATACGAGGGTTTGGGCAAAATTGTTCAGATGTCTCTCTGAATACGAGCTCAATAGTATAGTTAGAGAATTTTGTCTAGAACGTCCTGAGGAACTATGAGTTTACTGTAGGATCCACGTCACTTAATGGTGTGATACGCTGAAATAATCGCAGAAATTTCATCATTTTTTTCTGTTTTCCGTCTTTTCTTAGTTGCTTTAAAATTCGTGGAGGTATGTTCCGTCTAAGTAAATAACTGAAGGCAGTTTGTTCAAAAATGTTCAAATGTGTGTGAATTCCTAAGGGACCAAAGTACTGAGGTCATCGGCCCCTATACTTACACACTACTTAAACTAACTTACGCTAACAACAACACACACCCATGCCTGAGGGAGGATTCGAGCCTCCGGCGGGAGTGTTGACTGGCAGAGACCAGCGACAGTTGAAGAGGGTCGTAACGTGTAACAGGCAGACATCTATCCAGACCATCACACAGGAATTCCAAACTGGATCGGGATCCACTATGACAGTTAGGCAGGAGGTGAGAAAACTTGGATTTTATGGTCGAGCGGCTGTTCATAAGCCACACATCACGCTGGTAAATACCAAACGACGCCTCGCTTGGTGTAAGGAGCATAAACATTGGACGATTGAACAGTGGAAAAACAATGTGTGGAGTGACGAATCACGGCACACAATGTGACGATCCGATGGCAGGGTATGCATATGGCGAATCTGTAAGATACCCCTTACATGAAGTCATTAAAGATCACCTAACTCACGTTGAGCGAACAGTAGGGCTGAACAAAAATGACTGACAAGGCACACTGCATCTTGTAGAGGGTATAGTATGGATGTATTGAAATAATTAATGTCGGGTGATGGTTTTAAAGTAATTCACACGACATGAAAACTTTGTGGAAATGGGTCGATTTACTGGAGGCTAGTTTATCCCAGGGAAGTACTCAGAATTGACCGTGGCCGCCGGGGGAGCAGCTAAGGGAAGCGACAATAGGCAGCTTAGGGCGGCTCAAACTCTGAGAAAGCGGTAACGGGGCGCAGCCTCCAGCCGCCTTAAGATGAGTGACAGTGAGTGGGTGGTTGGCCCTGACCCCACGCTGGTGTATCGGGAAGCAGACGGAGAACTTGTACACAACTGTTGATAAATGTCCGTCATCCCGTTTTCAGTGAAACATGCGAGAGAGACGTGCAAAGCTGTGGTGGAGCGGTCAACAGAGGTCAAAATATGCGTGTTCGTGACTATAGCAACTTCACGTTGAATTCACGGTCCACAGAGTCTGAAGTAAATCAGGTGAAGAGCGACAGAATGAAATATGCTGGCCTCCGATGGGAACATAGGACAATGGAATTTGAAGTACTCTCCTGGGAGTCAGAATTCCGGAAAAATTGATGTTTGTGCAGGCGCTAACCTTGATGGGTGGCCTGGGAGGAGCTAAATAGCAGAAGCTGAGAGGAAGGGAAATTTTGTGGGAATTTGTTCACTTCCCAGAACAGGCATTGGTCGGCGCTGGGAAGCAACGCATAATTAACGTGACTTGCGCTGCAATTGGCGTAAGTGATTTTGCTGGAGGGGAAACCGAGGCGAAGAGCGGACTGGGAGAAGTCTCTGTAGAGGTCCTCCGTTCCCAGATTGCCTAGAGTGCGGTCGTGGCGTTCTTTACTCAGCTTGTTTGAGAAAGAGTGAGCATCTCTGCAGTTTAGGACTTAGCAAATGGAACTATTGAGCTTGGAGATAGGAAGTTTTGGTTCAGCTATGTACTGAGCAAGATAGCTAGGAGTGAATAGACGAGTGCAGCCTTGCAGCACCACGAGGTCGGCCGATGCCTGCACAACGACGCCGCTCCGCCACGCTGTATTCGGTGATATTGCGCCCTCTCCGGCCACTGAGTAATTTGTTGAATCACGTTGGCAAAGTTTCCACGAGGGTTTCATAGGCCGCACTTCGCATTACGCCTGGGTCAGTCGATAGGAATTACTTTTGAGTTATCGCTCTTTACTCCACGCAAACGCAATTTATTACCACTGCCTGTTAGGAGAGTCATGTAATGTGATGATTGAAGGTCGTGAGTTAAAAAATAAATCTGTGTTAATCGTCTGCATCTGTTTTCAATCAAGTAGTTGAAATCCCAAGTCACTTTCTTAATTAATTTATGTTCAACATTTGCATCTGGTGATCAATAGCTGAATATAACATCAATGTGCACCACTTTTTAATTAAAAGGGATCAATTCTGAATCAATTAATGTCAACACTGCCACCGCAGTTCAATCAGGAGTCACAGGGCCTTATTACTTTCTTTGCGTTATCCGACATTGCGGCAGTTTTGCACTCTCTGTTGATCTGTTAGTCAATTACCTGGGGTGAACACATACCAAAACCAGATAAGTGACGGGTGGGGTGTTACAAATCATCTGGAAAATTCGGAAATTTGTCATAAGGTCTTATGGGACCAAACTGCTGAGGTCATCGGTCCCTAAGCCTACACACTACTCAATCTAACTTAAACTAACTTGCGCTATGGACAAAACTCACACCCATGCCCGAGAGAGGACTCGAACTTCCGATGGGCGGAGCCGCACGGACCGTGCAAGGCGCTATATACCGTGCGGCTACCCCGCGCGGCGAACGTCATCTGCCAGCGTGTGTAGTGCCAATAGTAAAATTCGGAGGCGGTGGTGTTATGGTGCGGTCGTGTTTTTCATGGAGGGGGCTTGCATCCCCTGCACTATCCCCTCACAGGCCTAAATTGATGTTTTAAGCACCTTCTTGGTTCCCATTCGGGGTTGGCGATCGCACCATTCAGCACGATCGAGCACCTGTTCATAATGCACGGGCTATGGCGAAGTGATTACACGACAATAACATCTCTGGAATGGACTGGCCTGCACAGAGCCCTGGCCTGAATCCTATGGAACACCTTTGGGATGTTTTTAACGGCGACTTCGTGCCAGGCCTCACCAACCGACATCGATACCTCTCCTCAGTGCAGCACTTTTTGGAGAATGGGCTTCCATTCCCCAAGAAACCTTCCAGCACCTGATTGAAAGTATGCCTGCGAGAGTTGAAGCTGTCTTCATGACTAAGTATGGGCCAACAGCGGACTTAATTCCGGCATTAGCGATGGAGGGCGCCACGAACTTGTAAGTCATTTTAAGCCAGGTGTACCATGTATTTATTTCAGGCTAAAATGTATAAAAAGAAGTGAAGCTGTTCCTATCGATAGAGTTAAAATTATCCTTCTTGTAGAACTATTTGAAATTACGAAATATCTGGCATACAGAAAATTCATATTATTTATTAATTGCACAATCTAACGCTAACTATTAAATTTATTTCATTTATAAAATAATGTTATAACTTGGTGATGATTCTTCTTTTGTCAAGAAAGTATGTAAACTCTTACGCTTTGTAAGCTCTTTCGAATATTGTGAGTACCACAGAACGTGGCTAGTGTTGGGCATGCCTCTAACGGAAACGCAAGTGTTTCTTAATTTTGTCTACAACAATGTAATTGATGGTGTTATGAAAATGGAAATTGTAAATTCGGCGTGATATAGAAAAATGTGGCAAAGAATAAAATTCAAGAATAATACTGGCAAATCTTCATCACTTATTTAGTCATCAGGAACCCACAACGTAATAAATCAAAAATTTCACCCGAAAGAATGTACCTTTAGACGCAATAACTTCAACAAACAACAAGAAGATAAAATGAAAATAAGTGGAAAGGTTTTCTTTTGTATGTCTTACAAATCTTGATGCTTTCGAAAGCAATGAAGAGACTATGAGAAATTTAAAGGTGATGTGTGGGTGGGTAACATTACACCCTTCACAATCACATTGCCGACGTGAGCACCCTTAGGAGGACGGTAATGTCCCTGATGGATTTGTTGCTGAAGTGACATCCAATATCCAGTAGGCGTTCTACATCACTGAACTCTCCTGACCACCCATTATGCTGTTACTGATTCTCTACTCACAACTCAATACTCTCGGCCTCTTTTTACACTAACAGGTCCGCCTCTCGTGTCATCTATTCGTCAATTCCGCATTACATAGTGATGTCTGGATACTTCTGATCAGATAGTGTGTGTGGATCTGGACTCGCATTGAGGAAGCTGGCGATTCCCCGACGGGACATCCAGATTTATGTACACTACTGGCCATTAAAATTGCTACACCATGAAGATGACGTGCTACAGACGCGAAATTTAACCAACAGGAAGAAGATGCTGCGATATGCAAATGATTAGCTTTTCAGGGCACTCACACAACGTTGGCGCCGGTGCCGACACCTACAACGTGCTGACATGAGGAAAGTTTCCAACCGATTTCTCATACACAAACAGTAGTTGACCGGCGTTACCTGGTGAAACGTTGTTGTGATAACTCGTGGAAGGAGGAGAAATGCGTACCATCACGTTTCCGACTTTGATAAAGGTCGGATTGTAGCCTATCGTGATTGTGGTTTATCGTATCGCGACATTGCTGCTCGCGTTGGTCGAGATCCAATGACTGTTAGCGGAATATGGAATCGGTGGGTTCAGGAGGGTAATATGGAATGCCGTGCTGGATACCAACGGCCTCGCATCACTAGCAGTCGAGATGACAGGCATCTTATCCGCATGGCTGTAACGGATCGTGCAGCCACGTCTGGATCCCTGAGTCAACAGATGGGGACGTTTGCAAGACAACAATCATCTGCAAGAACAGTTCGACGACGTTTGCAACAGCATGGACTATCAGCTCGGAGACCATGGCTGCGATTACCCTTGACGATGCATCACAGACAGGAGCGCCTGCGATGGTGTACTCGACGACGAACCTGGGTGCACGAATGGCAAAACGTCATTTTTTCGGATGAATCCAGGTTCTGTTTACAGCATCATGATGGTCGCATCCCTGTTTGGCGACATCGCGGTGAACGCACATTGGAAGCGTGTATTCGTCATCGCCATACTGGCGTATCACCCGGCGTGATGGTATGGGGTGCCATTGGTTACACGTCTCGGTCACCTCTTGTTCGCATTGACGGCACTTTGAACAGTGGACGTTACATTTCAGATGTGTTACGACCAGTGGCTCTACCCTTCACTCGATCCATGCCAAACCCTACATTTCAGCATGACAATGCACGATCGCATGTTGCAGGTCCTGTACGGGCCTTCCTGGATATAGAAAATGTTCGACTGCTGCCCTGGCCAGCACATTCTCCAGATCTCTCACCAATTGAAAATGTCTGGTCAATGGTGGCCGAGCAACTGGCTCGTCACAATACGCCAGTGACTACTCTTGATGAACTGTGGTATCGTGTTGATGCTGCATGCTCAGCTGTACCTGTACACGCCATCCAAGCTCAGTTTGACTCAATGCCCAGGCGTATCCAGGCCGTTGTTACGGCCAGAGGTGGTTGTTCTGGGTACTGATTTCTCAGGATCTATGCACCCAAACTGCATGATAATGTAATCACGTGTCAGTTCTAGTATAATATATTTGTCCAATGAATACCCGTTTATCATCTGCATTTCTTCTTGGTGTAGCGATTTTTATGGCCAGTTGTGTATTTCGTGGTTTCCCTAGATCGCATAAACCAAAAGCCGAAATCGTACGTTCGTAAAAAAAAAGCTCTGATGATTTCCTCCCTTTCGTTACCAATCCTAGATGTGCTCCGTATCTTATAACCTCGCTACCGACAAGTCGTTAAACCCCGACCTTCCTTCTTTTCCGTGCGTCGCGGATTGCGCATGCAACATGTGGGTGCACGCTGTGGCCAGCTCTTTCGGCGTCTCTGTCTAATGTCCGTCCCTGCAGACTCCAGTATCTTGTGTCAGTTTTTTAGCAAGCTCAGCTGTACACGACTCTCGCAGACAAACATATGTTGGCCATTCCTCCGTATGAACTCTGAACTTTCGTGCGCTGGCACTCAACTCGCCTCCAATGAGCCGATGAGTGATGATCGTAATACAGAACTGGCTTCTAAGGAGTCATTACTGGAGAAAACGCTTATCCCGCCAGGTGGCGCAGCCGTCATCCCACTGGACTCGCATTTAGGAAAACTGCGGTTCAAATCCTGGTCCGGTTATCCAGAGTGAGGTTTACCCTAGTTTCCCTAAACCATGTAAAGTGAAGGCCAGGATGGTATCTTTGAAATGACACGGCCGATTTCCCTCCCGTTACTTTCCCAATCCGACAGCGTTCTCCATCTCTGGCGACCTCATACTCAACGGGACAATGAACCGTAACTTTCCTTGCAGAAACTACATTGTAGAAAGAAAAATTATGAACTGCTAATAGACAAACCTTTATTTGCTATTAGTTTCAATGCAACTGATCTCATCAGGAGGTATGAAAATCGTTATTACAGTCTTTATAGCGTCATTAATGCTCTGGAGTCAGTAATAAAAATAAAACTGAAATTATGAGAACCCATAACGCGTCATTGTCCTCAGGAAGGTTAAATCAGTTTACGTATTCGAAGAACGATACTACACTGCCTATTTCCATAGTCTTTGCTGTGATGTGGAGTACGCTGTGCATACTGATGAACTACAAAACTGATCTGAAGACAACGACACATAATTAATTGTTATAATTTTAATTTTTTTAATTACTGGCTCAACAGCGATATTGATACCATATAAATCGCAATAAAAATTTCATGTTGCCTCATAATGATGAGATAGTTTTAACCTGGAAGGAAATAAATGTTTATTTACTAGTAGCTTATGATCTCTTCTTTTCCCAGCGATATCCATATCTTCACAAAATCAGCATGTTAATCTGGATTCGGAAATGGTAGTGGTAGAAGTTGACCAGATGCCCTTCTTGTTGCAACCCCTTCTCCCACCCCTCCTTCTCCCGCCACAGGACGGTATTTTATGCTCCCTGTCTGTCTGCGTCTAAGCCGACCGGAGTGGCCGACCGGTTCTAGGCGCTACAGTCTGGAACCGGGAGACCGCTGCGGTCGCAGATTCGAATCCTGCCTCAGGCATTGATGTGTGTGATGTCCTTAGGTTAGTTAGGTTTAAGTAATTCTAAGTTCTAGGGGACTGATGACCTCAGAAGTTAAGTCCCCTAGTGCTGAGTGCCATTTTGTCTGCGTCTAGTTTTATCCCATGTGAAAGTGTGAGAACGTTATTAGAAATGTCTGCGAAGCGTGTAACTGAGGTTGTACGTGGGTACCAGCCCGGTATTCACCTAGTCGGATGTGGGAAACTGCCTAAAGACCACATCCAGGCTGGCCGGCAAACCGGCCCTCGTCGTTATACAGCTGGGGGTATTCTATCGGGGACCGGGGGGCGTCCCCGAATACACGAAACGGCGTGCTAGCGTGTGCGGCTATCCGGGACAACATGGTGTTATATAAAATTACTTGCTTTAAGTATTTAACAGCTGTGGAACACTGCCTGCACATAACCATATAAAAAAATCTTGTGGAACTAACACGTCTGAAAAAACGACAGTTTGTAACAAAATTGGAAGGAAATAGTTGCATACATTATATGCCAATGACTGCTTTAGTTAGAACTGCTGTCTTCTTCCTCATACTAAAAATTTTGGTACTGCATCTGGTATACTAAGTACTCCAGTACTGCGTCTGACATTTACAAAAATGACTCTGAGCACTATGGGACTTAACTGCTGAGGTCATCAGTCCCCTAGAACTTAGAACTACTTAAACCTAACTAACCTAAGCACATCAAACACATCCATGCCCGAGGCAGGATTCGAACCTGCCACCGTAGCAGTCGCGCGGTTCCAGACCGTAGCGCCTAGAACCGCTGACATTTACAGATCGTCTTCTTGCGCACGTCGCTAATGTACGTATTCACCTAACGCATATGCATTCTGAATAACTGCAGATGTTAAACACGTACTGTTATTTTCAAGATCTTTGTTTTGGTAAATGTGTCAGTTTGGTAGTAACTAAACAGGATTGCTTATTTGTGAGACCTTCTGTATCAGACTGCGAGCTACGGTCCTGCTGTGTACTTAATTTTTATTTATTTAATCTGTTCAAATTAGGGCCATCAATCCCACTCTTACATCGGACCAGGATTTACCACATACAGTACTTTTTACATCATAGTTACTTAAGAAATGACAATAAATATGATGTAATAAATAATAGTAAAGTGGTATTAATTGAGCTAAATCACATCTAATAAATTATTTATCATTTCCTAAACGATCTAAGGACAATGTGAATAAAAGTACTGCCAAGAACTAATAATGTTAGTACCAGCAGTACTACAACTATTACTGCTGCTGCTGCTGCTATTGCTGCTAAAGATAATAACAATAATAACAGCGACACTGACAGAAACAAAATGCATTTATAGCTGTATAAATGTGATAGTTTCTGACGTAGCGAGATCTGAGGGAGAGAAATTTAGCTATTCCTGCCACCTAACAAAACTTCGAGATAGTGACTAATGGAATGCTCTGACAGGAACAAATGTTTGTGCTGTGTTGTTCAGGTAAGAACTTTAAGGTCAAAGAGGGACTGTATACGTTGATAAAACAGTAGAGGAGACAGAGCGTATGGAAATGACTGCGCTTGTCAGCACGTAGCCGAAATAGCTGAGCATAAAATGGTGAATCTTGATCGGGATGTCGAGCGTCACAAATTGATCGCACGCAGGTGTTCATCACCAGTTCCAGGCGCCATGTGCTTTCCTGAGAAGAACCACGCACATAACGTCGCTGACAAGCGTTTGTACATTTTCCGGTCAAAAGAGAAGAAAATGATTCAAATCGCTCTGAGCACTATGGGACTTAACTTCTGAGGTCATCAGTCTCCTAGAACTTAGAACTACTTAAACCTAACTAGCCTAAGGACAACACACTCATCCATGCCCGAGGCAGGATTCAAACCTGCGACCGTAGCGGTCGCGCGGTTCCAGCGCCTAGAACCGCTCGGCCACCTCGGCCGGCAAGATTAAAGGTAGTAGGTATTCCTGATACTTCGGGCTGATGAGCTGAAAGTGACCAACTAGAACCACTTGGATTCTGAATCGTTTGAGTTTCAAGCCCATTTGCCCATTTAGACAGTACACACATCTCTTCACTGAAATTCTCGATACCTTTATTAACATTTATTGGTTTTGCACTAAGATATAATTGGAAGTGTTTACTGCACGATGTAACTTATTGACATACAATAAAAAGAGTATAGAACCTAATACCGAATACTGAGGGAAACCTGATACTAACAGTCTCCATTTCGACGTTATTAAGTCGGGCATGACGCATTGATAACGAGACGTCATCTACGAACGAAAATATTCCACTTCTATTGCAAAGAAATTTAGATTTCTAAGCTTGACGAGTAATATATGGAAGCCGACATTGTCAAATGGTTTTATTAGGTCTGAGATGCACATGATACTCAACTCTGGCCCTAATTGAGAAGATGCTACCTTCACTAAAGCAGATGTTGTGCTGTGATGTTTCCGAAAACCCAATTCGTATTCGTGTAGTAAGTTTTTTTATAGTTCAGCGGTATCTGACCATGGCTGTTACTCAGCAACCGTATGCTAGTTTCAACATAGGATTAAACAGCCAACCGGTTGCACATAAACTGTAGGTACACTGACCTAGGTTTCGACACCTACTACGGGTGTCTTCATCAGAATGAAATGTTGCTAAACCCTGTAAAATAATGCGCAGGCAATTGGGTATGACAAAAAACATATTAACCAAGACGACAAATTTCACGACGGCTAAAGGTTACATACGTAAAATTGCATTGCGAGAAAGCAATTGTCAGAATTTGGAGTAGCTATGCTCAAGTTAAAAGTAAAATACATAAAGTTCTGGTTTTTGCCACTTGTGACCAGCTGGGACATCAAACGGATCGGCCCAGTGGCTTCCATTGCTGTCACGAAAACAATGAGTTGCGCCGCCTATCAGGTGCGGACAGTAATATGTGCTCATTTGAAACATTATAACAGAAATACTTGAAAAAAGAACAGTTAATTTTAAAAACAAAATATACAGAGAGCCTAATGTCTTTTTTAAAATACACAGTAAGCAAGCAGATTAAGTATAATAGAGCCATCTGTTAGGCTTTATAGAAATTACTATTACGTAAAGGAAAGAATGACATACAAAACTTTTTAAATTAGCTGTACAATCCAGAAAATAATTGCATGAAGGTAGCCTTAGCAGCACACATCTATGAGGTTAGAAGATAATAATATTTTGAAACCAAAAACAGGGAAAATATAGTCAAAACAGAGGAATCAAAATTCCGCGAGCAGTGAATTGAAACAATTGAAAAAAAAATTGTTACGTAGTTGTAATTGACTGCACGATGAATGGCTGAATGGAAAAATAATTTCTTATGGGAATAAGGATGTACTGAACTAGATGGCACAATTTGACTAGTATGTGTGGCTTTTCGAAAAATACCGAAAGAAAGTCGTTATTTTGTAACTCACAAGTGAAGCTAATTTCATGAACACTATTAAAAATTTCAAACAAATGCTGAATTCCTTCTTGTGAACCACTGTAGACTATTCCTCATAGGACACCAGGTATAGAACAGCTGATCTGTCAGTCATCAGTTAATGTAAAGACACGTGTAGCACACCAACTTACGCTGTTTCATTTGTGAACTGACACAGTTTCTCATAAAAAGCGAGATATTTTAGTTTCACCTGTGCTCTTTATGTTAAACTCATTAATTTTGTGTGTGTTGGTGTATTTCTCAGGTATAGTTCCATGTTATAATAACTGTCTTGAGTATATTCCCAACAACTTTAGTAAGGGTGAGAACTGTGATTGCTGTGTTCAGATGGGTGTCGAGGACAATGAGTCTTCTTTCACATCTCCAGGTGGTGCTGGCTTCGGTCACACAGCTTGAGGCTTTTCCCATAGGGCATCACTGTGAGAGGCCAGACGTCAGGATCCAAGGCACCCATGTATTCCCCAATCAGCCCACTTCTGTGATCGCCCCAACTCCCTGTAATGAGGTTGACACAAGTTTCAGGCGCTATCTGTGTCTGACAGACAAACATGCTGACCCAGATGCACATCAATTGCCCTGTTTCAGGGAAAGCTTCTTGACTGCTCGATCTGGGCAGTCACAGAGGGTGGGTTACTGGTAGTTGGAAACTCCAACATTAGGTGCGTAATGAGACCCCTTAGGGATATGACTGCCAGAAAGGGGTGGGATCCTAGTGCGCGCTCTGTGTGCGCACTGGGAGGAGTGATTCCAGATGCTGAATGAGTGCTTCTGGATGCCATGAAAAGCACGGGGTGCAGCCAGCTAGAGGTGGTAACTCAAATCGACACTAACGACGTGTGTCGCTCTGGATCAGAAGAGATTCTCTCTGCTTTCGGGCAGCTAGTTGAAGTGGTAAAGACTGCCGGACTCACATGCGAGATAAAGGTGGAGCTCACCATCTGTAGCATTGTCGTCAGAATCAACTGCGGACATTTGGTGCCTACACCACGTCTGTCCGTCCTCTTCTGGAGTATTGCTTCACCGTGAGGGATCTGCATCAGGTGGGTTTGGCGGAGTGCATAGAAAAAGTTCAAAGAAGGGCAGCTCGTTTTGTATTACCGAGAAATAGGGGAGAGAGTGCCACGGATATGATACGCGAATTGTAGTGCAATCATTAAAGCAAAGGCGTTTTTCGTTGCGGAAGGGTCTTTTCCCGAAATTTCAATCAGCAACTTTTTCCTCCGAATGCTAAAATATTTTTTGACACCCACCTGTACAGGGAGAAATGATCATCATAATAAAATAAGAGAAATCAGAGCTCTCACGGAAAGATACAAATGGTCTTTGTTCCAGCGCGCCGTTCGGTAGATGCCTAAGATCATCATGCCTCACAAGTCGATAGACTTCGTTCCGCTTCTGGTTATAAGCAGAACGTTTGTCAGGGGTAGCACGTAGCTTGTATGTCCGACATGCAGCGTCTGTCATGAACTGTTTTAACTCATCAATTAGCCAAGATGTAGGTTTCGTTTTCATTTTTGTGGTCATAAGGGCAGCATATTTGTCATACAGTAGAGTAAGTTCTTACAAGGGAACCTCCCCATCGCACCACCCTCAGATTTAGTTATAAGTTGGCACAGTGGATAGGCCTTGTAAAACTGAACACAGATGAATCGAGAAAACAGGAAGAAGTTGTGTGGAACTATGAAAAAAATAAGAAAAATATACAAACAGAGTAGTCCATGCACAACATATGCAACATCAAGGAAAGTGTGCTCTCAGCAGTACCGTGCTCCCGCGGTTAGCGTGAGCAGCTGCGGAATGAGAGGTCCTTGTTTCAAGTCTCCCGTCGAGTGAAAAATTTAATTTTTTTATATTCAGACAATTATTACCTGTCCGTCCGATGCGAGGTAACTGCGCCGTAGTATGGGGACGCTACACCTAAGCAAACATCGAAGCACACGACGTCAGTCGACTACAGCGCACGGAAGAGAGAGTATTCCTGCTAACGAGGCTCCCTGGCTGGCAGTTGACTGATCGCTACTTTGGACGAGAGTGCATTAAATACGTGAGATGTATTTCGTGGGCAATATGAATCCAGCAAATATAGCTCGCGACTTCAATAAAAAGTCAATGAATATTTTCCGAACCCATACTACGGCGCAGTTACCTCGCATCGGACGGACGGACGGACAGATAATAATTATGTGAAAATAAAAAATTGAACTTATCGCTCGAGAGGAGACTTGAATCGAGGACCTCCAGTTCCGCAGCTGCTCACGCTAACCACGGGACCACAGCGCTCCTGAGATCGCACTGTCCTTGATGTTGCCTATCTTTCACGGACTACTCAGCTTGTATTCAAAAGCTTCAAATGGCTGTAGCACTATGGGACTTAACATCTATGGCCATCAGTCCCCTAGAACGTAAAACTACTTAAACCTAAGGACAGCACACAACACCCAGTCATCACGAGGCAGAGAAAAATCCCTGACCCCGCTGGGAATCGAACCCGGGAACCTGGGCGTGGGAAGCGTGAACGCTACCGCACGACCACGAGCTGCGGACTCTGTTTGTATATTTTGCTTATTTTTGTCATAGTTCCAAATAACTTCTTCCTGTTTTCTCCATTGATCTGTGTTCAGTTTTTCAAGGCCTATCCACTGTGCCAGCTTATAACTAAATCTGAGGGGGTGCGATTGGGAGGTTCCCTTGTTAGTAAATCCATGAAATTTGTCGTTTATATACGGGAAAGAAACAAAAGAGTCCTCTCCCAAACTATTTCTTGTGTCTCAACTGCATGTTCAGATATATCGATGTACTTAAAGTCTCTGTATGTAGTCAGCTGTAGTTCCTTACTACGACATTGAAGTGACAACGGTATGAAAATTACGTTATGAACAGACATGCCAGGTACAGATGTATGAGCGGTACGAATTAGTACGTTTAGGTATTTCGTTGCAAATATATCTATGAGAGTGTGACTACTGGCCGTTAATGTGGTTAGTTCTAGGTCTCTTGTTACACTTGCTCATCACCTTCTGTTACATATGTAGTAACTAGTAGATACTACCACGGAAGTTTAGACTGTTCTTCAATAAATGAATCACCCTTACTCTCCACGTAGATGTAGGCGCTGTCAGGTAGATCTCTTTTTCAGATAAAACACAGTAACATTTGTCAAAATTTTGACTTCCACAATTAACTGGCCGAAAAAATCGAAACAGGGATGTACGGAAATGCAAACCAGCAATCAATAAATGAGACTGCATTCACACACCCCATTACCACCCTGTTGTATGTGCCCAGGAAGGTCACGTTTCCTTATGTTTAATCACAGAAAAGCCTTCAGACGAAGTGGATGTCAAACGGCGTAATGGCAACCTGTTGTCGAGTTCGAATGGGGCAGAGTAATAGATATTTGAGAAAAGGGGTTTTCATGCCGTAACATTTCTGTCGAAGTGTAAAATTTTGTAAATTTGGGGTATGATATCATGGGACCAGACTGCTTAGGTCCTCGGTCCCTAAGCTTACACACTAATTAATCTAACTTAAACTAACTTACTCTATGGACAACACACACACCTATGCCCGGGGTAGGACTCGAACCCCCGACGGGGGGAGCCGTGTCGTACTGTGCATGATGCTGTGACAATGATGCGTGTGTGGAATAAGTGGGTAGAGCGTGACGGGCTTGTACTGGGTCCTCAGGATGGTTACCTTCCAGCTGTCTGATCGATAGTAGTTTGTTTATTGTTTAGGAGGATACAAAAGTTTCTCGGATAACAATGTTAATGACATAAATAACTGAAAAAATTATGTTTAAGATATGATCTCTAACCATAAATGAGTGAAAATGTCTATATTTGTTAGCACCACATTTAATGACTTAGCGTGTGTTGAACGCTTGAAATCTATCGTGATTGAAGGTATCTAGTAAAATCACCGCATGGTTATTCGGAATGAGCGCCGATGATATGTATCGGAATCTACTAGCCCTATGGACGTTGCCGATCAGTGAACTTGTAATTTGGAGACATATGATTCGTACAGAAAAAAATGGTCTAACAAGTTAGTCATTAAGTTTGTAGACTACTGGTCACGGACTCACTAGAGCGCAAATTCTCTGTGAATTTTTTTATTTGAAATAATTTTTTTTTAAATATTTCATCCCACCTTCGGAGGGAAGGTGGCAGATTCATGGAGGACCCAGTGGCTTTGGATTTTAGCTTGCTTAGGTCATTGCTGTTTGGAGATGTTTTATTTTATCAGTTGGGTAGCTTTTTTGGCTTATCGTAAGTTTCACCCTGAGAAGAAAATAACAACCCCAGCATTCGTGTTGTGTCGTGTCGTATCTCCTTATTTGTTTCTTCTTGTGACTGGTTCTTGGTTCTATTCCTGTTGCTGGTGCTACAGTACGTGTGCTGGCATAGTTGTGTTGCTGGCTATTTGCCTTACTTGTTTCTGGGTCCTTGTCATTTAATGTTTTTGAAATAATATGAGGCGTATATAGGTATTTGAACCTAGATATTAGAAGTAATGGATGTCCGCTTAGTAGTTCAGCTATTACTTCATTTGCGTTATTATAATTCCGGTCTTCGAACACAAACTTTATTTGTAATCAGATCATTAATTTCGGTCATGACCGTCTTCAGACCTGAGCAAAAAAAGCTTTTCATGACTATGTCACAACTTATATTATTTCATTGTTTATTAATCTAATTAGCCCACATCTCTCAGTCTGCTTATTCAATCTATCAAGGATCAGATCGACGTTTAGAGTTGTGTGGAGGGATGATGTTGGTTCGTTATGGAGTTTTCCTACCATACGCAGCATCTTTCTGTTTGCTGACATGATTTCTTTAAGCAATATTGAGGATGTTCAGCCCGGTTGTCAATCGTGTGATGATTGCCACAACATGTTTCGGGACATTATCCAAGTTTCAAGTGCAGTTTCCAACTGTACCACGGGAACGGTGGATTCACCGGCTTGTGACGTTTTCTGTTTTATAGTTTGAGTCGCCATTGCATGTGTGCAGCTGATTTTTAAGCTGTGACGGGGCCTAATGGCATAAAAATATTTTAAGTACTTGAAAGTTGTATAATGTTGTCCTGAAACATGTGGCAATAATCACACAATTGACAACTGGGCTGAGTATCGTCAATATTGCTTGAATAACAATTGCTTGAATAATGGTTTCACATCACTTATATATGATTTCTTTATTTGGCACATCGTGAACCTTCCACTCTGCGCAGCATATACCAGAAATAGCCTCACCAACATTTTGTAGATGTGCATCATTAGTGGTGCCGCTCTCCGCTTGCCTGCTCTGTATTAGCCTGATCTTAGTTTTTTTTTTTTTTTACCGCAATCTTTTGCTTACTGTTATCCCTGAAGTTCAACGGTTGATGTAAGATGTTGAAAAGCTCTCTGGCTGTCTTCTGTACTCTTATTCTCTTCCCCCTAAGATTCAATGCTGAGTTTTCTGGGGTTTGCTGTTGATGTAAGGTTCTGTGTGAAACGACACCCAGTTCTGACTTGGAAGGATTTCGGATTATGCGTCACTTTTCTATCCATTCTTGTGTGGTGGCTATGTTGCTGTAGTCTTAGAAGCCAGGACGTCTTCTACATCTACATCTACATAGATACTTTGCAAATCGCTTTTAAATGCCTGGAAGAGGGTTCATCGAACCACCTTCACGATTCTCTATTATTCCAATCTCGTATAGCGCGCCGGTCGGAGTGGCCGAGTGGTTCTAGGCGCTACAGTCTGAAACCGCACGACCGCTACGGTCGCAGGTTCGAATCCTGCCTCGGGCATGGATGTGTGTGATGTCCTTAGGTTAGTTAGGTTTAAGCAGTTCGAAGTTCTAGGGGACTGATGACCTCAGAAGTTAAGTCCCATAGTGCTCAGAGCCATTTCAACCATTTTTTCGTATAGCGCACGGAAAGAACGACACACCTATATCTTCCCGTACGAGCTCTTATTTCTATTATGTTATCACAGTGATCGTTTCTCCCTGTGTAGGTGGGTGTCAACAAAATATTTTCGCATTCAGAGGAGAAAGCTGGTGATGGGAATTTCGTGAGAAGATTCCGTCGCAACGAAAATCGCCTTTCGTTTAATGATGTGCAGCCCAAATCCTGTATCATTTCTGTGACACTCTCTCCCATTTTTCGCGATAATAAAAAACGTACTGCTCTCCTTTGAACTTTTTCGATGTAGTTCGTCAGTCCTATTTGGTAAGGATCCCACACTGCGCAGCAGTATTCTGAAAGAGGACGGACAAGCGTAGTGTAGGCAGTCTCCTTAGTAGATCTGTTATATTTTCTAAGTGTCCTGACAATAAAACGCAGTCTATGGTTAGCCTTCCCCACATTTTCCATGTGTTCCTCTCAATTTAAGTTGTTCGTAACTGTAATTCTTAGGTATTTAGCTGAATTACCGTCCCTTAGATTTGACTGATTTATCATGTAACCGAAGTTTAACGAATTCCTTTTAGCACTCATGTGGATGACCTCACACTTTTTGTTATTTAGGGTCAACTGCCAATTTTCACACCTTTCACATATCTTTTCTAAATCGTTTTACAATTTGTTTAGACCTCCTGATGACTTTATAAGTTGATAAACGACAGCGTCATTGCAAACAACCTAAGACGGCTGCTCAGAGTCGGCCGCTGTGGCCGAGCGGTTCTAGGCGCTTCAGTGCGGAACCGCGCTGCTGTTACGGTCGCAGGTTCGCATCCTGCCTCAGGCATGGATGTGTGTGAAGTCCTTATGTTAGTTAGGTTTAACTAGTTCTTAGTCTAGGGGACTGATGACCTCAGATGTTAATTCCCATAGTGCTTAGAGCCATTAGAACCATTTTTTTGAGCTGCTCAGATTGTTCCCCAGATTCTTGTGTGGCAATGACACCAGAATGGGTTATCGTCGGCTTAAAGGGTAGATCTTCAACAAGGTCTGTTCATTTTGGTGAATCGGCTGTATGTAGACTGTACAACGGGGGCCATATGATGACTCCTCCGAGTACAGACGGTGGGGCGGCGGGTAGAATATAATTGTAATTAAATGTTTTGTATTTCCCGGCTGATTAGCAATATATGTGGGGCGGCGGGTGGAATAATTGTTATATAAAATGTTTTTTTTTTATTTAATGCTGTTGTTTGCCGTTCTCAACACTGGCTCTCTAACTACAATACTGGCAACCAGAAAGTGATTAGCAAAACGTGAAGCCTGTAATTAGAATTCCTAGTGCCCACTTCATCTGAGAAATACATTTATAGCTACAGCTTATAGCTCTGAGGAATTAGGAGATTGTCTGGGATTCATAATAAAAAACCATTTTCTCTAAAATGTTCACTATATTCTGAAAGTCACAGACCAAAAAGAATCCACACCATCCAACTACCACAGCAGTTCAGAGTCTAATGCGCTGATGTAACTATAACTGTTTAAATTAAATGTTTAAATGAATGCTAGCCATAATTTGATGATAATGTTCATCAAACGCCACGCTAAATAATGGTAGAATGTCTGTCCCGTGGCGGCACGTGAAAATACGACATACGCAAACTGAAGATAGATCATTAAAGTCATCCCAGAATTAACACTTCACTCGAAAACGATTTCATGGTTACGCGTATCCCTAGTAACTTATTACGGCATCCGAGGCTGTTTTTAGCAATGATACCGACGCGACGCGACTCCCGGCACAGGTGGTGCGCTAATCAGCCTCAGGAGAGAACTGGGGCCTTTTTCTCTCGCGCAGCGTTCTCATATACACTCCTGGAAATTGAAATAAGAACACCGTGAATTCATTGTCCCAGGAAGGGGAAACTTTATTGACACATTCCTGGGGTCAGATACATCACATGATCACACTGACAGAACCACAGGCACATAGACACAGGCAACAGAGCATGCACAATGTCGGCACTAGTACAGTGTATATCCACCTTTCGCAGCAATGCAGGCTGCTATTCTCCCATGGAGACGATCGTAGAGATGCTGGATGTAGTCCTGTGGAACGGCTTGCCATGCCATTTCCACCTGGCGCCTCAGTTGGACCAGCGTTCGTGCTGGACGTGCAGACCGCGTGAGACGACGCTTCATCCAGTCCCAAACATGCTCAATGGGGGACAGATCCGGAGATCTTGCTGGCCAGGGTAGTTGACTTACACCTTCTAGAGCACGTTGGGTGGCACGGGATACATGCGGACGTGCATTGTCCTGTTGGAACAGCAAGTTCCCTTGCCGGTCTAGGAATGGTAGAACGATGGGTTCGATGACGGTTTGGATGTACCGTGCACTATTCAGTGTCCCCTCGACGATCACCAGTGGTGTACGGCCAGTGTAGGAGATCGCTCCCCACACCATGATGCCGGGTGTTGGCCCTGTGTGCCTCGGTCGTATGCAGTCCTGATTGTGGCGCTCACCTGCACGGCGCCAAACATGCATACGACCATCATTGGCACCAAGGCAGAAGCGACTCTCATCGCTGAAGACGACACGTCTCCATTCGTCCCTCCATTCACGCCTGTCGCGACACCACTGGAGGCGGGCTGCACGATGTTGGGGCGTGAGCGGAAGACGGCCTAACGGTGTGCGGGACCGTAGCCCAGCTTCATGGAGACGGTTGCGAATGGTCCTCGCCGATACCCCAGGAGCAACAGTGTCCCTAATTTGCTGGGAAGTGGCGGTGCGGTCCCCTACGGCACTGCGTAGGATCCTACGGTCTTGGCGTGCATCCGTGCGTCGCTGCGGTCCGGTCCCAGGTCGACGGGCACGTGCACCTTCCGCCGACCACTGGCGACAACATCGATGTACTGTGGAGACCTCACGCCCCACGTGTTGAGCAATTCGGCGGTACGTCCTCCCGGCCTCCCGCATGCCCACTATACGCCCTCGCTCAAAGTCCGTCAACTGCACATACGGTTCACGTCCACGCTGTCGCGGCATGCTACCAGTGTTAAAGACTGCGATGGAGCTCCGTATGCCACGGCAAACTGGCTGACACTGACGGCGGCGGTGCACAAATGCTGCGCAGCTAGCGCCATTCGACGGCCAACACCGCGGTTCCTGGTGTGTCCGCTGTGCCGTGCGTGTGATCATTGCTTGTACAGCCCTCTCGCAGTGTCCGGAGCAAGTATGGTGGGTCTGACACACCGGTGTCAATGTGTTCTTTTTTCCATTTCCAGGAGTGTATAAAGCCGCGGTGCGGACAGCTAAGGGAACGCCTGATCAAATCCGCTCTCCCCATTAGCCGCTGGGCTAGTAATGCACCACTTTAAGTTATCGAATAAATCATTGCTTCCTTTGCTGATGGCTGATGAAGCTCTCAATTTAAATGTGCAGTCAGCACACAGGTAAGTAATCATAATAAAAGTCTGACGTGGCTAAGTCAAATATTTTGGGCGAGAGAATTAATTTAATTACACTACACGCAATAGACGAGCTCTGAACTTGCCCTTTGGAGATACGCTATCGCTATAGTTTTATAGTTATTCAGTTGAAACTTCTCACATCTTTATAATTATAACGGATCTCCCTTCTACTTAAATTTAAACATCCTAGCTTTATTTATTCGCCTACTTAATCTATCTTGCTTCCTTAATTTTTAAGACAAAAACCAGAAAATCATGAATTTCAACTAAAATTTTAATTTGTGAGATCCAGAATACTGTTTCTACTAAATTATCATGCAAAAGGAATCTAAATATAAATTTTTAAGTTTCTAGCTCTTTTCTGTTGCGCCAATGATTTTTACAGAAAAACATCCAAATTTCGAAAATGGTTAAAGTTATTGAACTGATATTCAACACATATTAATTTTGTATTACTCCTGACATGCTAGAAACGTTTGAGGTTATTTACTTGATTTTTAAAGTATTGTGCAACATTTATGACGTCAGAGCTAGTTACAGCGGACTAGGCTGACACACAGTGGAAAGACTGATGTGAATTTTATAAAGCGTGAGTATGCTGCTTCCCTACAAGACGCCTCTGGTGTGAATAGGCTTGACGTTTTATTGCTGGCATGTACTCTTGCTTATCGGTTGCAAGTAGCGCTCTTCACAAGATTTACTAGTTCCAGAGCGATGCCGCACTGAATGAGCCTCTAGAACAGCACTGGATACCTGACTTTGTCCAATGCATTTACAATGTCGAGTACCAGTGTGGCGGCTACTTCTCCATTGTTAAGGGCCATGCTCACCATTCTCTGTATAAACATTCCGGATACACTAAAGCTGCGAGGTACCTAGATATCGAACCAGTGTCTGCCTGAAGACCCAAAAGTTTGCTACATTTCTACTATACTTCACTCGATGAACAGAGGTGCCCAGTCACATTATGTGACCATCTGTCAAAAGCCTAAGTTACCATATTTTCAGTGCGGACCTCTGCGAGAAGAGCAGGAAGAGAGTCAGTTAGGTTCTGGAGGATACCGATGATATTAGTTTGTGGGGCATGAACATCGTGGTCATCAGAGCCCCTTCAAGTTCCCGATCTTTCCATTTCCAGTCTTGACACGTCTCGAATGATGATGAAATGAGGAGGACAACACAAATACCCAGCCCCGAGCGGAGAAAATCCCCGACCCGACCGGGAATCGAACCTGGGACCCTGTGATCCAGAGGCAGCAACGCTAGCCACTAGACCACGAGCTGCGGACCTTGTGGTAGCGACAAATATGTAGAGACACGCCGACTCCAGTGCCGACTGCGCTACGTTTCTCGGTTGAGAACCTATGGCGCTAACAGCCCGATCGAGATGGTCCCGCAGATTCTTGATTTGGTTTAAATCCGATGAGTCTGGTAGCTAGTGGAGTACGGTCTTCCAACAACGCACGTACAATGCGACCTGTGTGACACGTTGCGTTGTCCTGCTGGTAGATGACATCAAGCCAGGGAAGAAACAAATTGTATCTAAGAATGGGCATAGTCCCCAGGGATAGATGGATATTTGTGTAGATCCGTTGTGGATTCCAGACTGAGGAGATCACTCAGTTAATGCCCTCCTCCCTGGACCCTTACTACGATTGTTGCAGAGAGTTTGCTTTCAGACGTTTCACGCTGTACACGTCAACGGCCGTCTGTTCGATGGAGCATAAAATGTTTTCATCTGAAAAATCCACCTGTCGCCACTCAATGGATGTCCAGTTGCGGCACTGGTGTGCAAATGCGAGCCTTCTTCGCCGATGGCCAATAGTCGGCGTAGGTGCGTGAACCAGGCGCCTGCTGCGGAGACCCATAAACAGCAATGGTAGCTGAACGGTCGTTGAGGGGACACTGTTGGTAGGCCCTTGGTTCATCTGGGCGGCCAGTTACTCAACAGCTGCACGTCTATTCGCCCGTACACATCTCCGCAGCCTTTGTTCATTCCTGTCGTCTACGGCCCGTGGTATACCATAGTTGCCACGGCGCCCGTTTTGGATGACAGCATTTTGCCACGCACGTTATACATCAAACACAGCGGCACGCAAACACTTAGAAACTTAGCCATTTCGGAAATGCTTCTCCCTTGGCCTGAAAGCCAACCATCACGCTCTCTTGAACATAAGATAAATTGCTCCGTTTCCGCATCATGACAAAGGCTGCAATGTTTTCGCATTCCCCTCCACTGCTAGTGTTGCCAACTGCCTTCTGCGGGTTATTGTTGCGCGGTAATGTCGAACGTATGTGGTGGTCACATTAATGTGACTGGACTCTGTATTTTCTAGTCTCCGTCCGGTATGAGTTTCTAAGCTGACAAACTTGTTCAGTTTTTGAAATGATTACGCCGACCTAGGTGTCCGAGCGGTTCTAGGCGCTACAGTCTGGAACCGCGCGACCGCTACGGTCGCAGGTTAGAATCATGCCTCGGGCATGAAGTGTGTGATGTCCTTAGGTTAGTTAGGTTTAAGTAATTCTAAGTTCTAGGGGACTGATGACCTCAGCTGTTAGGTCCCATAGTGCTCAGAGCCATTTGAACCATTTTTTGAAATGATTGCAGAATGATATGGTTGTCATCCATCGATACGCAACTACAGATGGAAGCTGTGTTTGACATTGCGACAACAGCTGCTACTACAGGGGAAGCCACTTTGTTATTCTTCTTTTTATTCTTGTTTTTCATCTTCCTAGCTTCTCTCCTCTCCAACAGAAGGCTAAGAATTCAATCCTCAGTCGTTTCTAGTTTTTTCTGTCACTCATTGCTTCTGTCACCACTGACAACGATTTGTACGTCTAAAAACGTCAGAGTTGCACCATGGTTGGGAGTACATGTTAAACTGCAGATGCCACTGTAACTGACTGGATAAGTCAGTTCAAAGTTCGGAGAAAGTCAGGGTCATACCACTTCCAGTAGGACAATTGCTAATATATCGTGGTGGTGTTCAAACCACACATTCGTGGTGAAGACAGATTTGCCTTATTTCTTCTTAGGTCTTAGGTAACGTTAACACTAACCATTAATTTTCAAAAGTAAAAGTGCATTTAAATAACACTCCAGTCAAGGACTCCATTTGTCGTGGATTGTAAGGGTACTGCTCCATCCATCCCCTCCCTTTGAACCCCTCGAATCAAACGTAGGAGTATTCCAGATCCGTTATGGGCAGTTAGAAGAACCGACTTTTCTAAGTATATTGTCGTGAAAATTATATTCATACAGAGCGCAATTAATAGAGCAACAAAATACACATACACCATAAAAATTGTAGCTGCCGTGGACTATTAGAACAGGAGATACCAGTCGTCAAAGGTAAGTTGAGAATACTATAAATATGAACGATTTATTACACAAATGGATCATTTGAGACAAATAGTCAATAATATGACATGAACCACTCTATCACAAATGGTTCAAATGGCTCTGAGCACTATGGGACTTAACATCTGGTCATCAGTCCCCTAGACTTAGAACTACTTAAACCTAAATAACCTAAGGACGTCACACACATCCATGCCCGAGGCAGGATTCGAACCTGCGACCGTAGCAGTCGCGCGGTTCCGGACTTAAGCGCCTAGAACCACTCGGCCACAACGGACGGCCCACTCTCACAGCGTTTAATTTGTTGAGTGCGCTATAGGAGCAAAAAATATGCACATCAGCAATAACAGCATGGTCAGTGTACAGACAGTTCTCGCAGAGTTGATATTTGATGAAAGCAGGTTGTGTGCAGTTCTCAAATCAGTACTCCAATAGTGTTTGAAATACAACAGGAAAGTCTTTGGTGTTACCACATTGAAAAAATACATATCTGATTAAGTTAGAGAAACGTACCGTTGAGAACTGAAAATATACAAATTATTGAAGGCGTGCAAAGTGATTTCGAGGCCATATGTTAATGCCATTTTCAGAAGATACCATAATTGTATCAGTGATAAATTTCACAACATTTTTCTATGGACGGAAGAAGAAAATGTCGGTAGGTGCCCAATGCCTGTGCACTTTGCTGGAATCAGCATCTTGAAGAATTCAGCGCCTTCGGGGCTTATAGTGTTGTACAGTTCACCATCTCTATTGGCTGTCCAGGAGTCAACAAAAAAAAAAAAGGCTTTAGTTTTTTCCTGTGTATCTGGCCACATTATTTGTTCTTGGAATGCTTTTAAATCCCGCTTCGTCATATTAGCAGATTTTCTAGCTTACGCCTTAATGCTCGGTAAATTTATATTTATATTTGCAGGAAAATTGTCAGTGGGCTCCTATACAATGACATCAAAGAGGTAGCAGCGTAACATTCATCACAGTCCCAGGAATTATCATACAAGAGTGTGTGGTTGCCGCTGTGGATTCAGCCGCACCAAAGACATGCTTCTTTCCCGCCAATGCGAGAGGCCGGCTCGATTATAACTCTCTATCAGATCTTGATTGATCAGTATTAATTACTCGGTTTGGTGACACACGTTTTTCCTCAATGAGAGACCTGATTTCTCTCACGAATTGATAAGCTTCTTGTTGAATATTGGCATCCCCTTCAACCAGCAGCTTGCTAACTTTGTGGGTTATTTTGTGACAGACATGCTAAAATTTGAATTTTTCTACTCACGAGTCGGAAGCTTGGAATTGCAGTGATTTGTGGGGCTCAGTTCTCTTTGTTTACTTTCATTCCCAAAGCCTCTATGTGCATTCATGTATTATTGCCTTTCCATGTCTCTTTACTATAAAATGATCACGTAATTCATGACTTATCATATCGTGCAGAATTTTTTGGTTTAACTAATGACGTTGTTTTAGCCTGTTTCGAAAATTTTGTAACACAGTCTTGTTCCATATTTTCTTTTCCTGTACCAATACTGCTGTAATTTTCAGGCGCTGTGTCATATCAGTTGCTAATCCAGAATGGCACAGATGGAGATGAGCAACATTTTCATCTCTTTCCATTGTTTTTTTTTTCTTTAATCGTGTCTTGCTCGAATCAGCCAGATATGCTATTGGAAACTTCGATCGTTTTCTTGGAGGTGATGGCTGATAAGATGAACCGCTGCTTCCCTGGAAATCCGTCATTGGTGACATTGCTTCTTCCCTCACCGTCATGACACTACCACTCACTTCATCTGATGCCTCTCCATCTTTTTAAAGTGTGGTAACTTCTGCTATTACAGGATCCTCTTACGTCAACTGTTGCTTTATTTTTTCATAAATAACACGGTCTTCTCTTGTAGGTACATCTTCTGCAGTACCAAAGTACTCCACCAACAGTTGCACAGTTACTGCATGTCTTATTGTGCAGGGGGAAACACTTACTAACTCTACACGCACTTTCACACCACAAAGATAATCTGATCTGCTCTAACACAAACTCATCTGACGTGTTGTGACCACTGCTCTGCTTGCTGAGCCATACGTAAATGGCTCTGAGTAAACGGAGGGCTTTACTAGAGAGGGGAAACGTATTACAGCCCCACCTGCTGTTGCGGTCTGGCAGCTAAAACTTTAAAGAGTTATTCTTTATAGTAAGTACCAAATAATCTTTGAAGAAAGATTAAGGAAAGGCAAACCTACGTTTCTAGCATTTGTAGACTTGGAGAAAGCTTTTGACAATGTTGACTGGAATACTTTCTTTCAAATTCTGAAGGTGGCACGGGTAAAATACAGGGACCGAAAGGCTATTTACAATTTGTACAGAAACCAGATGGCAGTTATAAGAGTCGACGGGCATGAAAGGGAAGCAGTCGTTGGGAAGGGAGTGAGACAGGTTTGTAGCCTCTCCCCGATGTTATTCAATCTGTATATTGAGCAAGCAGTAAAGGAAACAAAAGAAAAGTTTGGTGTAGGTATTAAAATCCAGGGAGAAGAAATTAAAACTTTGAGGTTTGCCGATGACATTGTAATTCTGTCAGAGACAGCAAAGGACTTGGAAGAGCAGTTGAACGGAATGGACAGTGTTTTGAAAGTAGGATATAAGATGGGCATCAACAAAAGCAAAACGAGGATAATGGAATGTAGTCGAATTAAATCGGGTGATGCTGAGGGAATTAGATTAGGAAACGAGACACCTAAAGTAGTAAAGGAGTTTTGCTATTTGGGGAGCAAAACAACTGATGATGGTCGAAGTAGAGAGGATATAAAATGTAGACTGGCAATGGCAAGGAAAACATTTCTGAAGAAGAGAAATTTGTTAACATCGAGTATAGATTTAAGTGTCAGGAAGTCGTTTCTGAAAGTATTTGTATGGAGTGTAGCCATGTATTTAAGTGAAACATGGACAATAAATAGTTTGGACAAGAAGAGAATAGAAGCTTTGGAAATTTGGTGCTACAGAAGAATGTTGAAGATTAGGTGGGTAGATCACGTAACTAATGAGGAGGTATTGAATAGAATTGGGGAGAAGAGGAGTTTGTGGCACAACTTGACTAGAAGAAGGGATCGGTTGGTAAGACATGTCCTGAGGCATCAAGGGATCACAAATTTAGCATTGGAGGGCAGCGTGGAGGGTACAAATCGTAGAGAGACACCAAGAGATGAATACACTAAACAGATTCAGAAGGATGTAGGTTGCAGTAGGTACTGGGAGATGAAGGAGCTTGCACAGGATAGATTAGCATGGAGAGCTGCATCAAACCAGTCTCAGGACTGAAGACAACAACAACAACAACAACAAGTAACAAACAAAAATAGTTTAGTTCTGTTGACAACTACCGTGACCTCCCTTGTTAGAAATTCCCATTTTTGGGTTTCCAGTTGCGTATATGGTCGTCACACTTAACTCCTGACATACGACGCTTCGTGGAAGAAATTCTTTTCGTAATTACAAATGGAAACGGCCCTCGCGTGTGGAATCTGCAATCACAGCTAAAGGAAAAATAAGTATGTTGTCTGCTTGTAAGTTTCTTTTCTCAAAACGCGAAAACGTCGAGTCGGAATTGATACATTTTTGTCTTTTAGAAAAGAAAAAAATAATCGCGTACGACATTTATCCCAGTACAGCAGCCAACTGGACGTTCACCTTGTACGGTCGTGGGCTGCGAAGAAAAGAAAAACGTGAATTGCTGGAACGGATAATGGAGCTGGAGTGTTCTCCGGATAGTGGTTTAGTAGTTCATCGGCGCCGCCTCCTCGAGTGTCATTAACGTTTCTGGGAGCCAATTTTCTAGTACAGACGTCCTGCGGAGCTGTTTTCCCAGGGAGATTAGTGTGTCCAATTTAACAAGCTTCGTGTTTTCGAACGGAGTCGAAGCCTTCACGACAGCGCTGCGTGTCACAGAAACACGATAGGCAATTTTTCAGTAGGAGAGACGGTCTTGGCAAAAAGGAGCGGCATGGCTAAATGATCATATTCGTCTGACAGACGGTTTGACACCCCGTCCATTTTTTCTCCTCCTCTCCCGAAGAGCGACGGTTAAGGCCGCATTTATATCGGTGCGAGGCACAAACGTGGGAGGAGATGTTGGAGCTGTACGCGTGCTTGATAAATAGCTTCCTTCGGCAACGATGCGTCGTGGAATCTCAGTGCCTGCTAAGATAGAGTACAGTCTACTTAGCGTTGAGGCCCTGCCAGTTCTGTGTACAGGGCGTTAACACACGGCGTACCTTAACAAGCGCTCCTTATATGTAGATATCAACTCACGAGTACCGATTTTTCTGTTCAATAATCGCACAGAATTTCTGAGAAACTGACTTCATAAATTCATCAGATTCAGAATCTTCTGACAGGCAACTTTCTTGTAACATTATATGATGAATAGTAAAGCCGAACGTGGTCGTTTCTTATTATACGTGTGAAAAGGACGTTGTGCATAGTATCTGCGTTGTTACAATTCTTAAATTAATGAAGCTGCAATGTCTTTTTTGCGATATAACTGACAGGAATGCGTAATTTTGCTTGTCCTCAAACATTTAGAACACTTTCAAACAGTTTTTTTGCTGATAATAACTGCAGATTTTCACATTTGTAGAGACTACTGTGGTGCCCGTTTTTCCAGTGGGTGTGAGAAATATAAGCCAGTGTGCTACAAACCATTTACCGGCTGTTTTGCAGTACTGGTTTCATTACATGGATAAACACGTGGTCTTATGTGTTTTCGTGGCCTCACAGAGAGTATTATTCCCATATTCGTAACAAAGAGAAATATAAAATTTCAGTATTTTCATTTTCGTCATACGTAAATGGACTTCTGATTATGTACCTTTTGGCTACATTTTTTTTAAACATATGTAGCACACGCCACAAGTGCCCTGCGCATTAACAAATAACGAAAATCTTCTTCTCGAGAGGGTTAAATGTTCTCACGTTCATTGTGTGTAGGTTTACTCGGTTACTAGCTATTTTTTGACTAACGTAAAGAAAAACTAGCACTGGTGAACACGTTTGCTTTGTAAACAAAAAAATTGCCTTTCAGTGCAAGCCAACACGGCTATAAACAAAAACATCAGCATGAAACGTATTCGCAGTTGCGAATACGAGCAACCACCAGTGAATGACGAAAGTGAAAATCTGTACCAGACTGGGACTCGAACCCGGACACTGATAATTTTCTACAGTGTCTAACCAGAAAAACAACGGTGTTCCAGCAGATGGCATTTCCCGATGTAAGCGAGAAATCAGCCGGAAAATCAACGTAAGTACAAACCAACCTATTCTTAACAAGCTGTTTTTCGCTCTAAAAATGAAATCAAAATATAAATAAATGTAATTACAGACAACTGATGATGCTTTACCTCAATAAAGCGAAACGCATCTGGTGAAAAAATCACGCATTTTTGTAATTGAAACGACAGATCAAAAATACCTCATGACTTCCTTAGATATTCTATCTACTTATCTAATGTTAAACATTCTTGTCTTGTACCACATTTCAAAAGCTTCTGGTCTCTTTTTGTCAGATATCTTTATCATCCACATATCACTTCCTTATAAAGCTATACTCCAGACAAGTAACTCTAGTAAAGACTTCCTAACACTTATAGTTATATTTAGTGTTAAGAAATTCCTCTTTTTTCAGAAATGAATTTCTTGCTATTGCCAGTCTGCATTTTATATTCCATCTAGTTCGACCATCGTCATTTATTTTGTTGCCAAATAGCAAAACTCATTTACTACTTTTAGTGCCCCATTTTCTAATCTACACTGCCTGACAAAACGAAAATGAAGCACCCAGAACACCCAGAAGGTGTGGTCGGATGTCAACGTAACTTCATACACGTACACCCCATCGGCTGGTACGTAAATTATACACATCAACAGTAGTTTTGCATCACCTCGGTTCCGAGAGTTCCGGAACCTTTACAGAAAATTGGAACAGAGATCAACATAAACATAATTTCAACCCGTTTTATTGCTCATGAAAACCACACATTGCATGTTGTACCACCATACAGTGAGACCTTCAGAGTTGGTGGCCCAGGTTGCAGTACACACGGGTACCTTAATACCCAGTAGCAAGTCCTCTTGCATTGATGCATGCCTATATTCATCGTGGCATACTATCTACAAATTCATCAAGGCACTGGTGGTCCAGATTGTCTCACTCCTTAAAGGCGATTAGGGGTAGATCCCTCAGAGTGGTTGGTGGATCACGTCGTCCATAAACAGCCCTTTTCAATCTATCTCAGGCATGTTCGTTAGGGTTCATGTCTGGAGAACAAGCTGGCCATTCTAGTCGGGCGATGTTGTTATCCTGAAGGAAGTTATTCACAAGATGTGCACAATGGGGGCGGGAATTGTCGTCCATGAAGACGAATACCTCGTCAATATGGTTGCACTGTCAGTCGTTACGGCGCCTTCATGACCACCAGCAGCGTACGTCGGCCCCACAGAATGCAACCCCAAAACAGCAGGGAACCACCACCTTGCTGCACTCGCTGGACAGTGTATCTAAGGCCTTCAGCCTGACCGGGTTGCCTCCAAACACATCTCTGACGATTGTCTGGTTGATGGCATATGCGACACTCATCGGTGAAGACAACGTGATGCCAATCCTGAGCGGTACATTCGGCATGTTGTTGGGCCCATCTGTACCGCGTTGCATGGTATGGTGGTTGCAAAGATGGACCTCGCCATGGACGTCGGGAGTGAAGTTGCGCATTATGCAGCCTACTGCGCACAGTTTGAGTCGTGACACGACGTCCTGTGACTGCACGAAAAGCATTATTCAACATGTTGTTGTTGCTGTCAGGGTTCCTCCGAGCCATAATCCGTAGGTAGCGGTCATGCACTGCAGTAGTAGCCCTTGGGCGGCCTGAGCGAAGCATGTCATCGACAATTCCTATCTCTCTGTATCTCCTCCATGTCCGAACAACTCGGAGACGCTTGGACACTTCCCTTGTTGAGAGCCCTTCCTGGTACAAAGTAACAATGCGGATGCGATCGAACAGTGGTATTGACTGTCGAGGCTTGGTTGAACTACATACAACACGTGCCATGTACCCCCTTCCTGGTGCAATGACTGGAACTGATCGGCTGTCGGACCCCCTCCGTCTCGTAGGCGCTGCTCATGCATCGTTGTTTGCATCTTTAGGCGGGTTTAGTGACATCTCTGAACAGTCAAAGGGACTGTGTCTGTGATACAGTATCCACAGTCAACATTTATCTTCAGGAGTTCTGGAAACCGGGGTGGCGCAAATCATTTTTTGGTGTGTGTATTAGAGTTGCAGTTCTCTGTGACATTTAGATCTGCCACCAAAGGTAATTAATGTTGTTTGTGCTTAGTGTTGTTACCAGGCTTGGAAAGATATACACGGGGCATGAACAGCGCCAGATGTCAAGTGATCCCTGTGAAGGACATAAACGCCGCGCCGCATAATCGTGTGTGACAGCCTTATCGGCACCCAGTTCAAAGAAGTTGCCATCAAACACTTCTGTGGCAATTAGGTTACAAAATTGAAGAACTGATAGTTCTACACTTGATTGACATTACATAAAAACATTAATAAAACAAATATAAAGTAAAAGAAAAAGAGGATTGATGAATGCAAGAATATACAATGTTTTATAAGCCAGTGAAAAAGCATGTAAAATACAATCTACAGAGCACTCCTTGAAATTGCAAGAAGTCCAGCCATATCTGACGAAAATACGCATTAAAGTAAATTAATATGAAGGAAATACAGTTTTTAGGAGCGAAGGAAAATACAAAAGGAATGTAGAATGTGTAGATGTAAAACATAAACATCAAAAATTTTATGCATATACCACAATCTAATTTTTTTTTCTTTTTTTGTGAAGATACATCTAAACTCTTACATATTAGTTGGAGGCATGTGTAATCCAGTGTCTACACAATCACAAAATGTAGCTGAAATTCCATTTATTATACAGATAAAAATTAATAAAGAGATGTGGCACAATAAGAAATCAAACTAAAACGTATATGTAACAGATAAAATATCTTTTACACATAGGCTATGTGTATTTTCGTCACATGTGGCTTGACTGATTACAGTTTCATGGAATACTCTGTAGCTTGTATTTTGCATGTTTACAGTTTTGATTGGATTATAAAATATTATATATTCTTACATTCATCAATCTTGTTATTCTTTTACTTTACATTTATTTTATTAATATTTTTTATGGAACGTCAATCAAGTGTAGAACTGTCAAAACTTCACGCTTGTAATCTGATTGCCACAGAATTGTTTAATGGCATCTTCTTTGGATTGGGTCAAGACTGTCGTCTTTGACTTTGAAGTTCTTTGACTTGTATTACTATACAGCACATGTTATCCTTCCGCCAATGTGCCATCGTTTTTCAATCTAGTCACAATTTTTCATTTTTGTTGGCAATTATGGTTTTCAGTGGGAGCGTATGTCGAAGCTGCCGTTGTCGATGGTTTAAAACCGAAACCAGTAGCAGAATGAGCAACACTACCAGACAGCACAGTGTTATGCATTTTGTAAAATTCGTACATGCTGTTGACCATCGCCTAAGCAAGATATCAATACGATTACATTCCAGTACAGTTATTTTACCTTTGTTAGCGTCCACCTTATAACCTTTTCAAGACATTATCCATTCCATCCAACTACTCTTTCAAGTCCTTTGCCGTCACTGCCAGGATTACGGTGTCGTCGGTAAATGGTTCAAATGGCTGTCAGCACTATGGGGCTTAACATCTGAGGTCATCAGTCCCCTAGACTTAGAACTACTTAGACCTAAGTAAACAAAGGACATCACACACATCAATGCCCGAGGCAGGATTCGAACCTGCGACCGTAGCAGCAGCGCGGTTCCGGACTGAAGCGCCTAGAACCGCTCGGCCACAACGGCCGGCTCGTCGGCAAACTTCAAAGTTTTCATTTATGCTCCCTGAGCTTTAATTGCCTCTCCAAATTTCTCTTTGGCCTCCTTTATTACTCGCTCAATGTGCAAATTGAATAACATCGGGAGAAGCTACGACGCTGTCTCACTTCCTACGCAGCTACTGCTTCCCTTACACTCTTATAGCTGCAACCTGGTTTCTGTACAGGTTGTAGGTAATCTTTCGCCCCCTGTATTTTACCCTTCTGTCTTCCGATTTTCAAAGTGTGTATTCCTACCAACATTGTAAAAAACTTTCCCTAACCCTAGAAAGGCTATAAACGTAGGTTTACCTTTCTATAACCTGTCTTCTAAGAGCAGTCGTCAACAAAGCCTATTACGTCTCTATGAACTGTATGTCGTCCTACCTTCTGATAAATGTTAATTTCGTTAGTGCGTGCATAGGACGTACAACTGGATGTTTATTTCGGATTCACTCACAGATATCAACACGAGGTAATGAATTTAGTGTGCCTATCATCTAACAAATATGAAAATTTTGAGGAAAATTGCAGTGTTGTTAGAAGTACATTGTGGGCAATCAAAATCTAATTGAATTATTTCGTAAAAGTAGGTTATGACTGAGACATCCCGTCCTGTAGGAGTCAGTCAGTTGTTGATCTTCAACATATTGTTGATCTGTTAAACGAGAAATACAGCTGATTACAGGAATTGCATCACAACATGAAAAGCTGATCATACGTTGTGTCGCGAAATCACCCAAAGTGATACATAGGTTGTGCTGCTGTATCAGGTACAGATCGTAATTTACTAGACAGTACAAACATCCCCTTAACAGATACTGTTCTGTACAGAGATGTCTGCTCCTACAGCGTGACGTAGGGATAGACACACTCAGATTGAATCTGTGTGCTGCGTTGACGACCGTTTATGTAACACACAAGCCAGCCCGATTGTTGATTTTAGGTCGTTCCCTACATGCATTTAGGCAAATGCGAAGCTGGTTTCTAATCAAATTTTTCCTGTTGGTTCATCATCGTGTAAAAAAGTGTCTTGTCTCCACACAATGTGTTTTCAATACATCATGTGGCTCTAACAACCGTGGAGGATAGCAGTAAATGTTTCCCTGTACTTGTATAACGGCTCACTAAATCTTATAAACCTTGACGTTAAATGAATGTATCATCCAAGGCGAAAAATTGCAATAGAAATTTGTAAGGGAGATAATTTTCACAAATTTTGTCGTTGTTCCCCAGGAAACATCAAGAAAGGTCGCAACGTGGTTTGATAAGTCATTATTCTTTAACATATAATAGATTATGCAGGAGTTGCAGGGTCCAACGCAGTAAATGAGAAACAATTTTAGCGATCTGTATCCTACTTAAGTTCGCATCACAATAAAAATATTGAATTATTTGTTCTTTTTGTTTTCAGCATAACAATTGTACAGCGGAACAGTACAAAGTTCTTAAGCAATAGTTACTAAAAATATTACTGGTTGGACATTACTAATGCCGTTTCGCAGAGTAAAATATTTTACTACATACAGAAACGAATTATCTGTAAGTTTCTGTAACGTGGCTGTACGGTTGCTGCCTTCCTATTAACTGCCGTTGCCCACTGTTTCCGTCTTTATTTGCTGCATAAACTAGCAACATGAAGTAATCTTCATTAAAACTTTTAGAGCGGACGGTGGCTCTAGATTGTCATTTATACTCACGTAAGCTATGCCAGTTTTAATCGGGAAGACACCTTTAGTGATAATTTAGTCTAAGAAAATTGCTGTGAGAATGTAATTCGAAAATATCGCCGCAGGAGCAGCTTAAAGCATGACTGTTTATCGATGTAAAATTACGTAAAATTAAGTGAAAAAGTAATTCTATAGCTTGGTGAGGCGTGGAATACTTTCGTATACAAATCATCGGTATGCAGAGCATTAAAACAATCTACGGCAGTACCAGGTGCATTACGCTAACCGGAAAAAACAAAAGACAAGTGAAAAAATGGATTGACGAGCCCTCAGCCAATCAAGGATCACTCTCTGTCCTCACTCAGATCAGGTGGCAGATAAGGGAACTTATCACAAAATTAAAACCAAACGATTACCAAATCATGAAATATCAAATATTTCCAATGGCTCTGAGCACAATAGGACTTAACTTCTGAGGTCATCAGTCCCCTACAACTTAGAACTACTTGAACCTTACTAAGCTAAGGACATCACACACATCCATGCCCGAGGCAGGATTCGAACTTGCGACCGTAGCGGTCGCGCGGTTCCAGACTGTAGTCCCTAGAACCGCTTTTTTTTTCTTTTTTTTATCTCTCGGCCATCCCGGCCGGCATGAAATATCAGACCCCAAAAATTGAAGCGAACCCTGTGACCACAGGAGAATTGCTAAGAAGAGAAGTAGAGCTTACTGTCATAAAGGAAGAACCGCGTAGCACACTGATAAGTCGACAAAGATATCTCCATAAATGTTTATCTCGTCAAGACAAGCACAGAATGTAAGATAATGTTACTCTCTCTCTCTCTCTCTCTCTTTCTCAGCAATTCGCAAGATGGCGCTCTCCCTCATGTCCCAACCTGGCCATTCTGATCTGGATTTCACCTCATTCTCACCAGACGAATTCCTGATTGATACCTTCTGTGGAGCGAAGGACATCGGATGACTTGCAGTCGTTGGTTTGTAATCTCACATTCCATTCATAGCTGAGGTACCTAAGGAGAAGTGATTTTATCAGAGCTACATGAGAGGGCAGTTTTTTCGACAAGTTGCGTAGAACCATGATTAACAAGGCACTGGTTAATGTATGGAATTAAGACGGAGGTAAAGAGAAAAGGACGAAATATAATGAAGACAATACAGGAACAACGAAAAATTACAGAACAGCTGTAGTGTGTGTGTGTCATTACTCATTACTGAAGCAGGGATATAGAAGCTACCAACTACCTGCATTCATTGAGCTGTCGATTGCTATGTGCTGATTGACTGCCAACGAAAAGCAACTGAATGCACTAGGAGGCTGCGCCTTTGTTTACTGTTTTTCATTGTCAGCCTCCATGCAGAATACGTTACATGTTGTGGTGGGTAATTATAAATGATTTTAGGTTGTTACACGAGTACTAGATTTTTAAGTGACTTTCATAGCGTAGATGACAGCTAAATTGTGTAGGAAAGTCGTTTCTAATAATTTCATATCTGACAATTTTTATTCAGTTCCAATCGTATGATATTCCCTATGCAGCATAAATGATTTGGTTTCTTTGCTGGTTGACACAACAACGCCGCGTCTCTTTATTATTTATTTAGTTGCACTTCACCACTCGTATGAATACCACAACACCAGCTTCTTCCTGTTGGCTTTTCTTTAGTCACCCTAATTTGCTGTCTGTCTTTCTGCATCAGCTCCTTACGGCGGCCTGCTGGGAATCGTTGTGCAACCTGTGATCGCCAAAAGCGAATTTTGTGGTACGAAGTAACACCGATTCTAAGTGCAGAGGTGTTATTCGATTCATCAGTAATTGGAAGTTGAATCCTTCAGAAATTTGCCGTTAACTGAAGGAAGTGTGGGTGACACAGTAACAAAAAAAACGAATAAATGTAAGCTTGTGGTGTAAACTGTTCAACAATGGAGGAACAAGTATTTATTAAGAAAGTCGACCCGTACGTCCGCTACTCATCACAGATGACTTGAAGAATTAGGCGAAAAAAGAAATTACGCTTGAAACCTTTTTGACGAAGCTCAAGTAGTTTCTGAATTTAAAACGTTTTGGAAGTGATGCCGCGCAGAAGAATGCAGTGAACAACCGGCTTAGTGGATAGTTGGTAGCTGACTACAGTGGAATTCTAAAGCCCGTGCATCGATATGGCAGCTACTTAAACAACTGAAGGGACTGTCTGGTCGAATACAATAAGCTTAAGTTTTGTATATGACACCTTTTTTTGTTAATAAAACACATTTCCAGAATTTTTATATTCAAATTGTTTTCCTACCCACCTATCTTCCTGTTCAACAAACTTGTGAAGAACTTGGTCAGTATATCTTCCCCTGCGACCTTTTTCTAGTTGAGGGATATCGAAATGACATCTGTTGCCGTCCATGTAAACGGCAGCATGTCACCTGTTACTAATTGGAAGTGTTGTGACCAGGCGAAACTACCGCCGTTCAGCCACAACTGTGGGTCCTTTGATTGCTCTGGGAAACATGAAACATTAGTTCACTTTATTACATTGATGAATAAAAGATTTACGTAACTTTACCACAGTTCTTTGCCACAGGAGTACTGGATAATTTACAATTGTCATGGACCAGCAAAGGATCGCTTGATGTACAGAGTAACAAACTGTCTTCTACTAGTACAAAATGCAGCATTAGCAAAGTACATTTCATCATAAACTTTAACTGTCACCGTTCTACTCGATGATGTTGACTACTGTAGCTGAAGTCTCGAACTGGTAACTCGACACTATATTGACCTCAGTGTGAGGACGCTACTATGCTGAGAGGAAATGTGTAGTCTTCAGGAACGTCTCCCATATGTTGTTGCAGGCTGCAGAAAACCCCCGTTAACGTCAGTGGAATCGATCCGCGTTGACAACTTTGCTGTGGCAACGCAATCTGTGTACAATACCATAGGAATATTTGTGTTCCCGTAGACCACTAATCAATGTTACAGTTATCTTGTATACAACGTCCTTGTAAAATCCCGTAAGGGAAAAGGTACATCTTTGAGTGATCATGTGACGGTGCTACTCAGTTTCCCTTCTGCAATCCAATGATGTGAAAAATATTGGACCCGTTATTTGTGGATGTGCTAAGACCGAAGTGTAGATGCATCATCTTGCTAGAAAATTACATGGGGAATTTTCTGGAAATGTAAAGCACGGTCCCTGTGACAGTTCGCTCACGATAGAAAACATGTCTCACAATTAAGAAGCCACGTTAGGCACTTGCCCCAGAGATACATCATTCCATTACGATTGTCATATATGGATTATGTGACCCCTGGTTGCATTTGTTTGGCACTCTTTCTCTGGACTGAAAAAAAACGAATCATTTTCGTTGGGAGTTTTCGCTCTTTTAACACTGTATGCATTTGTTACTTAAGTAATTGTTTGACGAGGTGACGCGAGACAGCTGTTAGGAATTTGAAGAACTGTATGTTTGCAATCAACTGTACAAATTTATTTCTCATTTTCTACCGTTTGTGGTCGTAGAGTCAATCTTCACCGGTAGAAATGAAACTGTACACTAGATGGATATGCAGTTCAACTTTCCATTGCGTTAGTTGAAAACTGTCAGAGTCATAAAATATATACAGAATGCCATACAATATACAGGGTGTTACAAAAAGGTACGGCCAAACTTTGAGGAAACATACCTCAAACACAAATAAAGAAAAGATGTTATGTGGACATGTGCCCGGAAACGCTTAATTTCCATGTTAGAGCTCATTTTAGTTTCGTCAGTATGTACTGTACTGTACTGCCTCGATTCACCGCCAGTTGGCCCAATTGAAGGAACGTAATGTTGACTTCGGTGCTTGTGTTGACATGCGACTCATTGCTCTACAGTACTAGCTAGCATCAAGCACATCAGTACGTAGCATCAACAGGTTAGTGTTCATCACGAACGTGGTTTTGCAGTCAGTGCGATGTTTACAAATGTGGAGTTGGCAGATGCCCATTTGATGTATGGATTAGCACGGGGCAATAGCCGTGGCGCGGTACGTTTGTATCGAGACAGATTTCCAGAACGAAGGTGTCCCGACAGGAAGACGTTCGAAGCAATTGATCGGCGTCTTAGGGAGCACGGAACATTCCAGCCTATGACTCGCAACTGAGGAAGACCTATAACGGCGAGAACACCTGCAATGCACTGGACTCGCATTCGGGAGGACGACGGTTCAATCCCGCGTCCGGCCATCCAGATTTAGGTTTTCCGTGATTTCCCTAAATCGCTCCAGGCAAATGCCGGGATGGTTCCTTTCAAAGTGCACGGCCGACATCCTTCCCCGTCCTTCCCTAATCCGATGAGACCGATGACCTCGCTGTCTGGTCTCCTTCCCCAAACAAACCAAACCAACACTTGCAATGGACGAGGCAATTCTTCGTGCAGTTGACGATAACCCTAATGTCAGCGTCAGAGAAGTTGCTGCTGTACAAGGTAACGTTGACCACGTCACTGTATGGAGAGTGCTACGGGAGAACCAGATGTTTCCGTACCACGTACAGCGTGTGCAGGCACTATCAGCAGCTGATTGGCCTCCACGGGTACACTTCTGCGAATGGTTCTTCCAACAATGTGTCAATCCTCATTTCAGTGCAAATGTTCTCTTTACGGATGAGGCTTCATTCCAACGTGATCAAATTGTAAATTTTCACAATCAACATGTGTGGGCTGACGAGAATCCGCACGCAATTGTGCAATCACGTCATCAACACAGATTTTCTGTGAACGTTTGGGCAGGCATTGCTGGTGATGTCTTAATTGGGCCCCAAGTTCTTCCACCTACGCTCAATGGAGCACGTTATCATGATTTCATACGGGATACTCTACCTGTGCTGCTAGAACATGTGCCTTTACAACTACGACACAACATGTGGTTCATGCACGATGGAGCTCCTGCACATTTCAATCGAAGTGTTCGTACGCTTCTCAACAACAGATTCGGTGACCGATGGATTGGTAGAGGCGGACCAATTCCATGGCCTCCACGCTCTCCTGACCTCAACCCTCTTGACTTTCATTTATGGGGGCATTTGAAAGCTCTTGGCTACACAACCCCGGTACCAAATGTAGAGACTCTTCGTGCTCGTATTGTGGACGGCTGTGATACAATACGCCATTCTCCGGGGCTGCATCAGCGCATCAGGGATTCCATGCGACGGAGGGTGGATGCATGTGTACTCGCTAACGGAGGACATTTTGAACATTTCCTGTAACGAAGTGTTTGAAGTCACGCTGGTATGTTCTGTTGCTGTGTGTTTCCATTCCATGATTAATGTGATTTGAAGAGAAGTAACGAAATGAGCTCTAACATAGAAAGTAAGCGTTTCCGGACACATGTCCACATAATATATTTTCTTTCTTTGTGTGTGAGGAATGTGTCCTGAACGTTTGGCCGTACCTTTTTGTAACACCCTGTGTATGGTTTCAACACCAGCATACAACTGACTTCATTATGATTAAACAGGACGATCATTAAGGTAGTAACAAGGGGGCTGACCGCTACCTTAATAGGACATACATCTAGTATACAGTATTATTCCACTGTGAAGATGGTCGCTACCCCAGAAAACGCTAGAAAATAACGTATAAATCTGAAAAGCCGATGCTAAACATGCAGTTCTTCAAATGTTACTTCAATGTCTCATTAGTATCAACGAATCACTTCACTGAGATTTTTCTGGCAATCGGGAATATTATGGTTTAAGGTCTGGTTGACGAGGATGTCATTAAAGATGGAAGAAATACTTCAATGGTACGAGGAGAACGAGACAAATCAGTCGCGACTGTTTCAAATATGATAGTCTCTCATTTGTCAGAGCCTGTTTAGGGAATCGACGGAGAACCTTAATCCGGATGGTTGGAAAGACTTTGAACTGCGCTTCTCCTGAATATGATTCCATTGCCATAATCACAGCACAACCTAATTAGGTATTTTACATAGACACATCTCTCTCGTTCAGAACGGATTTGTCCCGTGAGCTGTCTGCAACTGTGCGGTAAAATTAAGGGAAAACTTCAGTAAAATAGTGACAAAGTGCGTCACTGGGAGAATGCAGGGAGTGTGACATTTTTGCATTTTTGTTTTCGGAGAAGATGTATTTTTTTCCTTTTAGCGCTGTGGGTCTGTAAAGCAATGTTACATGAGTAAACAGCGGAAAGGGACTTACGTGCTAATTCAGGTTTCATAGTTATTGTCTCTTACTAGAACTATAGTAGGATATCGACAGAGATGTTTCTTTACAGACTGTACCTCCAGCACCGAGGAGAATGGTGCTGTACATAAAACACTGAACACCTACTGCAGAGCACTGGTCTCAAACATAAGGGTAGCCCCAGGATGTATACGGTATTTTCCGTTCTTTGCCTAAATTAGTCACTGTGGCTGCTGGAACAATCCCAGCAGAATAAGAGAGACAGAAAGACAGGCATACAGAGAGAGAGAGAGCCTTCGTGCATGTATTGCAGTGCAGTTTCTGATCCAGATTTTAGCAACTCAGCTTCAGATATTCCCATCTATATTTTGAAAAGTAGTCGAAGTCGCTAACGCGCGTCTCTGCGATGGCAGTAGCTGGTTAGTACCCTGGTGGTGTAAAAATTTTCATCACCGGTATTTGGCCGATGAGGAAGGAGACCTGGCAGCGTGAAATTCCCGATCGCATACCTCTGCAGAAACGTCCTGTATTAAACAGCAAACATCACCACACTATCTCATGGGGTGAGAGCATGTGATTCAGCTGAAGATGATATATCCATCGGGTGCAAATACGAGTATTAAGCTTGGTGGCTCCCTTGGCGGCGCCATATACAGGCACCGAGTTCCACTATTTCCCTTTTCTTTCTCTCATCTTCACAAAAACACAAATTCTGCATGAACTCAGTAGAGTCACTTGCTTAGGCAAACGTACACGCACGTCCAGAAAGAACAGAACACCTTGAACAACTAGAGATAGGCCTTTCATATTCATAGGAAATGTACATTAGTATGTTCTGCAGAAATGATTAGCATTCCAGTCATCTCGGTGTAGCATGTGTCCTGCTGCCTAGGAGGCACAGGGGCCATGGGTCCCTGCCTGATAACTTGTTCCATGCGTGATGGCATCGACGCGTATAAGGAGCGAATGGCGTCCTGTGTTATAGCCATCCATGCTGCATTCACCTGGTTCCAAACTTCACCCGTGAAGTTTAGCATTGGGTCACAGCGCTGCACACGTCGTTTCATCATATCCCACACATTTTCATTTAGCGACAAATCTGGTGATTTGGCTGGCCAGCGCAAAAGGCAGACATCCTGCGACACCAAGAAGGCATGTGTTCGTACAGCAACATGTGATCGTGCATTGTCTAGCTGAATAATGGTGTCTGGTGTTTTGTGCAGAAAGGGTATGGCTACGGGTCGCAGGGTGTCATTTGCATAGTGTGGTGTCACCGCCAGACACCACACTTGCTAGGTGGTAGCCTTTAAATCGGCCGCGGTCCGTTAGTATACGTCGGACCCGCGTGTCGCCACTATCAGTGATTGCAGACCGAGCGCCGCCACACGGCAGGTCTAGAGAGACTTCCTAGCACTCGCCCCAGCTGTACAGCCGACTTTGCTAGCGATGGTTCATTGACAAAATACGCTCTCATTTGCCGAGACGATAGTTAGCATAGCCTTCAGCTACGTCATTTGCTACGACCTAGCAAGGCGCCATTACCAGTTACTATTGATGCTGTAAAACATGTACCGTCAAGAGCGATGTTCACCATTTATGGATTAAAGTTAAGTATTCCACAGCTACGTCCTTTTTTGCTAGTCTCATTTCCTTGACCTGTTCCAGACCTCACGCCAGCCTCCGTGAGCTAAAACGCGTGCCTTTCGGCTTCCTCTCATAGTGGGTTGGCTCTCTTGCCAATCCACAACACATAGGTCACACTGGTCACAGTGCTCTGGACATACACCAGCTGTGATTTTTGGTTGTACCCAATAGCAGCCCACACCATGAAGTCTTGAGTTGCCGCTGTATGTCTCGTGCTAATGCAATCACTGTTATGCCGGTTCCCCTGTCAGCGGCGAACCAAAATGCGGCCATTATTTTCAAACAAACTGAACCAGGATTCTTCCGAAAAAAACTATCTGATGCCATTCCTATACCCAGTAGCGTCGTTCCATACACCACTGCCGTCCAGCATTTTTCTGCACACTCGTCAAATGTAGGCGGAGAAGTGGATGACGCGCACGTAACCCATGTCGTAATAAACAACGGACTGTCACCTCTGATAGTGTACAATGTGTTATACTGTTGCTCCAGAATCGAGGAGGACGCACTTCTATCCTGCAATGCCATTCGGATAAGATTTCGATCTTTGCGGGGAATGGTACGGGTGTTGTGCCTGACCCATCTCGTCGTGTTCTATGGCCTTTCGTGAACCATTCTGCACACACCCGTTGAACTGCCGAAACACTTAGTCCCACACGATCAGCAATTTAATGGATCGATGCATCACATTCTCTCATGCCAATAATGCAACCTCTTTCGAACTCACTGATTTGACGGTACGGTTCACGCCTACGTTTCCGAGGCATCCTTTATGTCTGCTCAAGCCACACTGATCCATTACCTTCGGTTTATAGTGACAACGAGAGCCGAAGGCACATTTTATCGGTAGGTGGTGTTGCACCGCGATATCACTGTTGACTCTGAAACCGCAGGCCGACATGGCTCAAATGTTAATCATTTCTGTAGAACATACTAATATACATGCCCTGTGCATATGAACGTCCTGTCTCTATCCGTTCAAGCTGTTCTGTTCTTTTCTGAACATGAGACTACCTACAGCAGAGAATACCTCTTTCCAAGTAGGCTGCTGAACAACCTTATGGGGATCATCCAGCCTTTGATGGCATACACCTTTGCTTTCCTTCTGACAAGTGAAATGTAGCACCAATGAAAACTAACGTTTTCAAATACACTGCCTGACAATAAAAAAGTGAAGCACCTATAAGGGGAAGCGTAAATGAAATTGAACTTCACGTGTTGAGAGGGTATGGCATGTTATTTCAGAGGTCCAAAAATAGAGTCAAATTTACAAAGAACTTGAGAGTATGAGTCCACTTATCAGTATGACATTGCACTCCCTCTGACCTGGATTCATGCACTAACTGGGTGGAAAGGGTGTCTCGAAGAAGTTGCATCCTCTCCCTAGACAAGCTAGCCCACAACTTTTGTAACTGGCCATCGGTACCCTGGGCACTGGAACTGGGACAGTATTGATGTCCGAGCTGGCCCCACACATGTTCCATCAGGGACTAATATGGGTATTTTGTTGACCAATGGGAGTACCTCAATATAATGCTGACAGTTCATAGACACAGGCACCATATGTGGACGAGCATTGTCCTCTTGGAAAATTGCACCATAATACTGTCGTATGAGAGGTAACACATGAGGAGGTAGAACGTTCTTGACATACAGTTGTGCCGTCAGGATTCCTTCAATGTCTACCAGCCGGGACTTAAAGTCATATACACTACTGGCCATTAAAGTTGCTACACCGCGAAGATGACGTGCTACAGACGCGAAATTTAACCGACAGCAAGAAGATGCCCTGATATGCAAATGATTAGCTTTTCAGAGCATTCACACAAGGTTTGCACCGGTGGTGACACCTACAACGTGCTGACATGAGAAAAGTTTGCAACCCATTTCTCATACACAAACAGCAGTTGCCCCGCGTTGCCTGGTGAAACGTTGTTGTGATGCCTCGTGTAAGGAGGAGAAATACGTACCATCACGTTTCCGACTTTGATAAAGGTCGGATTGTAGCCTATCGCGATTGCGGTTTATCGTATCGCGACATTGCTGCTCGCGTTGGTCGAGATCCAATGACTGTTAGCAGAATATGGAATCGGTGGGTTCAGGAGGGTAATATGGAATGCCGTGCTGGATCCCAACGGCCTCGCATCACTAGCAGTCGAGATGACAGGCATCTTATCCGCATGGCTGTAACGGATCGTGCAGCCTCGTCTCGATCCCTGAGTCAACAGATGGGAACGTTTGCAAGACAACAACCATCTGCACGAACAGTTCGACGACATTTGCAGCAGCATGGACTATCAGCTCTGGCTGCGGTTACCCTTGACGCTGCATCACAGACAGGAGCACCTGCGATGGTGTACTCAGCAACGAACCTGGGTACACGAATGGCAAAACGTCATTTTTTCGGATGAATTCAGGTTCTGTTTACAGCATCATGATGGTCGCATCCGTGTTTGGCGACATCGCGGTGAATGCACATTGGAAGCGTGTATTCGTCATCGCCATACTGGCGTATCACCCGGCCTGATGGTATGGGGTGCATTGGTTACACGTCTCGGTCACCTCTTGTTCGCATTGACGGCACTTTGAACAGTGGACGTTACATTTCAGAAGTGTTACGACCCGTGGCTCTACCCTTCATTCGATCCTTGCGAAACCCTACATTTCAGCAGGAAAATGCACGACTGCGTGTTGCAGGTCCTGTACGGACCTTTCTGGGTACAGAAAATGTTCGACTGCTGCCCTGGCCAGCACATTCTCCAGATCTCTCACCAACTGACAACGTCTGGTCAATGGTGGCCGTGCAACTGTCTCGTCACAATATCCCAGTCACTACTCTTGATGAACTGTGGTATCGTGTTGAAGCTGCATGGGCAGCTGTACCTGTACACGCCATCCAAGCTCTGTTTGACTCAATGCCCAGGCGTATCAAGGCCGTTATTACGGCCAGAGGTGGTTGTTCTGGGTACTGATTTCTCAGGATCTATACACCCAAATTGCGTGAAAATGTAATCACATGTCAGTTCTAGTATAATGTATTTGTCTAATGAATACCCGTTTATCATCTGCATTTCATCTTGGTGTAGCAATTTTAATGGCCAGTAGTCTGTAATTCCTCCCGACTCCCTGCCACCAGAAACAATACCGTTGCGCCTTTTCAAAACATTCAAAGAATGGGACTTTTCCATAGATCGCCGCCGTAGATGATGATCTAGGGTAGTGAACAATCACAATTCATCGCTGAACATAATCCGGTGACACGGCACCACGCCACTTTGTGTTGTGGTGTTAATGGCAGCCTACGCACAGGACGGTAATTCGCTAGTTCTGCTACTGGAGCGGGATGACACAGAACGTAAACGTTACAGGGAGTCCTTACTTGTTATCTTTTGTAAATCCTCGTCACCAGTTTTGTAAAGGCCTCGTCGCTACTGTTGGGAAGGCCGAGTTGCCATTGTTGTTACTGTAGGCCGAGTTTGTGAGTTCGTGAAATGGTTTCTGAGGAGTACACCGTTCAGACAATTTCTCCTGCCACTATTACACAGCTTTGCCCCATCGTCAGGCAACAGGACAGGAGAACGAAGGTTCTAAAACACTCCAACAAATTAGTAACAAAGTCAGACAAACGAGTTAAAAAGGTTTGCTTATCTTTGCGACTTATCGAATAGTGAAGTCTGCAACACTGTATGTAATACAATAAAGGCCCTCAATGGCTAAGTGCAAATAATCGTAGCTAAACTTCATAGTACACAGGAAATGCAATTTATAACTGTCTGTTCACTTCTAAGAGTTCACTAAACGACCTCTCATGTGCGAGTCTTGTAAATATCGCTTTTATTTAGCAATTTTCCCGGCTAAAATTCTCCCCTTTTATGATTCAGACAGCCTGCACCACCTTTAGGAGGGAGTGGGGACGTCAAAGAATCACAGAAGTTCATATTAAGCAGTCCGTAAAACACGTAAACGTTCCCTTCAGTTAGTGTGTTAGTTAATGCCTACGCTTTCCGCTAGATGGTGCTGACTTACTGCTGAATAGCTTTGGTTCCGTAAAACCTTCACTGATTAGTACTAGGTAAATGAAATAAGTACAACGCTCTTGTATTGTATTTTACTTTCACTCTATACTAAAGGATTAAGATGGTGATGGATGATGGTCGACTTAAAAGGTTCCTAGCCTGGAGGAAACTAAAGAGTTCGCAAATGCGGATATGCACGCGCTTTACGTCCAGTTTCGCAACTAACGGCACACGACACTTTCAAATGTCCACACGATAATATCTGAATACCGGTACCTCCGAATTCACTAGTATCAGCAGATAATTTGAGTTTCTGTCGTCTATATGTCCGTAAAGTTCCAATCTAGCACTAAAGTCCTAAAATACCCTTAATACTCCGTTGCTACCAACAGTCAGAGATCGTACACTACATCACTTTTGATCTCCGTAATATTCTAACAGTTTATCGTGAATCTTAACACGATAAAGTCCAATGTCATTATTGTCTCGCTGACTGACACGTGTTCCCCGCCCTTTAACGAAACAATCAAGGAAAAAAGGCGGCAATAATGACGATCAGGCCTTTTTATAGGTTTTTCATCACAAGAGTTTAACGTCACTGCCTTATCCATGACGGAGCTTCCGTAGCTTTGCTGTACTTAGACGTTAAACTACTTGCTTTTATACTATAATTTTGGTCTGCAATTACCGAACTCTGATTGTACACTATATTCCCCTCTAAAAATATTATTATTAATTTTAAATTAATCTTTCTATAGCTTTTATCACTGTAAACTGAACCGAGGTGTTACAAGCCGCCCGTGTAGCTGGTTGGAACTCGCGCAAGTTGCGCGTCTCCATGGCACTCCACGAGCTCTCATCTTTGCGCCTGTGGTGATTTTGCCCTGCCTGTGACTTGTTCGGACGACACAGCATTCTCGGATGGCTGGTCAAGAAGTAAAGGGGTTACGGTGTACTACGATATATTGATAAGTTTCACTTATGGACCGTCTGACAGCAATTGAATAAAACACAATTTTCGTGCCATACGCGTTTCGCCTTTATTTTCTGCAAGGCATCATCAGTGGCCTGGAATATGTACATATGCTAGCTATTTTATTTACATTTTTGTCACTGTGCCTATAGGTTATAAACAGTTCTGGTGGTTGGTATTTCCTATTAAGTAGCAATGTTTTGAACTGTACTTACAGGTTGCGTAGACAGTTTCTTACATATTACGCTCCTGTTGCATTTTTGGTGTTGTTCTTCTTCCTATGAGCGCCAATTTGCTGTTTTTTCCACATTCCACAGCACTATGCACTGAACGCTTGTTTTACTGCAATGTTTTGGTTTCTGTTGCCGACTGTCAAATGTTTTTGCCAAAGATCGAATATTACTGCCAAACTTATGAGTGTAACTATTGAAGTATCTGTGGTCTGTTCGTGTATTTTTTTGTGGGGGGGGGGGGGGTCTGAGTATGTGTGTGTGTGTGTGTGTGTGTGTGTGTGTCTGTATTTTGGTGTTATATATATATATATATATATATATATATATATATATATATATATATATATATTCATGTTATCATTTCCTTTATTAAGTGTAGTAGGGAACCTGTGCTGATGTGTGTTTGTTCATTTATCACATGTTTGTTTTCTGCTATGGCTTTCTGGATGTGGAAGTTTTCTTGCATTTGTATAAGATGTTTGTCATGGTTGCTTATTCTCATTATTTTCATTTCTTGTTCCATGTATGTAGGATGATGGTTGTAGTGTTTTAAATGCTCTGCAAATGTGGAATGGTTTGTATCATACTTCCAACATCTGATATGTTCTTTGTATCTCGTTTGAAAATTCCTGCATGTCATGCCTATGTATACTGCATCACAACTTTGACATTCAAGTTTATATATTCCTGATTGTTGGAATTTGTCCCTCTTGGTAGCTGGCTGGCTTAGGTGTGATTGAAGGGTTTGCCCAGGCTTATATGCTATTTTGAAGCCCTGTCTCTTTAGGATGTTTGCAACTCTGTGTGTTAGTTTATGTGTGTAGGTCATGGTGTACCATCTGGTTTTTTTCTGTGTGGTGTTGTCATTGTGTGTGTTTGTTGAGTGTGTTTGTACGTTTTCAGCTTGTGAGTTCTTTTGTATTGCGGAAATGTTGTGTTTGTTTTTTATTTGTGTTTCTATTTTTTGATTGAGCCTGTGTACCACATGTGTGTCATACCCATTGTTCCTAGCTATTTGTATGATCGTGTTCATTTCTTGTTCATAGTTTCTCTTGCTGAGTGGGATTCTGTTTAATCTATGTAACATGTGTCTTAGTGCTGCAAGTTTCTGGCTTTGGGGGTGGTTGGATGTTGAATGTATTATTGTGTCCGTGGCTGTTGGTATTCTAAAGATGTTAAATGTATGTTTTCCATTTTCTGTTTTAATTGTAATGTCAAGAAAATTTATTTGATTTTCTTTTTCAAGTGTGAATTTTATGTTCTTATGAGCTTTGTTTATTTCTGAATGGAGTTCATCTATTTTCTCACTTGGCTCATCTACCAGACAAATAATGTCATCCACGTATCTGTACCAATATATGATTTTGAAACTTTCATTTGTGGTTATCTTATCAAATATCTGATTTTCAAGGTGACTGATGAAAATGTTTGCTAGTGTTCCTGATATTGGGGATCCCATGGGCAGTCCATCAGTTTGTAGATAATATTCTTCCTCAAACTGAAAGTAGTTTTGTTCAGTTGTCAGTCTGAGCATATCTGTTATTTCTTTTATTGCGTCTGTGGTGAGGTTGCTGTGGGATGAGAGATTTTGTTCTATGATTTCTATTGTTTCTGTGATAGGGATGGAGGTATACATATTTTCTATATCAAATGAAATCAGTGATGTTGTGTGTGGTATCTGTATGTTCTGTATGTTTTCTATTAGGTTTCCTGTGTTTATCACTGCTCTGTTCTTTTCTACTTTATAGTGGTTTGTAACTAACTTTTGGAGGTGTTTGGCTCTGCGGTATGTTGGGGCTTTCTTGAAGTTGATAACAGATCTCATTGGCATTCCGTCTTTATGTACTTTCGGTTGGCTGCGGAGTGTTGGTGCTTGTGGGTTTTTCTGTGTTAAGTAGTATTTTTGTTTGTCTGTGAGTGTGTGTTCAATGTTTTTCAGTGTTCGTTTCACATTTGCCTGGAATCGTGTAGTTGGATCTGACTTCAGTATTTGTATTGCGTTGGTGTTTATGTATTCCTTGGTTTTTGTGATGTATTGCTGTTTATCCATGAGTACTGTTACATTTCCCTTGTCTGCTCTTGTTATTAATACGTTGTTGTTTGTTAACTTTTGTTTTAACCTTTTTATAGTAGCTGCTTCTGTTTGATTGTTCTTATTGTGTGTCTGCTGTTTGTTTTATTATGCTTTTTATTTCTTCTTTTACTAGCTCTTGTCAGTCCTATGTTTATTTCACAATTATTTTGTTGTTCCTCACGTGTAAGGATGTGTTCGGTTTCTACTATGAGATTTTCTATGTATTGATTGTTCACTTTGCTATTGGTGCAGTGTTTCAAACCGTTTTCCAAGAGCATTTTTTCGTTTTCGTGTAGTTCTGTCTCTGTTAGGTTAACTAAGCGTGGATGGAAAGTGCGTTGGTGTTCATGTGGTTTCACATTTAAAATTTAAATGTATTTTTGCGTCTTTTTTACTGTTAGTTTCATTGTCTTGTGTTTGTGTTAGTTTTGTAAATGTTTCATTGCTATGTATGTGTTGTGCTCAGTTTTTTCTACTAGTGCCATGAAAACTGCGGCGTTTCCTACGTTTTTTGCCAATTCTAGATGAGTCTCATAGAGCATCATGTTTAGGTGCTGCTTTTCGAATAGAGCATCTTGATTTCATGTAGTAACCAATATCGTTCTGCAAATGATTTCGACTTTTGTGCCACTGTAGAACTGTTTTTAACCTTTACATTAATGTAACTTGGAATTAAATCGTTCTTTTTGCATGTTCTGTTGAACTTTATATGCTGTATCGTCTTATGGAGTCTCAGATGTATTTTCTTGAACCTGTTGTACAAGTTGACAGGGAATGCTTGACATAGCTGTATTGACATCTTCAACTTTTGTGGTCCTGTCCTCCTTAGTTGCGCGTAATACTACGATATACTGATACGTTTCACTTATGGACCGTCTGACAGCAATTGAATAAAACACAATTTTAGTGCCATACGCGTTTCGCCTTTATTTTCTGCAAGGCATCATCAGTGGGCTGGAATATGTACATATGTTAGCTATTTTATTTACATTTTTGTCATTGTGCCTATAGGTTATAAACAGTTCTGGTAGTTGGTATTTCCTATTAAGTAGCAATGTTTTGAACCGTACTTACAGGTCGCGTAGACAGTTTCTTACATATTACGCTCCTGTTGCGTTTTTGGTATTGTTCTTCTTCCTATGAGCGCCAATTTGCTGTTTTTTCCACATTCCACAGCACTATGCATTGAACGCTTGTTTTACTGCAATGTTTTGGTTTCTGTTGCCGGCTGTCAAATGTTTTTGCCAAAGATCGAATATTACTGCCAAACTTATGAGTGTAACTATTGAAGTATCTGTGGTCTGTTCGTGTATTTTTTTGTGGGTGGGGTCTGAGTATGTGTGTGTGTGTGTGTGTGTGTGTGTGTGTGTGTGTGTGTGTGTGTGTCTGTATTTTGGTGTTGTATATATATATATATATATATATATATATATATATATATATATTTTTTTTTTTTTCATGTTATCATTTCCTTTATTAAGTGTAGTAGGGAACCTGTGCTGATGTGTGTTTGTTCATTTATCACATGTTTGTTTTCTGCTATGGCTTTCTGGATGTGGAAGTTTTCTTGCATTTGTATAAGATGTTTGTCATGGTTGCTTATTCTCATTATTTTCATTTCTTGTTCCATGTTTGTAGGATGATGGTTGTAGTGTTTTAAGTGCTCTGCAAATGTGGAATGGGTTGTTTCATACTTCCAACATCTGATATGTTCTTTGTATCTTGTTTCAAAATTCCTGCATGTCATGCTATGTATACTGCATCACAACTTTGACATTCAAGTTTATATATTCCTGATTGTTGGAATTTGTCCCTCTTGGTAGCTGGCTGGCTTAGGTGTGATTGAAGGGTTTGCCCAGGCTTATATGCTATTTTGAAGCCCTGTCTCTTTTGGATGTTTGCAACTCTGTGTGTTAGTTTATGTGTGTAGGTCATGGTGGACCATCTGGTTTTTTTCTGTGTGGTGTTGTCATTGTGTGTGTTTGTTGAGTGTGTTTGTAAGTTTTCAGCTTGTGAGTTCTTTTGTATTGTGGAAATGTTGTGTTTGTTTTTTACTTGTGTTTTTATTTTTTGATTAAGCCTGTGTACCACATGTGTGTCATACCCATTGTTCCTAGCTATTTGTATGATTGTGTTCATTTCTTGTTCATAGTTTCTCTTGCTGAGTGGGATTCTGCTTAATCTATGTAACATGTGTCTTAGTGCTGAAAGTTTCTGGCTTCGGGGGTGGTTGGATGTGGAATGTATTATTGTGTCTGAGGCTGTTGGTATTCTAAAGATGTTAAAAACATTGAACACACACTCACAGACAAACAAAAATACTACTTAACACAGAAAAACCCACAAGCACCAACACTCCGCAGCCAACCGAAAGTACATAAAGACGGAATGCCAATGAGACCTGTTATCAACTTCAAGAAAGCCCAACATACTGCATAGCCAAACACCTCCAAAAGTTAGTTACAAACCACTATAAAGTAGAAAACAACAGGACAGTGATAAACACAGGAAACCTAATAGAAAACATACAGAACATACAGATACCACACACAACATCACTGATTTCATTTGATATAGAAAATATGTATACCTCCATCCCTATCACAGGAACAATAGAAATCATAGAACAAAATCTCTCATCCCACAGCAACCTCACCACAGACGCAATAAAAGAAATAACAGATATGCTCAGACTGACAACTGAACAAAACTACTTTCAGTTTGAGGAAGAATATTATCTACAAACTGATGGACTGCCCATGGGATCCCCAATATCAGGAACACTAGCAAACATTTTCATCAGTCACCTTGAAAATCAGATATTTGATAAGATAACCACAAATGAAAGTTTCAAAATCATATATTGGTACAGATACGTGGATGACATTATTTGTCTGGTAGATGAGCCAAGTGAGAAAATAGATGAACTCCATTCAGAAATAAACAAAGCTCATAAGAACATAAAATTCACACTTGAAAAAGAAAATCAAATAATTTTCTTGACATTACAATTAAAAAAGAAAATGGAAAACATACATTTAACATCTTTAGAATACCAGCAGCCACGGACACAATAATACATTCCACATCCAACCACCCCCAAAGCCAGAAACTTGCAGCACTAAGACACATGTTACATAGATTAAACAGAATCCCACTCAGCAAGAGAAACTACGAACAAGAAATGAACACGATCATACAAATAGCTAGGAGCAATGGGTATGACACACATGTGGTACACAGGCTCAATCAAAAAATAGAAACACAATAAAAAACAAACACAACATTTCCACAATACAAAAGAACTCACAAGCTGAAAACTTACAAACACTCTCAACAAACACACACAATGACAACACCACACAGAAAAAAACCAGATGGTCCACCATGACCTACACACATAAACTAACACTCAGAGTTGCAAACATCCTAAAGAGACAGGGCTTCAAAATAGCATATAAGCCTGAGCAAACCCTTCAATCACACCTAAGCCAGCCAGCTACCAAGAGGGACAAATTCCAACAATCAGGAATATATAAACTTGAATGTCAAAGTTGTGATGCAGTATACATAGGCATGACATGCAGGAATTTTGAAACAAGATACAAAGAACATATCAGATGTTGGAAGTATGAAACAACCCATTCCACATTTGCAGAGCATTTAAAACACTACAACCATCATCCTACAAACATGGAACAAGAAATGAAAATAATGAGAATAAGCAACCATGACAAACATCTTATACAAATGCAAGAAAACTTCCACATCCAGAAAGCCATAGCAGAAAACAAACATGTGATAAATGAACAAACACACATCAGCACAGGTTCCCTACTACACTTAATAAAGGAAATGATAACATGAAATATATATATATATATATATATATATATATAATATATATATATATATATATATATATTTACAACACCAAAATACAGACACACACACACACACACACACATACTCAGACCCCCCTACAAAAAAATACACGAACAGACCACAGATACTTCAATAGTTACACTCATAAGTTTGGCAGTAATATTCGATCTTTGGCAAAAACATTTGACAGTCGGCAACAGAAACCAAAGCATTGCAGTAAAACAAGCGTTCAGTGCATAGTGCTGTGGAATGTGGAAAAAACGGCAAATTGGCGCTCATAGGAAGAAGAACAACACCATAAACGCAACAGGAGCGTAATATGTAAGAAACTGTCTACGCAACCTGTAAGTACAGTTCAAAACATTGCTACTTAATAGGAAATACCAACCACCAGAACTGTTTATAACCTATAGGCACAGTGACAAAAATGTAAATAAAATAGCTAACATATGTACATATTCTAGGCCACTGATGATGCCTTGCAGAAAATAAAGACGAAACGCGTATGGCACTAAAATTGTGTTTTATTCAGTTGCTGTCAGACGGTCCATAAGTGAAACTTATCAATATATCGTAGTATTACGCGCAACTAAGGAGGACAGGACCACAAAAGTTGAAGTTGTCAATACAGCTATGTCAAGCATTCCCTGTCAACTTGTACAACAGGTTCAAGAAAATACATCTGGGACTCCATAAGACGATACAGCATATAAAATTCAACAGAACATGCAAAAAGAACGATTTAACTCCAAGTTACATTAATGTAAAGGTTAAAAACTGTTCTACAGTGGCACAAAAGTCGAAATCATTTGCAGAACGATATTGGTTACTACATGAAATTAAGATGCTCTATTCGAAAAAACAGCACCTAAACATGATGCTCTATCAGACTCATCTAGAATTGGCAAAAAACGTAGGAAACGCCGCAGTTTTCATGGCACTAGTAGAAAAAACTGAGCACAACACATACATAGCAATGAAACATTTACAAAACAAACATAAACACAAGACAATGAAACTAACAGTAAAAAAGACGCAAAAATACATTTAAATTTTAAATGTGAAACCACATGAACACCAACACACATTCCATCCACGCTTAGTTAACCTAACGGAGACAGAACTACACGAAAACGAAAAAATGCTCTTGGAAAAAGGTTTGAAACACTGCACCAATAGCAAAGTGAACAATCAATACATAGAAAATCTCATAGTAGAAACCGAACACATCCTTACATGTGAAGAACAACAAAATAATTGTGAAATAAACATAGGACTCACAAGAGAACTAGTAAAAGAAGAAATAAAAGGCATAATAAAACAAACACAGCAGACACACAATAAGAACAATCAAACAGAAGCAGCTACTATAAAAAGGTTAAAACAAAAGTTAACAAACAACAACGTATTAATAACAAGAGCAGACAAGGGAAATGTAACAGTACTCATGGATAAACAGCAATACATCACAAAAACCAAGGAATACATAAACACCAACGCAATACAAATACTGAAGTCAGATCCAACTACACGATTCCAGGCAAATGTGAAACTAACACTGAAAAACATTGAACACACACTCACAGACAAACAAAAATACTACTTAACACAGAAAAACCCACAAGCACCAACACTCCGCAGCCAACCGAAAGTACATAAAGACGGAATGCCAATGAGACCTGTTATCAACTTCAAGAAAGCCCCAACATACCGCATAGCCAAACACCTCCAAAAGTTAGTTACAAACCACTATAAAGTAGAAAAGAACAGAACAGTGATAAACACAGGAAACCTAATAGAAAACATACAGAACATACAGATACCACACACAACATCACTGATTTCATTTGATATAGAAAATATGTATACCTCCATCCCTATCACAGGAACAATAGAAATCATAGAACAAAATCTCTCATCCCACAGCAACCTCACCACAGACGCAATAAAAGGAATAACAGATATGCTCAGACTGACAACTGAACAAAACTACTTTCAGTTTGAGGAAGAATATTATCTACAAACTGATGGACCGCCCATGGGATCCCCAATATCAGGAACACTAGCAAACATTTTCATCAGTCAGCTTGAAAACAGATATTTGATAAGATAACCACAAATGAAAGTTTCAAAATCATATATTGGTACGGATACGTGGAGGACATTATTTGTCTGGTAGATGAGCCAAGTGAAAAAATAGATGAACTCCATTCAGAAATAAACAAAGCTCATAAGAACATAAAATTCACACTTGAAAAAGAAAATCAAATAAATTTTCTTGACATTACAATTAAAAAAGAAAATGGAAAAGATACATTTAACATCTTTAGAATACCGACAGCCTCAGACACAATAATACATTCCACATCCAACCACCCCCGAAGCCAGAAACTTGCAGCACTAAGACACATGTTACATAGATTAAACAGAATCCCACTCAGCAAGAGAAACTATGAACAAGAAATGAACACGATCATACATATAGTTAGGAACAATGCGTATGACACACATGTGGTACACAGGCCCAATCAAAAAATAAAAACACAAATAAAAAAACAAACACAACATTTCCACAATACAAAAGAACTCACAAGCTGAAAACTTACAAACACACTCAACAAACACACACAACGACAACACCACACAGAAAAAAACCAGATGGTACACCATGACCTACACACATAAACTAACACACAGAGTTGCAAACATCCTAAACAGACAGGGCTTCAAAATAGCATATAAGCCTGGGCAAACCCTTCAATCACACCTAAGCCAGCCAGCTACCAAGAGGGACAAATTCCAACAATCAGGAATATATAAACTTGAATGACAAAGTTGTGATGCAGTATACATAGGCATGACATGCAGGAATTTTGAAACAAGATACAAAGAACATATCAGATGTTGGAAGTATGAAACAAACCATTCCAAATTTGCAGAGCATTTAAAACACTACAACCATCATCCTACAAACATGGAACAAGAAATGAAAATAATGAGAATAAGCAACCATGACAAACATCTTATACAAATGCAAGAAAACTTCCACATCCAGAAAGCCATAGCAGAAAACAAACATGTGATAAATGAACAAACACACATCAGCACAGGTTCCCTACTACACTTAATCAAGGAAATGATAACATGAATATATATATATATATATATATATATATATATATATATATATATATATATATACATACATATACAACACCAAAATACAGACACACACACACACACACACACACACACACACACACATACTCAGACCTCCCCCCCACAAAAAAATACACGAACAGACCACAGATACTTCAATAGTTACACTCATAAGTTTGGCAGTAATATTCGATCTTTGGCAAAAACCTTTGACAGTCGGCAACAGAAACCAAAACATTGCAGTAAAACAAGCGTTCAGTGCATAGTGCTGTGGAATGTGGAAAAAACAGCAAATTGGCGCTCATAGGAAGAAGAACAACACCAAAAATGCAACAGGAGCGTAATATGTAAGAAACTGTCTACGCAACCTGTAAGTACAGTTCAAAACATTGCTACTTAATAGGAAATACCAACCACCAGAACTGTTTATAACCTATAGGCACAGTGACAAAAATGTAAATAAAATAGCTAACATATGTACATATTCCAGGCCACTGATGATGCCTTGCAGAAAATAAAGGCGAAACGCGTATGGCACTAAAATTGTATTTTATTCAGTTGCTGTCAGACGGTCCATAAATGAAACTTATCAATATATCGTAGTATTACGCGCAACTGAGGAGGACAGGACCACAAAAGTTGAAGAGGGTTACGGTGTGCTTGGTGCACAATAGGGCGAGTCTCCTTTGTGATAGTCAAAATTGGTGGACAGGAACCTTGATGACGAGTGTGCCTGAAATTCCCACACAGTCCAACATAGGGTCACTGTCTCATCTGAATGCCACACAAGTCTGAATCTTGCACAAGTCGACCAGCCGGCCAAATCAAGATCGACAATGAGGCCTCTTACAAAACAGGTGCTGATACAGCTGTCCAACCTGTTTATATGACATATCTGTGACTTTCACATGATCACTCAAGGTCTAACCCCCCATTATCTATCCTACCACACGTGTTAAAGTCCCGCCCGGTTGGCCGTGCGGTCTAACGCTCGGCTTTCCGGGTGGGAAAGAGCGCCTGGTCCCTGGCACGATCCGCCCGGCGGATTTGTGTCGAGGTCCGGTGAACCGGCCAGTTTGTGGATGGTTTTTAGGCGGTTTTCCATCTGCGTCGGCGAATGCAGGCTGGTTCCCCTTATTCTGCCTCAGTTACACTATGTCGGCGATTGTTGCGCAAACAAGTTCTCCACGTACGCGTACACCACCATTACTCTACCACGTAAACATAGGGGTTACACTCGTATGGTGTGAGACGTTCCCCGGGGGGTCCACCGGGGACCGAAACGCACAATAACCCTGGGTTCGGTGTGGGGCGGCGGAAGGGTGAAATGGACTGCGGTAGTCGTCATGCGGTTGTGGACCACTGCGGCTGCGGCGGGGACGGAGCCTCTCCGTCGTTTCTTGGTCCCCGGTTAACATACAATACAATACAATACAATACACGTGGCAAAAACACGAAACACCAAGAACACTAATGCACTTTGTTGGCCGTTCTACTCGCTACACAGAATTATGACGCCAATTATTTACATCCACGTCGATGTTGTGTACGTGTAAAAAGTTACAATGATTTCCATTTTTTGTCAGACAGTGTATTACAAATAAGATGCTGTGGCGGGAACATGCACTGTTTTATCAGACTCTTAGATTACTACTATCTTGTGTTGTGCACAATTTAGCAACTGAAGGTATATGGCGATAACGTGCACTTGTTAGTAATGTAGGAGGGTCGTTCAATAAGTAATGCCCCACATTTTCTTAAAGCCATTAATACACATAGACAAACGTCCTTATTGGTGCTTCACATCTGATGTTTGTTCTGTGGGGCGGTGAAGTTTGGAACCGTTATGGCAGGTGGCAGAGTCGCAGTACAGTGTCAAAATGGCATCATGCGACTCACGTTACAAGCAGCGTGCTGTTATTGAATTCTTGTGTGCAGAAAATGGTTCAAATGGCTCTGAGCACTATTAGACTTAACATCTGTGGTCATCAGTCCCCTACAACTTAGAACTACTTAAACCTAACTAACCCAAGGACATCACACACATCCATGCCCGAGGCAGGATAAGAAACTGCGACCGTAGCGGTCACCGGCCGGCGTGTACAGAAAAAGAAACTGTGGTGAACATCCATAAACGTTTGTGTGCAGCGTATGGCCATGCTGCAGTTGATAGGAGTACAGTAGGGCGATGGGTAAAGAAAGTTACAGTCTCAGGAAATACAGAAACAGAGCTCCATGATCAGCCACGCTCTGGACGTCCGGTCACAGCCGCTGCTCCAGACATGGTGAATAGTGCGGATGCTATTATTCCTGCCGACTGGCGCATCGCAACTCGACAATTGGCTCTACAATTGTCGGTCAGCATTGGAAGTGCGTCTGCAATGATCGAGACTCTCGGATATTCAAAGAGGTGCTCACGATGGGTTCCATGAATGCTCATAGCGGACCACAAGATTAAAAAAAAAGGCCATTTCATCTTAATTGTTGGAGCGATTTGAGACCGACGGAGAGGCATTTCTGTCACGGATCGTTACGAGGGACGAAAACTGGGTGCACCACTTTGCGCCGGAAACAAAACGGCCATCCATAGAGCCGCATCATCCTCATTCACCTCAAAAGAAGAAATTCAAGACAGCCGTCTGTGCCGGAAAAGTCATGGAGCAGTCTTCTGGGATTGTGATGGCGTCATTCTCGTGGATGTGATGTCGAGAGGCTCAACCACCAATTCAGAGGGATACGTGAAGACTCTGAATACACTCAAGAACCGTCTCCGACGGGTTGGATCGGACAAGAATCCAGCAGAAATATTGCTCCAACAGATAATGCACGTCCACAGACAAGTTTGAGAATCCAGGAACACATCGCCAAATTGTGTTGCACATCACTGCCTCGTCCATCTTACAGTCCAGACCTGGCACCCTCGGACTTCCATCTGTTTGGGCCGCTTAAAGATTCTCTACGGGAAACACACTTTGAAGATAACGATAGTGTCAGACATGCAGTGAAAACGTGACTACGCCTACAGGACAAGAGCTTGTAGCAGCAGGAAATACAAGCTCTTCCACAACATTGGCTTTCGGCCATAGAACGTGATGGAGACAACGCATAAAAATAGGACATGGACAAGACGTATTGATGTATATTGTCACCAAATTCTGACTCTTAACAATAAATATGTTCTGAGATAAAAATGTTGGGAATTACTTATTGAACGACCCTCGTAAGCCGGCCGGTGTGGCCGAGCGGCTCTAGGCGCTAGAGTCGGGAACCGCGCGACCGCTACGGTCGCAAGTTCGAATCCTGCCTCAGGAATGGATGTGTGTGATGTCCTTAGGTTAGTAAGGTTTAAGTAGTTCTAAGTTCCAGGGGACTGATGACCACAGAAGTTAAGTCCCATAGTGCTCAGAGCCCTCGTAAAACTTTCATTGTAATGCCGTTTTATACATAGTGAAACCATACAGCCTTTCATCTGAACTCCAGGAACATGAAATAATCGCTCATATATCCACGTTTCTTCTATATTTCAACAGGTTTATTTCTCTGAAGTTCCAGGTGTTTTTGTTTTGATTCACTGGTACTGGTGCGCGCTGTTCTTCCAGGTACTGCTACCAGGAATCGTGTGGCCACAGACTGCATTGCTGTTTAATATCTTAATAAATGCAATGCTGTTGCATGCGCGTGCTTTGCTTTGCAAGATTTGGGCATGTAGGCTTCTGTGACTTTAATATGGAGCGGCTTAGACGTTCTTGCATCTGGGTCCGTAAGGTGTCAATGTCAAACAGTTTTGAAAATCTTTGTAGCTTAGTAAACTTGCATAAATGTGCATGCATTTCGAGTTTCATGTTACACCAAAAGTTGCCTCATAGCTGGTTCACAGAGAAGAGGGCGGAATGATCATCTCATTTTTCCTGTCTGTAGAAAAAGACTGATGTTCAAACAAACCTTAGGTTATATCACTTATTTCCCACCATTATCATCATATAGATAACTTGTCGAGACCAGATAAAATTCTGGTCGCTAACACCTGTATCTTCCATCTGGTTCAAAATGGTTCAAATGGCTCTGAGCACTATGGGACTTAATATCTGAGGTCATCAGTCCCCTAGACTTAGAACTACTTAAACCTAACTAACCTAAGGACATCACACGCAACCATGCCCGAGGCAGGATTCGAACCTGCGACCGTAGCGGTCGAGCGGTTCCAGACTGAAGCGCCTAGAACCGCTAGGCCACTCCGGCCGGCTTCCATCTGGATCACTACCTTCGTTCTCGATTCGCAGGGAGTTCCATTTTTCATTTACGAATCTTCACACACACACAATGCACTGAAAGATGCGGAAGTTTCTTATCTCCCTTATAATCCGACCAGAAACCATTACCCTGTCTTTCAGATGCGTAATTTCACACTCACTGTGCCGACATGCAATAAGGTAAGTGGATAATCACGTAATATTTTCTTCAGTTTCGAGACTGTGTATTCTGTTTTCTCAATAGGCACTGTATGACAGTGATGTCCAAGCCAGCAGTCACTATAACACTGCTAATTTCTATTTGAAATGGATGCTATATTCTTTTTTATTTAGAAAAATAAATTCTCCGAATCTTTCTTACCCAGAAAGTAAAATTCACTTCATTTTGTTGTAGTGGTACATGCTGCAGCAGACATACAAAGCAAATGAATGTCAAGTCCTTGAAAATGAAGTAATTAGCTTTGACACGCGTCAGAAAACTCTGCAAAATAAGGCCATTATGACTGATGACTGTGTGCTTCTAGACAACTGAAGGTAACGTAAAACAGCTTCTACGTAGTGTTAAACCTAAGAAGAAAAGAAGTTGGAGGCTGAAGGTTTGCATATGTCCGTGAGGCAGACAGGTAAACTGGAATAACAAAGTCTAAGGAAGACATCGGCCAGAGACCATCTGACACGCATTTGAAATGTGTAGTGAATGGTTGAGCTATGAAACAATTACTGTGCCAAGTATTATGTCGATTTTCATTAGCAGAAGTGTTGAAAATACGAGCGGCGTTCAGTAAATAATGCAAGACTTTTTCGACCGCAAATTTCGCTTGAAAAAATTCAGAATCTGTTGTGAAACATCGTGGAATATTCCCGCTTCAGCCACTATAGTTTCACGAATTTTCGATAGGTGGCTGCACTATGCCGAGCTTTCAAAATGGCGTCTAACGGAGGTGCGTTCCAAGCACAGAGCTGTCATGATTCTTTTGGTGGAAAACCAGATTATCGCAAATATTCACGGGCGCTTGCGGAATGTCTACAGTCACATGGTACTGAACAAAAGCCCGGTGAGTCGTTGGGCGAGGCTTTTGTTATCATCGCTCCAAGGTCGCGCAAATCTGTCCTATCTTCCGTGAGCTTGCCGGCCGGATATAGCTTTGACTCCTGCAATGTTGGAAAGTGCGAACACCGTCATTCAAGGTGACCGACATATCACAATCAAATACCTTGCTGCTCAACTGGACGCGTCTGATGGTGGTTCTGGCACATTCATCCACCAGTTAGGGTACTCAAAGGTGTGTGCCCGGATCTCGCACATTCTGACTTCCGTCTGTTTGGCCGAATAGAGGATGCACTCCGCGGGAAGCAGTACGCGGATAATTGGGACGTTATTGATGCAGAAAGAAGTTGGTTCCGTCACTGGAGTGGTATCATGCTGGCATACCGGCCCTCACAGTAGGGGAGATACTGTTGAAAAATAGGGTTTTGTAGCCAAAAGAATGGGGAATAATATGGTGTAATAGAATCCTGAGTAAAACCAATCTGCTTTAAGAAAAAAAAAAAATGCGTTCCATTACTTATTGAAGTCCCCTCGTACGAATCTCACATGCAACGGGACATGGACAGGGGAGTCACTGTACAAGGTATACTGAACGAAATGGAGAAAAACGGAAGTGTTTTGAGCAAAATGCGTTGTGTGAAATGAATATGGCAGAATACCTTTAGTTCACAGAAGCTATAAAGAACCTTAAGCAGAGTGTGCTACTAATGACTTTCACGTCAGATCACCGAAGTTGAACGCTGTCGGGATGTGCTAGCACTAGGATGGGTGACCATCCGGTCTGCCGATCGCTGTTGGCAAGTGGGGTGCACTCAGCCCTTGTGAGGCAAACTGAGGAGATACTTGAATGAGAAGTTGCGGCTCCGGTCTCGTAAACTGACAACACGGCCAGAAGAGCCGTGTGTTGACCACATGCCCCTCCATATCCGCATCCAGTGACGTCTGTGGTCTGAGGATGACACGGCAGCCGGTCGGTACCGTGTGGGCCTTCCAAGGCCTGTTCTGTCAGAGTTTAGTTCAGTTTTAGTTACGCTACTAATGACTGAAACATATATTCACACACGATTTTATGGTTGCTATTTTTTGGGATATCATAATTTACATCATGAGCCAAAAAATTCTTTAAAATTAGGCATTTCTTTCTAGCTGAGTTTAACTTTCGTTTCGCCATTCAGATCAAAACTGAGTTACACTAATTTATTGAGAAATTCGTAAATGAAGAAACAACAATTCTTTCAACTCTGCACGCCGGCCGAAGTGGCCGTGTGGTTCTAGGCGCTTCAGCCTGAAATCGCGCGACCGCTACGGTCACAGGTTCGAATCCTGCCTCGGGCATGGATGTGTGTGATGTCCTTAAGTTAGTTAGGTTTAAGAAATTCGCAGTCTAGGGGACTGATGACCTCAGAAGTTAAGTCCCATAGTGCTCAGAGCCATTTTTGAACTCTGCAAGAGCTGTGATTGGATCTCCAACCATCTCGTTATCGGCTGGATGTTAAACCCTCTAATTCCCTCTTCATTCCAATGATGTATAGCTGAACAGCACTTCCTTCAGCTACACATGAGCTTTACTGGAGTCGTCTTTTTCGAACATCAATTTTTCATTTTCTGTGTCCAGTCTTACTTTAGCAGTTTAGTTTTGAAATATTACAGACACAGGATACAACTGATCAATTTTAACACTACATTCGCAACTAGTCCCACTGAAGTTGGTAACGCTCGTCGGTACTACCGGCGTTAGTGATGTCTTGCTGCAGTCTGAAACGATGACTGGGAGGCGCTCCTTATGACACGCCTTCTCAGTCAGCACCGCAGCGCCATCGTACGGAGGTCAATATAGAGCCGAGCATGGACTCGCTCTGTCCAGTTCTTGACCTCCGGTTAAGCAGTCAACATCATCAGGTTAGGAAGCTAGTGCCATTAATGTCTCATATGGAACTGTACCTTTGCAAATGTTGAACATGTACTTCAAGCAAAGAGTTTTTAATTGTGTGCATCAAGTAAATATTCGACACATCCCTGGAGCAGTGGAGTGTATAAAGTACATCTTCGTATCAGTCATGTAATAAACTAATGTTTTGTATGTTGTAGTTCCGATCAGCCATGTCCCAGAACAAACAAAGAACCCAAAGTTTTCTCTGGACGACTGTAGTTTCGTTAAGTCATAAAAATTTACGCTTGATACACTATATAAAACAATTCAGGCGATAATTTTATTTTAAAGCTAAACGTAAATGACAATTTGACAGTTTCTCGACGTTGACGAGAGATTTACATACAGGTTAAAATGGATATAGAAGATAGAGTTGCTGCTGCTGTGATATGACTGTGGTGTTGGCGATGTACAGGGTGACAATTACTGAACTATATGAAAAAACTCGTAAATTAGTTACAAATTACGTCGTGCACACACTTTATTCAACATGTAAACATCACTAAAGATATTCGGATTTAGGTTTTGACATGTTCGATATGCCTGCCATCATTGGCGGTGATGCGGCGCAGACGAATAGCGAAATTCTGCATGACCCGCTGAAATGGTTCAAATGGCTCTGAGCACTATGGGAGTTAACATCTGAGGTCATCAGTCCCATAGAACTTAGAACTACTTAACCTAACTAACCTAAGGACATCACACACATCCATGCTCGAGGCAAGATTCGAACCTGCGACCGTAGCAGTCGCGCGGTGCCGGACTGAAGCGCCTAGAACCGCTCGGCCACCGGGCACAGCGACCCGTTGAAGCGTCGGATCATCGGTGCTGTCGGTGGCATCGTAAACGGCTATTTTCAGCTTAGTAATGCTTTTGGGGTTACTGCTGTACATCTTGTCTTTCAAACAGCCACACGAAAAGAAGCATGTATTCAGATCTGGAGAATATGGCTGCCAATCGAGACCCATGCCAGTGGCCTCTGGTATCAAGAGCCAGAATGCGGTCCCCAAAGTGCTCCTCCAGGACATCAAACACCATCCTGCTACGATGGAGTCGAGCTCTGTCTTGCATGAACCACATCTTGTCGGAATTAGGTTCACTCTGGATAACGGAGATGAAGTCATTTTCCAAAACCTTCACGTACCTTCCGGCAGTCACCGTGCCGTCAAGGAATTTCGCATCGATTATCGCGTGACTGGGCACTGTACACCACACAGTCACCCATTGAGGGTGAAGAGACTTCTCGATCGCGAAATGCGGATATTCAGTTTCCCAAATGCGCCAGTTTTGCTTATTGATGAACCCATCCAAATGAAAGTGGGCTTCGTCGCTAAACCAAACCATACAGCGCATACTAATTCCCATCATACCCAGCGGCTAACCGTGCAGTTTGAACGTCCTAACGCAAAACGTTCAGAATTGGGGATGGAAAGGTGGTTATAGTAATAACATCGTCAAGAACAGCACTCGGCGTATACACTCGCAGAAATAGAAAGTGTTATTCCAACAACACTTTGACCGAACGCTACGAAACTGATACTCCAATATTTCCATGACCATGAGATACGTTGATTAAAATTTCGTCCTTATGCCAGCTTATTTTCAATAAAGAAAAAGGCATTCCTACAAATACGGAACGATGTGAATACATGGTGGCTATTGGGGTTACTGCAGCTTTTCAGATGGAGATTTCAATACTTAATGTTTGGAAGACGTGAACGTGAAACTTATCGCCATCTTTTAGACTTTGAGAAAGGTAGAATCACTGACATGAGGGACAGGGGAACATCATACTGACAGGTCGCCCAGGTAGTTGGTTGCAGGTTGCAGTTCTTAGACTGCAGAACGAGTGGTGACGAGGTGGACTCGGAGGAACTGTATTACATGAAGCGTAGGCACGGGTCCTCTCAGGATTACAGCGCGAGAAGATCGTAGCATTGTTACACTGACTCTGACGAATAGACGAATATCAGTAGCTGAAATCTGGACGGAAATTACTGGCAGACTGTCATCACAAATTATTCGAAACAGATTACTGGAAGCTGGCTTGAGGTCTTAAGTTGGCCCATATCGTCTCTCTGATACGATACGACAGGCAACAGAGACTTACATGGTGCAGAGCCAACGGCGACATTGAATGTCCTTCTGTGATGTTCAATAATGAGTCCTGCTTATTCTTTTTATGACGATCAGAGTGGCACCAACATGTCAGTAGGGGACCCTTTGAAAGGTCACAGCAAGCCGCGATTCTTAAGGCCCAGGCCTCCAAAGCTTCTGAAATCATGGTGTGGAGAGCTGTAGGATATGGCCACAGGACTGATTTGGTAATTGTTGAAGGAAGGCTGAATGCTTGGCAGAATGCGGTAATAATCGTATACTCTGTTGCCGTACTCTAAGTAACCAGATTACCATACAGCATATTCCAGCACGAAAATGCGAGCCCTGCTGTTTAATTCACACCAAAAATGCCTTGAGGAAAGTATGTATCCTTGACTGACTTTTCCAGTCCTCTGATGTGTCACCCACATAGCGCTTCTGGGATGCCACGGGAATATGTATACCAGATTGCAGCAAGCAATTTTTATGAATTGACAAAGCTTATGTTTCAGGTACAGCAAGAAATTCCTCACGCTGACATTAAGAGGCTGTTTGCTTCCATGGTGCAACGAATACAGGAGTGCATTCCTGCCCATGGGGGTCGCATCTCAAACTGGTGTTGATGATGGATATCCATTCCTAGGGCGTACAAGTTTAATCATTTAATACACATCATAAGGTGAACATTTCGATACGTTTTGATAAATATCGGACTGGTATTTCACGGTGCAGCACGTTTCATTTCCGTCAGTTTCATGTTGAATGGTTGGACAAGGAGAAAACGGAAGAAACGAAAGGATACGTTTTATTGGTATGAAATGTTGTAGGCAATGGTATATGTTGTGACGAATTTCACGTTGGAGAGTGGGAGATGTGAAGCACCGGACTGAGAGGACAGACAAGGCATAAAGCTGGGAGATGGGAATTGGTGTGATGGTGCGGTAGCATGGCTGGATTGGCGATAAGAGAGTAATATGTGTGTGGCTGTGGTTGGGGTTTCCACTTTGCATATTGAGCTGTGGGACTTGGTTGAGCCAGTGTAGGATGTGGGATAGAGAAATCAGATGATTGCAGATGGCCGGGCAAAGTGCATGTATTTCGAGCATTTCAAGAGATTTGTAAAAATTTTGAAGTGGAGGAGATCGAGACAACATTGGCATAGTTTAGGAATGAATAGATGATGGATTTCCAGGCTAAGAGAATGATAAAATGCTGCTGATATCAAGTGCTGTCTGTTAGTAATTACAGTAGTTTTAGTCGGTTTCTGGCTTTTTGTTGGATGGTAAGGGCTGCCGATGTGATGATACTGGCCTTTATAATCGTTGATGAGTATGTACTGCCATTGGTGTGCTGCACATCCTGTAGTCGATCTCTGCAACATTGTCTCGTATCCCGGAGATGGCACGAAGAAGGTTGCCTTTTGCTTTTTACCCGTTTCCACAACCAACAACAAGAAGTGGTTTATGTCATATTGTTCTCCGAATTCACTGCAAAGTGATACTGGTTAAAATGATTATGGCTGACTCTTCAGCAAGGCTCCATCAGTTATCACGTGTGTGTATGTGTGTGTGTGTGTGTGTGTGTGTGTGTGTGTAGTTGTTCGTTGAATACATCAGTGGGCTACAGTGAACCTCTAGTCACGCTGGACCTTCCCCACGCATGGTCTGACCTGTTTTCTAGCTAACTGCTAATTGTTCGGTTTAACTACCGTTCCCGAATATGGAACCTTGTCGCACTCTTTACAGTCCGCAGTAATGACGTCTTTCGATAACCTACCAGTCATTTCATTAACTTGAATGCTGCAATGGTCTTTTACGAGTAAGAATATAGCTTGGTTGTTCCTGTTCTGTGCGTAGTACTCGTGATGTGCTGTACTGTGCGTTAAAGATTGTTTATGGCGCTGTCTACGATGATTCTTCCACATTAGTTCAACCTACCGAGAAAAGCACTTCATCGCTGCTAAAATATGTATTAACATCGTCCTTATAATCGATGCTTTTGGCAGGTAATTGAATATTCCTGTGTCTTCGGGGGAGGATTAAACACATTAAAACGAAGTATTTGCTTCATTTTTCGAAAACCTCACTCTTCTTTATTACTATACCACTCCATTAACGTGGACACTGGTTCAGCGGAGGGTTCAGAACTGAGTTTTGTTTTCCAGTGCAAAAGTCTGTAACAGGTGGCCGGAAGATAAAAGGCATGAAGATAAAGAAATGTACCAAAGTGAAAGTAAAAGGCTATCATATTAGTCACACCTCTCGTAATTTATACGAATATTTTTGAGTCAGGAGTGTAAATTCCAATCAACGCAAACCTACACATTAAACCGATTTTTTGTTTTTTTGCATGGGTATCTTCGGCAGCTGCTGTCTTAGTGCAGTTTAAGAGTGTTTCATACCAGACCCATCTCGCTTTTATTTCTAAATTATCTTTAGTGGTCATTCTGGAAATATGGTATATACACGGTCCAGTCACATTAAAGTGACCACCAGCTGTGTTTGACGTCAACGTGGAATAACCATTCACAGACGGCATGTGGCAGCACTAGCAGTGGAAAGTATATAAAACATATCAGGGGGACGCGGAAAACACTGCAATCGTTGTCGTAATGTGGAAACGGAGCGATTTACTTGACGCTCCAAAAGTTCATTCATGGTCATTGGCTTTCGGCCTACGGGTGGAAGCATTCCCGAAATGGCTAAGTTTATAAACTGTTTGCATGCTTAAAGTATACCATGCATGGCAAAATAGTGCTCTCCAAAACCTTCGTTGAGAGAACTATGGTGCACCAAGGTCCATAAATGACAGCAGTCACCGGCGGCTGCGGAGATGTGTACAGGCGAACGGACGCGCAACTGTCGAACAGATGACCACGCAGATGAGTCGAGGGGCTACCAACAATGTCTCCTCAACGTTGGTGCGTATAGGCTTTTACAGCAGGCGCCATGTTTATGCTCCAGTGCTGACTTCTGTTCAACGGTGGCGAAGGCTGGAATTTGGACGCCAGTGCCGCAAATGGACTTTTACTGAGTGGCCACAGGTGGCCTTTTCAGATGCATCACGTTTTATGATCCACTGGGCATATGGCCGTTGGCGCGTACGGCTCTGCAACAATCGTCGGAAGGGTGCGGGACAATGGAAGGAGCGTTATGGTTTGGGGAATGTTTTCGTGATATTCCCTGGGTGATCTCGACATTCTGGGTGACACAGTGGATCAGCACAAGCTTGCATCTATCCTTGGAGACCAGGTCCATCCCTACATGCGGCTCTTTCCTTGGCTCGATGGCATGTGCCAGCAGTACAACAGAACGTGACACGCGGCTCGCCGTGTACACGCGTGGATCGAGGAGCATCAGGATGTGTTTAATGTACTCCAGTGGAACCAAACTGAACGGATTTAAACTCAATCGAGAATCCGTGGACCACCTCAGCCGGGGTGTTAACACCATGCATCCTCAACTGAGAAATCTGGGGCAGCTGTCTACGGCACTGTAGTCGGCAAAACTTCACATTCTTGAGTCGATACCTTCCAAAACCTCATTCATCCTCTTCTTGCAGGTCCACACTACTAACGTGGTTATTCAAACTTTTGACAGGTGGTCACATTACTGTGACTGTACTGTGTTATACGTCTGTAAGTTTTGGTATTTATAGACTGAAACAGTATTTCCCTATAAATTTAATGTACAGGGAGACAATTATTGAACTATGTGGAAAAAACGTCAATTGGTTACAAACCAAGGCGTGCACACATTTTTTTCAACATGTAAACGTCACTACAGATATCCGGATTTAGGTTATGACATGTTCGATATGGCTGTGATCATTAGCGATGATGTAGCACAGACGAATAGCGAAATTCTGCATGCCTCACTGAAGTTTCGGAATATCGATGTTGTCGATTACCTGCTAAATGGCTGTTTCCAGCTCAACAATGGTTTTGGGGTTATTGCTGTACACCTTGTCTTAGCCCCACAAAAAGGAGTCATGTGTTCAGGTACGGAGAATATGGCGGCCAACCAAGGCCCATGCCAGTGGCCTCTGGGTACCCCGTTGCCAGAATGCTGTCCCCAATGCGCTCCTCCAGGACATTAAACACTCTCCTGCTTCGATGGGGTCGAGCTTCGTCTTGCATGAACCACATCTTGTCGAAATTAGGATGACTTTGGATAGTGAGGATGAAATCATTTTCCAAAACCTTGAGGTAGCGTTCGGTAGTCACAGTGCCATTAAGGAATATGGCAGCGATTACTCCATGAGTGGACATCACAGTTACCCATTGAGGGGGAAGAGACTTTTGGATCGCGAAATGTGGATTCTCGGTCCCCCAGATGCGCCAATTTTGCTATTGACGAACTCATCGAAGTAAAAGTGGGCTTCGTCACAAAGCCAAACCATGCATGCGCATACTAACTCTCATCATGCCCAGTGACCAATCGTGCAGTTTGAACGTCCTAATGCAAACCGTGCAGAACTTATGACGATTTCATTTGATATAGTTCAGTACTTGTCACCCTGTAAGATTTGCTTCCGGTGATTTTTCATAGGAGTGAAATTCAGAACATGTAAACAAGAGGCAAAAATGCCGTAAGTAAGTATTACGTCGAATTTATAAACAAATACTGTTTTTAATCTGCGCTGCCTGAGGAAAAAGGTGAGACACCCCAAAAGCTAAAATCGGATGTGAATGTAGCTTCCTAAATGAACACATTATCGGCGGGTATGTGTGTGATTAGTGTTGCAAGTTGTCTCTAACGGACATAACAGCCACCAGAGTGCGGTAGTGTTGTTCGTGTTTAGTGTTGTTATCAGGTAGGTTATGGTACGCAAGGGGCTTGAACAGCGTCACTTGTTCTTACAGAAACTGAAAAGGATCTCATTATGGGTCTCCATTTGGCCGGTTGGTCGAATCGTTCAGTATAAGGATTTGTGGAGGCTACAGCTGTGATCGATCTAGTACAGCGTGGGAACTTGGGGGCAGGTGTACTCGATGTCAAAATTCCTGTCAACCACGCCTGCCCAGCACGTGCTGGCATAGACGTTGTCCAGGTTACTGTTGACCACGTCTGGCCACCACAACGGAGGACCGCCTTGTTGTGCACCAACCATATCGTATCCTCATAACTTCGTCTGACATCCGGGGACAAGTAATGGACTCCCTGCAATATTCTGCGCCATCAGGCACCGTTGGTCGGAGGCTGGCAGCAGCGGGAATTACAGTCCCACGCGTAGGCTCTCGATAATCTTACAACACAAACAGATGCTTTTGGAGTGGTGCTACGATCACGAAGTACGAATCGCTTATGAATGGCGTCGCATTGTGTTCAGCGATGAATCGTCAGCGAGTATGGCGGCGAATCGTGTTTGTAAAGGCACAGCGATGTTGCTCCTGGCGTCATCGTGTTGGGAGCCATCGAGTATGACTTTACATCACAGCTGGTAATGACTGACGCATCTCTGACGGCAAAACGCTACGTCACGGACATCCTGCGTCCTCATATGTTAACTGTTCACACGACAGTTGGGTTGTTTGGGGAAGGAGACCAAACAGCGAGATCATCGGTCTCATCGGATTAGGGAAGGACAGGGAAGGAAGTCGGCCGTACTCTTTCAAAAGGAACCATCCCGGCATTTGCCTGGAGCGATTTAGGGAAATCACGGAAAACCTAAATCAGGATGGGTGGATGCGTGATTGAACCGTCGTCCTCCCGAATGCGAGTCCAGTGTGCTAACCACTGCGCCACCTCGCTCGGTCACGCGACTGTATCGTGGTGCCATTCGTTAACGAGCAGTGCTCGCCCACATACACTGAAGAGCGAAAGAAACTGGTACATCTGCCTAATATCGTGTAGGGCCCCCGCGAGAACGCGGAAGTGCAACATGACGTGGATTGGACTCAACCAACGTCTGAGGTGGTGCTGGAGGGAACTTACACCATGAATCCTGCAGGGCTGTCCATAAATCCGTTAGAGTACAAGGGGTGGAGATCTCTTCTGAACAGCACGTTGCGAGGCATCCCAGATATACTCAATAATGTTCATGTCTGGGGAGTTTGGTGGCCAGCGGAAATGTTTGAACTCAGAAGGGTGTTGCTGGAGCCATTCTGGACGTGTAGTATGTCGCATTGTCCTGCTGAAATTGTCCAAGCCCGTCGGAATGCGCAACGGACATGAATGGATGCAGGTGACCAAACAGGATACTTTCGTACGTGTCACCTGTCAGAATCGTTTCTAGACGTATCAAGCGTCCCATATCACTCCAACTGCATACGCCCCACACCATTAAAGAGTCTCCACCAGGTTGAACAGCCGCTGCCGACATGCAGGGTCCATGGATTCATGAGCTTGTCTCCATTCCCGTATACGTCCATCCGCTAGATACAATGTGAAACGAGACTCGTCCGACCAGGTAACACGTTTCCATTCACCAACAGTCCATAGTCGGTGTTGACGGCCGCAGCCAGGCGTAAAACTTTGTGTCGTGTAGTCATCTAGGATACACCAGTGGACCTTTAGCTCCTAAAGCTCATATCTATGATGTTTCGTAGAATGGTTCGCACGATGACACTTGTTGATGGCCCAGCACTGAACCATGCAGCAATTTGCAGAAGGGTTGTACTTCTGTCACATTGAACGATTCTCTTCAGTCGTTGTTGGTCCGGTTCTTGCAGGATCTTTTTCCAGCCGCAGCGGTGTCGGAGATTTGATGATTTACCGGATTCCTGATATTCACGGTACACTCGTGAAATGGTCGTACGGGGAAATCAACACTTCATCGCTACCTCGGAGATGCTGTGTCCCATCGTTCGTGCACCGACTAAAACTCCACGTTCAAACTCACCTAAATGTTGATAACCTGCCATTGTAGCAGCAGTAACCGATCTAACAACTGCGCCAGATACTTATTGCCTTATGTAGGCGTTACCGACCGCAGTGCCGTATTCTGCCTGTTTACATATATCTGCATCTGAATACGCATGCCTATACCAGTTTCTTTGGCACTTCATTGTAGATAAAAGTGAAATACGTCCTGCGCTGCAGTAAGCTTAAGACAAAAACCCAATGATAAATTAAACAAGCAGGTTTAGTTGGGTTGATTTGGGGGAAGAGACCAAACAGCGAGGTTACCGGTCTCATCGGATTAGGGAAGGACTGCAAAGGCAGTCAGCCGTTCCCTGTCAAAGGAACCATCCCAGTATTTGCCTGAAGCAATTTAGGAAAATCAAGGAAAACCTAAATCGGGATGGCCGACGCGGGATTGAACCGTCGTCCTCCAGAATGCGAGTCCACTCTGCTAATCATTACGCCACCTAAGCAAGTTTAGTATTTACCAGCATATACACAGTTGATATTGACCTATGCTTAATATGAAATACCGATTGAAAACGGCAGTTGAACAATGGCCCTTTTTAAAGTAAAAGTCTTTCCTCCTAGTATTGTAATCTAATAATCTTTAGCTAATTCCCGTAACTGTCAATGCGAATATATTTACACATATCGTAACTTGTTGTTTGAACACTTGCTCCTAGCAGTCAATGCATAATTCAACTATTTCACATCCCTGAAGCTTCTTCTTATTGAAAACGATGAGTGAGTGAATGAGTGGATGAATGGATGGATGGATGGATGAATGAATGAATGAATGGATGAATGAATGAACGAGTAATGAATCTACATAGTCTGACTGTGTCAGGCGATGTAAGACTGTTGATAATGATGCCCAATCGAAAGCTGTACACTACAGTGCGAATTTAGACTTGCTACCACTTGTTACTGAAACATTTCTGGTTTTTCGATAGAAGCTGATGTACATTTCTATATATAATTATGACTGATTTTTCACATAAACGTGCAGGTTTCCATCTTACGTGTAAAGGGACGTGTCACCACGTGTTGTGAGTGCTTCCTGATGGATATTGTAGTGTTTGGATGTAAGGTCAGTATCAATAGGCACTCTCACGACGGTATTTGTGTGTTTTTCTGGTTTTGTCGCTACTGGAGAGCTTCGAAAGTGTCCATCGTTTTGGATATGGAAATTTTCACCGTGGGTAATGATGAAATAATGCTTAGTGCGTTGATGGTCGCGACGATGAACTTAAGGCTTTTTATAATGTTGTCTCCCTGGAACTTCGAAATTTGGTCATTAAAATGTACCTCATGAAAGCTGAATCCGAGAGTGAGTTCGGCTTCTTCTCCGTACTAGCAATATTTTCTACGTTTTTACTGAAAAGTACGTCGAAAATACTCCAGTGGCCGTTACTAAATTATCAAAAATTTATTCCACAGGGCTAGTGTCTCTTTCTGAGTTGATAAAATTCGGCAGAGAAGCAACTTTTGTGGTGATCACTAATGACACCTAAAGGAAACTCTAAAGCTTTTTCTAGTGAAGTTTACTGTGTCTACTGAACCAACGTACATCACAGTATGTTTTAGTCATAATACGATCTGTCGAGAGGGATCTTCGTCTGCATACTGCGCTATACTAAAAGTCAAAAGATCCTTACCATGAACTTTGCCATTATTGGGAGGTAATAAGCCAAGTAAGATTTAGCTGCAGGTGTGGAATATTTTGGTGTCTTTCCCGTCCGTCGGAGATACTGACGTGTCACACTCACTGTAGCTAGGACAAACAAAACACCACCAGCAGGAATTATGTAGCGATCAATATTTCCCTTCAAGACCCGAACTGCTCCGAACAAAAGTAGTGAACATGTAGAACAGACGCGAGATGTTAGCTGGTTGCTCGATATGACTGCCCGTGGCGGACCAGCTTTCCCTTTCCTTTTTTCCAAGACAACGGAACGGCATCGACGTCAATTGTACAAGCCTGAAATTCCCATCAGTAAGAAAAGCGTACATCACAAGAAACGAATACGGAATCACTCCTAATAATGAAGTTTCTTTAGAGCCTATGTTTGAAGTCTCTTGTGGTAGCATGTCCGCGTAGAATTTTCTCACTTCGCAAGCTGAATGAAACGGATTGCAAATCTCGTGTTTTTGATAGCTGTCCATGGCATGGGCTTCAGATCGTATTTTTGCTCTAGGTGACAATGATCGTGACAGCTGTCTATAGTCTGATGATTTTGTTTCAGCTGCCCGCATCTCGTGGTCGTGCGGTAGCGTTCTCGCTTCCCGCGCCCGGGTTCCCGGGTTCGATTCCCGGCGGGGTCAGGGATTTTCTCTGCCTCGTGATGGCTGGGTGTTGTGTGTTGTCCTTAGGTTAGTTAGGTTTAAGTAGTTCTAAGTTCTAAGGGACTGATGACCATAGATGTTAAGTCCCATAGTGCTCAGAGCCATTTTTTGTTTCAGCTGAAGCGGTTTGAAAACCGCAAATTCTAGATGCTGTTTACTGTCGTGAGTCGCGTCTTAATAACCCATTTGTCCACATGTTTCCTACTAGAGAACTACTTGACTTCAGCGAGAAAAGTAGAACAGAAATTTTGGAGGTCAACGATTAAAAGATGCAGCACTACAGCAGAAAAATACCGTAACTGCAAATAACGCAAGATTTTACCATGTCTAAAATGGCTTGGAATAACCGTTGGCATTCAAAACAGCTTCCAGTCGTCTCTAAATAGCTAAATACATATCCCGTATGGTTTTCAAGCGAATCTTGTACCATTCTTCTTGCAAAATAGTGGCAAGTTCAAGTAACTATGGTGGAGATAGATAGCGATCACGTGCCCTTCTCTCCAAAGCAGACCACCAAGGTTGAGTAATATTGCGATCTATGGACTGTGGTGGCCAGGAGAGATGTCACATTTCATCCCCGTGCTCACAAAACCAGTCCTGAAGAATTAGAGCTGTGTGAATAACGGTCCTATCGTCTTGGAATACAGCATTGGATCATGGGATGGACCTGATCACCAAATGGTCACGTTACCCTAGGCATCGAAGCGATCTTGCAAAGTAACCATGGAGCTCATGGAATACCAAGACATGGCTGCCCAAATCATCACCAAACCCAGCCATATTTCAGTCTTGGTACATAAACTAGGCCAGAATTTGGAAAGATTATGTTTCTCCATTGCTTCATGTCCAGGGTTTATAGCTTTGGCACTACTTTTTCTAGTTCGGGCATTTGCATTACGATGAGTGGTTATGTAATTCCAGCTCACTCCGTAATTCCGAGCTTATGGAATCCCCTTGATGCTGTTTTGGTGCTGACAGGGTTTGGGAGTGCGACAATCAGTTTGCAGTAACTTTGTCAGCTGTCGTCCTGTTATTTTTTGCCACGGTCCTCTTCAGTGACCGTCCTTCACGATCACTCAACACACTTTCGTCCGTGTTGTTACTTAAGGAGTGATGTTTTCTTCACTTTCCCTGTGTTCAGTATAAATCTCCGTTACGGTGCCTCTCGAAACACTAAACACTTCGGTTACCCTGGATATGGAAGCACCCACAATACTAGCGCCAAAAATTAGCCCACTTTCAAATTCACCTGGCTCCTACATAATGCACTTACGGCTACACACAACACTGTTCCCACCACAACTGAAACTGGCACCATATTGAGGGCGTTGCGCAGGTGTCGTTCGTCGTCAAATACAACAGCGCAACCTGCATGCTTGGCTATCATCCGCATTTATGCTCAAGCATACATTTCCATATTTTTCTCCATCGCCTGTAATTTGTTGGTGACACGCGTGTTTCAGTCACTCCCTCCATAGACGCCCAATGAGACGCTTCAGTCACAGCCACGTTACACGGCGTCGCACTTGGTCTAGACACTGGACTCCTATTCGAGAGATGTTGCATTGTGATGGATGGTCTGACCATTCCCATTGAAACTTCTTGCAATTTGCTTTAATTACTTAGTAATATACTGGGATAGCTCTTTCGTCAAAGCCACGGCCCGGGCGCCCCCAAAATTAGTCCAAAAAGATCGTAGTTCGTCTCTGCTGAGCTTGATTTTGCTTAGACATTAAATCCTGACCAAACACCAGATTATTTTATTAGACGCATCTATCGTATTTTACAGGTTTCCTAGTTTCATTAATTGTAGCTGTGGCTTGTTCTTGAGTAGGAAGAACTGCTATGAGATGGAACACATCAGTTGGTTTACAAATGTAATACACTATCCCAGTACTCAGGGAAGAATACAGGAACATGCGGATAGTTTACGTGATTGTCTTTGCTATTAATCTGAAGCAAACATCAGTATTTTACATTTGTTGATCTGTATTTAAATTTAAATATAAAGTGAGCCCATACTCTTTACAAGAGTTAACGGAGTAAACAACATATACTATAATTGTTACACGCTTCTGTGCAACGAACACTTTTCTCCACGTGAAGGGCTGCTTCGAAATATGGTGTCATAAGACATTAATGAGTGAAAGTGGCAACGGCTAGGCAAGATTTTTACATTCTCATCACCACAGTTTGTCATCCACCGTAATTTAAACGCTTGAGAGTTACGACTTTTAAGATTTAAGTCATGGACTTTGCAGAGAGCCAGTCGACAGTTTTCCAGAAAACATTTTATTTACATTTTCAAGTATCGAAGTTTCTCCTTTAGTTTCGATTATATTTGTTGGTCTGTGGGCAAACGGAACTTCTTAGATATACAATGGTATAACATTTTTGTAGAATAAGAGCCGGCCGGTGTGCGCGAGCGGTTCTAGGCGTTTCAGTTTGGAACCGCGCGACCGGTACGGTCGCAGGTTTGAATCCTGCCTCGGGCATGGATGTGTGTGATGTCCTTAGGTCAGTTAGGTTTAAGTAGTTCTAAGCTCTAGGGGACTGATGACCTCAGATATTAAGCCCCATAGTGCTCAGAGCCATTTGAACCATTTTTTTTGTAGAATAAGAACAACAGCGGACCCAATATTGTTCCATGTGATAGACTTTGAATATCTTGTTAGTTGTGTACGGTCTCTGGGTGCCTTAATGTGACACAATGGTTATGTCAGTCGGAAGATCGTAGTTGATTTAATTATTTTGTCTGCAGCAACTGCGTACATCTGTAGCAAACACCTTTTAAGAGATTTTAGATGTTGCACAAAATTACGAAACACATGTCACGATTCAGACAGGCTATAAAACGTATTTTATGTTGCACTCATAATATACAGGTTTATTGCGCAGATGAGTGTTTGGAGAACATATTATTATAAAATTATGACTGCAGACTGAGTGTTTCATAGTTAAGTCACTTTTATATTAAACTTGATTCGTTATTTATTTTCATTCAGATTTTTACAAAACCTGATTACAGATTTTTCACTTTCCTCTCGCACGTATCATAAAAACTACCCATTGCGTTTCTCATTAGTATCCTACATTTTTAAAATCATGTTTTGGTTGTTTACTAGATCCTTTCCAGCACTCACTCTGATTCTGGCAGGAGTTATTCCTCTGGTTCCAAAATTTGTATCACAACACAGGTACTTACTTGGTAGATATTTCTGCCTATGTGTCTTTCTTCTCTGAAAGTTATTGCCACATCTCCATCTTTTTAGTTTTTGGACTGTATATACAATTCAGGTTTGGCGTCTAGGTAACGTTCGCTGTAAATATTTAAGCTTAATAAATCATGAATTTTTGTAAATACCGTAAGACATATCTTGTTATGAAAGTATTTTTTTTTTACCCTTTTGTTACTCTGCCTTCTACTGTATTTCTATGAGCTCATTCAGTTAACACCTGCTACGCTCTTTTATAGTCTTGTGGTTTTGGAGAACAATACGCAGACATGTTGCTCTCTAATAATTAATTGTTTTCTTGTAACGACTTGACCTGCGTTACTCTTGGAAGTAAGAAGAAACACCATAGAAAGCAGAAATATCAGCGGCCGAGTTGGCAGCGGCTGCCACTGAGGCGTGGCTTACATTGAATATTTGAAGAGCGTACAAGAAAGTGTCTTCCTCTCATTGGGCATCGACACGCTGTTCCATTGGCTATTCGCGGGCGTTCATAACTCGCGTGTGTGACCTGTTTGCTTACCCGAGCCTAACGTGCCACAGCGGAAGCGTAGCTCGACAAAAATGTTTATTGTACTGTAGGCACGTTTACATGGCTGCAGAAACGGAATATACAAGCAGCGCTACGAGGAAATATTTTGCGCACGGTAATTGCATTGTGATAGCCGTCTCTCTTAACGCTCAGTCAAAGATGAGTGCATGTCAAGTCGTGAGCTTCGGCTTTCCTTTGTCTTGTCTCCTACAGGTGCTCCTGTCAGAAGTACTGGAATAATGGCTATAACAAAAAAGTCTCTAATTTGCTGCTATTTGACGATGCATTTTACAGACAAGTATAGCTAACATCTCAAATTATTTTTTAGCTTCCAAAGTTTTTGTCTCGCTGTACCATGTGTTAGCCAAAGGACGTACTGCGAAACATGACTTATGGCCCGTCTTCTGTGAGGTTATTAGAGATATTTGCTGACGTACGTGTGTGGTGTACACGTAACTCTACAATTTACGTTTGCGCAACGAAGTAAACAGATTCATGAATCACGTTAACTTTGCTGGAATACAAACTGTGTGGTAGCTGTTCATCAATACAGAAGGTATATCATTCTGGGGTTTCCGAAGGACGTTAACAATGGTGGGTGTGGAATTTTTCAAGGAAACTGTCATATGTCCGGAACCATAGTTTCTGTCTATGTCACATGATCCTACTAATACGCACAGCCAGCTTGTAAGGTACATGGACGCAAATCCTAAAGTAAAGAAATAATGCTACTCAAAACAATTTTACTCACTCATTCCTGCATCACATTTATGATGGCTTCCGTAATTAGTGTGAACTGTCAGTTAACTGAAAAAGTAATTCAGTGAATATGACTTTTATAGAATTTGAGTACGTTGTCCCGAAACATAGGACAGAGCACAAATTCGTGGATTTAAGAAAGAGTTTGTGCTTTCTATTTAGCTTGTGCATTCTGAGACAAGTATTCTTCCTGCTATAATCTCCCATCACATATAAACTGTCTTTCGTTTCACGTTAATTTAAGTAACACATATAGCTCCAACTACCATCTTAAAACAAAGAAACCGAAAGTAAGTGAAGTAAAATTACAACGTAGAATGAATGGTGTAAGTGTATCAACGATTATATTTATTCCAAGCGGCAACTTCCCTTACTTTGAAACCACGTATTTCCAAAACAGATCAGTAACTTTCGATTACATACTGTAAAATAGATGTATGCCCACTTATGAAGACTGTGTCACAGATATCCTATATTACGTTAGTCCGTGATCTATATTCTCAGTGACCCTAGGCCGGTAAAATCTGTTTGAAGGCATTGTCTGTTAATTTATTGTGGAAATTCTACTCCTTGGCTAATTTACTAATCAAGACAGGATCAGAGGTCCATTCATTCAATGACTGTTCATTAACAGTTTACCAGAATGGTAACTAAAATTAACGTAATTTACTTATTGTCTTCGTCCTTGCGTTGGTGACAATCTGCAAACAATCTAATTTACTTCGTGTGTATCAAATTTTCTGAGATGTGCGTGAAATGTGCAACCTGCAAAGACTGTTTAATCCGGACAATGATTATTTCAACCGATATTCTTTGCCAAAGATCTGAATACTTTTAGTGACTAAAATCATAGGCAGAAAAACCCACAATAGAGATATCTATGTGGTGATTCATAGTTTTAAACGCGAAGAGTAACTCTTGTTTGAAGTGAAGTGAATAGTGGAATGGACACAGTAAGCGTCATGAAATAATTATGGTAAGATGTAGGAGTTTAATAACTTTCATTTAGAACTATGTTCACTATTACTGTTACAAGTGATTTATCCTCCGCCGGTGCCATGATATGTACGTAGACAGAAAAGAGAAAAGTCAAAATTTCAGTGAATATGTACTATAGGTAAAGCAGTCCTCCACCCAACGTTTGATTTGAGCACTGCAGTGGTTTAATAAACAAGATTCTTTTGAAGGTGGTATGCCCTTGCCTTCGTCCAAACTCTGAAAGGACTTACCCAGTTAAATCAACTGTAAATGGACTCACAGTTTAACTTGTACTCCTTACCACGGTGCAACTTTTTCACTTTAGTTATTGTCAGAGATAACAGAAGCGATAAGTGACAGAACTAACCCTAGTGCGTGAAAAAATTATCTTAAATATGCACAGCAACTGTACTCCACCAACTAGCGACAGAATGCAGTGATTAAAACATTGGACACGTGTTCGGGCAGAGCGGGAATCAACTCTCGTGCGACCATCCAACTGCAGGTTTTCAGCGGTTTTCCTAAATTGCTAAAGGTATACGCCGGGGTGAACCCTAGAATATGTAACTGCCCCTTCTTGTACATCCGATCGTATACTTTGTCCGCAACGACTTTGTTATTGGTGATCGGTTGGACATTCTTACTTGTACATTATCTCTTACTGAGATGCACTACAGCATCAGTAAATGTTTAACAAACGAGAGATTGAAACCATTTTAAAACGAGATAAAAATGCCAGTGTGTTTAACGTCTGGTGAATATCTCCGTTTTCCCCCAACGAAACTAGGAGTACAGTAGTCGTGGGCATGTAATAAAGTCAGTCTTATGGAATAGCAGAGAAAGGGAAATGACAGCCCCTCACCATCAAAATGTTTCTCAGAGGCTACAGCTGTACTCGAAACGAAGCGTAGAGTGAAGACAACAAGCCGAAAGCACTATTAGAGCTCTAATAGAAAAAAAACGCGATATCAGCCAAAATTATGTAACCGATACCACAGCTGAGCTACGACGTAACAACCCTAGGCTAGGTATACCGAATGAGGTGGCGAAGTGGTTAGTACAATGGACTCGCATTCGGGAGGACGACGGTTCAATCCCGCGTCCGGCCATCCTGATTTAGGTTTTCCAAGGCTTCCCTAAATCACTCCAGGCAAATGCCGGGATGGTTCCTTTGAAAGGGCACGGCCGACTTCCTTCCCCGTCCTTCCCTAATCCGATGAGACTGATGACCTCGCTGTTTGGTCTCTTCCCCCAAAGAACCCAACCCAACGCCAGGTATGGTTGGATGCAAACAGAAAACACTGCGATTCGCATAACAAGAAAATTTAAGAAAATACTCATGTGAAGTTTTCTTCTGATGACGCTTTGCACAGAGACGGATGAAATGTAAGGCGTTAGTAATGTGTGTTTAAGGTCACAACGTTAAATTATTTCAGCACCTGTAAAATATCCAATACAAGAATATTTCATTAACCTTGCTTTATGGCAATCTAGGTACTTCAGAAATTGATTCTGGCATCTTAATGCATAACATGTATGAGCCACATGCGGGAACTTCAATATAAAACCAATATAAGGGACGGTCGATGGGAAAACATATAGCATGTGCTAAAATCTTTTTTGGAAATAAATTTGTGCGTGGAGGCAGAGAAGCTGATATGGAGCAGTAGTTAGGAGTTGGCACTCAGAAACCTTCACCTTGCGTGTTCTGTGGAGGAGAAGAATGAACTCCAGAAATGTGTTTCCAACAGAAAGACAATACTTGGTCAGAATCACATCGATAAAAACTGAAATATTGTCACTTTTTGTGGCTGCAGCGTGATTATGTCTGCGAGATGTCCATACGCAGGAAGAGAGCAAGAAACCTGCGCTCTGTATGGGAACTAGCCAAAGATGCTAACTGAAAACCGTGTGCTGCTATCCCACATTACAGCTATGGGAATACAGATCGACGCACGTGTTTTTATGTTGCGACTACCACAGATAACGCACTTCACTAGTTATCTTTCGTTATTTATTTTTGACATCAGAATATAGACTCATACAACCATCAACGAAACTATACTGAAACCCATTTATGCGAAACGTATGTGTACAAATTTACAGCCACCAACTCACTAGTTTCCGCGCACACACACACACACACACACACACACACACACACACACGTATTATACAATATTCATCATTTTCTATATGAGTAGTACCTACTCAATAAAAGGTTACCTGCACACCAATTAAAAATAAATATAGTAGGCGTCATACTCCAAAGTCTAGTACGACATAGCGGTACGATTATACCAGCTGAAGGAGTACAGGTGTTGTGACGCTTGGCTTCTAATATTATATTTGTGTAGACAGCCAAAGAAGATAAGATTGGCATTCTCTTTACCGCAGCTGTATAATGGGGATACACTCAAGTCAATGCGATGAACTGTAGGTGTTACCTGTAGCAGCCGTGGTTCAAGGTGAGGTGTGTACTAGCACTCTTGAATGTTCTTGACCATTGACTTTTCTCGTGCCAGAACTTAGTCGACAGTACCGGGTTTATTTTGGCATAATATCGACCTTTTTATTACAAGGAGTCTTGCCCTTCTGCTTCCCATTTCTCTCTGTTTATTAGTTTGAAGTTTGCACTCCTATATGTCACCTCTCTCCTCTGTAAGTGACTTCTTTGGTTAGCTTGCCTACTATTTCATTTCTAAGAAGGAGTCAGTAACATTTTACCAAGCATGTGGTGACGTCTTGATTCCTAGCTGTGAATTTTAATATCATATTCATAATGTTTTATTTGCTCTTCAGATTTTCCATCAGATCTATAGTACAGTATAATTTATCAGGAAGAAACAATAAATCGAGGACGGGTTCGAAACGTTATATCGAAAGTTGTAAAATTGGCTACAGACATCGTAATATCTTATGTACACTCACACTGATTTAGCTGTGTGTGTCCTTCCAACGACTGTTAAGTTTCAATCAAATCATTCAAACAATCTTGACTGAAAGTACTGGCCACAACAGCTAGAAGAACGCAATTTTTGAGTTCTCAGGATAAGCCACGATTTATTTGCCACGAGCATTATTCCGAGTCATTAGAATATGTTATTCTAAGCCGAACCTCAGACAGTGTGGCTAAAATAATAATACTCGAGACAAAACGAAAGTTCTTCATTAGTAAACTTTTAAACTTAGGGGTCTGTGACCAATAACACGCGAAACTGACCAACTGAGTTACATTATTATCCAGAAAATCATGTAATGTGCAGAGCCCTCTGTCGTCTATTTTTAAAAAATAATTTAGCAATTATTTTTATAATTTCAAAAGCAATAGTTTTCCGTTCGATAAAATTAAGTAATCTCCATCTCCGCTGTCTAAGATTGTGGTGACGCTAAACCGTTAAGTCTGCGAGTGTCGTCCATTTACAAGACGTAGCGTCGTTTTTAGAATGATAAATCTCCCCTTTATTAAAGAAGATCATTGTAGTGACAACAAAGTATTTCGGCTGCCCGCCATCAGAATGATGTAAATAATAAATACTTTTTTTACTTAACGGGGAGTCCTGAGTGCCTGACACTAAGAGCCATAACACAAATGAAAAGACTAGTCCTTCCCGAATTATTAAACAACAGTACTTATTCGGCTTTAGCAGCAGGCTATTACTGATAGGTCGGCACAATGAGTTTCGGAAGCAAGTTCCCATTACCTGCTGTTTTTATCTGTCACTAATTACATACTGCGCTGTTCTTTCCTACAGGTGTTAGTCGTAAGACTAACATCATGAGCCTTCCGAAGTCGACGAGTCGATATCTGACATGAATGTAAAGAAAAAAAATTAAACCATGTGGCTAAGAAGACTCTGTAATGCTCATCTTGATTAACAGTTGTGATATTCACTTCCTATCAACTATTTTCGTGAGGTTACAGTTCAACCAATAAGCCTTAAAATTTTTCAAAAATTTTCAATTTTCAACAGCGGGCTAAATTTTTAAGTAATTGATATCACAGTTATTATTAATGTTTCTGTATCCACGTGTCACATTATTTGTTTCTATAGTTACAGTGCTTGAAGACCTTCAAAAGTGCATCTCATAGACGGCTAAGGTGCTATGATATCCACATAAACCAACCAGAAAAAAGTGTTGAAGGATCTTACTTTTGAGAGCGAAAGTATGAATCATCTGGAGATAATAATTGCAAATGCCGAGGGACCTTACTTTTGAAGGTGCATGTTCCAATTCCGGAGCAGTAATAGTTGCAAATCGAAGCAAAATAATAAAATAAGCCAACTGTGTGTGACATATAATTCACTCAGATTGGAGTAACACCCACAACGAGTTTCGTGGCCTGACACTATCATCTTCAGCTTTTAAGAGGCCTGTGATGAGTTGCTGTGGACTTTTTGTCAATCAGATAGTTGTCTGCGGTATATTTCATATTGAACATGCAAAATACTGAGGTCAGTCCCACACAAATGACAGGATATATCAAGAAAAAAAAAAAAAAACTCGCACGTACACATAGCCATTCGCGTGAAAACGTACTGCGTTCACCAGAAGATGGTATTAAAAGCTTTTGACATGTGCCGTGGAATATGTTAAAAATTGTGTGACTTACGCAGATAACAGTTCTGTAGTATATTATAGCGTACACAACAACATTTTTGTAAAGAACCGTTCAATATGGACGCTGGACGGGGAGAACATGTATGCTTTCACTGTAATTTCTATACAGCTACTACCACAACAAAGTTCCATGAGCAATACGCATGACAATATAAAAAGTATTCCCAAGAGGTGTTACACGCCTGCTTGTACAAAGTAAAAAATATTGACACTTTCTTAAATTTTTCTTACAGAGATTACCTGTAAGGTGTATTTACACGAACCATATTAATGTACGGCCGGATAGCGTTGCCATCAACACCACTGCAATATGTAGTATTAAAGTATGGCCCTGCAATATTGCTGACTGACCCGTTGCAGGTTATTGCCAAGATGTTGCCAGCGTTATCCACCTGGGGTGGAGAATGTTTCGTATGTCCGGGCCATATTTACTTACATACTTTGCTGTTAACTAATCCCTCTCATCGTCACCCATGCTCCCTTGCATTATTTCGCTTCATTTTGAAAACTGGTGCGCGTACGTAGGGGCAATAGATTTGTTTATTATATAAGGGAATGTAGATGTGGCCAAAAGCGAAATTCATAAATTTTATGTGCGATTAGAGATATGGCACATAGAAATTAATATATACAAATATCGCAATCTTAAAAAGCATATTCCTGCAACCTTCGTATTAGAAGATTAGAAGTGAACCGTAATTTTATTCCACATAGTTTTTTTAAGATTTTTAATCTTTCTGTAAGCTACATCACGTGCGTCTCCGTGTTCATGGACAGCAACTTGCCAACCGTCTTGTTGTTAATTACGGTCTTTGTATACAATGCTTTGCACGTTCCATAATTCTGGCCTCAGGTGCATAGAAGCCATGAACTTCATACTTCACACTAACTTGAACAAATTATTTGAGTCCTAGTACCAGAGTGTTGCAAATTTTTCTTGTAAATCGATGGAAAGGGCGCTTTAGAAGTAGGCTACTTCGAAATTCTGTATGAATCACCAGTAGCCAAAAACCGAATGTCGATCGCCAATCTGGTCATAATTGGTAAACAGTCTCTCATACTGGTATTGGTCTTACCAACAGTATAAACTGCAATTACGATACATTGACAATGGTGTTTCAACATTATGGTGAAGGTCGAGAATTGGTATGTTTCCAGTATCATTCCACGAGTTATAATTTAGGAAGCAGTTCCATTAACTAAAAAATAGCGTACTCACAAAACCAGATTTCTCTTTGTCTTGCTAACTTTAATCACTGCGGAGTGGAAATGCAGGAGAGTCTCACTCACTTGTAGTAATTCGCTTCCATCCGTTTCGCGGCAATACTATGGCCTGTGCATGCTCTCGAGCCTCGTAAATGTAATTCCGCGAACATTGGCGAGGAACAGTGACCAGCAATGACGCGGAGCCAATGGTTAACATTAGAGTGGCCATAAATGTGGCCGGGCAACAATGCCGCACAATATTGTGGACAACATGCATTTTTTGTGGCCTGTGCTAAGGTCCAACTAGATGGAGCGCCATCATATGCTGGAATCAAGTCGTCGTAAGAAAGCTCTCTGACATTATCATCGGATTCGCCATGTAATGTGACAGAGATATATGTGAAAGATCTTGGTCAGTAACAAACGAGTCAAAATTTTACATTCTCATGTATTTCAGGACTGTCAACAGACGTTTGATTACTTCCTCCCAAGCTGCTTCCTAGCATATACGTGTAGAAAGTCGCTGATCCTCGAATGTGCTCGTATATGGTTAGTGACATTGTGCTGCATACCCACTGGGGCACAAACTTTTCCTGAACTGTATAGGAGTTATAAATTTGTCTTTTATCAGCTCTGCACCCCTAAAAGCCAGCTGAATCTGTGGAAAATATCTAATGTAAGCCAGGTAACACGGCCTCGTCTGTTCAAAACTGGGCTATTACAGTAGCGACCGAGTAGAACAATGGCAGCGCGAACAAACACGGGAAGATGTGCGAGCGTTTGGCGAGCCGGTCGCGGACTGCAGAGGAAGGGCGGCGCAGGAAGTGACGTGGTGGGCCACGCCCCCGCGACCCCTCCCCTCCCCCTCCCCGCCCCGCCCCCACCCTACCCCTCCCCTGGCGGCGTTCCGCGCTCTGTGCTTCACTAATTACGGCTACGCCCTGTCGTAAACCCGAAATGTACTGCGCTCCGCTAGGAACGCGGAAACCTAAGCACCCTGCCGAGCGGCAATGTGTGCAGTAGCTGCGCCGCATTCGCATCTCCCCGCACTGCACTTAATTCGTGGCTTAACACTACTTTCAGATTTCGTGCTTGTAATCTCTAAACACTCTTACATAATGTGTTACTACAATGAGTCGAATGAAACGTAACACAACTGGGGAAAAAAGAAGGTAACGTCAATTCGTGCCTAATATATTCCCTTTATTCGGTTGTTTCTATCATTTCGAGTGTACAGACTTCCAGGTACTTGCCCAAGGATAAAAGGATGATACCTACGTAATGAAACAAAATGTGATCTGGGTGCATCCACACTATCTACTCGGCTTATTCAGCTGATTCTTTAACAAGACTGATGTCCTTTTATCAGTTACGGATATCCCCGCTACACATATTCAAGATACAGAGTATATCCAAATGACGAAAGTCGTAGATAAAGGAATAAAATAGAAATAAAAAGTATAAGGGATATCATTTTACCCTCTAAAAATATTGTCTTCCGAGAAACGTTTGTGACAGTATTACTGTGGAACGAATAAATCGCGCCTTCATATAGTACTGCCGGATCATGTTTTGCACTATTATTGAATCTCGTCCGTAGTAGCATATTTTCACTGCAGATATGAAGATCCTGTGCAGTCAGAGTTTGATTGAAGAACGTTTTCTGGAACCAGCACTGCAAAACGGCTAAGGTACGCAACGTTCTGATCACGTTTTTCATTCATTTTTCACTTTCTTCGTTGATTACAAATCATCTGTATAAATGTTCGCACCCTTCATTTTTCGCTCTGAAATACCTCACACAGACGAACATCGATGGTGCTTAGCAGCCGATAATACTGTACCAATTTCTTCTTATGCTTGGAATATTTACTTGCCTACATATTTACAAAATCGGAAAACCAAGTTTTACCTTTCCGTTATTTCTTGTATCAGCGTCGTGTGTGAGTCAGAGCTGTGGAATTTTGTAATTCGTGTCAAAATTCGACGATCGAGGAAGCACCTGGCTGAAACACTATTTTTGTAAGAATTTCAAATGAAATACTAATCTGAAAATTTGATGACGATTTTCCGTGGCTTCTGCAACTGGTCTTGATCTCTTTTTACATGACAAAAGCCGTTTTTCTTCCACATCATTTACAACAGAGATGGAAATCAGGCTCAAACGATATCTTCTATGAGTTTTCAGACCTTAAAAAGTCCAAACTGCCTCTGAAATCTCCTATAAATATTTAGATAATTCAGTATGATATTAATCATCGGAAAACCGCATGGAATCGTAACAATCATGCAAAACTGATTTGCTGCAGATTTTATTTTCTAGGAATTAACTTACATTACTGTTTGCTTTCTTAGAGTCATTTAAATAACTAAATAAATTCATATATTTGACGATTATACATCTTTAAATTTATGGAACAGTGTTTAAAATGCAAAGTTTTTCCGGATTTTAGCATCTCGAAGTTCGACTGTCAATGTTCATTTACTAATACAGCATCCAGGAATTATAAGAACAACATTTAAGACAAAGATCAGCTGCAAATGTCAGAGGAGACGGAAATTGAGAAAAGGAAGAAGAAATAAAACAGGGGAGCGAGAGAGGGAGGTGTCTGTCTGTGTGTGTGAGAGGGAGAGAGACAGAGAGAGAGAGAGGGAGAGAGAGAGAGAGATTATTACCGGTTCCACATGCGTCGCCATGAATAAACACGTGCACTAGCATGTGACATGGATTAACGCCAAACTAATTCCCTCTTACCCTTCAAGAATGGATATACTGAATTTTCGTGCCTTGTGATCATTCAAGAAATGAATTTCATGCTACACTTAAAACATTTCCTAATGACGAAGCTCTATTACAGAAATCCAATTAAGTTACGATTCATCAATAAAACATAAAATTTAAAAAAATGCACAGAAATTTCTATCTTTCAGGTGGAAGAGCAGGCCCTTGAAATTAGCTTTATTATACATATCAGTTAGACTGCAGCAAACGTCTTTTCGGGTTTCTCGAACCCTTCGCAGGAGTTCTTCACAATCACTGGAAGATATAATTTTCATAACAATCTGATGCAGTCTGACACTGTTATACACACCAGTCGGTCTTCCACAAAAATAATTCCGTAACACATTAACGACTGGAAATTTGAAAAACAACCTAATTACTTCATTTTTAAATCACCTATAGCTGTAATCAAGCTGAATTTCGTCACTCCAGCAATTCTAAGGTGTGAGTTTCCGAATTAGAGTTGTCGTGTGTTTATAGATCAACAACCTGAACACTATCTAAGCCTTATAATTGGTTGCTTGGATAGGCTATGACTATCTCTATCTGTTACATTAATTCTGTACTACACACTAATTGAAATCAACACACCAAGTGAAATCGAGTTCAACAGAAGTGTTATCCAAAACCGGTTACAAGATAAATACATTTTGAAACTGAAGCTAATTGGAAACCACCACAAATTTCCATTTTCAAGACAGGAACCAACGAAAATCAATTAATTTGCAAATACCCCATGTTCTATGGTAAAAGACCTTCTTCTTTGTCAAGATACAAGATGGTGCACGGCCAACGAAGTACGGCTTTATCGTCCACACATTAAATCACCAACCTTAAAAATATATTGAATTTTTGTTGCCATAACATTCGGTGACTGAATAATTAACTAGATATTCCAAACAGTTTAATATATTATATAGTACTTTAATGTGCAGAACTCGAAATATTTACAGATGCTGCACAAAACACATTCTCATGTCTAGCAACAACGAAAACTGTGGAAATGGAGCAAACTCCTTATGGCGGTCTCTAGCGTGCTTGCTTTCATATGATTCGAAAAAGTCACTGGACAGAAGTACTGATCAAAAATTATCATGAGTTCCCAGGTACTGGGCGGAAGACTGATGACACAAAAAATGATTTTCGTTTACAAAATGACAAAAGAATGGTGGTTAAGGAAGGAATGCAAATTATATCGCTACGCGTTCAAAAGACATGCACAACACGGTTGACAAAAATGAAAAGAATTCTCAATTATTGCCAGTATTTATTTGTAAATATCGCCCACATAGCATTTCACTATTTTTTATAATATGTGTCTTCCTCTCTGTCCTGTCTTGTATTAGCTGAAAGAAGTAATATTTAATCTCTTATTGACACCTGAGAGTATCTAAAGTGTCAATTACATAGTTTATGTCCATTAAATAATCAGGTGAGACATTAGTTAATCAAGTCTGTCTTTGCATTACTTAAGCTACAGCAGAAAACGGTATTCGTTGCAGAAGGCTTCACCGTGAGTGTAAGTGTAGCACTTGTGACATTCAGCATTCGAAAAATGTTATAGTATTAGAGCTGTGGAGCTGTAGCAATCAGAAGTAGACCTGACTGCAGTGGATACGTAAACTTGCTACACTCAAATTTACATCTTCCATGTAAAACCACAGCTACAGAATAAAAAGTAAAGATGTAATATCCACTTCCACTCACGCCCACTTGCTTTTTAAATAGGTCGAAGACTCTCTAATCATATAAATTTTATCTTAGCTACATGACAGAAAGCAGAGCTTCTGCATGTACCAGTTCCATTAGTGACAAGTTGTCAACGAAATATCAGAATATCATTAAATTTTTAAAAGGCTCACTGCATACAGTATTGCACGCCTCTTAAACTCCTCGATCTACAAAAATAGTCTTCTCAGACCATGAAATACAAGAAGCTGTTAGCACCACAGGTAGATCAGAATATATTAATTGGGAAACTCGCTCTCCAGATTCTAAAAGGCTCCTTAGTTGAACAACATTTGTTGTATGCATTATCTCTGATACAGGTGAAGAAACTAGTCTGTTCTGTATAATTCCATTCACAAACGAGATACGAAATAATTTTGGAGGAAATCAGGCTTACAGGAATAGTTTTTACAGCATTCGGACGTCTGGTATAAGAACTACTTCTAATGATAGCATCTTGCTGAGACCTCTTCAGAGAAAATAAAGTATTTTGACAACTGTGTCACAACACATACAGAGTCTAAAGAAACAGCACATTCAGAATATTAGAGTCTTTAGAGAAGATAAAAAGAACCACTTTTTATTTGTAAAAAATTTCACAGGCTCAACGTTTCCACGATAGGGGTCCATGAATGTTATGACGCTAGTGATGTTCAGTGACTGTATTTAAATTGCCGTTTGATGAATATTTTTTTGTAAATTTTACCACACTTTTGTGTGGGGGAGATGAGTCGTTTCGTGTTCGAGACACCAACAGAGCTGGTTGCCCGTTTGGTTGAAGCAACAGTCATTTTTCGTGAAACACCTTGTTGTTTCGAGAACGTTAGGCAACTGTCAGTACGTAGATGCCACAAGTGCGTTAATGTAAACGGACGACATTTTTAGAAACATACCTAATTTCATATTCCTCACACGGCAGTTTAAACATCACCTCTAAACATCACTATCGTCAAAACGTTCATCGAGCCTTAGCGGTGAACGGTGCACCTGTTACATTCCTGTCACATAAAAAGGTGTTTCTCTTTATCTCCTCTAAGCACCCTAAAAATTTGGTTCACGTAACCTCATTACACCCTGTATATTCATTAATGTCCAAAATAATTCCCTTTCGTAAAAGAAAGCAAGCGAAAAGCGTACCAAATAAAACGTCTGCGAACATTTTAGCAGGAAGGGCACAATTTCTTAAAGCCTTTTAAATTTCTTGTGGGTATTGTGGTGGAGTTGGTGACTGTATTAAAAAACCCTCTGATAGACAACTACTTCTATTGCATTAAAGAGTATCTTCGCAAAAACTCTTAAAAATAAATGTTTAAGTTCTTTTGAGGGTTATATTAGCACTGTAAAACAGTAAAAGTTATACCGCGATTACATAAAATTTACATCCTTGACTTCTTTCCACATCCCTTTCTTAGCGGAGTCTATGGAATAAGACTAATGCAATGTGAAAAATAATGTAATAATACAACATACACACGAATTAAAATGCATGCCCCTCAGTCTGGAAGGTTCGTACAATATATGCTATTAATAAGAGTAGCGTTCCAGTTCACAAAAAACACTGTTTTTCTTTTTTACATAATGTCTGCCTTCTTGACGTTATTCATGACACAACATGTACAAAATTTTGTGAAAACTGCAATGCCAAGAGTGAAAAGAAATTAATTCTATACCTCAGATGACAATACGCAAATGACTTGAATGAGATAATTGCACCTAATGACTGACTGCGAGTATCGTATGAAAGCAATTGGTGCTGGAATCATAGCCTCTAAACGTAGGTATGGAGTCATACAGTAGAAGCAGCGCCAGAATGTGTTTTTCCTGTTCATCCACCCGCAATGTTTGTATGTTGGTCCACAAAGCATGAAGTGTAGTTGCGGAAGGACCAACAGTGACGCCTCACTGGCCAGTCATAATGCAGACATTTTCGCCCGACGGCATGTAAGGTGATCGTGCCGGCCCAGGCGTTAGAGGTACCTATCATTCTTCGAAGTATTCCACAGTAGGTGTTCTCCTGCTGGGAATTTGCTGAATGGAGTGGTGTGAAGAAGGATCAGTATCTCACATTCTAAAACCTCCTTTATGTAGCAGTTGCTGTCCAAATTACTCTCAATACATAGCAGTCTAAATCGTGCGATGTATCAAGTAACATCCAAATCGACACGCCAAGCCTTTATTTGTGGTGACTGTGGATCGTGTTGCAACTAAAATAACTATAGGAAATTTCCAAGTGAGAATCATCCAAAAACACTATACTTTCTCACTAACCCCATCAGTGACAGTATTCAGATGCCGCCTAAGACGCCCGTGGATTCCAGAGAAACATGTTGACTTAATTGCATACCCATGTCAATCTAGTCAGCGGCGAGCGGTCGACGAAGAAAAGCGCACATTCGCTGTAGTGGTCAGCAGTTGAACCAATACTGTGGACGATCTTTACAGAAGGCTGTTGCTATTGTCGACAATATGGTAGCAATGCCACGCTGTGGTCACATTGCATGGTCCAGTATCCCCCACACTTCCCCCCTCCCCCACTTCCTCCTCTATCCTTGTGTATGATCCTCTCTTATCCTGTGGTCCCAGGCACGCAGCGTTTTTGTAAGCAGCATGCCTTGTACGAGTTAAAATGTTGAATTTCCGATTTTCCATACACCCATTGTTCTATTCCGTTCTAACCCATATCCTTATACTGCTCCATTTGACGTCTTCAAAGCACACTGGGAATGGTTTCCGCGTTTCCACTTCGTTTGGCATTTCTTTGTAGACTGAGCCTGGCGTAACATCGATCTTTCGTGTCACAGTTCGTGGGTGTACGTGAGCTCAATCCCTCAGCGATCTCAATCACTCATTGCAGGTACACAGTTCCATTCGTCGCCCGGGCTTTATTCATTCGGTCTATTCTTTCGAAGCTTTGAAGTGTTTACAAACAGTTATGTTGGTAACAGATGTAGATTCAGTGATATAATTTCGAAAGTTAACTTACATCTCTTCTAAATTATGGGGCTGTTACCATACATTATGACACCAAAATGAAAGAAGTCTGATGATTTGATCATGAACAGGGATGGTTCACAAGCGCGAAATGAGTTGGTTGCAACAGAATTTACAAAGGAAGTTTACAGTTTAGTTTTGGTATGGCTTCGTTCTGCTGGAGCCACACAGTTTTAAAAAGCAACGCTGCAAAGCACCTGCCATGTCCAGGCTGTTGCTCTAAACGTGAATTTGTGTTTCATGAAAACCAATCATATGGAAATCTGCGTCATTAGTCGCGTAGAGCTTTACAGTGAAAGTCAAACCACTAGAAATTTATTGCTTAACGTAATGCATGCCCGTTCTGTCTAGAAAAATTTGGATCTTACATTGAAACAAATTATTTTTTCTTTGAACACTCGACAAGAAAAGAGTTATGTAGCTTTCAGCCTGGTGCAAGTCTCTAGGTTTAACGTGGATCCGCGAGCCTGAATGGACAGATATCCCACCCAAGAAAAATTTAAGGCGCGTACCAGGAATCAAACCAAGTACTTTAGCGTTAGTAGCCAGCAATGGTAAGCACTTTTTTGTTATTTGTTTGATACAAGTCATCTTCGGCTACCTTTATACTAAACAGAAAATTTCATGGTTTTTCTTCTACACACTGAAACTGAATATAAACTAAACTAAATATAAAATTTTCTTCTTGAGGAAAAAAAACTGTTATTAGGCTCATACAACTAAAATCTTCTTGACCGTTTTCCACTAGTTACGTTGAAGAAAGCAAATTTTGACTTTCGGATTTCTTACTTTATCACTAGACTTATAACACTATTAACGAGCAAGTTGTTCCACGAAATCATGTACTGAAATTAAACTGATAATGTCAGCGATTTAGATGGTATACAGAGGGTTCAGATTATCACTGCGAGTTTATTGCAAACTCTGGACCACGGATGCGGCCTAGAACACTCGTTTAGTAATTAAAAAACCACGGCAATTTCATTTGATGGATGGTGAGTAAATTTTTTACTTACTATTCTGGCATGCTGCGCCAGTACCTGTGATGGTCTCCGCTATGATTTCAGTTTGTATGTTGCTGTGTGATTTGTGTCTCAATGCACTTTTGGCCAAAAACTGTACTTTCTGCAGTGTCGTGCTATTTGGGGAAGCCAATCCGTTATTCCAAAGACCGTGTCACACAACAAACGAACAAGTAAGCCACAGCGTGTACCACGTGACCTGGCGAGGAGGCGTACTAATTCTGAGCGCCTATTCAACAGTTTTCAGGCCAGCTGTACAACCCTGATGCGGTTTACATTAACATTAGTCATTCTTGGGGTTGTTTGAATCATTGTTTACTTCCTCTTTCATGTTCACTGAGCTAGCGCTGGGGGTGCTGTTCGTAAATACATTTAGTTCAAATCCTATAAGCGCAGAACAGTTATGGCTTAAACTCGAAGAATGCTTAGAAATCAGAGACTCCCACACTCGCACTGAAGAAAATGATTCAAATGGCTCTGAGCACTATGGAACTTAACATCTGAGGTCATCAGTCCCCTAGAACTTAGAACTACTTAAACCTAACTAACCTAAGGACATCACACACATCCATGTCCGAGGCAGGATTCGAACCTGCGTCCGTAGCGGTCGCGCGGTTCCAGACTGTAGCGCCTGGAACCTTCGGCCACCACGGCCGGCCTCGCACTTAAAAACAGATTGCAGATAAACTGGCAAAAAAACTTAATGGCAATTCGTGCATCTGTAATAAAGGCTATAATGGTAGTTTACGGTAGATACCACAGCCAGATCGTGGCGAAAGACATATCTGAAAATGCTTGAAAGTCTCATCATATGTAAAGTTAATAATTGCATACAAACCTACCAGCTTATTTAACTGAAATATTTGTAACTACACTGAAAGATGTAACTATCAGTCCCATGATTGAACGTCACACAAAGTCTCAAATGAGAGCTGCTGAAATAAGGATCATAGATACTGAAAAACAATAAAGGCTGCTCAAATCGAATGAGGCTATAGACCCTTCCAGAATTCTTATTAGTCTTTGCACCGAATATAGTGCACAGTCAGCCCTTTTCCTAGCTGATGTTTAACGAGAATCTCTTGCAGAGCGAACAGTTCTGCGTGACTGCGGAAGAGTGCAGGTACTCTTCTTTGCAACGATACTAACGGAGGTATATATAAAATTGCAGACCAATATATCTGACGTCCGTCTGTTACAGGATAACAGCTCAAACATGTTCCTGGAGATCCAGTTTTCCTAGACTTCCGAAAGGCGTTTGACACTGTTCGAGAGCGTCGACCGATTACCAAGATACGATTGTGCGGAGTATCTCCACAAATATGCAACTTGCGCGTTGAATGGTTGATTAAAAGAACCGAGTGCGTTATACTGACTGCGAATATTCAACAGAAAAGAAAAACATCGGTTGTGCCCTAAGGCTCAGTAATTGGACCATTAATGTTCTCAATTTACGAAACGGTTTGTCAGATGGAATCAGTAGGACTATCAGATTTTTCGCTGACTATGATGTGGCTACAGGAATGTATCGTTACTGGACGGTCATAAGAGAATGCAGAAATACTCGTAAAAAATTTCCATCTGACGTAATGAAACGTAGATATTTTTAAATATACACTCCTGGAAATTGAAATAAGAACACCGTGAATTCATTGTCCCAGGAAGGGGAAACTTTATTGACACATTCCTGGGGTCAGATACATCACATGATCACACTGACAGAACCACAGGCACATAGACACAGGCAACAGAACATGCACAATGTCGGCACTAGTACAGTGTATATCCACCTTTCGCAGCAATTCAGGCTGCTATTCTCCCATGGAGACGATCGTAGAGATGCTGGATGTAGTCCTGTAGAACGGCTTGCCATGCCATTTCCACCTGGCGCCTCAGTTGGACCAGCGTTCGTGCTGGACGTGCAGACCGCGTGAGACGACGCTTCATCCAGTCCCAAACATGCTCAATGGGGGACAGATCCGGAGATCTTGCTGGCCAGGGTAGTTGACTTACACCTTCTAGAGCACGTTGGGTGGCACGGGATACATGCGGACGTGCATTGTCCTGTTGGAACAGCAAGTTCCCCTGCCGGTCTAGGAATGGTAGAACGATGGGTTCGATGACGGTTTCGATGTACCGTGCACTATTCAGTGTCCCCTCGACGATCACCAGTGGTGTACGGCCAGTGTAGGAGATCGCTCCCCACACCATGATGCCGGGTGTTGGCCCTGTGTGCCTCGGTCGTATGCAGTCCTGATTGTGGCGCTCACCTGCACGGCGCCAAACACGCATACGACCATCATTGGCACCAAGGCAGAAGCGACTCTCATCGCTGAAGACGACACGTCTCCATTCGTCCCTCCATTCACGCCTGTCGCGACACCACTGGAGGCGAGCTGCACGATGTTGGGGCGTGACCGTAGCCCAGCTTCATGGAGACGGTTGCGAATGGTCCTCGCCGATACCCCAGGAGCAACAGTGTCCCTAATTTGCTGGGAAGTGGCGGTGCGGTCCCCTACGGCACTGCGTAGGATCCTACGGTCTTGGCGTGCATCCGTGCGTCGCTGCGGTCCGGTCCCAGGTCGACGGGCACGTGCACCTTCCGCCGACCACTGGCGACAACATCGATGTACTGTGGAGACCTCACACCCCACGTGTTGAGCAATTCGGCGGTACGTCCACCCGGCCTCCCGCATGCCAACTATACGCCCTCGCTCAAAGTCCGTCAACTGCACATACGGTTCACGTCCACGCTGTCGCGGCATGCTACCAGTGTTAAAGACTGCGATGGAGCTCCGTATGCCACGGCAAACTGGCTGACACTGACGGCGGCGGTGCACAAAGGCTGCGCAGCTAGCGCCATTCGACGGCCAATACCGCGGTTCTTGGTGTGTCCGCTGTGCCGTGCGTGTGATCATTGCTTGTACAGCCCTCTCGCAGTGTCCGGAGCAAGTATGGTGGGTCTGACACACCGGTGTCAATGTGTTCTTTTTTCCATTTCCAGGAGTGTAGATTAGTATAAGTTAACGCCCGTAAAAAAATAGTACAATTCTGATACCATCCGGTTAAAAGATTTAGTGGTGAACCATTTCGGAGGGCCACACAGTGTAAACATTTAAGAGTAACACTGAGAAGCGATATGAAATGGAAGGAAGACTTAAAATAAGCGATTGTTGGAAGGGTTGCGGGGCATTGCAGTGCACACGTAAAGAAATTCGCCTACAAGTCGCTGGTGCGAGAAATTCTACAGTACTTTTACTGTATTTAGAGTCCTTGACAAATTTACATTAAAACATACACCTAATGAATTCAGAGACACGCTGCTAGGATCGTAAATGGTCGATATAGGACATGTGTAAGAGTAACAGAGAGAGAGAAAGAAAGGCGACATTGATCTACCGTATCCCTGTTGGGTAAGTTTAGAGAATCGAGTATGATCCTCCAGTTCTGCTGCCAGTATCGTATCTCTAGCGTATGGGTCACGAAAGTAAGATAAAAGAGATTACGACCCGTGCAGAGGCATACAGTGTCAGATCAAAAGACTCCGAACGCCTATTGGTGGACATTAGTACGGCTTGTGTCCATCTTCGCCTTTACGGCAGCTTGAACTCTACTGGAGACACTTCTATGAGGTGTCTGAATGTCTGTTGAGGAATGGCAGTACTTTCTTCCTCATGAAACGAAACCAGAGAAATTAATGATGCTGAACGCAGGAATCTGGAGCGAAGTCGACATTCTAACTCATCCCAGAGATGTCCGTTGGGTTCAGGTCTGGACTCTGGGCAGCCCAGCCCATTTCAGGAATGTTATTGTCCACAAACCATTGCCTGCTCTATTACAGGGTATGTCGTCACGCAGATACAGTCACTGTCTTCGAACTGTACCTCCACTGCACGTGATGTACGCTGATGTTAAATACAGTACTGGCCATCAAAATTGCTACACCACGAAGATGACGTGCTACAGACGCGAAATTTAACCGACAGGAAGAAGATGCTGTGATATGCAAATGTTTAGCTCTTCAGAGCATTCACACAAGGTTGGCACCGGTGGCGACACCTACAACGTGCTGACATGAGAAAAGTTTGCAACCCATTTCTCATACACAAACAGCAGTAGACCGGCGTTGCCTGGTGAAACGTTGTTGTGATACCTCGTGTAAGGAGGAGAAATGCGTAACATCATGTTTCCGACTTTGATAAACGTCGGATTTTAGCCTATCACGATTGCCGTTTATCGTATCGCGACACTGCTGCTCGCATTGGTCGAGATCCAATGACTGTTAGCAGCAAATGGAATCGGTGGGTTCAGTAGGGTAATACGGAACACGGTGCTGGATCTCAATTGCCTCGTTTCACTAGCAGTCGAGATGACAGGCATCTTTTCCGCATGGCTGTAACGGATCGTGCAGCCACGTCTCGATCCCTGAGTCAACAGATGGGGACGTTTGCAAGACAACAACCATCTGCACGAACAGTTCGACGACGTTTGCAGCAGCATGGACTGTCAGCTCGGAGACCACGGCTGCGGTTACCCTTGACGCTGCATCACAGACAGGACCGCCTGCGATGGTGTACTCAACGACGAACCTGGGTGCACGAATGGCAAAACGTCATTTTTTCGGATGAATCCAGGTTCTGTTTACAACATCGTGATGGTCGCATCCGTGTTTGGTGACATCGCGGTGAACGCACATTGGAAGCGTGTATTTGTCATCGCCATACTGGCGTATCACCCAGTGTGATGGTATGGGGTGCCATTGGTTACACGTCTCGGTCACCTCTTGTTTGCATTGACGGCACTTTGAACAGTGGACGTTACATTTCAGATGTGTTACGAACCGTGGCTCTACCCTTCATTCGATCCCTGCGAAACCCTACATTTCAGCTGGACAATGCATGTTGCAGGTCCTGTAGGGGCCTCTCTGGATACAGAAAACGTTCGACTGCTGTCCTGGCCAGCACATTCTCCAGATCTCTCACCAATTGAAAACGTCTGGTCAATGGTGGCCGAGCAACTGGCCCGTCACAATACGCCAGTAACTACTCTTGATGAATTATGGTATTGTGTTGAAGCTGCATTGGCAGTTGTACCTGTACACCCCATCCAAGCTCTGTTTGACTCAATGTCCAGGCGTATCAAGGCCGTTATTACGGCCAGAGGTGGTTTTTCTGGGTACTGACTTCTCAGGATCTATGCACTCAAATTGCGTGAAGATGTAACCACATGTCAAGTCTAGTATAATATATTTGTCCAATGAATACCCGTTTATTATCTGCATTTCTTCTTGGGGTAGCAATTTTAATAGCCAGTAGTATATGTTCATATACACATTTGGAGTTCTCTTAAGCATATAATGGTACCACTACGTAACCACAAGAAACACTCCCCCCCTCTTTCTCTGTACCAACACCACCTTCTCCGTACTTCACCATTGGCACTAGACATGATGGCAGGTATCGTTCCCGAGACATTCGCCAAACCCAAACCCTACCATCGGATTGCCACAGAGTATCACATGATTCATGTCTCTTTATCACCTGTTTCCAGCCCTCCACTTGCAGTTGCGTCGCTCGTCACACCACATTAATCGTCACGTAGCAATGGCTGCAGAAATGTGTAGCTTAGCCGGCCGGAATGGGCGAGCGGTTCTAGGCGCTACAGTCTGGAACCGCGCTACCGCTACGGTCGCGGGTTCGAATTCTGCCTCGGGCATGGATGTGTGTGATGTCCAGAGGTTAGTTAGGTTTAAGTAGTTCTAAGTCTAGGGGACTGATGACCACAGAAGTTAAGTCCCGTAGTGCTCAGAGCCATTTGAACCATTTGTGTAGCTTATGAGAGTCTGCTCGACCATTGTACCCCATTATTTTCAACTCACTGCGCGCAGAAATTGTCCTAGCTGAACTGCTGGTAGCATTTTAGAACTCACGAGTGTTTCCTGCTAGTGGCTTCATACGATTTTCACGACCAACTTTCGCAGCTCTCGACGGTCCCTGTCCATCAGTTCGTTAGCTCTGCCTAGTCTTGTTTTAACTGTGGTTGTCTCTTCGCGTTTCCACTTCACAGTCACATTACCGACAGTCGACTTGGGCAGTTTTAAAAGAATTAGTATGTCTGTTTCTCAGGCGACATCCAGTGACTTGTCCACGGTCGAAGTCACGGAGCTCACCTGATCGGCACCTTCTGCTGCCACTGCTCAAAGCTCCCCGCCTCCTTTTATAGCGGCAGGTCCGCCTTCCGCCTCTCGTGATATCTAGGGGTCGATTCCCCCCCTCCCCCCTCCCCCCCTCCCGCCGCAAAGCGCCCTGTACAGTGGCTTGGAAGTATATATTTTGTAGGTGCAGCTGTACTGTTCTCCTTTTCTGGCTCACTCTCTCACAGTCCGGATTTCTTTCACTTCAAACTTCACGACTTTTTGGGATCTCCTGAAAGAAACATGAAAAATCTGTATAATTAGTCAGATTCTTTCAACGCTTTTAAGATAGAATATCTCGCGGTTCATGCGTATGTTGTACACAAGTAACGTGGATGAACCTGTAACGCAGCATTGCTTCCTCGCTACTGTTTCTTCAATGTGACCCGGATTCGAACCCGGATCTTCAGTTCAATGCGAGAGGTTTCCTTAAACGCCTCGGCCATCCGAGCACGCTTCTCAGCCAGCCTGTTTCACACTGCTAGAGTAGCGTCGCCTACCCATGAAGTCCGCACTCGCCGTTTCGGATTCCTCAAGAGAATGGGCTTGGTGTGCGTCCGCACTGAAAGAATGGATATTTGGTCATCGCTATATTCAATGTGCAACAGTCCTTTCTAATAACTGTACAGATGTTTCAATATTTCATAATTTTAATATTTAAAAACTTAGCTAGTGTGTATCTGTAAACTCTCTCTGGTGTGGATCGGCGATTTCACTATGCTTAGCCAACCCTTACTCTCAAGGACGAGAGAAGAAAATCACATTAAAAAATTCTTCTATATCAAAGCGTTCTCTGAATTTGTACTCTGTTTCTTACTATCCCGTCGTCGATACGAAGCTGAATCCTAATCTTCCATTACAGAATTAAGTCTTCAATGTAATAAGTACACGTATTGTAAAAGAAAAATAAATCTGTACACACTGCTTCCAGTGTCATAGGCACCGGCAAACACGTAGAATGTTATTGTTGGCATGATTTGAAATGAATTGCCTCCATCCTTATGAAAGGCTACAATAGATATCTGTAACTTTGTGTGCATGTCCGGGTGGGCTCTTGTACGAAATGACGACAGCACGTATCTCTACATCTGTCAAACACAATCGTGTGGTACTTCAGAACAGTTTCTTTTGATGTGGAAACTATCCTGCAGAAGAAGAAAGAAGAAATGATCGTGTTTTTATCAGAAAATTCCCTATGTGGCTATGATCGACTGCACTTGGCTCTGGTTTCTGACATTTCAGAGAATCTGATCCAGCAGATCATTTCATAAACAGAGATTCAGCTCTGGTGCGAATATGCAAAAGTGGAATAGTGTAGACTGATAATTTTTTTCTGTTTTACTTTTTAAACATAGTCTCTGTCTCCATCATAGTAGAAATTAATTCTGCTATACTTGCTGTGTAATCATTCAGTGTAAGGTGTAGGCACTGCATGTAAAAACATGAAGCCGCCCTGTAAGCCGTAGATGTGTAAACTTAATAATGAATTCCGTCTACTGTCTTTTATTATACCAGTTCACGTTTAAACATCACTATAACTACATGTCATAAAGCACAACTAAATCTCTGATAATGGTTTCAGTTACACATTCTTGAAAAAATAACAATATCGTCGACTCTTGTCAGTAGTTAAAATTAAACAGGAACGTTAGTATTACAGCTTAAAAACATGGCCGTTAGTTGGAAATCATGTCTTTTCCATAAAGAAATAAATATTGTTATATTGTGCAGAAATACAATATGTAGAAACCTATCATATAAGGTGCAAAAACCATTTATTAATATTACAGATTAACAGAGTTTATTAATAGTGAACTCATAGGTATGACTGGGTATGAGAGATAGTGAATGGTAGGAAGAGCAAAGGTGGGAACTGAAACAGAGGCGAGATAACTGCAAAAGCAGATTAGATGTGTATGTGAGTGTGTTTTACACGATGAGGAATTTGTAGAATATTGTTAGGACTGATTTGAATTCATTCCCAATCCTATCATTTTCGAAAGACTTGAGGGGAGACGGGTGATATGACATGCTTCTTTATTTTTGTACCGTACTTCCGAAAATGTCTAGTTGCTACAGTTTCAAAAATGTCTTGTTTTGAAGTCTTTAGGATGATGATGTTGCACCTTTAATCCGTTTTTGTGTTGCCAATTTCGTATCTTGTTTTCAGTATTTGGGCAGTAATTACTGATTTATTATTGTAATTTGTTTGGGACTGAAAGCAGCAACATTTTATTTGAATGTTTTGGAAAAATTCCTCCCAGTTTATTGCATGGAAGAAGCCACAGGCCTTGCAAGCGATTTTGTAGGCACCAGACAGCATACACATAACAGCTGGATTTTGTTTGTGAATTAATTTTAAGACCGATTTACTCTTTGTGTAGACAGGCATTTTCCAAATATATATAATTCATCTCCTTCATTATAAATCATATGGAAACACTGTGTAGGAGACATGCAGAAAGAGAGAGAGGGACGGAGGAAGAGAGATAGAGAGAGACAGACAGAAAGCACGAAGGAATTTGAGCCATGAGTTTTGTTTTCGATGTGTATCAGGGTTAAAGTTAGACGACCCATTTGAAGTCTGTAGCTCCGTAGTAGTCATGAATGTGAACTTAATATACAACACAAAACACTGTAATTGTTACCTGGCCTCCAGAAAAATACGTACTTTGACCTTCTGAAGAAAGCAAAAACTTCTTGAAAGAAATACAGATGTTAGCAAAGGAGGCTTTAGTATTATGAATAGGTGGAGATACACCAGTAAATCCCTGCTTGACTTGGATCGATGGCTCTACCATGTATAAAAAAATGATGGAGGGCCGAAATATTTTGATTTCCTTTAACATGGAGCACGTTACATGACGAAAATATTTCAAATTTTCGCTGTCGATGAGAATAAACAGAGGAAATGAAATTCCAGCAGGTGTAAGAAAATCTTGTTATTATAATAAATATGCTTGTAGTTATTGTTTTGCCGGCTGGAGTGGCCGTGCGGCTCTAGGCGCTACAGTCTGGAGCCGAGCGACCGCTACGGTCGCAGGTTCGAACCCTGCCTCGGGCATGGATGTGTGTGATGTCCTTAGGTTACTTAGGTTTAATTAGTCCTAAGTTCTAGGCGACTGATGACCTCAGAAGTTAAGTCGCATAGTGCTCAGAGCCAGCCAGTTATTATTTTTTAAAAGAACCTCAGGTTTTTTGTGGTTTTAATAAGGAAAACACAAATTCGTCTACAGCTATATTACGAATATTGCTCGTCGAAAACGCATTGCCAGAAGGAGTGGCAGACGGCGCAGGAAGGATGATTTTGAATGCCGGACATATTTCCGCCGTTTGCGAGAACTGCCGCCGCAGCTGTCCACTAAGACGGAAGAAGTGCGCGTAAGGAATGGGCATCGCGAGTTATGGCGAGGAGTGTGGAGGTGGCAGCGGATGTAGAACGAGTGGGCAGTGGGCAGTGCACTCCAGGTGTCCAGGATGTGACGTACCGAAGCCCCTCTCAAATACTAAGCGGCCTCCTGCGGCAAGCCAGCTCGCGCCTCTGCCGCCATAACTGTAAACCTCTTCCTTGATAACTGCCTCACAAGTCAGAAGGCACGGTGCGAGTAAAATTTTTCTACCACTGTAAATCCCGGGTTAATAAATACAACAATTATTGACGGAGTATGCGAAAGACAAGTTAAAATGCCAATGAAGGTTTTTCTCGCGTAAATACAATGTCAACTTGTCCTGCGGAATAAATGTGTTAATACGTCTTTTTTAATATATTCGTCCGGATTTTATTTCGTTGAAAGAGATTTACAAGACCAGTGTGCCGTCATAAATCTGCTGGTTTTGGTCGATCTGCCGCCATAGCATATTCACTCATAGTCTGGGAAGATTTACAAGGAGTCTTCTACTTCATTGTCAATAATGTCGTATCCACGTCTGAAGTCGTGGAAGCTAACGCGGTGGCTCTGGACTCGAACCATTATCGTGGGAGAAACCTTTTTTTTTTTTTGGAACCGCGCGGCCGCTCCGGTCGCAGGTTCGAATCCTGCCTCGGGCATGGATGTGTGTGATGTCCTTAGGTTAGTTAGGTTTAAGTAGTTCTAAGTTCTAGGGGACTGATGACCTTAGAAGTTAAGTCCCATAGCGCTCAGAGCCATTTGAACCATTTGAGAAACCTTTTACTAACGGTATTTGGAGAGAAAGGGAAGGAGAGATGGTGGCGTAAGTTAGCTGATCACTAGAGTTTGTGAAAATGCGGGGCAATAAATTGCAAACCTCTCTGTAGTGTCTCGAAGTGAGGGTACGTGGCACTGTTGATGATCCGTCCGTCGACGATAAGACCGACAGTGCTAAGAGGTGTAAGGTATGTGTACTCTTTGCCTTCTCGCTTTGTCATACAACACAGACATGACGCCACACTTTACATACATTATTACAGTCATCAGTACTCAGTATATAATGTATATATGCAAACTAAAGTTTTTGTATCCCGCCTGGAAGGCGGCGCGTGGATCTGCTCCTACAAACTGAAGGGTAGGTCGAATGAAGAAAGCCAGTAGGAACAGGCGGGTGCAAGCACCTCGGTACTGCGATTAAGATATTAGATGTTTACTATAGACAAAAAGAAGTTAATAAATGGTTACATAACTTTGCTTGCATCCCGTCGTGAGTAGTACAAGGTCTCGATAGCAAGTCAACACACACTGTAGTTTAAGCGATGTTCCAGGCCGTCTGCTCTCGATGAAATGGGCTAAATCTGGAGCGGAGCTCGTAGAGCACAGCACCGGTTAGAGGGCGCTGTCGTCGGTGTCGGTGTCGTAGTGCCAACCTACGACGTGGCATCGTAGATATCGATACCACGAAAGTGACGAATGAAGAATTGTACTAAAGCCAGGATTCAAACCCGCGCCTCCTGTTCACTAGGCAGGTGAGCTAACCACTACGCCACCCTGGCACAGTGTCTTCACGCAACTGCACGGACTACCCTAGCACGCTTCCCTCCTCAATCAAAATTCCCGTTGATGCCTCAGCCCACCTGGTATAGACTTGAACAGTATTATAGAGGCTCCCCGACTATACTTGAATAGCACCTCATTATCGAATAAAAAGGGGTAATCTGCCTTAAACCCAAGCATAGGTGCTTTAATCAAATGAAACTATCTGGTTCTATGTGATATTTTCAAGTCTGAAGCACCTATGATAAATATATGCACACTGAAGCGACGATTCAATATATACATTTAATATATGAATCTCACACACTACTAGAAAATGAGCAGTAGTCCGAGAAGGATAAAAGGCCTTTCTAGGTTGGCGCCTGTGCTTACCATTACAGTGCAAAGTAATCCCTTTATTTTAAACATTTAAAAATGGGTCACTAGTTTTCAAAATGGCTGTGTTTATCTTGAGGATGACTGAGATGTAGAACGTTCCGAAACTATAATGACACGTGGAAACATCGAGAGATGAAGGAAGATTAGGGTTTAATGTCCCATTGACAGTAATACCACTAGAGACTGCGCACATGCTCAGTTTGGGGAAGATGTGGGAGGGAAATTGTCAGTGTCCTTTTCAAAGGAACCATCCCAGCATTTGCCTTAAGCGGTTAGGAGAAGGCTAAATCTAAATCTCAGTAAGGAAATGTGAACTGTGTTCCTCCCGATTGAGAGTGCATTATAACACCAGTGTGACAAAACGCTGGGTTAAAAGCATAGAGACATAGCGCACTGTGGTGACGGATAATTATAGGTGTTTGTAATACGTGACTTCATACATATACCAGAGGAAAGACTGCGGTAAGTTTACTTCACATTATAAAATAACTGTGAGAATTCTTTGTGCAAGACGGGCTGCACTTTATGTTGAGTGTTGAAAAAATGAAAATGAGAAAATAATTATTTCAACAATGTTTGGCCATTTTAGGAGGAATCCAACTGGCTTTCCGCGCCGACGTGTTATTGTGGTCGAGACACTGGTTCGCCACTGCCAGCTAGGAACTCAACAGCAGTCAAAGCAGTCTCTGAAAGACGGTGAATTGCTTAAAACAGATGAAGTCACCCACCATCTGCTGGAAAGATGACGGTCAGTGTCTTCTGGAATGCAAGACAGCTCCTTCTTGTATAGGATTTAACAATAACTGGCGAATACTAAACAAGTCTTCTGAACAACTGTATAAAATAATCGTGAGAAAAATTCAGAATTGTAGTAGGAAATCTTTGCCAATGGAAAAAACTGAAAAATTTAATGTGCGAATAGTTGGAACGTCCACACTATTCACCATTTAGCAACACCTGCAGACTTCTACCCACTACTGTGCATAAAAATATTTGTGTCTGGAAAACGCTTTGAGTCAATTTAGAGACTGTGGCAACTTAAAACGGGTGTTTTTCAGACATTTTAGAATCGTATTTCAGGAATTCTGCACAATGGGTAAGAAATTGCCGTCGGAAGATTATCTAAGAGGGAACTACGGAAAAAAGTGACCTACTTTCCTCCCATCCTTCCCCTTTTCTCCTCCGTAAAAGAAAAAACCAAGAAGACACCATCTTTGACTCCCGGGTCGAGATATACTCTCTTTCCTCAAGTAAATATGTTGACACCGTTTGCCTGGTAAAACAGAGCGAGGTGGTGTACTGATAAGGAATCGAATTTATCAACAACGGGATTCAAATTTTCGACCGGCCACCATAATTTAAGATTTCCAAGTTTTTTTACAAATGAGTTATGGTGAAGCCTAGAAGAGTCCACAGCTCATTACCTTCTTCAATTCAGGCTTGTACAGCGTCTGTAGTGACTTTATCCTCGACGCTATATAAAACTCTGAGCTTCCTTCCTTCTGGGAGAATGGAAAACTACTACCGTGCAAGGAACATTCGCCTCTAACAAGGTAACTACAGACTGTTGTTACCCTTCACATCTAAAAGGCATAGAAAATATTGAAATATCGCTCCCCAGCAAGAAAAGTGACATAGTTAAATAACCTGCAGTTTTTAGTTCACGTCACAGAAAAATACGTGTGAAGAGCCCAAAGCCGCGCGGAGTGGCCGCGAGGTTTGGGGCGCCAAGTCACGGATTGCTTGGCCCCTCCCGCCGGAGGTTCGAGTCCTCCCTCGGGCATGGATGTGTGTGTTGTTCTTAGCATAAGTTAGTTTAAGTAGTGTGTAAGTCTAGGGACCGATGACCTCAGCAGTTTGGTCCCTCAGGAATTCACGCACGTTTTAAAAGCTCAAAGTGCAACAAAAATCGTCACATCTCTATCTCGCAACTTGTCCACTTCAGTGTAATTGCGTCAGTTTTGTTGCAGGCTACTTCATGATTCGCCGCGACTAGAAAAATGTCACTTCATCGTTGCTACTGGCAGGCGTGCATGGGTCTTTCAAGAAGAGCGGCACTTTCTGAGTTGTGAAACCTTTCGTGTATACGGTAAGTTGAATGTAATTTTTAATATCATTGACTATTACAATGTCTCTGTTTATTCAGTGGTTGTATAGTACATAACAATATACTGTAAACGTGCACGACTAAAGGAACAGACACTGTTTTGATGATTACAGTTGTAGTAAAGATTACGAAGTTTCGTGTGTTGCAGTGTACAACAAAAAAATTGAAATTTCTGCAACAAGGAAACTTTATATTGAATCCCTTTTCTCCGTGAAAAGTGTTTCTTTGTCATATCAGTCCATTTATGATTCTATGGCCTCGTAAATTGTGTTCTTCACATTTTACGTAATTAATGTTCCTTACTAAATTGTATTAATTCTCATAAATTACAATTTTCCATTTTGTATTTCTGTAATAAAAGAATTTAAACTTTTTGCTCGTTTTTTAATGCTAACTTGAGTAGTAATTTGCCTGATGAAGGTTCAAACGACGTACTGTATTACACCGATATATATATTGACATAGGCAACTTTGACATAGGACAGATAATTTTTTTTATTACGCAGATCCTGTAAACGAGTATCTCTAAAACTGTGAAGCTGGTCGAATGTTCACGTGCTACTGTCGAGAGCATCTACAAAAAGAGGTAGGACAGGGAAACTACCACTAGGCGCTAAATGGTTGGACGTCCACGACTCTTCACAGAACGTGGGGTTCGGAGACCTGTCTGCTCTGTAAAGTCGGAGAGATGATGATCTGTGGCATCTCTGCTGAAAGAGCACAGTGCTGGTCCACGCACAGGTGCTTCGGGGCACACCGTTCATCGTATGTTGTTGAACATGCAGCTCCGCACCAGATCACCCGTACGTGTTCACATGTTGACCCAACAACATCGTCAATCACGATTGCAGTGGGAACGGAACCATTGAGATTCGACTTTCGTGTCAGCTCTTCGGGTGTACCACATTTTTGCCATATAGGTCGATGATCGTCTCCACAAACGCCGTCATCCAGATTAAGGGCTGCTCGAAACCAGCAGCGCGTTACAGACACTGACTGGTGGCAGCAATATTATGCCATGGGAAACATTCTCCTGCGCTTGCGTGGGACCTGTGGTAGTAATCCAAGACACCCTGACAGTTGCGAACCACCTGCATCCCTCCATACTTGATGCCTTCTCCGACGGCTATGTCATCTTCTCGGAGCCAGAACCGTGTTACAGTGGTTTGAGGAACACAATAGTGAACTCATGTTGATGTCTCGGCGACCAAATTCGCCTGAGGCAACTCCTACGGAATCCATCTGGGTCACTATCGGGCGTCATCACCGCGTACGCAAATCAGAGGCCCGTTATTTACTCGAATTATATGACCTGTGCGTAGACGTCTAATGCCACATATCTCCACAAACCTATCAACAAACTATCGGATCCCTCATACGCAGAATCACTAATGTACTTCGTTCCAAAGATGGGCAAACAAGCTATTAAGCAGAAGGTCATAATGTTTTGACTCATCAGTGTAGAATATAATGGAATGTAAGTTTTACAGAATTCTTCAAGTCAATTTTTATGAAGTATTGCATTTTTGAGTTGCGTCACTGTTGTTGCCTGCGTGCGATATGATTTAGAGAAAACTCTGGGCTGTACATTATTTTTCTGTTTCATACAAGCGTTATAGCATCCTTACTGTGTGAATATTTTAGTGGTCTTGTTTTCATTTTACAGATAACATTGCCTGAGAGACTAAGATAATTCGTTGACTGACATTGTCTCTCTCTGTACATATATCCTCTAGCTGTAGTATAAAATTATTATACCTTACACCAAAGACACCTATGAATGGACAACGCCACCTAAGGAAACTGTTACGTACAAACGCATTGTGCTGCCTAAAATCAAGCACAGTATGAAGTGTTTGCCTTGGCGTGGTAGGAAATTGCTAGAAAGGCTTGCGTCACTGTGAAAGAATAATCGGAAAAGCATAGAGGTCGAAATTTCTGTGCTACGTTACTGCCATTACAACACCCCGAGTTGCCATAAAAGTGCCTTTACAGTACCAAAACAAATAGGCATTGCTATCGAAATCTCAACGACGCTGGTACACCCGTTGCCGAATAACATTGGGCAGTTTGTTTTTACTTGGCGATGTGAAAGGGTAAATTTAAATAAGGGGAGAAGCGATATGCTGTGCTATTATGCAGGCTCCCACATTGCACTTATTGTTAGGAAGACGGCGCATGTAACAGTCTAAATCGGCGAAGCCATGACATGCACTCCAATTCATCATGCGTGCCGTGCGTCCAGAATGAAGCTTCAGAATGTATGCATGGCACCGTTCTGCTCATGCGATAGACATTTTAATCTTTTCCCACAGCGCGACTTGTCGCTCTTGTATTCATCGTCTCTCTGTAGCTTTAGGCATTGAAAGATTATGTAAATGTTTCAGCCTGTATTTTAGTGCATTACACAACGCGAATGGCAGTGTATCACTGACGCTCACGTTCCTATAATTTCGGATGGCCCCAACGTTAAACAGTTTCATCTGGTAAGTTGTCGACGCCGATGTCATGCTTCAGCACACGAGAGGCTAAAATTTCCAGACTGGGCGTTTTCCTATTATTTTCTACAGAACGCTTGTCCAGCGAGCATTGGTAGCATGCGAGAAATATGTGCTCTGCACTAGCAACTGCAAGTCTCAACTAATCAGCTACTAACTTTATTAAGACTGTAGTTCCACAGGAATATGATACTGCACAAATAACGAATGGAATTAAAAGACAGATAAACTAAAATATTAAATTAATCCATTATATCATCACCACATAAACCATGATACTAAGGTCTTATGTGCCCTCAGAATGTGTATCAAGCCCGTCTATACCACTCCACCTACATTGTATAATCAACACCAACATTGTCTGCCTCCGGTAGCTGAGTGGTCAGTGCGACAGAATGTCAATCCTAAGTGCCCGGCTTCGATTCCCGGTGGGGTCGGAAGTTTCTCCGCTCAGGGACTGGGTATTGTGTTGTCCTACTCATCATCATTTCATCCCCATCGACGCGCAAGTCGCCGAAGTGGCGAAAGATTTGCACCTGGCGAACGGTCTACGCGACGCGAGGCCCTAGTCACACGACTTTTTTAACACCAACATTAATTTGGCAGCCACTATACCACATTTAGTTGAAATAAATGAGTTACAAGGAGAAACACAGTATAATCACGTAATATATTAAAGATGTGACTGAAATTCACACGTAATTGTAAGTCTTCGTGCTTCAGTAGAATTACTATTTCACTATGGAAATTGGCAACAAATCCATAAACTTCTTACATCTCACCATTGACATCAGTACACACACACATTGTTTCAAAATTTACAGAAAAACAACAACTACAGACACAGTAATACCTTCTTGCTCACAACACCCCATAGCTCACAAACATGCAGCTTTCCACTCAATGGTACACCGTCTCATATCTATCCCCATGTCCAAAGATGATTTTAAAGCAGAGTTAGATACAATAAAATTTATTGTCTCAGCCAATGGCTACAATCCAGTACTTATTGACCACATCTTGCACAGAAAACAAAAACGGAAAATTATACCCCTCCTCTATGCCCCACCTGCTTCCCCATCCACTGTCTGCAAGAAATGGTGTACTCTACCATTTCTAGGTCAGGTATCACAGACTGTAGCCAAAGCACTGATATCCTGCAAGTATAGGGTTTCCTACTATGTCAGGAACACTACAGCCCAGTGTGTTTTTAATAGCAAAGACAAGATTCAGTTATTAGCCAACAGTGGGGTATACAAAATCACCTGTTCTGATTGTGACAAATTTTACATTGGTCAGTCAGGCAGAGACATATCAGCTAGGCTGGCTGAACATGAACGCAGCTGGAGGTTGCAGAATTCAGACTCTGCATTTGCTGAGCATGTACTGAGTGAGAGTCACAACTACCAGCCAGTCTCCCATGTACTTCACTTAGCAAACAAAGGCCATAAACTCAACCTGCTGGAAGCCCTGGAAATTAACAAACATCTTGCTCACTGTCCAGATCTCATCCTAAATGACCAGACACAACTCAACACTTCCCCTCTCCTAAACTTCATATAATCACCTTTGTTGTTCATTACTTCCCACACTCTCTCTTCCTACATATTCCCATTTTCCTGTAGTCATTAAGTTGTTTTATTTGTTGCAGTTGTCTTTGTATTCCACATATGCTGTAGTTTCAATAGTTAAGGGTTTGCTTTTAACTTGTACTTGCATTACTGTCCATGATTAACTCCCCTTGTAGTTGTCTTATCAAATACTGTTCATATTTTACTTTGCTCATTTATTTAATGTAAACTGGTATACAGCCACTGCTTTGATTACAATGTTAATGTTAAAATGCAGTACCATCACACTCTCAAACTGTAGGTTCCCTCAAACACCTCAATTTTCCTGCATTTACTAATTTCTGTTTATCTTATTGATATTGCTTAAGTTCCCCGTGTATTCTGTATTTACTTTGACAACTGTCTCTTCTTTTTTAATTGGTTGTGTATTACTCTCCATGTTTCATACCTCTTGATGCAGCCTTGTCTAGTACTAATTTTATCTTATTTTATTAGTTTTGTTTATTAATAGAAACTGTTATGTAGGCATGCTATTCCTATTTTGTGCTAAAAGTTTTCCTGTCAACTCCATTGTTATTTATGTACTGTTCAGTTTTTACTATTTCATTGCAAAGATGTTACTCACTGTATGTTTCTACTTCACTCAGATGTGTTACTTCTCTTCCAATGTTGTCCGCTAACATTTAACTTCTTTGGTGACAATACTCAGTAAATGTCTGAAGATGGCCTTGTAAGCCGAAAACCGGTTAGCAATAAAAATAATATTGTAGAACAAAAGCAAACTGGTGCTTTTCATTTATTATTATTCAAAATAGTCTTACCTCAACGGTATCTATTGAATTGTGTTTTTTTATATAGTGAATTTCATTACATTGATGTCGGTATCTCAGTCTTGTTCCAGTATTAGTTACAGCGGTTGAATAATATTTATGCAAAACATGTACAGTGCCTGTAAACAGTACACAGTAACTTACATCATATATACAATTCTTTTTATAGTGATGTTGGCCTAAGGAAACGACTCTAACATTCTGTTGTGCCTACAATGTAGCTGATCGCTTGCGTTTAATAATGGAACTATATGTTTTGAGAATGAAAACGTTGTCCAAGTAGGCTGTATTCTTTTTTTATCCGTGCTATATCCGTACTATTTGTTTTATAGCTGTTAATATTCTAGCATGGAAACAATGAAGACAGTCGTTTCTAAAATAATGTTTTCCATAAATTCAACTTCGTAATTTGTTATCTGTGCACCATTCCTGCGTATGCTCGGTAACATCTATGTCCTATACTTTCCGGAGTCTGCAAACACCACAATCAGAATTTTGTCGATATAAGCCACAAATGCAATGGTGAATCCTACTTTACCCACGAACTGTAGCTGTGGATCAACTGCTAACTTCCAGAAAACGGCGCATATATTTCCATCCAGACGGCTCCAAGGCACATGGCATCTACTAGGTCTCCACATGGTATCGAGCACCACAGATTCATCGACTACACGGTTAGGAGACAGTACGCCAACTGGACACAGCGATTCGACAACTACTTCCACAGCAGTACCATTCAAACCTGAGTGAGTGTCAGTACTCCAGACATGTAGAAAGCTTCTTTGTGCTGATGTCTGATTTAGATAAGCAATTACTTTAGCTCATGTTAACGTCAGAAAGTACTGAAATACTGATTTTGTGCCTGTGATTACTTGTGAAACATTATCACCTATATCCTCAGGTTTGTTGTGCATTTCTGTATGAATATGTACGAAATTTATCCGTGTGCTATGACTTGACTTTTGTAAAACAACTTCCGTATTTCTACTTCGCAAGCATGCCACAAAATGTGCTTTTTTCTGTGTACCAGAAACGAATGACTTTCCACAGGTGTTAACATTGAGCCCTTATTTTCATTTCTGAGTAACAGCAACTACAAACGCAAATGTTGAATCCATACCTGATTGTGTGTATTATTTCTGAAGTCAACATCCATTTTCCTCAACACATACTAATCGTACAGGGATGAATGAGATAGCGTTGAAGTTTTTTTAACCGGCTTCTGACACCGCATATTTGCGCTAAAACTTAATATTTATAGTAAATTTTAACAAGAAAGAGACCTTTAATTGTCATATCCAAAAGGGCATCGTAGATTTACTGCTTCATACCTATGTTTTACAAAGCTAACTAATCAGTTACGAATAAGATACCCGCTTTTCATATTATCTTATTAGAAATACCATTTTATTTGTTTTACAGTACTTATTAACTGGATAATTTTGTATGCAGCATTCTCATACATAATGACCTTCACCACTGTGGTAATCCGTTATCTCTGATCGTCGTTCAAATTGGCTTTTCTAAACGAATATTCTTTTCGGAACGACAATGTATTTGTCATTGTCGCCTTTGATTGCGATTTCCCTGTTGCCACTGCGCCCTAACGTGCTTGCTGTAACTGACAATGTTTGTCGAGTTAAAATTATAGGTTACGTGACTCTACTGAAGTATCTGGTCCCTGCCCGTCGCACAAGCCGGGACAAACTTTCCAGATAAAAACATTTTTTAAAAAGGTTCAAATGGCTCTAAGCACTATGGGACTCGACATCTGAGGTCATGAGTCCCCTAGACTTAGAAACTACTTAGACCTAACTAACCTTAGGACATCACACACATCCATGCCCGAGGCAGGATTCGAACCTGCGAACGTAACAGGCGCGCGGTTCCGGACTGAAGCGTCTAGAACCGTTCGGCCACCGCGGCCGGCCATTCTGAGTCCGAAACACATTTTTGGACACGTAAAAATGTGCATACAAGGATGCATCATAAATTCATGATTATTATTTCAGGTCGTTCGGTTCATTTTTAAAGATTTTTGTTTCTTGTGTCTCAACACTACTTTTATCCCAACGACTACACTTATTCCAAATACTGTCATTATTTAAAACTATAAAGTAGCAAAAGTTTCACACGGATCCATTGGTACAGAGTGGAGAGCAGAAATGTGTTGCCCAACATGCAAGAAGAATTGCATCCCTTTAATAGCTGTGTTTGTTCTTTCATGTTATAAGTTGTGCGATATTAAATGTTTCCGTGTAAGAAGGATACGCCGTATGATGAAAATTGTAACAATGGAAAATCAAAATCATTAGAAGAACCCCAAGCTCCCGGTTCAGACAATACAAAGTGGATCGGAATTACGGTGATAATTAAAGCGTAAATATCGAGAAGACTGTGAAGTCGTTCTGAAGACTGGAGAGAGAATTTCGTCGTAAGGCAACGCTGTTCCTTCTCGTTTGAATTCCGTGCATATGGGCGTCGCAGATGACGTCAGGATGCACGATGACTCGTGGCTTGGGTCATTAATGCTGCCGACGTCTGCAGTGCGCACTGCAGCGGAAAAGCGGATAAGCCTGCAGCTTCTCCGCTTATCCAGTTGTGACCGAACGTTACATCATAACCCAACACAACATATGCTACTGCACTGATAACTTCTGTGTGTCTACAAAGGTTAAAAGTAGTTCAAATAGTCAACCAGTCGTTAATCTCTTCTGTTTGTGGATTTGGTTGTAGGACTACCACGACCAGGTGCCACAAACTAGTAAATGCAGGAGAGGACGAGTCTGTAGTTCTTTAAGAAGGCCACATAGGACTATCACTTTAGAGCTGTCGTTCATTCGAGATTATGAGCATTAAAAATAATCTGCAGTATGTTACTAAAATGCTATACCGGGATACCAGCTGCAGCGCAGGGGCAACAAAAATTCGATTTTTGATATTACACGTAATTATTGACCGAATTTAAAATTAAAATGTTGTCATAATGTACTCATTAAGAGGTATCATCTTATGTTAAAAGTTTAACACAATAAGACAAGTATTACAGTTAGAAATTGTGTGTTTGTATTGAGGCAGCATAACTGACGGCACGCAAATACACGGACTTCATCTATCCAATACTTGAGATTGAGATTGAGAGCACTTAACGACTTCCAATAAAGATTACATATAATTCAAAACATTTACGTAACTTTTCCCTGTAACACTCCCACAAAATTCTGAAAGAAAAGTAGTTTATAGGTTACTACATTTTCGCTCTTCATGCAGGTAAACTTTTTAATTTATTCCGTCTTTATTACTAATTATATTCATAACACAGTTTACAGATAGTATTCGTATATATCTCTAAATGTCACTGCAAAATTATATCATTGTACGACAAATAGTTCAGGAGATATAACGTCATAAAAATTGAGATGCGTGAAAAACTAAATTTTACTTACAATGGAGCGCAAATTACCAAGTTCATATTCATAAGGTGTTACATAACAAGAGCACTTAGCAAGTTTCAACAAACTTCAAGCATAATTTCAAACCTTTCCTAATTTTTTTCGCTTACATGCTTCAAGGCAAATATTTGACACATTAACTCATTTGTGAAGTAATGAGATGTCTGAAGTTTTTTTATAAATGAGAGTTAGAGTTCTTAGGAGTCGGCGGTTACTGGTAAAATCACTTTTCAATGAATATTCAGTGCTGGTTAACAGTTTGGAAACGGGATATAGATCATAAGGTTACTGTTGCTACTTTCGAATAAAAAGGTGCGATGTCTCAGGTAGTCACTAGAATAGTTAAATATTTTAGAGCAATGGGTGTATTCAGGTTTCCATTACGTATACAAGAAAAATGTCCAATAGCAGAATGAGGCTTAGAAACATAGAATCCATCTTGATAATGATGTGTAATAAATTTCGTGAGGTGGTTGAATGCAAGTATTTTCTTGTGGTCTGTACAGGGTGCATCATAATTAGCAGAAAATCTAAGGCTACACGTTAACAGAAGTAAGAACGTTTCAGTAAACATGTGTCCGCAAACTAGCGATTTGCGAGATAGTTGGTAACGTGTAGTTACGAGACTTCACTGACTTCAGAATGAACTCGATTAGCACCCCATCTAACTGGGGGCAATACTATTTCAGCACGCTATATGTTGCGATTTACTGTACACTCATACTATTTGATGGAAGTTTTCCAAGTGCCTGGATGCATCTCTTCACACGTCTCTACAATTATCACCTCGTCAATCTTAACAAGTCATAACAATCCTCTGCCTAACTCCTTAAATTGGAGCGCTGTACACTTCACTTTTGAGATGTCCCCAGACAGAAAAGTCAGGTACAGATTCTGCACGCCCTATCTGTCTTAGACCACAATACCACGTTAGTTGACGTCTTACAGCAACTGGGAAATGTGCCTCCGATGCCTTATCGATGACCACCATAACTGTACTTATAGCCCTCTTTGTACTGATTAGGAGTGTACTTCATACTGAAGCCAGGATGACACGTAACCAAACATTAGCAATTATCTCGTACACTTGAGGACAAATGTTTACTGGAAAGTTATCGTACGCTTTCACAGGCATCATGGACCAAGGAAACACCACGTTCAACTATCGGATACTACAATGTTTTCAAGGTACAATCAGAACCATGGTAGATTGCACAGAGATGCTGTACAAACTCAAAAACGTAAATGAGAGCTAAACAGAAAAGAAGAAGCTCTGAAAGCGTACAGTGTGTGGGCCCTACTACACTACTGGCCATTAAAATTGCTACAACAAGAAGAAGTCTAGATGATAAACGGGTATTCATTGGACAAATATATTATATTAGAACTGTCATGTGATTACAATTTCACGCAATTTGAGTGCATAGATCCTGAGAAATCGGTACCCAGAACAACCACCTGTGGCAGTAATAAGGGCCTTGATTTTCCTGGGCATTGAGTCAAACAGAGCTTGGATGGCGTGTACAGGTACAGCTGCCCATGCAGCTTGAACACGATACCACAGTTCATCAAGAGTAGTCACTGGCGTATTGTGGCGAGCCAGTTGCTCGGCCACCATTGACCAGACGTTTTCAATTGGTGAGAGATCTGGAGAATGTGCTGGCCAGGACAGCAGTCGAACATTTTCTGTATCCAGAGAGCATTGTCCTGCTGAAATGTAGGGTTTCGCAGGGATCGAATGAAGGGTAGAGCCACGGGTCGTAACACATCTGAAATGTAACGTCCACTGTTCAAAGTGCCGTCAATACGAACAAGAGGTGACCGAGACGTGTAACCAATGGCACCCCATACCATCACACTGGGTGATACGCCAGTATGGCGATGGCAAATACACGCTTCCAATGTACGTTCACCGCGATGTCACCAATCACGGATGCGACCATCACGATGTTGTAAACAGAACCTGGATTCATCCGAAAAAATGACGTTTTGCCATTCGTGCACCCAGGTTCGTCGTTGAGTACACCATCGCAGGCGGTCCTGTCTGTGATGCAGCGTCAAGGGTAACCACAGCCATGGTCTCCGAGCTGACAGTCTATGCTGCTGCAACCGTCGTCGAACTGTTCGTGCAGATGGTTGTTGTCTTGCAAACGTCCCCATCTGTTGACTCAGGGATCGGGACGTGGCTGCACGATCCGTTACAGCCATGTGGAAAAGATGCCTGTCATCTCGACTGCTAGTGATACGAGGCCATTGAGATCCAGCACGGTGTTCCGTATTACCCTCCTGAAAACACCGATTCCATTTGCTGCTAACAGTCATTGGATCTCGACCAACGCGAGCAGCAATGTCGCGATACGATAAACCGCATCTGCGATAGGCTACAATCCGACCTTTATGAAAGTCGGAAACGTGATGGTATGCATTTCTCCTCCTTACACGAGGCATCACAACAAGGTTTCACCAGGCAACGCTGGTCAACTGCGGTTTGTGTATGAGAAATCTGTTGGGAACTTTCCTCATGTCAGGACGTCGTAGGTGTCGCCACCGGTGCCAACCTTGTGTGACTGCTCTGAAAAGCTAATCATTTGCGTATCACAGCATCTTCTTCCTGTCGGTTAAATTTCGCGTTTGTAGCACGTCAACTTCGTGGTGTAGCAATGTTAATGGCGAGTAGTGTACTAAGTAAACGGCACCAACTCTTCTGGAGTTGTAGTTGAGGTCTTCTGTCAGAAGATGTGCTTGATCCAGCCCTCCACGTTACTCTATCCTGTGCAGACCTCTTCATTTCCAAATAACTACTGCAACCTACATCCATTTCAACCACCGCACTGTGTTTATCCCCTGAATTATCTATAATTATTCTCCTTCCATTACCAAACTGACGGTTTCTACATGCTTCAAGATGTGTCTTATCCTTTCTGTTAATCGAGTTGTGCCATAAATTTCCATTTCCCCCAATTCTCTTCAGTGCGTCGTTAGTTACTCTATATACCCACCTAATCTTTAGCATTCTTCTGTATCACCGCATTTCAAAAGCTTCCATTATCTTCTTGTTTTAACTCCTTATCGTTCAAGTTTCCCTTCCATACAAAGCTACAATTCATACAAACATCTTCAGAAAAGACTTCCTAACGTTTAAATTTATATTCGATATTAAAAAGTTTCTCTTTCTTAGAAGTGTTTTCCGCTCTATAGTCAGTGAGCCTTATATGTCCTCTCTACTTTAGGCATCTTCATTTACTTTGCTGACAAAATAACTAAACTCATCTACTACTTTTGGTGTCTCATTTCGTAATGTAGGACCCTCTGAATTTCCTGATTTAATTCGACAACATTTCATTACCGAGTTTTACTTTTGTTGACATTCATATTATAACCTGTTTTCAATGCACTGTTCATTCCATTCAGCTTCTCTTCCAGGTCCATTGCTGTCTCTGACAGAATTACAATGTTATCGGCAAACCTCAGATATTTTATTGCTTCTCTCTGAATTATAACTCCCTCTATAAATTACTTCCTGGATTTCTTTACTGCTTGCTCAATGTACAGACAAATACGCAGGCGATAGGCTACAATGCTGTCTCACTCACTGCTCAACCACTACTTACCTTTCATATCCTTCGACTCTTATAGTGTAAGTCTGGTTTCTGTAAAAGTTGTAAATAACGTTTTGCTGCCTGCATTTTATCCCCGTTACTTTCGGAATTTTGAAGAATGTATTCCAGCCAATATTGGCAAAAGATTTCTCTAAATCTATAAACGCTATGAATGTAGGTTTGCGTTTCTGCAACCTGTCTTCTAAGGTAAATCGTAGGGTCAGCATTGCCTTGCGTGCTCTTACATTTCTCTGGAACTCAAATAAGTCTAATGTTCCCTGAAGTTCTTTTCTACCAGGCTTTCCGTTCTCCAGTAAAAAATGTGGGTCGTTATTTTGCAAGCATGACTTATTAAACAGATCGTTTGGAAATATTCACACTTGTCAGCACATGTATTCTTTGTAATTGGAATTATTAGATTCTTCCTGAAGTCTGAGGGTATTTCGCCTGTGTCATATATCTTGCACCAGATAAGGAATAATTTCTATCATGGCTGGCTGTTCCAAGGATCTCAGTAATTGTGAGGGAATGTCATCTGCTCCATGGACTTCGTTTCGCCTTAAGTCTTCTAGTGCTCTGTAAATTTCTTCTCGCCGTGTCATATCTCCCTGCTTATCTTCGTCTACTTTCTCTTCCCAATCTATAATATTGCCTTAAAGTTCTTGTATAGTCTTTGTATACATTCTTTCCATCTTTCAGCTTTTCCTTCCTTGCTTAGTATTTAATTGCCATGTGGGGACATGATATTCATACAGATGCTTCTATTTTACTCAAAGTCCTCTTTATTTTTCGATAATGCATCATATTTCTTTCCCCTAGATATGCATGCTTCTACATCCTTGCATCTCTTGTCTTGACATTCCTGCTATGTCATTTTGCCCTTCTTGTTGATCACATATTTTTAGAATTAGGTATTCCCTTTTTCCTGTTTCATTAGCTTCACCTTCATATCTCCTTTTTTCGTCGATTACATTGAATAACTTTTGCACTATCCAAGGATTTATACTGGGCTTTGTTGTTTTCCCTACTTGATCCTCTGCTTCCTTCACTAATTCACCTTTCAATTGTTTTCTTTACTTCTGTTTCTTTCAGTCGTTGCTTGATCCTCCGTTAGAAACTCTCGAGAACCTTTGGCTCTTTCAACTTATAGGGGTCCCATCTTCTTAATTTCTTACCTTTCTGTAGTTTCCTTAGTTTTCCTCTGCAGTTCATAACCAGTAAATTGTGGTCAGATTACATATCAGCCTTTGGAAATGTTTTGCAGTTTAAAATTAATTTCGAAATCTCTGTCTTACATAATCCAATCTGTTTGAAACATTGCTGCGTCTCCAGGTCTCTACCACAGAAACAATTTTCTTTCATGACACTTTAAACCAAGTATTAACAATCATTAAATTATGGTCTGTATAGAATTTTACCAGGTGGCTTCCTCTTTCACTGCTTTCGCCTATTTCATGTTCTCGTACTATTTTTGCCCTCTTTCTTTTCCTACTATCGAATTCGATTCCTCATCATAATTAAATTGTAATGGTCCCGAGTTTGGGTCTCGGTACGGCACACCGTTTTAATCTGCCAGGAATTATCATATCAGCGCACACTCCGCTGCAGAGCGAAAATAAATCTGGAAATTAATAATTCCCTTGTCTCATCACACATTCTTTCAATCTCTTCCTCGTCTGTGGAGCTGGATGGTATATAAACTTGTACTACTGTAATGGGTATGGCTTCATGTCTATCACGGCAACTATATTGCGTTTAGTATGCTGTTCATAGACGCTTATCCGCGTTCCTGTTTTCTTATACTTTGATAGAATTCCTCCTGCATGAACTCTACTTGATTTTGTATTTATAACCCTGTATTCACACGAGCAGAAGACTTTTTTTTCATCACTGCATTTCACTGATTTGCGCTACACCTAATTCAACCTATTCATTTCCATTTTTAAATTATCTGTCTTGCCTACCCTACTGAGGGATCTAAAATTCCACGCTCCGACTCGAAGAATGCCAGTTTTGTTTTTCCTGATGACAAAATCCTCAGCAGAAGTTCCCGACCAGAAATACGAATGGAGGATCCTTTTATCTTCGGAATGTTTTACCCAAGAGAATGCCGTCATCGATCAACCATACTGCAGAGCTGCATACCCTAGGGAACAATTATGGTTGCAGTTTCCGCTTGTTTTCAGCCGTTCACGGAACGAGTACAGAAAAGGCATGCTGGCTAATGTTACAAGGCCAGCCAGAACAGACTAGAGATGGGCAAACTCGTTCATCCTTGGGAACTAGTTCACTGCTGATCGTTCTTTTTTGGGAACCGTTCATTTTTACTCGTTCACCGTTCATTTGTGCTTGGTATATGGTTCTTACGAAAAACTGAAAACTAGTCGTGTAGGAGGGCACCAAGAGGGGGTACTTGCCTCCGCCGTGGATTATAAAGTTTTTATTCATTACAGAATTCTTACACACTTTTGAAAGTAATTTCTGTGATTCTGCAGAACCTCTCGTTTAGCCAACTGTAGCGTTGTGTGGCTGATCGCAGGGAAATAATATAGGATGGTGCACGGAAAACCGGCCCCGAGTACAGACTGCTCGCCAATTATGGACGATGTGTTGCCCGTTACGAGCAGACATCACAAACAGATAAACATGTAGTAATTAGGCAGTGAAGAAATAACAAGCTAATGCAAGCAACAATTGCGAAACAATCGATGACGATGTGTAGAGAGCTGGATAAGAGAACATGAAAATCTCACGCGACGCGCATGGGCTGTAGCTCATGTAGTCTTGTAAGCCTGTTGGTGGCTGTTTCCCAACTTAAAAGACCACAAGTGTCTTGTACAAAATTCTTCGTTTCGATTTCCACTACACAGCTATGCTACGTTGTAAACAATAATCGTTCACACCCTATATATACTACACGTTATCTCTGAGCATAAAATATAATGTGGTTTTCTCATCATACTTGCGTCACACGCTTAGTAAAAACTAGGTTTTTATGTTGCATTATTAAAGTTAATGCAGCAATAATAATAATAATAATAATAATAATAATAATAATTAAAATTAATTCGCAGTAATAAAGTTTTTGGTTTGGGAGTTCCTTCTGAACAAATGTTTTTGAGATATTAAGTAAATACGATTTTATGGCAATCTATGTCTTTTCAAATGGAGAGGCACCGCTTTTCCTACTGAGCCAAAATGACCCACAGCCCACTTTTTTTTTTTTTTCAAAGAAACCTAACCAGCAGGTAATGCAAATTGGAAACAGCCAAACTTAAAAATAATTAGAGCCTTCCTAAATGTAATGTTTTGTGTATGAAAGTTACACGAAAATCGTTTTATATGAATTTTCTTACACTAAAAATTAAGCAAATTATTGAAAGTTAGTTGCTAAATCAATTCGATGAAACCAAAAAATGCCGCGTGGGATTAGTCGAGCGGTCTAAGGCGCTGCAGTCATGGACTGTGTCGCTGGTTCCGGCGGAAGTTCGAGTCTTCCCTCGGGCATGGGTGTGTCTGTTTGTCCTTAGGATAATTTAGGTTAAGTAGTGTGTAAGCTTAGGGACTGATGACCTTAGCAGTTCAGACGTAGAAGATTTCACACACACATTTGCACAAACCAAAAAATATATCAATAACAAAAAAAATCTTGCCTTGTTATAAGTATGTCTTCTGCTGTTCATCGATATAACGAAGTGAGCTGATATGCCCTTTTGTTACCTGAAAAGACGTACCTATTAGATACATCGTAATTTTTATGTTATTTACGTAAGTATAAAATACTTTTTGATTACGGGTCGTGGACGCCGAATAGCCAGAACCAAGTGCAAGAACAGTTTGGAACACATAAAAAATGGGCGAGCGCAGTGAATGAAACGAACAACTGGATGCTGAGCAACTAGGAGCAGTCAGCAGTCGGAAGTGGAACTGAGACAGGTGGTCATTGCGAAGAACGACGAGTGCGGCCGAGGCTGGAACGAGAACTGCCGAAGTGACCGCCGCGACCGAAGTGAACTAGTGAACTATGATCCGATCGTTCCTCGTTCCCGGGAACTATAAGTAGACCGCCGCGACCGAAGTGAACTATGTACCGATCGTTCCTTGGAATTCGTTCTTCGGTCCTTTCGGTCACCTTGGTGAACCGTTCCTTTGTAGCCGTTCGTTCGCGAACTACCCATCTCTAGAACAGACGTGCAGAAATCGAGACGTGCTGAAATGGCTGTTTCCCCTCTTCAACAAAAAAAAAAAAGGCTCTGAGCGCTATGGGACTTAACATCTGAGGTCATCATTCCCGCTGGACGGAGTGGCCGTGCGGTTCTAGGCGCTACAGTCTGGACCCGAGCGACCGCTACGGTCGCAGGTTCGAATCCTGCCTTGGGCATGAATGTGTGTGATGTCCTTAGGTTAGTTAGGTTTAATTAGTTCTAAGTTCTAGGCGACTGACGACCTCAGAAGTTAAGTCGCATAGTGCTCAGAGCCATTTGAACGATCATCATTCCCCTAGAACTTAGAAACTTAAACCTAGCTAACCTAAGGACATCACACACATCCATGCCCGAGGCAGCATTCGAACCTGCGGCCGAAGTGGTCACGCGGTTCCAGACTGAAGCCCCTAGAAGCGCTCGGCCACATCGGACGGCTCCCCTCTTCAGGTACCATATGCTACTCTGGCTTCTCCGCAGAGACTCCCTCCCTTGTGTTTGCACCTACGGTATCGTTGAGACATTTCGACAAGGTCAGTGGTTCATAGCGGGCCTCTGCAATACAAGCTCCACAACACACGTCGGCGTGAATCTGCAGAATTTAGCAGCGGTTTGCCGACGTCACGACCCGACCGTTTCGCGCTTATGTATAAAGAGTTCGGCTTGCTGAGCTTTTCTAAACTGAAAATTAAGTACGCCTTTGTAGATTTTGAAGGTGATTCCAGCATTATGAGGCAAAACATTACACAATGAAGCGTGCCTTAGATCACGGCCTAGTACCCATAAAACCAAAATCACCAAGAAGTAGATTTACTTTTACCTTCATTTCAAAGATGGTTGAACATAGCTGTTTCCTGTCGTAAAGAGTATTCAAAAGATGTTTCAGACAAAAAACGCGTACAATGCATATCGTGTCGGCGGTATAAAACTTTTTTTGAGCGTTGTGGCAGACGTGGTACATACAAAGGTTGTTACTGCAGGTTTTGCCTCGTTCAAAACCTGTAGGAAGGCTTCCCTGCAGATCGCAGTGTCGCGTGCCAGCTGACGGAGGTGGGCCGTGTTTAGGCGCGGCGCCGGTCGCAGCCTTATTGGCAGCGTGTGCCGCCTTTCCGATGTGCCGCACGTACTTTGGGTCCCCGAACTTCCGGAGCCGTCCCGCTAGCCGGCCCAACCCGCTCGCGGAATCCCTGCATTCTGCCTGCCCACTCTCGCATACCCCTCTGCTAACATTTCCTAATTTCTTTTCCACGCGTTCTAAACGATCACTCGATTCTGTCGAATGTTACCAGCAGCACTGTAGCTCAACGTTATGGACTGTACACGATAAGAGCAAATTAGACACCAAAAGCCGACCCGTTAACTTTTATTTTAATGTTGTAGTAGTTCATAGTAAGTAAATACCTGAAACGAAAGCTAGGGTGCGAGCGTTAAGCCCGCTTCGCGCGGCATCCAACGTCCTACGCGCTTACATGGTCCCCTTTACGCTGCTGAACGCTCAGAAATGATCCAATTTGTTCACACAGTGCGTGAGCCGTGACGTGCTCATATGCGACCGCAGCGCGCTCCAGTGGCAACTGGCAACTACAGATGACCCCCGCGAGCTATACACTAGTTCTCGGAATAGCCAAGGGCAAATTAGCTTCTCTCTTTGTCAATGACACAACATAGTGCCTCCACGCGAAAATGGTTACTGTCATATTTTTTACTTTTGACGTTTTGCGGTCATTGCTCTTCGTTAAATGCATCTATCAATACACGTAATTGTTCCCGTGTACTAACAAGGGAACCTCCCCATCGCACCCCCCTCAGATTTAGTTATAAGTTGGCACAGTGGATAGGCCTTGAAAAACTGAACACAGATCAATTGAGAAAACAGGAAGAAGTTGTGTGGAACTGTGAAAAAATAAGCAAAATATACAAACTGAGTAGTCCACGGGTGTGATAGGCAACATCATGGACAAAGTCAGCAGAGGAAAGTTGTGGTCCCGTGATACCGTGAGCAGCTGCCGAATGAGAGGTCCTTGGTTCAAGTCATCCCTCGAGTGAAAATTTTATTTTCTTTATTTTTGCATAGTTATTATCTGTCCGTTCGTTCATTGACATCTTTGTTCACTGTAATAAGTTTAGTGTCTGTGTTTTGCGACCGCATCGCAAAACCGTGCGGTTAGTAGACGAAAGGATGTGCCTCTCCAATGGGAACCGAAAACATTTGATCGCAAGGTCATAGGTCAACTGATTCCTCCACAGGAAAACACATCTGATATATTCTATACGACACTGGTGACGGCATGTGCGTCACATGACAGGAATATGTTGTCGACCCACCTAACTTATACACTTGGCGAAGGGGTAAAAAGATTCTTCTACCTTGCCCGATTTAGGTTTTCTTGTGGATGTGATAATCACTCCCAAAAAAGTGATGAAAACATAAGAGTTTGTCACATAAACTGAAAATAAAAAATTAAACTTTTCACTCGATGGAAGATTTGGAACAAGGACCTTTCGTTCCGCAGCTGCTCACGTTACCACGATACCACGGCGCTCCTGCGTTCCCAGTCTCCTTGACGTTGCTTATCTTCCCATGAACTACTCAGTTTGTATATTTTGCTTATTTTTTCACAGTTCCACTCATCTTCTTCCTGTTTTCTCAATTGATTTGTTTTCAGTTTTTCAAGGCCTATCCACTGTGCAAAAACAGACATAATGTCTTGTGGGATAACGCTATCCACTGTGCCAACGTATAACTAAATCTGAGGGGGGTGCGATGGGGAGGTTCCCTTGTAAGTAGCCACAGTGCCCTGTCCCCCCCCCCCTCTCTCTCACTCACTCTCTCTCTCTCTCTACATCCATACTCCGTAAGCCACCTGACGGTGTGTGGCGGAGGGTACCTTGAGTACCTCTATCGGTTCTCCCTTCTATTCCAGTCTCGTATTGTTCGTGGAAAGAAGGATTGTCGGTATGCCTCGGTGTGGGCTCTAATCTCTCTGATTTTATCCTCATGGTCTCTTCGCGAGATATACGTAGGAGGGAGCAATATACTGCTTGACTCCTCGGTGAAGGTATGTTCTCGAAACTTCAACAAAAGCCCGTACCGAGCTACTGAGCGTCTCTCCTGCAGAGTCTTCCACTGGAGTTTATCTATCATCTCCGTAACGCTTTCGCGATTACTAAATGATCCTGTAACGAAGCGCGCTGCTTTCCGTTGGATCTTCTATATCTCTTCTATAAACCCTATGTGGTACGGATCCAACACTGGTGAGCAGTATTCACGCAGTGGGCGAACAAGAGTACTGTAACCTACTTCCTTTGACTTCGAATTGCATTTCCTTAGGATTCTTCCAACGAATCTCAGTCTGGCATCTGCTTTACCGACGATCAACTTTATATCATAATTCCATTTTAAATCACTCCTAATGCCCACTCCCAGATAATTTGTGGAACTAACTGCTTCCAGATTCTCTCTCTCTCTCTCTGTACTGAATCGAGAAGCGACCTACATGTAACGTAGGTGTCAAGCTTCATATTGCTCTACGCATTCGGAAAGACTGTGCACCGTGCGCTTCCCCAGTTCTGAAAACAGAAGTTCGTCACTTTGCAAAATGGCTCTGAGCACTATGGGACACAACTTCCGAGGTCATTAGTCCCTTAGAACCTAGAACTAGTTAAACCTAACTAACCTAAGAACGTCACACACATCCATGCCCGAGACAGGATTCGAACCTTCGACCGTAGCGGTCTCGCGTTTCCAGACTGCAGCGCCTAGAACCGCACGGCCACTTCGGCCGGCGTCACTTAGGACGTTGCCACTCAAATTACATCGAATGTGATGACAGCTTCAGTACTGTTGAACTTGAAATTCGGAGGCTGTAATTCCCAGAAACTGAACTAAGGTACAGAGAAAAATTTCGCTGCAGGCGTTAGTATAAATTTAAGAGAATTTGGTTCGTTCAGAGCCACAGAGAGATGGCCAAGGTACAAAACAGGAAGCTCTTCGCACAGTATACTTTGAGGAGATTGAGTAGGATTATACAACTAAATATTTATGGCTACGCTACCATCAACTTGTTTTTGAAGGACAAATTGCAGTGAGTACAGTGTGAAACATAGTTATGGATCAGTAGCTACATCCTTATCACCAACAATACGTGCAAGCAATGTGCCTAAATAGTACTGAATCCAGGGCTCAGTTGTAATGCATGGCCGGCCATTGTGGCAGAGCGGTTCTAGGCGCCTCAGTCTGGAACCGCGCGATCGCTACGGTCGCAGGTTCGAATCCTGCCTCGGGCATGGATGTGTGTTATGTCCTTAGGTTAGTTAGGTTTAAGTAGTTCTAAGTTCTGGGGGACTGATGACCTCAGATGTTAAGTCCCATAGTGCTCAGAGCTATCTGAACCATTTTTTGGAAGGTGTCATCACCATATTGAATTCCAGCATTACCGACGGAGGGCGCCACGAACTTGTAAGTCATTTTCAGTCAGATGTCCGGATAATTTTGGTTACATAGTGTACATGACACTATTTTGCAACACAGTCACCAAGTCGCCGTATACAAAGGCCAGAGTGTTCTACCAATCGTTCGGTTAATCGAAAATAGAAATCCGCTCCTTGACCATAGAACCATTCGGGAACCGCTGGGTGAATGCCATCCTCGTTGGAAAATCTCTTTGCCCCCACATGTTCCTTCAGCTTACCGAAAAGAAGGAAATGGCATGGTGCAAGAGCTGGACAGTAAGGCAGATGCTTTCAATCCTTCCATCTACAACTTTGAAGCAAACCTTGTCTTTTGCGTGACGTGTGATGTGTTGCATTGTGGTGCAGGAGACTAACGCCTTTTGCTTAATTTCTCAAGCCTGTTTTTCTTTATGGTGTTGCGCTGCGGGCTGTGTTGCACGCAAAGTATCGACATTAATGGTATGTCCTTTGTTATTATCTCTGTGTACACAGGTCCTCCACAGTACGAGAAAACGTTGGCCACGAGCTTCCCTGTTGATGGAACGTTGCATTTCTTCCGTACAGGCGAGGAGGCTGGCCTCTATTCCATAGCCGCTGTCTTTGTTTCAAGTATGAAGTGCCTCCTCGCCCGTAATGATGCAGTTTAGAAAATCAGTGCGTTCCACGGAGTGACACTCAACGAAGGCCAGAGACGCTATAAAACTTGCGCCTTTGTGTGCAGGTGCCAGTGGTCGCGAAACCCAGCGTGAACGCAATATCCGATACTGCAGACGATCTGGGACGGTGGATTGAGCTCCATCTATTGAGATGTGTATATGCTGAGCGATGTCCGCTATAGCCACTCTGCGGCTGGTGCAAATCAGTCCTTCGACTAGCTGGACATACTGATTTGTGCTCGATGTTGATGGCCCTCCTTCCTGATCAGCGACACCCAAGCCAGTGCGGGTTTGGTGTAATTGTTGGCACCATTCCACTACGGCTGGACACGACATTGCATTTGGTTTATATGTCACCACCAGAATTTCACACTCAACCTCGTGCAACTTTTGTGTCACAAGAATCTCGCAGTCCTGCGCACTTCAACTCTGGAACACATTTCCAGGTTGAAATGGCTCTGAGCATTATGGGACTTAACATCTGAGGTCATCAGTCCCCTAGAACTTAGAACTACTTAAACCTAACTAACCTAAGGACATCACACACATCCATGGCCGAGGCGGGATTCGAACCTGCGACCGTAGTGGTGGCGCGGTTCCGGACTGAAGCGCCTAGAACCGCTCGGCCACAACGGCCGGTCACATTTCCAGCTGTCACGCCATTTCACTCATACACTGTAATGTACCTGTTATACGTTACAGTTCATAGCGTAGAGACGGGTGTCTGAAGATGGTGTCGTTTTAAACAATCTGACCATTAATTAAGCTACATGGAATTTTTTTCCTGTACTGTAATTTCATTCCATCGTCCTGATGGGCGAATGTGGACTGACAACGATACCTCGTCGCTCTTCAACCGAGAGCATTTATAAAAAATACACAAGATTAAATTTTAAATAATAAACAAATTATAAATTAACATTTTTAAATTATTAATAAGGATTATTGGATGCTGATACTAATGCAAATGCAAAAAAAGTTCGAAAATAGAAGCTTTATTGCCCAGATTTCAGTTGATACATATCCTGATTACTGGTTTCGACAAAGTTATACTGCCATTTTCAAATAATCGGATACGTGAATTATAAGGCCAATAAATGTGGCACATTGCCATCTGGCAATTAAAAACAGGGTTCAAAATGGTTCAAATGGCTCTGAGAACTATGGGACTCAACTGCTGAGGTCATTAGTCCCCTAGAACTTAGAACTAGTTAAACCTAACTAACCTAAGGACATCACAAACATCCATGCCCGAGGCAGGATTCGAACCTGCGACCGTAGCGGTCTTGCGGTTCCAGACTGCAGCGCCTTTAACTGCACGGCCACTTCGGCCGGCTTAAAAACAGGGAAGTGAATCTGCTGTCTGATGTGTATGTATTGATAAACCCCTCACCTTACCATTAAGCTGAACCGCACAGCTTTACTGTCTGTTAACACGTATCCGATGATCTGAAGATATCAATATAACTTTGTCGAAACTAGTAATGAGGGTATGTATCAACTGCGATCTGGGCAATAAAATTTCTGTTTTGGAAGTTTTTTACACTCATGTACAGATCGCACGCTTAGTGACAATGTCAGGTAATTACACTATAAAAACTGTTTCTCGGTTATTGAAGACAAATATTCAAGTTGCTCTTTATAAAATTAAACTAAGCGTTTAACTGTAGGACGTAGACGTGAAAAGGGAAAGTAGGTCGTGAATATGTGACCTCATCTGCGGGAAAGACGTAGATGTTCCGTTAGGTGTTAATATGCAGCATTCTAAAAGTAAATCAAATGTGAACTGGCTGTTTCTGAAGCACGAAGGACCAATGGAAATGGTACCGGACTCGCTGTAAAGCCTAACAACAGCGGGATGGACGCGTGGGGTGACGAGAGACAGGCGCCAACGTGGCTTGAGGATGGTCGGTCAATAAGCAGGAAGCCACCATACAAAATTAATTGCCCACTTCGGATTTCGCGCCGTGCGATGGGCTGCAGTCGGAAGAGACTGGACACGCATTCCGGGCGATAGTAGCTCAAATTCATGTACAGCTATGCAACTTGAAGTTTCTCATGGTTTCCCTAAATCGCTTAAGGTAAATGCCTTCATAGTACGTTTGAAAGGGACGCCGCCGATTTCTTGCGGTTTCGTTTTGCTTATCCAAGCTTTGTGCCGTCACAAACATCCGCGTCGTTAACAGGAGTTTCCCTTTTTGCATGGGAGCTATGTTTCAGCAGTCTTAATTAAAGTTAAATCAATTTCTTAAGGATAAAAATATGACCAATCTGTAAACATGAAAAAAAGAAAACGCGAAAAACTACTCTGTCGTTCTTCCCTTCCACGTGAATTACATTATGTGAAATGAAGTCAGAATGTCACTGAATATGTTCTCTTTGACTTTTTCATGGGCTCAAATCATATTCATGAAGCAGCACTTCGTTCATTGCTCGTGAAATAACCGCCGGAAAAGTGAGAAAATAACAGTAGCTATTTCAAACGCATTACGTTGTAAGCATTATCGTACCACTGGTTTTTTCATCACCGCTTCTTTACACGAAATAAGCTGCATCGGTCTGAATTATTCCGAAAACTTGAAAAAACAGACCCAACAAATCTTTGACGAAGAGTTTACGGGAAGAGCTCTGTTCGCGCTGTGGTGAAAAGGTTGCAGTGACAATTTACGTGTGATTCTCAGGTATTTACTTCCATGTACAGCAGAATTCGCGAGATCCCTCGCCTTATCGTTATGCTGAACTGCACAGTTTTACTGTCTGTTAGCACAGCGTAAGATTCAAGGTGATAAAAGTGCTGCTAACATACTTCCTATAGACGTGAAGTGGAAAAACTACCCTAATATTGACAGAATGTTTTGGATAATGTGGGAGAATACTGTATATTGCTGCTGACAGACTTATCTCTTATGTTTATCTACTGCGTGCAGTAAACTAACGATAAAACGCTGGTTGATGTACACTGCACTTACACAAATTAATTACAACTTATCGTGATAACGTAAGTCTTTCTTCGTAAAACAAAATATTCCAAATTGTCACTAATTAGTCGGACAGTACTCACTTTCGGCTTCGAATCGGTCTGTGTCTAATTTCAATCCACACTCATACTCACGAGAGTACGCAGATGTAGCAGTAGGAGTACATACATAAAGAAATTCAATTAATAAATCATTCAGTGCCACAATTAAGTCAATACAGTTGATAGAAGTGGAAAAAATCAGGCATTAACAAGTGTGCGGTTCAAAAAAATATCTTCAGCTTTAGGTTCAAAAATGGCTCTGAGCACTATGGGACTTAACTTCTGAGGTCATCAGTCCCCTAGAACTTAGAACTACTTAAACCTAACTAACCTAAGGACATCACACACATCCATGCCCGAGGCAGGATTCTAACCTGCGACCGCAGCGGTCGCGCGGTTCCAGACAGTAGCGCCTAGAACCGCTTTTTTTTTTTTTAATCTCATTTTGTTCTATATTGTTCGTTGACTTTGTTCGTTGCGGACATCCGATGACACACGTTCTGGTTGCTCGTTGATCCGTTCACTCAGTTTTTTTTTATTACAGAAGGTAGCTAAACCCTCTGACCGAACACGCTGAGCTACCGTGCCGGCGATCGGCCACTCCGGCCGGCTCAGCTTTAGGACTAGAGAGTAGAGAATTCCGGTAGCGACAAAACTTAGGGGGAGAGTTATCTTAGGGTTTCTTTGCTGATTTTTGCTACGCTAACATACATCTTCATCAGACAGCACACCCTTGTTGCCCAAATGATAGTTAAAATGGAGTATTCGCTACGTAAACGGCGAAAGTAAGGTGCAGTTTCTGTTGTAACTTCTAAGTCACCCATCAATTGAGAACAATCTAGAATATTTAGTCTAAATGACAAGGAAATATCGAGTGAATTTGCTGGGATAATTCTGAACCATTCCAGGAAGTAAACTGACGGTCACTTAGTTACCAAACGTATTCTACAATGCTGCCAATTCCCCATTAGACTAATGGCAGGAAGAATACCTTTGCTCAGCCAATGTGTTTCTTGAACTGACTGACACTGGGAAAGATCGTCGTTTGAAGACGTGACAGTGCCGGCTGTCACCACGTCGACTGGGTGCTGAAGTACCTTAAAGTACGGCCAATTACTTTTGTTCGCATTTCTGTAGTTATGATTTGGGTCTAAATCGTAGTTGCCAATAATATCCAGATGCATCGACAGCAAATCGAACATCACAAATAAAGAGTAGGGAAAATTATTTAGACGTTTCCCTTCTTCAGTAGCTTTCGTAGGTATTTTTGTTTTTTGCCTTCTTGGAACTGCAAACTGATAAATTTATTCACCAGAAGTAATTCCCTTCTTTTCATTACCCAACGCTATTAACATTATGAGTAAATTGTTATATGACATACTTGAAAATACTTTTCCTTATGAATGCTTACATTGGCACTACCTAATACATAATAATACAAAGGAAAATACAACATATCAATATTTAGGGTTGTCCAAATTTCGTAATCAAATTTCTTAAGGTGAAATAAGATATAATTTCACACCACAAGAACATACCATGCAAGAAAAAGGAACTCAAAAGTCGTGAAGATAATCAAGCATGTGAATCATTGCTGCTCAAGTTCGATTCCACCTTCTGATAACATGGATCGAGAAGCCGTTGTGATGAGCATGTGAAACAAGGAAGAAAAAGTGCCGACAGTAATGTTTCGAATGCGTCATTCATTCAATAAAAATCAAAGAGAGAAAAAGTATCGACCACTGGTAAGGACTGCAATATAACAGCTGGTGATGCTTTGTCAGTAAGTGCGTGAAGACTGATCTTTTCCATTAGAGACAACTTAATACAAAGATGAACCACTGTAACAATACAAGACTACCCTCAGTGAGTGTGGGACGGAATTTACACACAGACGCTTCCGAGATACATTCTGCGCACATCAACATGTCTCCTGATGCAGTTGCTCATCGGCTGTTGCTTAACTAAAAAGCTGAGTGTCACATAAATAGGGTAAGGCAAGAAGGACATGTAGATATGGAGACCAGACGCCTCACTATTTACATTAGTGTGGAATAACTTGAAAAAGTTGAACATTGGAAAGATAAAAAATTTAAACGAACTTAGGTTGATGAAATAAATTGAACGTTTCGAGACGGAACCTAAATCATTTCTTCTGGAAGTATTTTCTAAACACTTTTGTAACTCAAGGTCGTATTGGGGAGTGTCCACCACATGGTACTACTGTCATACCAGTCCCAGTGCGATGCAGTCCCCAACCATCACCCTACAGTTTCACAGAAAAGTTCAGCAATGAAATAGTTTCAGGAAAATAGTCGAGAAGATAGAATAAAGAAGTCCACTAATGATAGGAAATGAAACACGTCAGTTTCCACGGAATGAGTGCGGCTGAATCTTATTTTATCAAGTCTAATATCATCATAGCAGTCCTGAGGAACGTAGGATTCATTTCGATAGCTTATTAGTCTCTCAGGACAGACTTTTGGGATCCATAGGGATTGGCTGAGCCATGTTTCTTCTGTGGAAATACTGAACGAACGCCATGTTTCATGTGCGGGCATGGAATTACTGCGGAAAATTCCTGAAACTATATCTTACTAGGGTAGCACGCCATATGTCTATGACAGTCGAAACTTCACTCGGTGAAGTCGAAACTTAACTTCCTAAAAGAAGCGAGAAAATAAATCGCACTTATTTTATCTTATGTGCTAACACTGAATAGTTTCTGAGAAAATGACAGTCACAGTTCGCCTACTGCTTCATCAGTTATCACGTGCAGCATTAAACCAAGAGAATTAATAGCGCGATGTTGAAATACAATCTTATGTCGTTTTCTTTGCTTTTTAGGTGTCTCGGAAGTATGTGACGTCAATGACATCAATATTTTTGTGAGATCGAGAAATACTCGTACAATGGAATTATTGATAAAAAGAGGTGAGCACTACATGTGTTACTGAAAATAAATTCTATCATCAGAAATGATATAGGTTTCATGTCGAAATGTTTAATAGATTTCATCAACCTCATGTCATTTAAATTCGTTGCCTTACCTATGCTTAAGCTTTTCAAGTTATTCCACAGTGGTATAACGACTAAAATGTCAGGTCTCCATGTCAGTTTGTCCTTCATTTTATGTGACCCTCTAACTTTTAACTAAGCAAGAATCAATGAGCGACTGTATCAGGAGGAAAGTTGATGTGTGCAGAATCTATCATAAAAGCATTATTAAAGCCTCTCCCATAGTCTTCAAGATGAAATTACAATTAGCGTTATCCTCTGAATCAGATCCGGCCCCAAGCGTTCTAATATTTAACATAGCAATCGGTTTTAACAATTACACCTCTATAATTCTCATATGAATAATGTAGTAGCCCAGAGCAGTCGTTAGTTTGAAACGAGTGGGAAACTCCTAGCAAAATGCGTTAACTGTGAAATACTGCCCAGGAATTCCGTCCCACGCTCACTGCGGGTAACCTCTTCTTATTACATTGGTTTGTATTTGTACTAAGTTGTCTCAAATAGAAACGATCAGTCTGCATGTGCTTTTCTCAGTTATTGACAAAGGATCATCAGCAGCTATATTATAATCTTTAAACAAGCCTCTTTGGTTTTTATTGAATGAATGACATATTCAACAAATTCAGTTGGTACTTTTTCTTCTTTGTTCCACATACTCATCACAACTACTTATCCTAACACGTTATCAGAAGACGGAATCGAACTTGAGCAGCAATGAGTCACATGGTTAATTACCTTTACGGCTTTTGAATTCTATTTTTCGGTCGATGCGAAAGATTTTCTTGCGCGGTTTGCTTTTGTAGTATTTATCAATATCTTATTTGCACTTAATGAAATTTGATTACCAGAAATTCGAACATCCCTAAACATTGACATGTCGTCTTTTCCTTTGTGTTCTTATGTATTAGACAGTGCCAATGCAATCATTCATAAGGAAAAAGGTTTTCAAATATGTAAAATAACAATGAATGTTATTAACTCATAATGTTAATAGCGTTGGGTGATACTTAAAAGTGAATACCTATGACAGCTACTGAAAAGTAGAGACACCCAAATAACTTTCCCTGCTCTTTATTTATGATGTTCGAGTTGCAGTCGGTGCATCTGGATATTATTCGTAACTACGATTTAGACCCAAATCATAGCTACAGAAATGCAAATAAAAGTCATTAGTCTATACTTTAAAGTACTCGATCACTCGGTAAACGTGGTGACAGCCGGCAATGGCGGGTCTTCAATGGACGATCTTCCACAGTGCCAGCCAACTCAAGAAACAATCAGGCTGAGGATACGTATTCTGCCTGTCACTAGTCTGATGGAGAACTGGCAACATTGAAGAATACATCAGACAACTAAGTGACCGTCGATTTACTTTCTGGAGAGATTCCGAATTATCCTGGTTAATTCACTCGATTTTTTCTTGTCGTTTAGGTTAAATATTCTAAATTACTGCCACTTAAGGGATGACATAGAGGTGGCAAATTTACATTTCTGAGTCCAGGAAGTTCGTTCTAACAGAAACTACAACTTATTTCGCCATTTACGTTGCGAATGCTCCGTCTTAGCCATTATTGGGAGCCGGCCGGTGTGGCCGAGCGGTTCTAGGCGCTACAGTCTGGAACCGCGCGACCGCTACGGTCGCAGGTTCGAATCCTGCCTCGGGCATGGATGTGTGTAATGTCCTTAGGTTAGTTAGGTTAAAGTAGTTCTAGGTTCTAGGGGACTGATGACCTCAGAAGTTAAGTCCCATAGTGCTCAGAGATATTTGAACCATTATTGGGAAAACAAGGGAGTAATGTCTGATGTAGCTGTATCTTAGCTTAACAGTAAAGTGTTCGCCCTTCAAGCGCAAGACTGCGTTACTTTTCGTTTAGGTTAAATATTCTAAATTACTGCCACTTAAGGGATGACATAGAGGTGGCAAATTTACATTTCTGAGTCCAGGAAGTTCGTTCTAACAGAAACTACAACTTATTTCGCCATTTACGTTGCGAATGCTCCGTCTTAGCCATTATTGGGAGCCGGCCGGTGTGGCCGAGCGGTTCTAGGCGCTACAGTCTGGAACCGCGCGACCGCTACGGTCGCAGGTTCGAATCCTGCCTCGGGCATGGATGTGTGTAATGTCCTTAGGTTAGTTAGGTTAAAGTAGTTCTAGGTTCTAGGGGACTGATGACCTCAGAAGTTAAGTCCCATAGTGCTCAGAGATATTTGAACCATTATTGGGAAAACAAGGGAGTAATGTCTGATGTAGCTGTATCTTAGCTTAACAGTAAAGTGTTCGCCCTTCAAGCGCAAGACTGCGTTACTTTTCGGTTCTAGTCTCTCAGGAGCCTAGATTTTTACTTCCTCTGTGAAATAGCTACAAGGAGCCAGATCGACGATCAACAAAGAGACCCTAAGGCAGCTTGTCAACTTAAGTTTTGTCGGTACCTTGATTTTGTACCCTATAGACCTGTAGGTGAATTCTTTCTGAACTGCACACTTGTTAATACCTACTTTTTCTGCTTCTGTCAGCTATCCTGGGTTAATTGTGGCACTGAATGATTTGTTAATCAGATTTCCTTATGTATGTACTCCTGCTGGTATATTTGTACACTTTCGTGGTAGTCCTGTAATGCTTCAGTAGTATGACTGCGGACTGAGTGTAGACACAGACCGTTTCGAAGCCCAATGTGTGTATTATCCTGCTAAAAATGGTTCAAATGGCTCTGAGCACTATGCGACTTAACTTCTGTGGTCACCAGTCGCCTAGAACTTAGAACTAATTAAACCTAACTAACCTAAGGACATCACACACATCCATGCCCGAGGCAGGATTCGAACCTGCGAACGTAGCGGTCTTGCGGCTCCAGACTGTAGCGCCTAGAACCGCACGGCGACACCGGCCGGCTATCCTGCTAATTCATGACAATTTGGAATACTATATTTTATGAGAAAAGACTTTCTCTGTAACGTAATCATGATATCTTTTCGTTAGATTATCGCACTCAGCAGATAAACGTAAGAGATAACTTCGTTCAGCAGCGATATGTTCTCCCACATTATTTGTATTAGTGAAGTCCATGCCAAACAGCGTTTCTGCGTTAGTTTATTACAGACAACAGATAAACATTAGAGATAAATTAGTCAGCAGCAATATATTCTCCCACATTATCTAATACAGCCTGACCATATTCTGATAGGTTTTTAACTTCACGACTGTAGACACTTTGAGGACCAATTGGATGAAAATCAGTGTGGGTTTAGGCCTCTTAGAGGTTGTCAGGACCAGATCTTTAGCTTACGGCAAATAATGGAGAAGTGTTATGAATGGAACAGGGAATTGTATCTATGCTTTATAGATCTAGAAAAGGCATATGACCGGGTTCCTACGAGGAAGTTATTGTCTGTTCTACGAGATTATGGAATAGGAGGCAAACTTTTGCAAGCAATTAAAGGTCTTTACATGGATAGTCAGGCAGCAGTTAGAGTTGACGGTAAATTGAGTTCATGGTTCAGAGTAGTTTCAGGGGTAAGACAAGGCTGCAGCCTGTCTCCACTGTTGTTCATATTATTTATGGATCATATGTTGAAAACAATAGACTGGCTGGATGAGATTAAGATATGTGAACACAAAATAAGCAGTCTTGCATATGCGGATGACTTAGTTGTGATGGCAGATTCGATTGAATGTTTGCAAAGTAATATTTCAGAGCTAGATCAGAAATGTAAGGACTATGGTATGAAGATTAGCATCTCCAAAACGAAAGTAATGTCAGTGGGAAAGAAATATACACGGATTGAGTGCCAAATAGGAGGAACAAAGTTAGAACAGGTGGACGGTTTCAAGTACTTAGGATGCATATTCTCACAGGATGGCAACATAGTGAAAGGACTGGAAGCGAGGTGTAGCAAAGCTAATGCACTGAGCACTCAGCTACGATCTACTCTCTTCCGCAAGAAGGAAGTCAGTACCAAGACTAAGTTATCTGTGCACCGTTCAATCTTTCGACCAACTTTGTTGTATGGGAGCGAAAGCTGGGTGGATTCAGGTTAATTTATCAACAAGGTTGAGGATGATTCCAGGTACTAATAGATGGGAACAATGGCAGGAGGGTGTCCACAATGAGGACATCAAAGGAAAACTGGGAATGAACTCTATAGATGTAGCAGTCAGGGCGAACAGGCTCAGATGGTGGGGTCATGTTACACGCATGGGAGAAGCAAGGTTACCCAAGAGACTCATGGGTTCAACAGTAGAGGGTAGGAAGAGTCGGGGCAGACCAAAGAGAAGGTACCTGAATCGGTTAAGAATGATTTTGAAGTAATAGGTTTAACATCAGAAGAGGCACCAATGTTAGCACTGAATAGGGGACCGTGGAGGAATTTTATAAGGGAGCTATGCTCCAGAATGAACGCTGAAAGGCATAATCAGTCTTAAATGGTGATGATGATGATGATGATGATGATGATGATGGCTGTAGACAATTTGTTGGTAGCACTTTATCTCCTTGAACAGTATGCTGTGTTAACTAACAGTAATGCTGTGCAGTTCGCCATAACAATGTGGCGTGGTATCTCACGAATTCTGTCAACAACTGACCATGGTTACTGGTCTACGTTTCCTCCTTAATCACACATTTCACATTATAATTAATGTAATGCAGCACTAAGAAAATTCACAGTAGTGAGACATGAGCCCACAAATTGCTGAGCCAGTTGTGAGTGTGTGGTTACTAACCACCACTGACATCAGTATGATATATTGTCCTGCTTAGTACCTATCTGTCTCAAATGCATAAACTTTTCGATTAAGTCACTTCTCAAAAATTCTACCAGGTGCTGATAACGCTGTCTCAAACGACTATGTAGCATCTCCATGTCCGTCACACTGAACACACAGCCTCGAAAGCTATTCGTGACCCTTATATACTTCAACAGGCTTGGCAACAACATTAAACTGGACCTATGATAATGCACTCTGGTGCTGCTCTGTCCGTCAGAGAGAACTGCAACTGTCATCATTTACATAGGCGCTGATTATTTACATATGGTTAACGGAGTTACATTGACATCCGATCGTATCTTGTGGGTGCTTCACAGCTTTTTGTCAGGCAGTGTGTTTCACTTCCACGGTAGTTAACATGTTGTACGTATTACAACATCCCTCGACTCAGAACTTTTTCACGTTCTCCTGTTGACATTATTTTCGTTGCTTTTCCGCCTACTTTCTTGTATTTTGAATCTATCATATATTCTAGGCATCAGACATAAACGTCGCACGAAGAGAGACCACATCCACCGAAAGCACGTGCTTCCATGTGCCGACTATACAGCCTTGTCGCAGGGCCAAACAGATTTCGGCGAACTACAGCAAAATTGGAAACAATACAAATCACTAATAATTTACGATAATATATTAAAAGCAAATATGCAGTGTGGTCAGATAAAATCTAAAAAGCTTGTAAGGGTGTTGCAGGGGAGGTTGTGTAGAGAAATAATTGTTAAGCAAAAAATTCGATACGTCTCGCTGTTTCCGATTTAATTAGCATCGAAGTTGCCTAATGAGGCCGTTATGTGCTCAAATTCAGGCAGCCTGCCAGGGACGTTGTTGAAAACCTGTCGGAAGTTTTTGTTTAGCTGCGAATTTACACGTATAGAGGTTCAAAAAATGGTTCAAATGGCTCTGAGCACTACGGGACTTAACATCTGAGGTCATTAGTCCCCTAGAACTTAGAACTCATTAAACCCAACCAACCTAAGGACATCACACACATCCATGTCCGAGGCAGGATTCGAATCTGCGACCGTAGCGGTAGCGCGGTTGCAGACTGAAGCGCCTAGAACCGTTCGGCCACACTGGCCGGCACGGATAGAGGTGTAATAGGACAATGACAGAGGTAGGTTTGATTCACACTTCCCACAGCTGTCAACAAACTATCGCTCTCTTATTTAATATGAGGAAACCAAACGAAGAACATGTTTGGCAGGACCGTCTCTGGCAGGCTGCTTGAATTTGTGCGTGGGGCTATTCGACTGGCTAACTTCGATGTTAAATAACTCGGAAACTACGCAGTGCATTCATTTTTTTCTTGACAGTTATTTATTAGCACAACCTACCCTGCAGCGCCCAGTCAAGCTTCTCAGACTGTTCCTGATCACCCTGGATATTGCAAAAATGGTTCAAATGGCTCTGAGCACTATGGGACTTAACATCTGAGGTCATCAGTCCCCTAGAACTTAGAACTAATTAAACCTAACCATCCTAAGGACATCACACACATCCATGTCCGAGGCAGGATTCGAATCTACGACCGTAGCGGTCGCGCGGTTGCAGACTGAAGCGCCTAGAAACGCTCGGCCACTCCGGCCGGCGCATATTATTTACCATGAGAGTGAACATGATGCGTGGCAATGTTGTTAAAAGTTCACTTGCGCTGATCTAACTGCCGGCTGGAGTGGCCGAGCGGTTCTAGGCGCTGCAGTCTGGAACCGCGCGACCGCTACGGTCGCATGTTCGAATCCTGCCTCGGTCATGGATGTGTGTGTTGTCCTTAGGTCAGTTAGGTTTAAGTTGTTCTAAGTTCTAGGGGACTGATGACCTCAGAAGCTAAGTCCCACAGTGCTCAGAGCAATTTGAAGCATTTGAAGCTGATCTAACTATGATCATTGGTCTAGTCCCTAACACAGTGAAAGGTAACTAACATAACTAATAGAATGTTCAGTTGGAGTGTTCTGGGCGGCAACTGTAGGGAAGTCCTGACACTGTACTGAGGAACACAGTTGATTCTTGCGAACTAATTGTCGATGCCATCTTATATCCGCATTTGGCGGATGTTCGGGACGCAGAGAGGAAACGTAACACATTCACTGTTCCGTGCGCTCTATGTGCCGTCTCACCTTTACTATGTTGTGTCACTCTGGAGTGTGTTCTTGCCTTGCGGCGCTCTCTCTAGGCATGACTGTGCCTCGTATCTCCTAGCGCACTCACAATTTCATAAACTCTGAAGTAGTTTAGATCTGCTCTGCCATTTCTTGGAGCTGTTTTCCATCCGTGGCTTTAATAATCTCTAGTACCGCATTCTTCGGCTACCGTCTGTATTACGCTCTCGAAGTGTTGACCAATCTGCGCAGAAGTTTGACGACGCGGCAGCTTTGCATAAGGACAGGGCGGCAGCGGCACTTCCCGGGCGGAGCGGGATTTTTGTGGGAGGAATGCCAACGGCGAGCCGACCGTGGCGAGCGGACGTCAAGTAATTGGGCTGGGTGTGGCGCCGGCGTACTTACATCCCAATTATTCGCTCATACCCACTTCCCGTAACGCTTTCTCATTTATTACGTAATAAACTCATCACAGGAACAATGGCGGGAAATACGTGAATTTGTTGCGTTTACGTGAGTTAGTACTGGTTGAGTGGTCAGCGCGGTGCATTCCTCATTACATATTGTGCTGTCATAGCGCGCCTTCTTTACTGCGCACTTGCTTCACGGCAGCTGGCGTTTGCGCACCAGCTGTGACGTCTTTGCATTTGCCGCTCCTGCTTCCAAAATGCGACCTACCGAGCCGGGTCTGTCTATCCTACACGTTTTGTGGACAGGGCCGCAGAAGGATATAACATTATTGCAGGAAGTATACGTGGCCGTCAGTCCAAATACACTACTGCCCATTAAAACTGCTATACCACGAAGATGACGTGCTATAGACGCGAAATTTAACCGACAGGAAGAAGATGCTGCGATATGCAAATGATTAGCTTTCCAGAGCATTCACACAAGGTTGGCGCCGGTGGCGACACCTACAACGTGCTGACATGAGGAAAGTTTCCAACCGATTTCTCGTACACAAACAGCAGTTGACCGGCGTTGCCTGGTGAAACGTTGTTGTGATGCCTCGTGTAAGGAGGAGAAATGCGTACCGTCATGTTTCCGACTTTGATAAAGGTCGGATTGTAGCCTATCGCGATTGCGGTTTATCGTATCGCGACATTGCTGCTCGCGTTGGTCGAGATCCAATAACTGTTAGCAGAAAATGGAATCGGTGGGTTCAGGAGGGTAATACGGAACACCGTGCTGGATCCCAACGGCGTCGCATCACTAGCAGTCGAGATGACAGGCATCTTATCCGCATAGCTGTATCGAATCATGCAGCCACGTCTCGATCCCTGAGTCAACAGATGGGGACGTTTGCAAGACCACAACCATCTGCACGAACAGTTCGACGACGTTTGCAGCAGTATGGACTATCAGCTCGGAGACCATGGCTGCGGTTACCCTTGACGCTGCATCACAGACAGGAGCGCCTGCGATGGTGTACTCAACGACTAACCTGGGTGCACGAATGGCAAAACGTCATTTTTTACGATGAATCCAGGTTCTGTTTACAACATCATAATGGTCGCATCCATGTTTGGCGACATTGCGGTGAACGCACATTGGAAGCGTGTATTCGTCATCGCCATACTGGCGTATCACCCGGCGTGCTGGTATGGGGTGCCATTGGTTACACGTCTCGCTCACCTCTTGCTCGCATTGACGGCACTTTGAATAGTGGACGTTACAGTTCAGATGTGTTACGACCGGTGGCTCCACCCTTCATTCGATACCTGCGAGACCCTACATTTCAGCAGGATAAAGCACGACCGCATGTTGCAGGTCCTGTACGGGCCTTTGTGGATACAGAAAATGTTCGACTCCTGCCCTGGCCAGCACATTCTCCAGATCTCTCACCAATTGAAGACGTCTAGTCAATGGTGGCTGAGCAACTGGCTCATTACAATACGCCAGTGACTACTCTTGATGAACTGTGGTATCGTGTTGAAGCTGCATGGGCAACTGTACCTGTACACACCATCCAAGTTCTGTTTGACTCAATGCCCAGGAGTAACAAGGCCGTTATTACGGCGAGAGGTAGTTGTTCTGGGTACTGATTTCTCAGGATCTATGCACCCAAATTGCGGAAAATGTAATCACATGTCAGTTCTAGTGTAATATATTTGTCCAATGAATACCCGTTAATCATCTGCATTTCTTCTTGGTGTAGCAATTTTAATGGCCAGTAGTGTAGTTACGAGACTGATTTTATTCCTGACGTATAAACGACAAATGATAACGGTAAGCAACGTATGTGCATTCGATCAGTCGGTTGTGACCAGGCAGTATTGAGTAGAGGACGTGTACAGTTGTGTGTCGAAGGTGTTCTGCCACAAATCGCAGTGAAGCAACATCTCTAAGTCAACTGCTCCAGACGTTCTCCAGAATGTTTTGAAAAAGAGAAATTGGGTGTGCAAATTTTGTCCCGAACATCTGGACTCCTGAACAAAAAATAACGACCTGCGCAGTCCTGCCGCGACAATTCTTATCTGGGAAAAATCATCACGGGTGACAAGCCTATGTGTGATCAATACGAACCTACCACAAAACGACGAAGTGCAGAAATTCGCGAGAAAGGCCAACGCTTTGACGGCACAACCGCCATTTAAGTTATTTTGTTGCGTGAGTTAAATAAGGTCCGAGAGAAGCTAGCGAAGTGTGAGAGTTGTGCCTACGTATATGTGCTACGTGTACGTTACTGTGATGAGTGCGCGCGTATGTTGCCCATTCGATGGATGGATCACCCGCGATAACGTCATATCCATCACTTCATGAGACACTGCACAGAGGTTTGAGGGCGCGCGGAGTAGCCGCGCGGTCTTAGGCGTCTTGTCACGGGTCACGGTTCGCGTAGTACCCCCCTCCCCCCGTCGGAGGTTCGAAACCTCCCTCGGGCATGGGTGTGTGTGTTGTCCTTAGCGTAAGTTAGGTTAGGTTAGATTAATTGGTGCGTCAGCCTAGGGACCGATGACCTCAGCAGTTTGGTCCTGTAGTCCTTACCACAAATTTCCACAGAGGTTTGGAATTTAATCCAGGACGCTGGCACAAAGACAGGTGATCTGTAATTTTATGCCCTCTCTCCTTCCCTTGCTGCCCAAATATGACAGTGAAAACTTCTCACATGACCAGGCGAATCAAGTGCTACCGCACAGGCGTGTGTTATTGACCTTGACTAAAGAGACGGGTAGTAAATTCTAGCTAGTAAAATATCAATTATGGAAACGAATCCCGGGATAACCGGAATACGCAGGTAACAACGAATCCAAATCCAACGTTTTATCAATCCTTAGCGACACATGAATAGTTAAGATGAAGGTAAATGTGCCTCTGCATCCTGTTAGAATGTGGTTCCGGTGGGTTACTAACAACGTGTATGTATGAAGTTGCAGCAAAGATTCTATGTTGACATTCTCCGTAGCCTCGATTGTATTGCGAATATTTTTGTGGCTATAGGGACTTCCAACTTCTGTAGTGTATAGTCATTTGTAAACAGCAAAAGTGATGAATATTTCCGTAAAAAAAGCATTAACTGAAATTACTATTCCGTGTAGCCGCAACGTCCTTAATTCTAGAACATCACGTCTAGACAGCTTCCAGGTGATTTTAAAGTTACGCCAGAGAAGTTTCGCATCATCAGCCTTACAGTATGTTCAGTGGTCGAAGTCGGCAGCAATATTGTTTCTCATACCTCGGGTTACTAAGCCTGGAACACTTCAGTTTTTACTCGTATTAATCTTTACGACCTACACCGTCATGTCGTACCAATAAAAGCGTGTTACGTTAGCCCGTATGCAATATGGGCCTACCTTTTTGTATTTATTTGCATAATTTTTCATTGTTACATACACGTAGGCCGTCACTAGACATTTACTGCTGAAGTAAAATTACTTTTTTGAGTGTTCCAGCTTCTCTTATTACTCGATTCAGAGTCCAGCTAGTAAATCACTACTGTTTTCACAGTTACATTTGCTCCACTTTCAACCATCGGTAGTCAAATGTAATACACGTAGTAACTTCAGTTCTGCTTACGCCGACTGCTTTGTGTTGAAATTGGGTTCACTGCTTAGCTTACTACTTAACCTCCGTAGCGATCCTTACAGCGATCACTGCCTTATTTACTGAAAGGTGTTAGTAGGAAATTCGCAAAAAGCACATCGCAATCCTTGGTGATCTGCTCTTTGATAAACTGTTGTTAATATTTATTATTATGTCCACTAGATAATGGCTGTAATTACTTATTCTTCATCTTTAATTGATATTCATCTGGGCAAAATTTAAGAAGTTTCGTTTTTTGTGTCGAAAATATACATTTTCTTTGAAATACAGGGTGTCCATAAAGCCCCTTTACAAATTAAAACTTTTATTACAACGGCAGTTGTTGAAATATTTTAACAAAATTTCTTTTATTGTAATCACTGTTTACTAAAGTTTTTATATATACTACAATTTTGTGTTTCAGATACTCTGTTGATGGAAGGAATTGAACCTCTATAAAATGGCAACTCCTCAAGAGAAGCCACAATGTATGTCCTGGTTTACTGAGACAAAATCGGATGTTCAGATTCAATGAAACTTCATAACGAAGTATGGAAGAGATCCGCCATCACGCCCTTCAATCCGTGCATGGCAAAAAACGCTTATGGAGACAGGGACAGTGTTGGATAAACAGAGGAGTGGGTGACCAAGAACATCCGAGGAAAACATCAGTCGCGTTTTAAACGTATTCACTCGTTCACCTACGAAGTCAATCCGCACTGCCGCCCGACAGCTGCTACTACCACGTTCAACTGTTCATAAGGTCCTCCACAAGAACTTACGGTTGTACGCTTACAAAGTGCACCTGTTACAGACACTTGAGCCAAATTACAAGCCAAAAAGGACAGAGCTTGCACTCAACGTGCTGGAACGCCTTTCGGAGGACAAAGCATTCCTCAAACGAGTTTGTTTCAGTGATGAGGCAGTTTTTCATGTTTCTGGGACATTAAACAGACACAATGTGAGAATCTGGCGATTTGAACACTCCCATGTCACTAGGGAGCTTCACCTGGATAGCCCAAAAGTGAATGTATGGTGTGGAATCATGTGCAACCGAATAATTGGTCCATTTTTCTTTAACGAGTCAACAATTAACTGCAGCCCTTGGAAGCGATAACATCCGTCAAGTATCTGGGTGTGACTATTCGAAATGATCTCAAATGGAACGATCAGATTACACAAGTAACGGATAAGCTGAACCCTAGACTGCGGTTTATTGGTGGAATCCTGAAGCGATGAAGTCCTTCAACAAAGGAAATTGCTTACAATACTTTTGTTCGACAAGTCTTAGAGTATTGTTCGTCTGTATGGGACCCTTACCAGTTAGGTCTGATTCAAGAGACTGAGAAGGTCCAAAGAAGAGCGGCAAGATTCGTGACTGGTATATTTACCTATCGCGAGAGTGTTACAAATTTCATAGAAAGTTTGAAGTGGAATGCACTTGCAGATAGCCGGCCGGGGTTACCGAGAGGGCCGGCCGAAGTGGCCGTGCGGTTAAAGGCGCTGCAGTCTGGAACCGCAAGACCACTACGGTCGCAGGTTCGAATCCTGCCTCGGGCATGGATGTTTGTTATGTCCTTAGGTTAGTTAGGTTTAACTAGTTCTAAGTTCTAGGGGACTAAGGACCTCAGCAGTTGAGTCCCATAGTGCTCAGAGCCATTTGAACCTTTTTTTTTGACCGAGAGGTTCCAGGTGCTACAGTGTGGAACCGCACGGCCGCTACGGTCGCAGGTTCGAATCCTGCCTCGGGCATGGATGTGTGTGATGTCCTCAGGTTAGTTAGGTTTAAGTAGTTCTAAGTTCTAGGGGACTGATGACTTCAGAAGTTAAGTCCCATAGTGCTCAGAGCCATTTGAACCATTTGAACACTTGCAGAGAGACGACGTGCTAAACGGAAGGGGCTGCTCACTAAATTCCAGTATCCGATCTTCGCCGAGGATGTAGATCATATATTATTACCACCAACTTTCAAATCGCGCAATGATCACCATTCAAAGATAAGGGAAATTAGAGCTCGTACTGAGGCGCTCAGGTAGTCGTTTTTCCATCGCGCGATCCGCTAGTGGAACAGAGAGAGAGGGGGAGGGGGAATATGAGTTTGGCGCGAATAGTGCCCTCCGCCACACACCGCTTGGTGGCTAGTGGAGTATATATGCAGATGTAGATATGTAAATGTAGACCTTCTGACCGAATATGTAGCACCACAATTTACTGACTTACAACCAACTATCATTTTCCAGCAAGATGGTGCACCAGCACATTGCGGACTGCATGTTCGTCGGTTTCTCAATGAAATATTTCCAGGCATATGATTGGGAGGGATGGGCCAATTACTAGACCCCCGCGTTCGCCAGATATCACTCCCTTGGACTTTTTTATGGGGGTCTGTAAAAGATATCGTGTATCAAACACAGATATGGGACATTGCTGACATGAAGCAAAGGATTCGTAATGCCATTGCCACCATTGATGACGCTATGCTACAGCGAACATGGCAAGACATCGAGTACCGCCTTGATGTGCTTCGGGCAACTAAAGGCGCCCATTCAGAGGTCTATTAAACACTGTCAAAAACTTTTATAAACACCGATTACAGTAAAAGAAATATTGTTAAAATATTTCAACAACTGCCGTTGTAATAAAATTTTGAAGTTGTAAAGGGACTTTAAGGACACCCTGTTCATTCTTGGAATAATCCCTGTAAAACTCAGCATTCATATTTTTTTAGCAGAGGCAACGTGACAATGAGACAAGTAAATCTTAATCCTTTAAAAGGCAAAGTCAGTAGTTTGCACTCACAGTTACGTTAATTTGGAACATTAGGTGTACACGATTATGGGTTACAGCAGAACCTCTTGTCAATCCTCTAAGAACTTTCATGGAAACGTAAACTCTTGTCGGACATTTTCACAGAAACAATTAATGTTGATCAATTCTTTAGAGCTGGCTTTTACGTTTAAAGACTTACAGCAAAAATTACCATAAGCAGTTTTTAAAAAATATGTTCGCAAAATGTCAACATTATATATAATGTACTGGTGGCCAATGTTACATTGCCACCACTTGCGCGAGGAAGCGACTGGTATTCAATGACAGTGGTGGTACTCATTACCACAATAAACTACTTTGTGTATCTCAACATATGGAGTCACTCTACGCAATTTACGCAATGCACGAGGTCTACCCCTTCTTTGACTTGGGCAGTTGTTTATGTTTCACCGTCAGTTAGATTATCGTCAGATCTTCACAAATAGACTTTTGAGGCCTCGTATGTAGCAGTAACATGGAAAAATCGAAATTAACCGGGAGTTTGGTTGCACATTGATAGAGAAACAGTCACTACACAATAGAAAATCTAACAAAAACTAGAAGAAGTGCAATGGTAATTAGACGCTAAATATTTAAGCGTCACCTACGAAAGCTGAAACTCCGCACTATTTCCTGATGAATATGATGGTGATGATGGGATTTAAATTCCTATAGTCGAGTATAATACTTTCATATTGAAAAATACGTTATTTAGAGCAAAGTGTCTGCCACGTATCATCATCATATACGTGCTTTATGGCCCGGGCAGCGCGGGCAAAACTTCTTGAATTTATCGTTTACTCACCCGGTCTGAGGCGTGTGCGGCAGACATGCCGGATGCCACACTCGCAGCGCTGCCGAGCTTCCCGCTAGAAGTGGGGTCGCAGGCCGAACATAATTAATCACTCGTTGAATAATCCTTAGATGCTCTTTCTCTCTTTGTCTGTCTGTCTCTCTCTCGCTCTGCCCCACCCTCTCGCCGCGGTATCTAGACGCCCCCCTCCCAACCCCCACCACACAGGTGGAGAAGGAGGAAGGCAAACAGACGAAGAGAGAACACACTTTTCGTCCTTCGCGAAGAAGTGGGAAGAATAACGAAATCGAATAGTTTCTCTGTTTGTGATTTTATTAGGTACGCGAGTCTCGTTTCCAGCGTCAAGGAATTCGTAGCGCTATGCGTTACGTCATATTTCTCTAAGCAGATGCAAACAACAGATGATAATGAAAGCTTACTTCCAAAGAAATGTGAAAATACAGAACAATATACATTGATGTGTCAACGAACAAACATAAGCTGCAAAACATAATTTCTGAATTATCAACTGAATCATAATTATGTTGGGAAATTAAAAACATGTAAGAAAATATCAAGAGACTGTGACGTTAGAGGAAACTTAGTGATGCACAGCGTACGTTCTCTCTAGAAAACTCAAATACGTATTCAAAAAACTTCCTTGATAGAGCTTGTAATGTAGGTACAAAAATTTCACTTAATGCTACTTTATTCCAATGAAAGAAAGAAGATTAGTTTTTAACGTCATGTTGGTAACGAGACCGTTAAATACGATACACTAACTCATTTGGACAACAGGAAATTGGCCATGGCTTCTAGGAAGAAATCGAACTGTTAATAAATTAAAACTGTTTAGGGAAACTACTGACAGGAAAGGGATTTAAGTAATGTGTTACCTTGCTTGGCAATTTCATGAAAAAGCCTCTCGGTCACAGTTTTGTACACGCACACATGAAATTCTGAATTGCGAGTGGTCACAGATTCTGATGCCATCCAAAGTAGAATATAGATTAATTTGAACGTGTGATTGCATTTTAAGATTCACTCTTACGAAAAACATCCAGGTAAAAATGCAGATTTACAGGCGTTCACGGCTAGCATTTAACTTCATAGACAGAAAAGTGTGAAATGAAGGTTAAATAGTTCACTGGGAGAGAGTTTATGTAATTTCTATGCATATACGTTGTCTTCATATGAACGCACATAATTTAATGGATCATATGCACCAACTGCGTACACTTTTATGACCTACGGTTCATTCCCATAATCTTCTGACCACAGTCTAATTATAAAATATAACCACATCCATGTACATAAGAAAGAAAAATGAACGTACGTTTTTGTTAGTTTACTCAAAACCACCACAGCGTTTTCGTACACACGAACGCTCACTGTCAGCGACAGAATTTTGATTATAAACGCTGATTTCTTTAATGATCCTTCTTGTATCGTCGTTTAGCAGATGTAGAAGTATGAAACCGGAATTTCCTTGTAGATGGTGCTAGCCGTCAGTGTAGAGCCCGTGAGACCGTGTCTGCAGCGCCATCTGCGTCCTGTAACGGCTGACGACGAATGTCAACACACAGTAACCAAAGTTCCATACATTGGTATCTGTTGCAGACCCGTAAACATGTCGAGTTTTGTGGTTACGAACTACGATTTGCGGACAGCATTGGTTTTCTGTTATAATCTGAAGAAAACTGCTGCAGATTCGCATCGAATCCTTCTCGAAGCTATCGCTGAAGATGCTCATGGGAAAATACAGTATTTCGAGTGGTTCAAAAAATTCAAAAGAGATGATTTTGACGTGAGAAGCGGCGAACGCGGGAAACCACCGCAAAAGTTCGAAGACAACGAATTACAGGCCTTATTGCATAAAGAAGATGCTCAAAAGTCAACAGGAACTCGCGGAAGAATTGAATATGACTCAGGAAGCTGTTTCTCTTCGGTTGAAAGCTATGGAAAAGGTGCAGAAATTGAGAAAATGGGTTTTGTGAAATGCTGCTCACGAGATACAAAAGAAAGTCGTTTCTCCATTGAATAGTGACAGGTGATGAAAAGTGGATATTTTTTGAGAATCGTAAACGTCGTAAATCATGAGTGAATCTAGGCGAACCATCGACATCCACTGCAAGAGCAAATCGCTTTGGAAAGAAGACAATGCTCTGTGTTTGGTGGGATCAGAAGGGTGTCATCTATTATGAGCTGCTCAAACCTGGCGAAACCGTTAATACTGATCGCCACCAACAGCAAATGATCGATTTAAATCGAGCATTACGTGCAAAACGTCCGAAATGTGGAAATAGGTAACACAAAGTCATATTGCTCCATGATAAGGTCCCATCACACACAGCAAAAGGGGCCAGAGGAACGTCAAGGAGTTCAGTTGGGAAATACTAACAAGGGAACCTCCCCATCGCACCCCCCCTCAGATTTAGTTATAACTTGGCACAGTGGATAGGCCTTGATAAACCGAACACAGATCAACTGAGAAAACAGGAAGAAGTTGTATGAAACTGTGAAAAAATAAGCAAAATATACAAACTGAGTGGTCCATGGGCTACATAGGTAACATCAAGGAGACCGTGCGCTCAGGAACGCCGTGGTCTCGTGGTAGCGTGAGCAGCTGGCGAATGAGAGGTCCTTGGTTCAAGTCTTCGCACAAGTGAAAATTTTACTTTCTTTATTTTTGCATAGTTATTATCTGTCCGTTCGTTCATTGACGTCTCTGTTCACTGTAATAAGTTTAGTGTCTGTGTTTTGCGACCGCATCGCAAAACCGTGCGATTAGTAGACGAAAGGACGTGCCTCTCCAATCGGAACCGAAAACATTTGATCGCAAGGTCATAGGTCAACCGATTCCTCCACAGGAAAACGCATCTGATATATTCTATACGACACTGGTGACGGCATGTGCGTCACATGACAGGGATATGTTGTCGACCCACCTAACTTGTACACTTGGCGAATGGGTAAAAAGATTCTTCTACCTTGCCCGATTTAGGTTTCCTTGTGGATGTGATAATCACTCGCAAAAAAGTGATGAAAACATAAGAGTTTGTCACATAAACTGAAAATAAAAAATTAAAGTTTTCATTCGATGGAAGATTTGAAACATGGACCTTTCGTTCCGCAGCTGCTCACGTTACCACGAGACCACGGAGCTCCTGCAATCCCAGTGTCCTTGATGTTGCATATCTTCCCATGGACTACTCAGTTTGTATATTTTGCTTATTTTTTCACAGTTCCACACAATTTCTTCCTGTTTTCTCAATTGATTTGTGTTCAGTTTTTCAAGGCCTATCCAATGTGCCAACTTATAACTAAATCTGAGGGGGGGTGCGATGGGGAGGTTCCCTTGTAAGGCACGCGGCTTATTCTCCAGATTTGACTCCATACAATTATCACATGTCTGCACCGCTGGGACACGCTCTCGCTCAACAAAGCTTCAATTCGTATGAAAATATTCGAAAATGGCTCGCCTGAGAGGTGGGAGAAATGTATAAATAGCGATGGACATTATTTTGAATAAAGCATTATTTATCAGTTTCAAATAACAGACGTGCAACTATCGCAACCAAATTTCGGTTTAATACTTCTACACCTGGTACATTAGCAATGGTTTTCAGAATGTGCTCGCAACGTTTACGTTATAGTACATTTACAGAGTAAGTACTCAGGCCGGCCAGGGTGGCCGAGCGGTTCTATGCGCTACAGTCTGGAACCGCGCGACCGCTACGGTCGCAGGTTCGAATCCTGCCTCGGGCATGGATGTGTGTGATGTCCTTAGGTTAGTTAGGTTTAAGTTGTTCTAAGTTCTAGGGGACTGATGGCCTCAGAAGTTAAGTCCCATAGTGCTTATAGCCATTTGAACAAGTAAGTACTCACACGTAGGGACTTCAGAAAGTAACTTATACATGTCATCCCACGCTAATACCACTGTGCAATTAGAGCAACGCATTGTCAGAAGAATGTTCCAGGCTTCCTGTAGACACCGTTCTGTTATTGTACGGATAACACGTGCGTCACAGCGTAGGAATGAAATGGCTCCGCAACCGGAAACGGTCTCCTAAGTTCACGTACGCGCGATAGCGCGATTCTTGCTTGCAAAACGATTAAACTGCACACAGACTGACCGCGGTACTCTGGCGGTATATGGACTAAATGCTGTGTCGTGTCCAGCCGTAGAGAAATGGGGCCAACAATTTCAGCATGGCCGCATAGGCGTGAGTGATACTGACCACGGAGTTCACATCTTGCAACATGCCATCTTCATCTTTTCGGCAAGCTGAAAGAACGTCTGGAGGAAAGTGATTTTCCAACGACGATGATGTTCACCCAGCGATTCTCGACTGGATCCGTAAACAAGAAGCGGATTTCTGTCTTCGAGGAACTGAAAGGTTGGTAAAGCGTTCCGAATGCATTTTGTATAGATTTGGTGATTATGTTGAAAAATAGTGTCATGTATCTGTGTCACTCCGAAGTGTAGTGCAGCATCCAATAAAAATTACATGGTCTGCCATAATAATGTGTAACTTACTTCTTGAAGTCCACTCGCACTACTGCCCCAACACAATCGCTTCCAATAACGCCATTTTACCATTGATGGCACTTGATAACTTTAAAGAGACGTACTTCTTACATCAATGTATTTCAGTTTAAAACTGACCGTGTTTCGAAATTCTGAAGAACACAGAATAACACGATATTAAAACCGGCAGAACATTCGAAGTGCAAGTAGGGCAACAGCGACTGTCGACTGTTTGAAGATGTAGCTTTAAAGCTTAAAAAGGACAAATAAGCTACCCATTGAAATTACTTTTCTGTTGTGTTGCAATGGAAAATCTTGGCTGTGCTCGAACTTCATACGTCGCAAACGCGACGAAGACATATTTCATTGCTCGCGCAGGAGGCGGCGAAGACGCTTGCCAACATTCTCGGCTAATGAACATAAAAACAACACATTTACGGAAGTGTACAAGGACATCAGTCGGGAATGCTGTGAAAATAACAATAAGCTACAGACAGGATTTCCAGCTATAGAAGCACGAAATAACAGAAATGCCGTCTGAAATAACGGGTAGAGTTCAGAAAAGAACAGCTGCCATTGTTTCAATGCGCAACAACGCAGCTTCTATGTGAGACACAATTATATCCACAGTACGTCACTGTTTTATAATCCTCCTTCATGTGTCTGCCACAAATCACTTTAATGATACAGCGTTTAAATATTGAGATTTTTTCCATTAGTAAAATTTATTCTGCTGCTTCATTGTTATCGGATTCTTTCCTACGGCCCGTTTTAGACAGTCCCTTTCTTTAATGTATGTAGTGTGTTAGTGTTATTCCTTATATGCTCTCATTTTTCGTTGATTTACGATGATGCATTGCTTTCGCAGCATGTATCATTTAATATACATGCATGTCGACTTCTCATTATACGAAGCGTGTTTGGATAACGAAAATCCATTACAGAACAACAGAAAAATGTATGTCGGCCCTCTTTTTTTTTTTTCACAAGTAAAAATTACCTTACGTACGTAACCACTTTGTTTTCATGTCAGAGCAGTGCGTCATATTTTTAACAGATGATGTCCGAGTCCAAAAGATCTGTCTGGGACAGAAACTTCCTCTCTGGTGAAGTGTTCACGCTAACGGTACTACAATTGTCGCCTAGTAATACCTACAAATATACAACGACTCTCTTCAAATTTTTAACTAGTACGTCTTACATTATGAACTGTGTTATAGTGACCCCTTCTCGAACCGTTCTTTCCACGCCGGTTAACAGTTCTACTAGCATTGCAACTGAGGTCTCTTCAATTTCAAGTAAACGAAATTACAAAGTGAAATTGAAAACGAAAGGAAAATTAAATCTAGCCGCCTTTATACAACTGGGTAATTGTGAGAAACATTTTTTAGCAATTAGGAACGTTGGGTAGAACCTGATGACTGGTTATGACAGCAAATTGCACAATCTTGTTGCTAGTACCAAAGAGCATTCACTACTCATATGAGAGATTTAAGTTCTTACTAAACTAATCATAGAAAAGCGATACTTTGGTAGATGTGACGTCACTGAACTGGACTGTATTTTAACAACGGTAGAAAGGTTATTCTGTTTCGCCTGGCGTAAATGTAGTAGTCCAACCAGTCCGATGGTTTTAGTGTGACAATAATTCGAAATTAACGGGAAAATAACAAGAAAGCCAGCATTTTCTCGTATTGGCTTTACTCGCCATTAGGATGAAGACACACATCAAATTTCAAGTGGAGGAAGACGTACGCTATGATTTTTGCAATTCGTGTATCTGACTGAAATCAGTGAGACTGTCACTGTAAATGTGTCACGTCCAGTATTAACCGGATCTTCAAACTGAATCATCAGCAGTGCCGCGATGGATACCTACACCACTGGCCATTAAAATTGCTACACCACGAACATGACGTGCTATAGACGCGAAATTTAAAGGACAGGAAGAAGATGCTGTGATATGTGAATGATTAGCTTTTCAGAGCATTCACACAAGGTTGGCACCGGTGGCGACACCTACAATGTGCTGACATGAGAAAGTTTCCAACCGATTTCTCATACACAGACAGCAGTTGACCAGCGTTGCCTGGTGAAACGTTGTTGTGATGCCTCGTGTAAGGAGGAGAAATGAGTACCATCACGTTTCCGACTTTCATAAAGGTCGGATTTTAGCCTATCGCGATTGCGGTTTATCGTATCGCGACATTGCTACTCGCATTGGTCGAGATCCAATGACTGTTAGCAGAATATAGAATCGGTGGGTTCAGGAGGGTAATACGGAACGCCGTGCTGGATCCCAACGGTCTCGTATCACTAGCAGTCGAGATGACAGGCATCTTATCCGCATGGCTGTAACGGATCGTGCAGCCACCTCTCGATCCCTGAGTCAACAGATGGGGACATTTTCAATATAACAACCATCTGCACGAACATTTCGACGACTTTTGCAGCAGAATGGGCTATCAGCTCGGAGACCATGGCTGCGGTTACTCTTGGCGCTGCATCACAGACAGAAGCGCCTGCGATGGTGTACTCAACGACGAACCTGGGTGCACGAATGACAAAACTTCATGTTTTCGGATGAATCCAGGTTCTGTTTACAACATCATGATGGTCGCATCCGTGTTTGGCGACATCCCGGTGAACGTACAATGGAAGCGTGTATTCGTCATCGCCATACTGGCGTATCACCCGGCGTGATGGTATGGGGTGCCACTGGTTACACGTCTCGGTCACCTCTTGCTCGCATTGACGGCACTTTGAACAGTGGGCCTTACATTTCAGATGTGTTACGACCCGCGGCTCTACCCTTCATTCGATCCCTGCGAAACCCTACATTTCAGCAGGATGATGCACGACCGCATGGTTACAGAAAATGTTCGACTGCTGCCCTGGCCAGCACATTCTCCAGCTCTTTCACCAATTGAAAACATCTGGTCAATGGTAGCCGGGCAACTGGCTCGTCACAATACGCCAGTCACTACTCTTGATGAACTGTGGTATCGTGTTGATGCTGTATGGGCAGCTGTACCTGTACACGCCATCCAAGCTCTGTTTGACTCAATGCCCAGGCGTATCAAGGCCGTTATTACGGCCAGAGGTGGTTATTCTGGCCACTGATTCCTCAGGATCTATGGACCCAAATTGCGTGCAAATGTAATAAAATGTCAGTTCTAAAATGGTTCAAATGGCTCTGAGCACTATGCGACTTAACTTCTGAGGTCATCAGTCGCCTAGAACTTAGAACTAATTAAACCTACCTAATCTAAGGACATCACACACATCCATACCCGAGGCAGGATTCGAACCTGCGACCGTAGCGGTCGCTCGGCTCCAGACTGTAGCTCCTAGAACCGCACTGCCACTCCGGCCGGCATGCGAGTTTTAGTATAATATATTTGTCCTATGAATACACGTTTATCATCTGCATTTCTTCTTGGTGTAGCAATTTTAATGGCCAATAGTGTATAAGGCCTGTCAGTCAGTCGATGGCTAGCATGACGTGCGATAGTAAAACTAAATATCCGCACACTTGTGTGGGTTGCAGCGAAATATCAAGACTGGAACCAAATACTGAGTTTAGTTACTGGTAATTATCAATAAAGAAACTGGAAGGACTCGTCTCCCATAATAACACTGCTCACATCTACGTCCTATCACTCGTGAACATACAACACATGCTGGCTGGTATGATCGGTTCCAGCAAACGTCCACTGCGTCACCAGATCTCCATGCGAGTTCATCAACAGATATCTCGTATCGGATGCGTGTTCAGGCTACTGGAGTCGTTATACAGGAAGGTCCTCTACCTTTAGATTCAAAATTAAGCAGATACTAGAGAATTCTAAAATTATTAATTTGATAGGGGAACCGATGGTCGAAACCGAATATTATCTCTGGTACAAGGCCAAAACGAGCAATCTCGGTATCAGTCAGGTGTTTTTAAAACTGCTTATGTTTTATGTGATGATATTATATTCCGGGGGGGGGGGGGGGGTAACATAGTCCCCCATTCGTATCTCCGGGTGGGGACTTCTCACGAAGGTGCCGTCATTGGGAGAAACAAAACAGGTGTTCTACGGATCGGAGCGTGAAATGTTAGATCCCTAAATCGTGTAGGTAGCTAGAAAACTTAAAAAAGGAAATGAATAGGTTGAAGTTAGATATAGTGGGAATTAGTGAAGGTCTGTGGCAGCACGAACAGGTAAATAGGGGATTATAAATACAAAATCAAATGGAGGTAATGCAAGAGTAGGTTTAATAGTTAGTAAGAAAATATGAATGCAGGTAAGCTACTATGAATAGCATAGTGAACGCATTATCGTAGCCAAGGTAGACACAAAGCCCATACTCATCACGGTAGTACAAGTTTATATGCCAACTAGCTCCGCAAATGATAAACAGATTAAACAAACGTATGATGAGATGATAGAAATTATTCAGATACTTAAGGGAGACGAAAATGTAATTGTGGTGGGGGACTGGAATTCAATAGTCGGAAAAGGAAGAGAAGGAAAAATAGCAACTGAATATCTACTAGCGGAAAGGAATGAAAGAGGAAGCTTCGTGGTAGTATTTTGCACAGAGTATACATTAATCATCGCTAACACTTTGCTTAAGAATAATAAGGAGAGGCTGTGTAAGAGGAAGAGTCGTGGAGACACCGAAAGGTTTCAGAATTCAGATTTATTATACAGTGATAAGAAAGAGATTGCGGAACTAGATTTTAAAATGTAAGACATTTCCAGGGGCAGATGTGGACTCTGACCACAATTTATTGGTTGTGAACTCTAGAATAAAGGTAAAGAAATTGCATAAAGGTAGGAAATTAAGATGGGACGCGGATAAAGTGAATGAACCCGATGTTGCAGAGAGTTTCAGAGAGAGCATTAGGGAACGAATGATTAGAACAGGGGAAGGGAATACAGTAGAAGACTAATGGGCAGTTTTGAGAGATAAAATAGTGAAAGCAGCTAAGGATCAAATAGGTGAAAAGACAAGCCATAATAGAACCCCTGAAGTGACACAGGAGATAACGAAATTAATTAATGAAGGGAGAAAATACAACGGTGCACCAAATGAAGCGGGCGAAAAGCAATACAAATGTCTAAAAAACGAGATTTACAGGAAGTATAAAATGGCTAAGCAGGAATGACTAGAGAACAAACGTAAGAATGTAGAAGCATATGTCACTATGAGAATGATAGACACTGCCTTCAGCAAAATTGAAGAGGTCTTTGGGGAAAAGAAAAGAAATGGCATGAATACCAAGAGCCTAGATGATAAATGAGTCCTAAGCAAAGAAGGGAAAGCTGAAAGGTGGAAGTGTTGTGGACTGGCAAGACAGCCAATCCACTAGGAGGAAGCCGAAAGGCATGCGTTTAAACTTACGCAGGCTGGCGTGAGGTCTGGAACAGAACAAGGAATTGAGACTAGCAAAAAAGGTACGTAGCTTCTGGAATATTTAACTTTAATCCATAATTGGTGAACATCGCTCTTGATTGTACATGTTTTACAGCATCAATAGTAACTGGTAATGGCGCCTTGCTAGGTCGTAGCAAATGACGTAGCTGAAGGCTATGCTAACTATCGTCTCGGCAAATGAGAGCGTAATTTGTCAGTGAACCATCGCTAGCAAAGTCGGCTGTACAACTGGGGCGAGTGCTAGGAAGTCTCTCTAGACCTGCCGTGTGGCGGCGCTCGGTCTGCAATCAATGATAGTGGCGACACGCGGGTCCGACGTATACTAACGGACCGCGGCCGATTTATAGGCTACCACCTAGCAAGTGTGGTGTCTGGCGGTGACACCACAGGAAGGAGTGTATTGAAGCAATATTGTAGAAATCGAACAGGACGTAGATAAAGATGGGATGGCAGTCGTGCACTGCGAGAAGAATTTGACAGAGCACTGAAAGACCTAAGTCGAAACAAGGCCCCAGGAGTAGACGACACTCCGTCAGACCTATTGATAGCCTTGGGGGAGCCAGCCACGACAAAACTCTTCCATCTGGTGCGCAAGATGTATGAGGCAGACGAAATACCCTCAGACTTCAAGACGAATATAATCATTCCAGTTACAAAGAAAGCTGGCGCTGACAGTTGAGAATATTATCGAACTATCAGTTTAATAAGTCATGGCTATAAAATAATAACAACAATTCTTTACAGAAGAATGGAAAAACTGGTAGAATCCGACCTCAGAGAAGATCAGTTCGGATTCCGGAGAAATGTGAGTACACGCGAGGCAATACTGAAACAACGACTTATCTTAGAACACAGGCTAATGAAAGGCAAACCTATTTTTATAGCATCAGTAAACTTACAAAAAACTTTTGACACTGTTGACTGGAATACTCCCTTTGATATTATGAAGGTAGCAGGCGTAAAATAATGGGAGCCAAAGGCTATTTACAATTTGTGTACAAATCAGTTGGCTTTAAAGGAGTCGAAGGGCATGAAAAGGAGGCAATGATTGAGATGGGAGTGAGACAGGGTTGTAGCGTATCCCTGATGTTATTCAATCTGTACGTTGGGCAAGCAGTGAAGATCAACAAAGAAATATTTGGAGAAAGAATTAGAGTTCAGGAAGAAGAAATAAAAACTCTGAAGTTTGCCGATGACATCGTAATTCTGCCAGAGACAGCAAAGGACTTGGAAGAGCAGTTGAATAGAATAATCAGTATCTAGAAACGTGAATATAAGATGAACATCAACAAAAGAAAAATAAGGATAATAGAATTTACTCGAATTAAGTCAGGGGACCTTAAGGGAATTAGATTAGGAAACGAGACACTTAAAGAAGCGGATGAGTTTTGCTATCTGGGCAGTAAAATAACAGATGATGGCTGAAGTAGAAAGGACGCAAAATTTAGACTGGCAATGGCAAGAAAAGAGTTTCTGAAGAAGAGAAATGTATCTAGTGTAGCCATGTATGGAAGCGAAAGATGGACGATAAACAATTTAGACAAGAATAGTACAGAAGCTATTGAACCAAGGTGCTACAGAAGAATGCTAAAGATTGGATGGGTACATCACGTAACTAATGAGGAGGTATTGAACACAACTGGGAAGAAAGAAACTTGTGGCACTACCTGACTAGAAGAAGGGATCGGATGATAGGACACATTCTGAGACATCGAGCGGTCACCAGGTTAGTATTGGAGGGAAGTGTGCAGTGTAAAAACTAGATGGAGACTAAGAAATGCATACAGCAGTCAGATTCAGAAGGATGTTAGTTGCATTAGTTATTTGGAGATGAAGAGTTTTGCATAGGATAAACCAGCATGGGAGCTGCATGAAACCAGTATTTGGACTGAAGACAACAACAATAACATGTTTCACACCAAACATCTGCCAATAGTATCAACGCTGACGCTATCGGAAACAAGGAGGCACAAATACACAATAGTGTTTGATGTGCCTGCAAAGGAGTTTACCATTGCTTACGGTTCACGACTAGTTGTCGAGCATGTAACGTAACAACTTGAAAACATGCATTTAACGTAGGGCGCAGTAGGATGTAGAGTCCTGAAAGGTATCGAGAAAAATTACACGCCAGGATTCATCACCACTAGAAGAGGGCCGGCCCTGTGGCCGAGCGGTTCTAGGCGCTTCAGTCCGGAACCGCGCGACCACTGCGGTCGCAGGTTCGAATCCTGCCTAGGGCATGGATGTGTGTGATGTCCTTAGGTTAGTTAGGTTTAAGTAGTTCTAAGTTCTAGGGGACTGATGACCACAGATGTTAAGTCCCATAGTACTCAGAGCCATTTGAACCACTAGAAGAAAATTATCGCCATAGACAGAAATCTACGAAAGACTCGGTGTTTCAAGCAACAGGGAGTTGGCTGACGTTCTCCTCAACGACTTGTTCTAACGGTACAATTTGAGATGTTGTGGGATAGTGTGAGAGAAGATTCATCAACATTCAACTTTATATGTACACTGGCGTCCAAAATTAAAGCAACAAACGGAAATTTTGCAAGGTTGCCTTTATTTTGACACAAAACAGTATAGACAGGTGATAGCAAAGGAGAAACAATATTAAAAAATTCAGAACGCAAACAACTTAATGGATTTGCACGCAGATTCCGACAACTGGTTAATGTGCTCAGTATGGGGTGTGACCACATCTGGCAGCAATACAGGAATGATAACGACGGGGCATGCTGTGAATGATGTGGTCAGTCTCAAGTTGAGGCAGTAACGCCCATTCTTCCTTCAGAGCTGCTCGCAATGTTGGAGAGTAGTTGGTGGATGCTGACGTTATTCAAACCGTCTCCCTAGTGCATACCAGACATGCTCTATGGGATCCAAATCGGGAGAGGGAGGTGGACACGCCATGCATGCAATATCTCCCGTTTCCAAGAAAACATCAACCACCTGTTCTCTGTGAGGTCGAACATTATCTCCCATCAGTACGACATCTGGAACCACAGCACCCCGCAACCACCGCAAATGAGGTCCCAAGATCTCCTCACGATGCCTGACAGCAATTAAACCTTGCTGAGTCACCCGTACAATTTTATGAAGTGGTTAACATAATCCCTGCCTACGCCATTAGGGATCCTCCTCAATCTCCGCCTCTTTCCGCAATGTTTGCGCTCCGAAATTGTGTTCCACGTTCCCTCCGGATACCGATCCATCGAGAATCACTCTCCACATTAAATCGGGATTCATCTGTGAAAACAACATTGGTCCACTATTCGACCGTTCCAGGTGGCATGTTGATGACTCCACTCTAGACGTTCCCTTCTCTGAAGACGCGTCAGAGGTAGACATACAGCAGGTCTCTGCCGAAGCCTTCTGCACACCGTTTGCCTCGATACAACACGTCCAGTGGATGCTGCGAACTCACATGCCAGATGCCGTGCAGTACTAGGGCGGTACTGTCGTGCCCTTACAGCCGAATAACAGTCCTCTCTTCTGAAGTCACACGTGGTCGGATCAGCCCTGGTGTTCGGGATACAGTTTCGGTCTCTATAAACCGTCGTCACATCCGAGAAACAACTCAATGATTCACATTAAGCTCTTGCTAAATCAGTTTGCTGCTTTCCTGCTTCTTTTCTTTCAATGGTGCTCCACCGCAGAGAGTCTGTAGGCATCTTGTCTGTGCCATACTACATCGTCAGTGACTGTGTACACAGCTACTGGGATGGGGGGCTACGCTGCAAACACTACCTTGTTTCTAGGTGCACTGATGTCATCGTTGGCATGGTTATCCGTTGACCGGAATGCCGTGTTCCGTGCAGAACACGTTCGTACGGACATCTGACTGACAGTTTGTATGATTGTATTGTGAATTAGACACAGGACGTGGACACAGCAGCTTGTGACTTTAATTTCTGATACCAGTGTATTTGCGAACCGCACTCTTAGAAGACTTCAGTATAGTATTAGTGGAGAAGCAGTTACATCCCTACCATAAACAACATGTAAATAATGGCGACCAGACTTCAGTTCGAAATTAGAATTATATTAATACCTTCAGCTGCAGACGGGTGTTGATATATATCAACGGGGACAGGTGAAAATGTGTGCCCCGACCGGGACTCGAACCCGGGATCTCCTGTTTACATGGCAGACGCTCTATCCATCTGAGCCACCTAGGGCACAGAGGGTATCGCGACTGCAGGGACTATCTCGCGCACGCCTTCCGCGAGACCCACATTCTCACCTTGTGTGTCCACACACTACATTCGTAGTGTCCCACCCCAACACACTCATTACTCGTGGAAGACATTCTTACCAAGTCCCGTAAGAGTTCGGGGCATATGTGTGCATCCACACAGAAGAAGAAGGTCACGGCCTTTATTGCCAGAACTATATACTTATATTGATATGGAGTCTGTTGTTTCGGACATGTGTGAAAGAACAGACACCATATCATTATGAGTATATAGAATTCACTTCTGTCAGTGGTTTCTCCACCGCAATGGAGAAATTCCTACAGTTTGTATTGTCCACGGTTGGAGCGTCTCTCAATCGTGATGGACTTTCCAACTGACGCAACAGCGGAGTCTGGGGTGTTGAAAGTCCTTACTCCATGCTCGTCTCCGATCATCACTTAAGTTTCTCTATCAATTTGCAGGCCGGAAGTGTACGAGATTTGCTAAGAGGAACTATATGTAGCAGTCAAATGAAAACCGAACTCCCACCACAACGGGACCATGGAATGGTTCCATTCAATAGTAATCATCACATAAGTTAAGACATTTACCGCACTGGGAGACGAGACGATCAATTCTTGTTTCGTAGAACGCGGTCGGCCGCTGATGGATCCACAACCGTACCCACTCTTCCACTTCCTCGTCCGACTGAATCCGACGTCCACAAATGTCTTTCTTCAGGTCGCCAAAGATGTGAAAATCACACAGTGAAAGATACGCACTGTACGGAAGATGCTGCACTGTTTTCCAGACAAATCACTGAAGCGTAGCCTTTTTCCGATTGAGAGTGAGTGTGTGTGTGTGTGTGTGTGGGGGGGGGGGGGGGGGCATTATCGTGCAACAGGATGCTTCCGTCCTATAGCATTCCTGGGCGTTTCAACTTTATGATGGATCGCAGTATCCGCAAAGTGTCTTCGGAGCCCTGTACAGCGATTGTGGTTCCACACTCGAGGAACTCAACGGGCAGAGGACGCCAGCAATCGAAGAAGAACGCTCATCATGACTTGGGTGAAAAACTATAGATTTCTTTGGCGGGGAAGATGTGGGATGTTTCTGCTGTTGGCATGCCGTTTGCCCTCGAGTTGTCGGAATTCTGTTGAACGGAATCATCCTGTAGGACAACAGTGCCCGCCCCACACTGGCTCTTGGGAAACTTTGCAACATTCTGCGTACAGCCCGGACCTTTCACTGTGTGATTTTCACATCTTTGACGACATGAAGAAAGACATGCTTGCACATTAGTTTCAGTCGGACGACGAAATACAAAGTGGGTACGGTTGTGGATCCGTCTACGAAACAAGAATTGATCCCCGCGTCTCCTAGTGAGAAAAAAGTCTTAACGCGTGTGGTGATTACTTCTGAATGGAGCCATTCCATTGTCTCGAAGTGGCTGGTGTTCGGTTTTCATTTGAGTGCCTATTAAGACCTAACCAGCAGATAGCCTTATCATTGGATTGATATGGGAGGTACTATGCCATGGCCAGCGTAATCACTGCATCTTAGTTCTATGGATTTTTTCTCTTGGGTTACTCGAAGTCTTAAGTGCATGAAACTCCTGCAAAAGCTAAAGAGTAACTGGTTGACTTCCTACCTCATTCTACAGCAGAAAACACGAATATCTGTGAGAGTGCGACAAAATTGAAAGCTCAGTTGCAGTGCATGTGTTGCAATGGATGGTCACACTTAAGTGTGAAGCGAAAGGAAGTGAAAATAGGGCTTAATATTCCGTCGACGTTGAGCTCATTAGAGACGTAGCAGAAACTCGGAATAGAGAAGGATGGGAAAAGAAATCGGCTGTGGTCTTTCGAAGGAACCATCCCAATATTCGCCTTAAGCGACATAGGGAAACCACGGGAAACCTAAATCTGATCCGCATCATTTCAAATACGAGTCAGGTGACCTAATACCGCGCCACCTCGGTCGGTCTTATATGAATTTAAGTTGTTGCTAGAAGGTCTAAGTTCTTCATGTCGGTTGTTGTGCTCTTGAGTTTGACTAGTTTTATCCAGTTCCTCTCGACAGTCTATACGGTGCATGTCTCTATACGTCGGCGTAACTACTGCATTCTATCTCTACTTGAACCTGCCTACGCTCGTCAAACCTGGGGTCTCCCTCTACAATTTTTACCTCACACACCAACTTACGTCAAGAAATTTACTATTACTTGATGTCTCAGATGAGCCCCGTCAAACCATCCCTAGTTATGACATAAACTTCTTTTCTCTCCAGTATTTCTTCATTAGCCAATGTAATTCTTCCGTAACACCACATTCGAAAATGTTACATGCCTTTCTCGTAAGTACTGTTTATTTTTCATATTTCACTTCAATACAGGGCTACATTTCAAGCCGGCCTGAGTGGTCGGGCGGTTCTAGGCGCTACGGTCGCAGGTTCGATTCCTGCCTCGGGCATGGATCTGTGTGATGTCCTTAGGTTTGTTAGGTTTAAGTAGTTCTAAGGTCTAGGGGACTGATGACCTAAGAAGTTAAGTCCCATAGTGCTCAGAGCCACAGCTACATTCCAAACAATTACTTTCAGAAAAGACTTACGAGCACTTAATATGGTTTTCGGCGTTATAAATGTCTCGTTTCCACATAAGCTTTCCTTGCAATTGCCAGTGTACATCTATATCCTCCTTGATTGTGCCATTGCCAGTTATGTTGGTGCCCCTACAGCAAAATTGGTTTACTGTTTTTAGTGTCTCGTAGCCTAACCTAACACCCACAGCATATTTTGATTTACTACTATAACAAACTAAATATTCATTTCCAATCGTCAGTTCCATATCTGAAAGATCTCAGTTTAAAATCATTTAGCATTTGCATAATCATGACTAAATGTTTGGGGCACAGGGTAATTCATGTCCGAAATGCAGGTTAACCGTGCAGCTATTATGAGGAAAACATTAGCATGGCTCGAACGTGGTCACCTGTTCCTTTAAAAGTAAGCACCACTGTTTCCTAGTAGGACGACTCTTTCAAGACCGTTTAAATCGACACCTGTCCACATTATTGCTACACAGTGATGGAATATTACAAGATGACATACACCAATAGAAGAATAAAGTATCAGCATATCTATCTTCCGATGGTTAATATCAGTGTTCGAAACTGGAGCCGTTACTTTTCTTCACAGTAGCTCCACAGCTGCAGCCACAAGCAGGCTGCGTCTCATATCAGGTATTCCAAGTAGGAATGGCGGCACCAAATCACTTTCTGGTCGTGACTATGGTATTTGCATAAGCTATCCAATCACTGACGCAAGTGGACCTCGTACAGAGTTTCTAACGGTATGCAGCTGACAACACGCAAGTACGAGAATGACACGTCTGATTACTGCTGTTCTTTTTTTTTTTTTGAAACACTATTGAGAAAGTTTAGGGAACCTACATTTGCGAGAAACTACAGAGCGACCCTACTACCAACAACATATAACTGTATCTCGTGTAAAGACTGCGAAGACAAAGTAAGCAAAATCAGGGTTCGTACGGAAGCATACAAATAGTTGTTCTTCCCACGCTCCATTTGCGAGCAGAACAAGAATGGGAATGACTAGGTGTGATACAATGTGCCCTTAGCGATGCACAGCATGGTGACTTGTGGGGTATGTGTATAGAATTAGATGCAGAACGACTGAAAACTCGCTTTAAATGTCCAGAAATTTAAAACTGTATGCTTTACAAAACGAAAAATTTTAGTGTCCCATGACTGCAATGTCAATGAATAGTAATTGTAATCACTCAACTCATTCATGTACCTGGATGTAGCAATTTGTAGAAATATGGAAAGGAAGAATCACACGGGCACAGTCGTAGCTAAAGCAGGTGGTAGACTTCAAAATGGTTCAAATGGCTCTGAGCACTATGAGACTTAACATCTGTGGTCATCAGTCCCCTAGAACTTAGAACTTCTTAAACCAAACCAACCTAAGGACATCACACACATCCATGCCCGAGGCAGGATTCGAACCTGCGACCGTAGCGGTCACGCGGTTCCAGACTGAAGCGCCTAGAACCGCACGGCCACACCGGCCAGCTGGTAGACTTCGTATCATTGGTAGGAAAGTAGGAAAATGCAAGCAGACTACAAAGTAGGTTGTTTACAAAACACTCTTGCGACCAGTCCTAGGATACTGCTCAAGCGTGTGCGACCCGTACCAAGCAGGACTGACAGAGGATACTGAATGCATATAAAGAAGGGCAGACGAATGATCACAGGTTTATTTGAACCATGGAACAACGTCTCAATGACGCTAGAAAAGCTAAACCGGTAGGCGCTTGGAGACAGACGTAAACGATTCCGCGAAAGCCCACTTAAAATGTTTCAAGAAGCAGCTTTAAGTAAGCAACTTTAATTATCTAGGAATAGACTACCTCCGCACATGTGTTGCTCGTGTACGGACCGGGATGATAAGATTAGCCTAATTACAAGGTGCTCAGAGCCGTTTAAGCAGTCATTCTTTCCGCTAATTGAAAGGGAAGAATACGTAATAAGAACTGCCTCTGCCATGTACTTCATTGGCTTACAGAGTGTAGGTGTAGATGACAGAACACTTGGCGTGCCTATTATTATGCAGCTTAGCACAATTCAGTAATCGCATAATCTCATACTCTGGCAGAAATGAGATTCCAGCAGCGAGAACGAATTGTACTCGATAAACGAAATTTGGGTGGCTTGTTTGCATATCTGAAAGATGACGTCGATTCAGCTTTTGCGTTCGTCGACTGAGTGGAACTAGTAACGCCACTATGACGTGGTAAAGCAAGTTTGCTGCGAATATGCAATGTGCACTTACTCTCTTGATATTTGGTTGTGTGATTTATGTGAGCTAAACATTCCTTTATGGAAACGAAGAAGATAGTATCAGCAGCCTATGGAATTTGAGAGAGGCTGTGCAGTAAGGCTATGTGAAGATGCATTTTCTTTTCGCGATACTGCAGGAAGATTTGGCAGGGATGTATCCACAATACGTCATTGTTGGCAACAATGGCCTGAGGAAGGCATTATCGCTATCAGACCAGTTCCGGTCACATATGGGCCACTAGTGAGAGGGAAAATCGCCGTATTCGTCGCTGGCTGTGGTGCATCGTACTGAATCTGCAGCAGCTATTGGAGCTTCTCTTGGCACTATATCCAGTCATTTACGTGAGAGACAGTTCCGAGCCAGATGCTCTGTGTGTTCATACCGTTAACTCCAAATCAGGAGTGTCAAGCTAGAGCGCATTGGAGGGAGGAGTGGAGATCTGTCGTCTTCCGGCCATCCTGATTTAGGTTTTCCGTGATTTCCCTAAATCGCTTCAGGCAAATGCAGGGATGGATCCTTTGAAAGGGCACGGCCGATTTCCTGCCCCATCCTTCCCTCACCCGAGCTTGCGCTCCGTCTCCAATGACCTCGTTGTCGACGGGACGTTAAACACTACTGTCCCCCATCTGTCGTCTTCTCTTTTCTGTTTCGAAGCCAAAAATGTCCGTATGATGGCAAGGAGAAGGCCAGCTAAGCACTCGGAACCAAGCTGACGCCGACGTAGACCCACTGCTCTTAACACAAGGAATTGCGGTCTGGGGAGCGCCTTCCTACATCAGCAGAAGTACTCTCGTCGCTATCCCAAGAACCTTTTCAGCAAATATCAACGTCAAATTGGTGACCAAACCAGCTGTAGTGCCACTGGTTCGCAGTATTCAAGGCGTTGTTTCCCAACAGGATAACGCGCATTCTCATACCGCTGCTTTCACCAAATGTGCTCTACAAAGTGTCGACTACTTGACTTGGCTTGCCAGGTCACCAGACCTTTCTCCCTTTCAGCACACATGGAACATTATACATTATGGGACGACAAATCCAGGATCATTCAGTACCAGCGTTAACTATTGCTGATTTGGCAGCCCAAGTGCAACATACGAGGAGCAGCTATTCTACAAATAGCGGCAAAATACATGCATATTTTCATATTTACATTCAAAACAGAGGCGACTACAGTTATTGTTAAGGTACCACCATTTTTTCTGGCGCATAGTGTGCATAACTTGTGACCTGGAAACTGTACACAAATAAATACCAGGTGATCAAAAAGTCAGCATAAATTTGAAAACTGAATAAATCATGGAATAATGTGGATACAGAGGTACAAATTGACACACATGCTTGGAATGACATGGGGTTTTATAAAAACCAAAAAAATACAAACGTTCAAAAAATGTCCGACAGATGGCGCTTCATCTGATCAGAATAGCTATAATTAGCATAATAAAGTAAGACAAAGCAAAGATGAGGTTCTTTACAGGAAATGCTCAATATGTCCACCATCAATCCTCAACAAAAGCTGTAGTCGAGAAATAATGTTATGAACAGCACTGTAAAGTATGTCCGGAGTTATCGTGAGGCACTGGCGTCGGATGTTGTCTTTCAGCATGCCTAGAGATGTCGGTCGATCACGATACACTTGCAACTTCAAGTAACCCCAAAGCCAATAATCGCACGGACTAAGGTCTGGGGACCTAGGAGGCCAAGCATGACGAAAGTGGCGGCCGAGCAAACGATCATCACCAAAACGCGCGCACTAGATCTTTCACGCGTCTAGCAATATGGGGTGGAGCGCCATCCTGCATAAACATCGTACGTTCCAGCAGGTGTTTATCAGCCAAGTTGGGGATGATGCGATTCTGTAACATATCGGCGTATCTCTTACCCGCCAGGGTAGCAGTTTTGCTGTCCAGCGCCATCTGTCAGACATTTTGTGAACTTTGTTTTTTTTTTTGTTCTAATAAAACCCCATGTCATTCCCAGCATGTCTGTCTACATTATTCCGTGGTTTATTAAGTTTTCAAATTTATACTGACTTTTTGATCACCTTGTATATTACCTAGTGTCCCAGTCAATTGCTTAGCCTAAATTTTATTCCTCTAACGTAATGTCTTCTCGGTGTTAGGATTTGCTTTTCCGGCATTGTGTTTTCGTGGATGTACCGCTCTGCACAAATGCGTGAAAGCGACATATCGGCGAGGAGCAGGCAGGCAGCGGCCGAGTGTCTGAGAGACAAGAGACAGCTGGCGATGAGCCTCGGAGAGCGCCATTGTGCAGGTGGCGGCGCCTGCGTCGGCAGCTGACAGCTCTGGCTGACACCGTATCGCTCCCCACACGTCAGCTCCCCACACGTCACCTCACCTCACCTTCCTCTCGCAGGTCCTTTGTGGAGGCTGATCAATTTCCTCTCGCTATGTACCTGCAGCTAGGTAGCAACACGAAATTTTGTGCCATCGGAGACTCAGTAAAGAAAGAACTTTTTCCTCTTCTAGCAGCAGTCCACCGTGGGTCGCTGGAGGAATGAAACATTCCAAGTGATTCAAAAAATCCGCAGGTCATTCCCGATCACAAGAAGCGTCGTCGAACAGAAGTACGCAACACTACCCCTACATCATAGACATCATCTGTTGTAAAATTTTGGAACAGGTTTTCTGCTCACGTATTACAGACTTTCTGAAGGCCGAAAATCTCCTTTGTAGGAACCAACATGGATACCGCAAACAACGATCGTCGGAAACCCAGTTCACACTGATCGTCCACGAGACCCAAAAGGCTAGTAGATATCAGCGCCCAGATTGAAATCTTGTCCCTGACTTTCGTGAGGCGTTCGGTACAGTTCCGTAATGGCTCGAATGGCTCTCAGCACTATGGGACTCAACATCTAAGGTCATCAGTCCCCCAGAACTTAGAACTACTTAAACCTAAATAGACTAAGGACATCACACACATCCACGCCCGACGCAGGATTCGAACCTGCGACCGCAGCGGTCGCAAGTTCCAGACTGAAGCGCCTAGAATCGCTCGGCCACATCGGTCGGCAGTTCCGTAATATCGCCTGCTTAACAAAATATGAGAGTACTGAGTATCAGAGCAGCTTCCTGATTCGACTGAGGAGTTCCAAGCATTCTTAAAAGGAGAGAGATCTTCAGGGGTAAAATTAACTTCGAGTGTTCCCCAACAGAACAGGTTCACGGTATATGCGAATGTTCGCGTGAATAATGCCGGAAACACGATGAGGCTGTTCGCGGATGATACTGTTATGTATGGAGAAGTCGCAACGATAGAAAACGGTACGGAAGTGCAGGAAGACCTACAGAGGACTGACAGCTGGTACAAGGATTGCCAGTTGACCCACAACATACACAGGGTGAGTGTTATTGAACTGTACGAAAAAACGTAAATTAGTTACAAAGTACGGCGTGCACACACTTTATTCAACATGTAAGCGTCAGTACAGATATTCTGATTTAGGTTACGACAAGTTCGATATGTCTACCAGCATTGGCGATGATGTGGCGCAGACGAATAGCGAAATTCTACATGACCCGTCGGAACATCGGTGCTGCCGATGACCCCATGAATGGCTGTTTTCGTCTCCGCAATGGTTTTGGGATTATTTCTGTACACCTTGTCTTTAATATAGCTCCACAAAAAGGAGTCGCCTGTGTTCAGATCCGGAGAATATGGTGGCCAATCGAAGCCCATGCCAGTGGCCTCTGGGTACCCCAAGTCAGGACGCGGTCCCCAAAGTGCTCCTCTAGGACATCACACACTCTCCTGCTTGGATGGCTTCAAGCTCCGTCTTGCATGAACTACATCTTGTCAAAATCAGGGTCAATTTGGATAATGGGGATGAAATCATCTTCTAAAACCTTCGCGTACCGTTCGGGAGTCACCGTACCATCAAGGAATATCGCACCGATTATTCCGTGACTGGACACTGCACACCACACAGTCACCCGTTGAGGGTGAAGAGACATCTCGGTCGCGAAATGTTGATTCTCAGTCCCTCAAATGCGCCAGTTTTGCTTACTGACGAACTTGTCCAAATAACAGTGGGCTTCGTCGTCACTAAACCAAACCATGCATGCGCGTGCTAATTTCCATCATGCCCGGCAGCCAACCGTGCAGTTCAACGTCCTAAGGCAAACCGTTCAGGAGTTACGACGATTTTATTTCATATAGTTCAATAATTGTCACTCTGTACAATTGTAACGAATTCCACGTAAATAGGCGTAAATCCCTGTTATTGTGCGATTAAATGATTGCCAAGCAGTCATACCCACTAAATATAAGGGAGTTTGCGTACGGATAGACTTACTGTGGGACGACAACATAAAAGTAATCGTAGGAAAGGCGGATGCCAGGCTAAGATTCGTTGCAAGAATCCTCAGGAAGAGCGTTTTAACCCGCTACAGAAGTAGAGGTAACTGAACGACACAGTATGCGAAAGAAAAATCTTGCAAACTGACTTCTTTTTACTAAAAAAGTATAGCTATTCGCAACCCAAAGATTGGTTTGAACACAATACTGCTTTACTGGGCATGGTGCGATTGGAGCTGGAATGTCTTCACCTTTCTCCGATCTTCCAATTGGCATTTTTAATATTAAGAAGTCAGTGGCATATGCAAAAGAAGCAATAGGTGACCAAAACATGGCTAGGACCGACTGGGGACCGAACCCCGTGCTGAAATACTTTTTTTTTTCTTTTTATAATTCACTAAGTCAGTAAGTTGATCAAAATGATTAAATGTTGCACGCAGACCTCAGACATGATGTAGAATGTTAGAATATTTTAGTTCTCCCCATTCTCAAAACAAAATGAGGCCGTACTACTGTAGAACGTGAGGGCTCTCCGGAGGTACTAATAAACTGTTTACAATCACGCAAAAGCTTCTCTCAGTATTTCTTTCCAAACGGTTCGAAACAAACCTTCGTATGTCCAGAATCACTGTTTTTTTATGTTATAACCTTGTGGGTATTTTTTTGAATTTCTCTAAATTATTTCGCACTTTGCATAGGATATACGAGGGCAGTTCAATAAGTAATGCAACACATTTTTTTTCTGAAACAGGGGTTGTTTTATTCAGCATTGAAATACACCAGGTTATTCCCCAATCTTTCAGCTACACAACACTATTTTTCAACGTAATCTCCATTCAATGCTACGGTCTTACGCCACCTTGAAATGAGGGCCTGTATGCCTGCACGGTACCATTCCACTGGTCGATGTCGGAGCCAACGTCGTACTGCATCAATAACTTCTTCATCATCCGCGTAGTGCCTCCCACGGATTGCGTCCTTCATTGGGCCAAACATGGAAATCCGACGGTGCGAGATCGGGGCTGTAGGGTGCATGAGGAAGAACAATCCACAGAAGTTTTGTGAGCTCCTCTCGGGTGCGAAGACTTGTGTTAGGTCTTGCGTTGTCATGAAGAAGGAGAAGTTCGTTCTGATTTTTGTGCCTACGAACACGCTGAAGTCGTTTCTTCAATTTCTGAAGAGTAGCACAATACACTTTAGAGTTGATCGTTTGACCATGGGGAAGGACATCGAACAGAATAACCCCTTCAGCGTCCCAGAAGACTGTAACCATGACTTTACCGGCTGAGGGTACTGCTTTAAACTTTTTCTTGGTAGGGGAGTGGGTGTGGCGCCACTCCATTGATTGCCGTTTTGTTTCAGGTTCGAAGTGATGAACCCATGTTTCATCGCCTGTAACAATCTTTGACAAGAAATTGTCACCCTCAGCCACATGACGAGCAAGCAATTCCGCACAGATGGTTCTCCTTTGCTCTTTATGGTGTTCGGTTAGACAACGAGGGACCCAGCGGGAACAAACCTTTGAATATCCCAACTGGTGAACAATTGTGACAGCACTACCAACAGAGATATCAAGTTGAGCACTGAGTTGTTTGATGGTGATCCGTCGATCATCTCGAACGAGTGTGTTCGCACGCTCCGCCATTGCAGGAGTCACAGCTGTGCACGGCCGGCCCGCACGCGGGAGATCAGACAGTCTTGCTTGACCTTGCGGCGATGATGACACACGCTTTGCCCAACGACTCATCGTGCTTTTGTCCACTGCCAGATCACCGTAGACATTCTGCAAGCGCCTATGAATATCTGAGATGCCCTGGTTTTCCGCCAAAAGAAACTCGATCACTGCCCGTTGTTTGCAACGCACATCCGTTACAGACGCCATTTTAACAGCTCCGTACAGCGCTGCCACCTGTCGGAAGTCAATGAAATTATACGAGACGAAGCGGGAATGTTTGAAAATATTCCACAAGAAATTTCCGGTTTTTTCAACCAAAATTGGCCGAAAAAAAAATGTGTTGCATTACTTATTGAACTGCCCTCGTACAAGGGCGTGATGTTACGTAATGCCCCCTATTTTTTACATCGAAGCTCTGAAAGATTTTTAAATAAAACATGCGCCATTAATATTCTACATATTTATTCTTCATGTCTACGTATTTATTTCTCAACACAATCACCCTGAAGATGAACGGATTTCTCCCAACGAGACGCTAGTTTGTTGATTTCGTCATTGTAGAAAGGTTGACTTTGTTGACGGTATCGCAACCTCACCTCAGCTTGCACCGCTTCATCACTATCAAAATGAAGTCCTCGAAGGTGTTCTTTAAGTTTTGGAAACAGATGAAAATTGGATGGAGCCAAGTCGGAATGGTATGGAGGATTATCGACAACAGTGAATCCAGATGTCGCAGCGCTCGAGTGTGGTCTAGCATTGTCATGTTGAAGGAGAGGGTGCTCCTCTTCGAATTCGAAACTGGATTACAGCACGCTCCTTCTCACGCACCGACATAGTTACGTTACACACCGCCATGTTACTCGGTGTTATTCTGGGCCCTCTGGCGGCAGAGGGCTGCAAATATGTACAAATGAAGAACAAAGGTGTAGAATATTGATATCGTTTGTTTTATTTAAGAAGCTTTAGCAGTTATCACATTAAAATTAAGGAGACATTACTTCTGAAAACTGAATAAGTTTTAAAAGACCAAGATCGCTAAAATCATTTATTCATATAGACTACCCGTTTCGGCAATTTTGTTATGTTAGTCCTACATGTAAGAATGTAGAAGCATAGGGGTAAAATAGATATTGCCTACAGGGAAATTAAAGAGACCTTTGGAGGAAATAGAACCACTTGTATGAAATCAAGAGATCAGATGGAAACCAATCCTAACCAAAGAGGGGAAAGCAGATAGGTGGAATGAGTATATGGAGGATCTATACAAGGGCGATGTACTTAGGGGCAATATTATGGAAATGGAAGAGGACGTAGATGAAGATGAGAAGGGAGTCATGATACTGTGTGAAGAATTTGACAGAGCGCCGAAAGACCTAAGTCGAAACAAGGCGCCGGGAGAAGACAACATTCCATTAGCACTACTGATAGCCTTGGGAGAGCCAGCCTTAACAAAACTCTTCCATCTGGTGAGCAAGATGTATGAGACAGGTGAAATACCTTCAGACTCAAGAAGAAAATGATAATTCCAATCCCAAAGAAAGCAGGTGTTGACCGGTGCGAAAATTATCTAATTATCAGTTTAATAAGCCACGGCTGCAAAATACTAACACGAATTCTTTACAGACGAATGGAAAACTAGTAGAAGCTGACCTCGGAGTAGATTAGTTTGGATTTCGTAGAAATGTTGAAACACGCGTGACAATTGACCCTACGACGCATCTTAGAAGATAGGTTAAGGAAAGGCAAACCTACGTTCCTAGACTTATAGAAAGCCTTTGACAGTGTTGACTGGAATACCGTCTTTCAAATTCTGAAGGTTGTAGGGGAAAAATGCGGGGAGCGAAAGGCTATTTACAATTTGTTCAGAGACCAGATGGCAGTTATAAGAGTTAAGGGGCACGACAGGGAAGCATTGTTTGAGCAGGGAGTGAGACAGGTCTGTAGCCTATCTGCGATGCTACTGTATACTGAATAAGTAGTAAAAAAATTGGAGTAGGAATTAAAATCTGTGGAGAAGAAATAAAAACTTTGAGGTTGCGACGACATTGTAATTCTGTCAGAGACTGCAAAGAACCTGGAAGAGTAATTGAACGGAATGGACAGTGTCCTGACACGAGGATATAAAACGAACATCAACAAAAGCAAAACGAGGAGATTGGAATGTAGATGAATTAAATCTGTTGGTACTGAGGGAATCAGATTAGGAAATGAGACACTTAAAGTAATAAATGAGTTTTGCTATTTAGGGAGAAAAATAACTGATGATGGTCGAAGTAGAGAGGATATAAAATGTAGACTAGCTATGGCAAGGAAAGCGTATCTGAAGAAGAGAAATTTGTTAACATCGAGTACAGATTTAAGTGTTAGGAAGTCTTTGCGGAAAGTATTTGTATGGAGTGTAGCCATGTATGGAACTGAAACATGTGCGATAAACAGTATAGAGAAGAAGAGAATAGGAGTTTTCGAAATGTGGTGCTCGAGAAGAATGCTGAAGATTAGGTGGGGAGATCACGTAACTAATGAGGAGGTACTGAATAGAATTGGGGAGAAGAGGAATTTGTGGCATAACTTGATTAGAAGAAGGAATCGGTGGGTAGAACACGTTCTGAGGCATCAAGGGATCACCATTTAAGTATTGGAGGGAAGCGTGGAAGGTAAAAATCGTAGAGGGAGACCAAGAGATGAATACACTAAGCAGATCCAGAATTATGTAGATTGCAGTAGTTATTCGGAGATGAAGAGGCTTGCACAGAATAGAGTAGCATGGAGAGCTGCATGAAACCCATCTCTGGACTGAAGACCACAACAATAACAGTCAATGAATAGTAGCATTTTTGGTCGCATCTTTTGCAGATCCGATGATGACAACATACAAGTGCAGAAACCGGTTTTCTGTCCGAATAAATTATTGTAACGATCTCTGCAGTTTAAAATTTATTGAGCGTTCTCAGTTCACAATACTTCAGACTACCACCCCTCCCCCCCCCCCCCCTCCTCAGCCTCAACCCGCTGACGGTGTCGCAGTGTAGATAGGCAGTACCTTTCCTCCGCTTGTCTCTACAAAAATAGGGTACACGGCACCAGCAGGCAAACCAGTTACTATGTCGACACAAGGGTACTGCTTCCAAATTTTCAGTTGAACCACTTCGTCTCGCTGATTACATTGTAGTTTTAGCCTCCGGCACAGACAAACTTTTACAATGAACTAAGAAACAATACACGAAGTTGGAAATAAGACTTGAAAATGAGTGACAGTAAGACGGAAATAACCTATTGCCGAAATACTGAAAAGAAAAGACTACAAATGAACGATGAAGACTAAGGCTGCGTGGAGAGCAAACGATATTAGTTGTGGGTGGAGAGCAAACGATATTGGTTAGAGAGTAATAATAGGCTGGAATGCTTTTGGCAAATTAAATAGGAGTACCGAAACTAAGATTCACATCTATCTAAACCCTGAAAACCATAGTTAGTAAGTTATTTACATGTTCCACAGATCATCTGAACGATTCTTTCATTGAAATGATGTGGAACGAGTCAGTTTACAGGATATGTATACATTTTTAGTGTTACCATTAATGAACATATTATTATTTTTAGCCCTGCTCATGGAATTAGACTTACTGTTTTTCACTGGCTACCATTTTTTACGTAGATATTCGGTAATTGTATAGAATGAGTTTTCCAGGAGAAATGATTTTAAACTACATTTAAAACTTGCTTCGGTACCTGTCAGAGATCTTATGTTATTGGGAAAATGACCAAAAATTATTATTGCTACGTACTGAACTCCTCTGTGAGCCACTGACAGCTTTAACAATCGGTAACAAAGGTTATTCTCCTCTCTATCGTTGTAGGTATACACATCACTGTTCCTCTCACATTGTGATGGATCATTTATGACGAATTTCATTAGCGAATATATGTATCGTGACAGTGCAGTTAAAATGCCTACTTCCTTGAAGAGATACCCACATGACGTCCGTGGATGAACACCATATATTATTCTTACTGCTCGCTTTTGTGCAATCAATACATTATCTCTAAGTGAAGAGTTACCCCAGAACATTATTCTATACGACATTATTCAGTGGAAAATTTGTCAGGACGTTAATACGTTTGTTTCCAACATTGGCAATTATACGAAGAACGAAAGGGGCCGAACTTAATTGTTTGAGAAGCTCAGTAATATACTTCTTTCAGTTCAAGTTTTCATCAATATGTACACCCAAAAACTTGGAGCATTCTATCCTACTTATTGACTCCTGTTCATGTGCTACATCAGTTATTGATATGACTCTGTTTGTTGTACAGAACTGAATGTATCGTTTCTTTTTTTTCAGAATTTAGGTAGTGTTAATTTTTAGATAACCACTTAATAACTCCTTGGAAAGTATGATTGACCAACTTTGTTGTTACTATCTTCCTAATAGGATTTATTGTAACGCTAGTATTGTTCGCAAAAAGTACCAAAAAAGATGTCAATAAAGAGATTGGATGAAAATTGTTTCAGTCTGTCTTGTCACCTTCTTTATGACGCGTTTTAATAATTGCATATTTTAACCTGTCTGGAGGGATTCCCTGTGCCAATGATACATTTCTTATATCGCTAAGGACATACTTATTAAGTTGGAACAACTTTTCAGACTTCATGGACCGAATTCCGGTCTGACCAGCATATTTCAGTATGCCTATAACTCAGCTTTCACCTCCCGCTTGTGTGAACGACGCATAGGTCGGGTTCCACTTTAAAGTGTATGTCCCTTTTCCCCAGTACGAACACTGGCGGGGTAGGTTAGTGGCAAGCAAGTCTACAACCTAGGTCCAATTGAAAGACATGCACCAGGCCCTTGAGCTACACAGAATTATTATGATATGGCTAAAAGAAAAGTACCATTAGTGCGTATCACGACTTGTGTGAGAGGGGCTTCAAAAGCGGGAACTGTACATAAACTGAGTATCGGGGAGCAGCCTTAAATGGAAGGCATAATTCTGGCGGGACAAGCCAGTCGAATGCATAGCAGATGGACCAAGGAAAGTCTTCGCCAAATTCAAAAAGATACGAAAGACTGAGTCGATGATCTAATAGAAGGTAGGTAGCTGGGAAAGGAAGGAAGATTAGGGTTTAACGTCCCCTCGACATCGAGGTCATTAAAGACGGATCACGAGCTCGGATTGTTTCAATGATGGGAAAAGATATCGTCCGTGTCCTTTTAAAGGAACCATCCCGGCATTTACCTGGAGCGATTTAGAGAATTCACGGTAAATCCAAATCAGGATGGCCGGACGCGTGTTTGAACCATCATCCTCCTGAATGCCAGTCGAGCGTGCTAACCACTGCGCCACCTCACTTGGTATACCAAGCTGAGTTTAGAAAATATCCACAAAAAGACCACCCACACGCACCATCTGAACAGGCCTTGAAGGCCCAACGGTATCGACCGGCGGCCGTGTCATCCTCAGCCCTTAGATGTCGCCGGATGAGAGCTGAGTGCACTCTGCTTGCCATCAGCACTCGGACGGTGACCCACCCGAGAGCTACACAAGCCCGATAGCGCTTAACTTCGCTGATCTGAGGAAAACTGATGTTACCACTGCAGCAAGGCCGTCGGCATCCACAAACAACAAGGTTGTGTCAATCTGAAGGCCGTAGTCGGTAGAAGGCCTTTGTACACCGCTCATACGAGAGGACTTCAGGAAGTAAGTTACACATTATTATGGCAGGTTAGGTAACTATTATTGAAAGCTAAACGCCAGCCGGTGTGACCGAGCGGTTCTAGGCGCTTCAGTGTGGAACCGCGCGACCGCTACGGTCGCAGGTTCGAATTCTTCCTCGGGTATGGATGTGTGTGATGTGCTTAGGTTAGTTAGGTTTAAGTAGTTCTAACTTCTAGGGGACTGATGACCTCAGATCTTAAGTCCCATAATGCTCAGAGCCATTTGAACCATTTTTTGAAAGCTAAACTACACTTCATAGTGACAAAGATACATCACACTTTTCCAACATAGCCACCAAGTCCCTATAAAGAACGGCCGGAACATTCTGTCAACCATTCAGTTCCTTTAAGATAGAAATCCCCTCCTTGGTCACAGAGCCATTCGAAAGCCGCTGTGTGAATGTCTTCAACGTCGGAAAATCTGCGATTCATACGCATAATTTCCTCAATTCCTTGTACGTTGTCTTCTGTGGGCGATGCCGATGGCTTCTTTCCCGATCAGCATCGCGCACGTCTGTATGGCCTTGTTCAAATTGTTGGCACCGTTCACTGTGACTGGATGTGACGTTGCATTTGGTCCATATACCGCCAGAATTTCGTGGTGAATGTCGGTGAAATTTAGACATTTTGCCCAAAAGAACTTCAGCTTTGGAATATTTTTCCAGCTTTTGCGCGATTACATTTGCAAGCTGTGATGCACATGTTATCTGCACGGCAACAGGCCTGTGTCTACGGGAAACCTAAAGCTTGTACGCTCTTGTTATAATGCGTTACACTTGCGCAATGGTCTCAGGGTGGGAGGACACGTGTAAATTACTTTCTGAAGTTCCATCGTTATAATGAGAATGAGAATCAGATAAAATAAACATTACTAAGTAGACGTTGCTCTGCTTCATATATTCTCAGAGCTGAAATTTATTTCCCGAACTTTATTTTGCCGTGCTTGCTAAAGGTGATGCTTACTTATTCGGTATAGGAGGAAAATGTGGGGTAGGTGAGTGATATGTTCCACTCTAACGTCGGCCTATACACGGTGATTCAAAATTCTTATTACAGCCTTCTAGGAGTTGAAGGACGGACTTAGTAGATGAAGTTTTGATAAGTAACCCACTCCCGGAAATTCAATTTTTGGATGTAAAACCAGTTTGAAGATCGAATCACTTTCAAACCTCCCATGCATGATACACAGAAAAGCTGACAAGAGGGCGCCGTCGTCAGTCCCTTAGGTAGTTATGACATCTCATAACACCTTCATCCGACTACAATAGCGCCTGCGAGAAATTGGTACGTACAAAACTGGGATGTTTGGTTGTGGTGGTCCGCGTATGCGCTACACTCTCGACTTGGAAGAGGTCGTTCTTTACAGAAGAGCACCCGAGAATAAGTACTTGGAACTCTACCCATGCCATGTCATCCTACAGAACACAGGTCAGAGTTCTTCATCTCTGCTGTGTGCGTAGTGTGAACCAGGAGATCTGAAAGTGATCCAGTACTCAAACTGATTTTACATCTAATTAGTACATGGCCGGATATGGGTTCCTTATTAAAATTTCATCCACTAAGTCCCCTCTACAACTGCGAGGAGTCTGTAATAGGAATTCTGAATCACCCTGTATATATTACCAAAACCGGGAATTCTCTTCTTTGTCTGGACATAGCATGACATGCCGTCACTAAGGTGGTTTCAGGTCTTTGATCTGGAAGAAATATTACCTTGATTATTACTATTCCTATAGGTTTGAAGAGACTACACATCCATGGTCATCAACCTATTTTTCTCCCACAGGACGGACTCTGTGTACCCCGTCTGTCTGCGTGTAGAGTAAATCTCATGTGCAAGTGTGAGAATGTTTTTCAGTTTTTTGAAGAATGTATCTGAGGTGGGACCGTACACCCACCTGGTATTTACCTAACAGAATGTGGGAAACCGCCTAAAAATACATCCAGGCTGGTCGGCTAACCAGCCCTCGTCGTTAATCCGCAAGGCGCATTTGATCCACGTCAGATTCGCTTCGCGGTGCCCCAGAAGCGGTGCGTTAACGCTCTTTTTTTATTTTTTTTATTTTTTAACGGTGTGCCCGACCGGGACTCGAACTCGGGACCTTTGCCTTTCGCGGGCAAGTGCTCTACCATCTCTTTTTTCTTTTTTTTAAATTTTTTTAAGGATGGTAGGAGAAACAGAAACCTTTATTATTCACAAAATAAACATACCACGTCCTGACACATGATAACGGTGTGCTCCCTGCCGCCGTTGGATAAGCAGCTGCAGCAGCAAGTCGTATACTCCTAGCTCACTCATTTGTTACATAGTTTAATTCTTAATTTCTTTGCGTGTTTTTGGTACTTGCATTGTTTAATTCATAAATTTCGAGCGTATTATAGTATTTGAGAGTTGTAGCATCGCGTTTTAGTACCTTAATAGTGTAAATTCGCGTAGTCGTTTGTCTTCTGTTTTTGTTTTAAACGGCCAGTGTCGGTTGGTCACAGTCAGTGTGCTCCCTGCCGCCGTTGGATAAGCAGCTGCAGCGGCAAGTCGTATACTCTTAGCTCACTCATTTGTTACATAGTTTAATTCTTAATTTCTTTGCGTGTTTTTGGTACTTTCATTGTTTAATTCATAAATTTTGGGCGTATTATAGTATTTGAGAGTTGTAGCATCGCGTTTTAGTACCTGAATAGTGTAAAATCGCGTAGTCTCCTTCCGCCGCCGAGCAGTGTGTCAGCAGTGCGCAAGTAGCAGCATTACTGCATTTACTAGGCAGTCTTGTATTTTAATAACCGTTTAAATTTTGTGTCGATTTGTTTGCGCTCTCTGTAGATTAGTTCAGACGTTCTTTGCACAACAGTTTTTAGCATGGATAGGGACTGCAACTGCTGTGTTCGGATGCAGGCTGAGTTGGCATCCCTTCGCTCCAGCTTCAGGCAGTGTTGGCTTCGGTCACACAGCTTGAGGCTGTTGCCAATGGGCAGCACTGTGGGGGTCCGGATGGGGGTTTGTCGGAGACGGCCAGCTCGTCCCACGCATCCCCCGATCGGACTACGACTGTGGTTGCCCGGGATACTGCCCGCATTGAGGCTGATCCCTCACCTGTGGTAGAGTGGGAGGTCGTCTCAAGGTGTGGCAGGGGGCGAAAGACATTCCGGAGGGCTGAACGGAAGGCCTCTCCAATTTGTCTGACGAACCGGTTTCAGGTTCTGTCTCAGGCTGATACTGATCTTCGGCCTGACATGGCTGCTTGTCCTGTTCCAGAGGTTGCCCCTCAGTCTGCAAGATCCGGGCGGTCGCAGAGGGTGGGCTTACTGGTAGTTGGAAGCTCCAACGTCAGGCGCGTAATGGGGCCCCTTTGGGATATGGCAGCAAGAGAGGGGAAGAAAACCAATGTGCACTCCGTGTGCATGCCGGGGGGAGTCATTCCAGATGTGGAAAGGGTCCTTCTAGATGTCATGAAGGGTACAGGGTGCACCCATCCGCAGGTGGTCGCTCATGTCGGCACCAATGATGTGTGTCGCTATGGATCGGAGGAAATCCTCTCTGGCTTCCGGCGGCTATCTGATTTGGTGAAGACTGCCAGTCTCGCTAGCGGAATGAAAGCAGAGCTCACCATCTGCAGCATCGTCGACAGGACTGACTGTGGACCATTGGTACAGAGCCGAGTGGAGGGTCTGAATCAGAGGCTGAGACGGTTCTGCGACCGTGTGGGCTGCAGATCCCTCGACTTGCGCCATAGGGTGGTGGGGTTTCGGGTTCCGCTGGATAGGTCAGGAGTCCACTACACGCAACAAGCGGCTACACGGGTAGCAGGGGTTGTGTGGCGTGGGCTGGGCGGTTTTTTTTTTAGGTTAGATGGCCTTGGGCAAGTACAGAAAGGGCAACAGCCTCAACGGGTGCAGGGCAAAGTCACGACATGCGGGGACCAAGCAGCAATCGGTATTGTAATTGTAAACTGTCGAAGCTGCGTTGGTAAAGTACCGGAACTTCAAGCGCTGATAGAAAGCACCGAAGCTGAAATCGTTATAGGTACAGAAAGCTGGCTGAAGCCAGAGATAAATTCTGCCGAAATTTTTACAAAAGTACAGACGGTGTTTAGAAAGGATAGATTGCATGCAACCGGTGGTGGAGTGTTCGTCGCTGTTAGTAGTAGTTTATCCTGTAGTGAAGTAGAAGTGGATAGTTCCTGTGAATTATTATGGGTGGAAGCTACACTCAACAACCGAGCTAGGTTAATAATTGGCTCCTTTTACCGACCTCCCGACTCAGCAGCATTAGTGGCAGAACAACTGAGAGAAAATTTGGAATACATTTCACATAAATTTTCTCAGCATGTTATAGTCTTAGGTGGAGATTTCAATTTACCAGATATAGACTGGGACACTCAGATGTTTAGGACGGGTGGAAGCGACAGAGCATCGAGTGACATTATACTGAGTGCACTATCCGAAAATTACCTCGAGCAATTAAACAGAGAACCGACTCGTAGAGATAACATCTTGGACCTACTGATAACAAACAGACCCGAACTTTTCGACTCTGTATGTGCAGAACAGGGAATCAGTGATCATAAGGCCGTTGCAGCATCCCTGAACATGGAAGTTAATAGGAATATAAAAAAAGGGAGGAAGGTTTATCTGCTTAGCAAGAGTAATAGAAGGGAGATTTCAGACTACCTAACAGATCAAAACGAAAATTTCTGTTCCGACACTGACAGTGTTGAGTGTTTATGGAAAAAGTTCAAGGCAATCGTAAAATGCGTTTTAGACAGGTACGTGCCGAGTAAAACTGTGAGGGACGGGAAAAACCCACCGTGGTACAACAACAAAGTTAGGAAACTACTACGAAAGCAAAGAGAACTTCATTCCAAGTTTAAACGCAGCCAAAACCTCTCAGACAAACAGAAGCTAAACGATGTCAAAGTTAGCGTAAGGAGGGCTATGCGTGAAGCGTTCAGTGAATTCGAAAGTAAAATTCTATGTACCGACTTGACAGAAAATCCTAGGAAGTTCTGGTCTTACGTTAGATCAGTAAGTGGCTCGAAACAGCATATCCAGACACTCCGAGATGATGAAGGCATTGAAACAGAGGATGACACGCGTAAAGCTGAAATACTAAACACCTTTTTCCAAAGCTGCTTCACAGAGGAAGACCGCACTGCAGTTCCTTCTCTAAATCCTCGCACAAACGAAAAAATGGCTGACATGGAAATAAGTGTCCAAAGAATAGAAAAGCAACTGGAATCACTCAACAGAGGACAGTCCACTGGACCTGACGGGATACCAATTCGATTCTACACAGAGTACGCGAAAGAGCTTGCCCCCTTCTAACAGCCGTGTACCGCAAGTCTCTAGAGGAACGGAAGGTTCAAAATGATTGGAAAAGAGCACAGGTAGTCCCAGTCTTCAAGAAGGGTCGTCGAGCAGATGCGCAAAACTATAGACCTATATCTCTGACGTCGATCTGTTGTAGAATTTTAGAACATGTTTTTTGCTCGAGTATCATGTCGTTTTTGGAAACCCAGAATCTACTATGTAGGAATCAACATGGTTTCCGGGAACAGCGATCGTGTGAGACCCAACTTGCTTTATTTGCTCATGAGACCCAGAAAATATTAGATACAGGCTCCCAGGTCGATGCTATTTTTCTTGAGTTCCGGAAGGCGTTCGATACAGTTCCGCACTGTCGCCTGACAAACAAAGTAAGAGCCTACGGAATATCAGACCAGCTGTGTGGCTGGATTGAAAAGTTTTTAGCATACAGAACACAGCATGTTGTTATCAATGGAGAAACGTCTACAGACGTTAAGGTAACCTCTGGCGTGCCGCAGGGGAGTGTTATGGGACCATTGCTTTTCACAATATATATAAATGACCTAGTAGATAGTGTCGGAAGTTCCATGCGGCTTTTCGCGGATGATGCTGTAGTATACAGAGAAGCTGCAGCATTAGAAAATTGTAGCGAATTGCAGGAAGATCTGCAGCGGATAGGCACTTGGTGCAGGGAGTGGCAACTGACCCTTAACATAGACAAATGTATTGCGAATACATAGAAAGAAGGATCCTTTATCGTATGATTATATGATAGCGGAACAAACTCTGGTAGCAGTTACTTCTGTAAAATGTCTGTGAGTATGCGTGCGGAACGATTTGAAGTGGAATGATCATATAAAATTAATTGTTGGTAAGGCGGGTACCAGGTTGAGATTCATTGGGAGAGTCCTTAGAAAATGTAGTCCATCAACAAAGGAGGTGGCTTACAAAACACTCGTTCGACCTATACTTGAGTATTGCTCATCGGTGTGGGATCCGTACCAGATCGGGTTGACGGAGGAGATAGAGAAGATCCAAAGAAGAGTGGCGCGTTTCGTCACAGGGTTATTTGGTAACCGTGATAGTGTTACGGAGATGTTTAGCAAACTCAAGTGGCAGACTCTGCAAGAGAGGCGCTCTGCGTCGCGGTGTAGCTTGCTCGCCAGGTTTCGAGAGGGTGCGTTTCTGGATGAGGTATCGAATATATTGCTTCCCCCTACTTATACCTCCTGGGGAGATCACAAATGTAAAATTAGAGAGATTAGAGCGCGCACGGAGGCTTTCAGACAGTCGTTCTTCCCGCGAACCATACGCGACTGGAACAGGAAAGGGAGGTAATGACAGTGGTACGTAAAGTGCCCTCCGCCACACACCGTTGGGTGGCTTGCGGAGTATAAATGTAGATGTAGATTTGGAACTGTCCTGGAAGGAACCTCGCTGCCGTCCTACCATGCAGCATGAAATAAAAACAAAATCAAAGTGGGGCCACCTCCGGCACCATAAAGAAAAGTATTTATAAATACGAAAAAAAAAAATTGAAGTACATGCATTTGCAGACTGTGCAAGCGTTAGTTTTTCCTAGCTCTCATACTCGCATAGTGTTCTTAGTCGCTCACATTACTTGGTCGGTTTCACAACGAAAGCACCGCCGCTCATCTTTGCGCACCCGGCACACCCCAAGTATATGGCGGGTCCGCAAACACCGTTACTAGGAAATTGGCATACCAATCCTTGTACTTTTGTAGCCGTAATAGTTTTGTGTGTCCATCTTGCAAGTATTGCCAGTAATCCAGGACGTTCAGTACGTTCGTACGTGTGTCTCTATAGATGTAATGAACCGTCATACCCGTGATACACGCCACTGCGTTCGTCTTATGACGCGGAAAATACGTTTCCTCTGGAAAAAATACTATGTCAGAACAGACTGCTGTATAGATAGCGCGCCGCATGAACGTGATTATCTTTCTTGCGAGAGTCCAAACAGCCAATGCCTTGCCGCAGACCAGCCGATGGTCGTCCGTATCCAGCACGCCGCATTGCTGACACAAGGGCGAATCCGCCAAATGTATTGCGTACTTTTTATCATTCGTAGGATATTTTCGGTTCACGACAATGTACCATGTTGATCTGACTGATGTAGGTAAGTGGGGGTGGTGGACAGTGCGCCACACCACGTGCCAATTAACAGGTGCCGGCCGAAGTGGCCGTGCGGTTAAAGGCGCTACAGTCTGGAACCGCAAGACCGCTACGGTCGCAGGTTCGAATCCTGCCTCGGGCATGGATGTTTGTGATGTCCTTAGGTTAGTTAGGTTTAACTAGTTCTAAGTTCTAGGGGACTAATGACCTCAGCAGTTGAGTCCCATAGTGCTCAGAGCCATTTGAACCATTTTTGAATTAACAGGTGGATGGTTCCGTTCCACCCTATTCCGGGCGATTTGTCGAAGAAGCAGATGGTACACGTCTTTCGATGTCGACTGTCGGGTCGTCGGTAAACGCTCTCGAACGTAACTGTGTTCCACGATGAACTTGCGCACATACGTTAAAGGGGGCGATATGTGGCCGACACTGACTGGAGGAAGATGCGATGATGGTACTAGTTCTTCGATGATCGTCCCCGTAAGAGAGTGATTCCTGTTGCGCCACCGTTTGAACATAGTATTAATATACATGGCACGCGCCTTCTCGTGCACGTTCACTAAACCAACGCCCCCTCTCGCGCTGGGAGGGTAAGCGTGTTGTACTGTACCTTAAAGAGTTGTCCCATGCATACATAGTACCAAAAAGCCGCCTAAATCCTCATAGCCATCGTGCGCGTCAAGGGGAGAAGGTGTGTCAGGTGGCACATCATGGGCGCGAGATAAAGGTTGACGAGTAACACTCGCTGCAGCATATCCATCGACCGTAGGGCGTTTAGTCGTACTGCCGTGCGGACTCTGAGTAACAGTCTTCGGTAGTTGTCCGCAGCCGTTCTCGCTGTCTCTTTATGAAAGGTGATACCCAAACAGCGGAGGGTTTCCACCGCAGGTAAGGGTCCTCCCGTTCCTGGTTCTAGTCCACGCCCCACATGCATGAACTGTGATTTTCGGTAGTTGACCACACTTCCGGCTGCCATCCCATACGTCTGTAGCCAATCCAGTGCTGTTCGAGTCTCCCTCTCATTCCGTACGAGGAACACAATGTCATCCGCGTATGCTCTGCATTTGAATGATAAATGCCGTAGGGAGATCCCGGTAAGACGGCAGCGAAGGCCTGAGAGGCACGGTGTAAGTAGGCTGTTTATGTTTTCTTATTGGCAACGTTACGTAGCGCTCTGTATGAAAATCACTGGCTGTGCTGTGTGCAGTCTGTGGCTATTGTTGTCTGCCATTGTAGTGTTGGGCAGCTGGATGTGAACAGCGCGTAGCGTTGCGCAGTTGGAGGTGAGCCGCCAGCAGTGGTGGATGTGGGGAGAGAGATGGCGGAGTTTTGAACTTTGTAAGACTGGATGTCATGAACTGCTACATACATTACGACTTTTGAACACTATTGAGGTAAATTCATTGTTTGTTCTCTATCAAAATCTGCTAACTATGCCTATTAGTAGTTAGTGCCTTCAGTAGTTTGAATCTTTTATTTAGCTGGCAGTAGTGGCGCTCGCTGTGTTGCAGTAGTTCGAGTAACGAAGATTTTTGGTGAGGTAAGTGATTTGTGAAAGGTATAGGTTAATGTTAGTCAGGGCCAATCTTTTGTAGGGATTTTTGAAAGTCAGACTGCGTTGCGCTAAAAATATTGTGTGTCAGTTTAAATACAGCCATGTATAATTTTTCTAAGGGGACGTTTCAACGGTTCTAAGGCGATCGCATGAAGGAGGCTCGACAAGGGGCAACCCTGTCTCACTGATCTTAAGATCTTAAAATACTCGGTTCTCCCTCCGTTGACCACCATCGCTTTTCTGGCGCCGTGCAACAGCCGCATCACAGCAGTGGTCAATAATGGCGAGACACCCATCCTATTCATCACCGCCGCGAGGTACACATGATCCACGCGATCAAAAGCATGATCGAAATCTACTACAACCATCGCCCCCCGGAGGCGGCATGCAGCCGCGAGGGCGACGACGTCACGATAGTCTCCCAAGGCTGTATGGATATTACTGAGGCCGCCAAGAAAAGTCTGATCGGCATGTATTCGATTCTCCAGCGACGTTTTGATACGACTGCCCAGGATGCGCATGAAGATCTTGTAGTCACTATTAAGGAGGGTCAAGGGGCGATAATCACAAGGCCGTTTGCCACCACGGGGCTTCGGTATCGGTATCATGAACCCTTCCGTGAATTGAATGTGAACCGGCACTTCTTGCCTCAGAAGCTCATTAAACATGTATAACCACAACGGTGTCATAATGGTCACAAAGGCACGGTAAAATTCCAACGGGAATCCATCTGGACATGGGGACTTGTTGCAGGCACCTCGTGTAATCGCTTCCTCCAGTTCTTCACACGTAATTTCAGATAACCTGTCCGCTTCCCCGTTCACACTCGTCGCGTCTGGGATCTCTTCCAGGACGTTCCCCAGCTGCCTCTGACCCTCAGCGTTGCTCGCATAGAATCTGCTAAAATGATCCGTGAACGCCTGTGCTATGTTCCTCTGTGCTGTAAAACGACGGCCATCGTCGAGATCGATCTCATGTATTAAATTCCTGCGTCTTCTTCGTCTTTCCTTTATCACATAATACATCGAGGGAACCTCGTTGGGCAAGAAATCCTGCGACCTCGCGAGTATCATCGTACCTGCCATCCTCAGCGTCGCAAGTTGTACCAGCTTCGCCTTAACTCGGTGGACGGCCGTCTAGCGTTCTGGTGTAGGTGATTGAGCTGACAGTTCCCGGAGAGCCGTAAAGTAAAACTCAGTGGTCGTGCGCTGCCATCGAGAAACCTCCTACCCATAACCTATTTACGTCCCCCGTAAAGCTGGCTTCGCGCACTCGAGCCACCACTGCTGGACAGAACCGAAAGAATTTCGTCGACGGAGGCAGCCGTGCCACGCGTCCTCCACCATGCGTCGGCATTCTGTATCTCGCAGGTGGGAGACGTTCATCTTCCAATTGCCCCTCCGTCTCCATACCTGCTGTCTATCAAGGTTAACCGTACAAATATATGCCTCGTGGTCTGTAAACGCTGTCGGCCATATTTTTGCGTCCACCGTCGGCATTGCTAACGCCCTTGAAACGTAGATCCGATCCAAACGGCTCGCGGAGTGGCTAGTAAAAAATGTATATCCTGGGTGGTTGCAAAACTTCAGGTATCGACTAATTCCATCCCGTTGACCAGCTCCCTAAGTTCTTGGCTAGTAGTATAGTTAGGTTGTTGGTCCTTTTTGTCGAGCACACAATTAAAATCTCCGCCGAGTATGCAACCATCGTATCGTCCCTGGAACAACGGTGTAACCTCATGGGCGTAAAAATCTGCTCTGTCCCTTCCCTTAGCCGAGCCTGACGGTGCGTATATGTTGATCAAACGTATTCCACCTATGGTCACGGCCGAACCACGGGCAGGAGGCAAACACTCTACTTCGTCTGCACGTATCCCTTCCTTTAATAGTATAGCTGTGCTAACGCCTCTCTCGTCACGCGGGGAACAGTAACTGTCGTAACCGTAAAAGTCCGAGGGCGAAGTACCCGAACTTCCTGTAATAGTGCTATGTCTAAATCCGCAGCCTTTATCATGTCACTGAGCATCTTGACTTTTACCGGCGTCCCAATGCTATTGATGTTAACAGACCCTATCCGATAAGCTTGTTGCATGGCTGTCAACGTAGATACGGTACCGTACGGTCGCTAATTTTTCCGTACATAGGCTGCTGTCGTACTAACGTCCCCCACCGTCCCCTCATATGGTCTGCCGTTGTTCCGTGCACTGTTCCGGTCTTACACCGGGAGAGTGCGTGGGAGCAGTTCCTCCGGCATCATCTGTTCCCCACGGGAGTGGGTCTTCTGACGAGTCCCCTAGTGTCCCATCGTTGTCGTGCGGCACAGGCGCCGTAGCCTCCTCAGTAGCCTGTTGCCGTCGTTCGAACTCCTTGGCTGTGTCTGGAGCAACGTCAGCGGTAGGTCGTGTCGCCGTCCCACTGGCCACCGTTGCATCCACGCTAGGCAGTTCTTCTGCATCTATGGTCGTCTGTTCTATACCCTTAAACATCTCAGAATTGTCTGCTAGATCAGAGTGGTCGTTCACCACCGTGAGGCATCGCTTCTTCCGGCGTTTTGGTGATCGCTGTTTACGTTGCCGGGCGTCGGAATCAGAGGTCAGCATGGTCTCCAGTTGTTCGTGGGGGACGTCGGAATCGTGCGCCGTCGTATTATCGACGTCTGCAAGTGCCTTATCTGAAGGGGCCACAAGCGGCACCGAAGAGAGGGCGTCCTGTGACTGCTGCAGGCGGTCCAGCGCAACGTCGTCCTTCCATGGCTCGCCACGATCTGCCGCTGTCTGTGTGTTCTGGTACACGTCTGTCTCGCGGCCCACGTCATCGCGTAATGCGGCGACATAAGTCATGGGGAGCACAGTCGGATGCGGCGTGAGGGGTGGATCATCCCGTGGCAGCTGTAATAACCTCCGTTGAGCACACTCAGAACGTACGTGCCCCTCCTTCCCACACCCAGAGCACGTCCTTGGATGTCCGTCGTAGATGACAATCGACCTACAACCGGCGATGTACAAGTATGACGGAACGTGTTTTCAAAGTTCGATCCGTATTTGTCTGACGCCAATGAGGACAGGATACGTCTTGAAAGTCGCCCATTTTTTAGCCACGTGGGATAGGACCGTTCCGTAAGGACCCAGGGCGTCTGTCACCAATTCTTCTGGCACTTCGAATGGAAGTTCAAAGAAGCGGATCGTTCGAAGTTCCATGCCGGCGTATTCAACTGTTACCGCTCCAACATTCCCGTCCGAATGACAGAAACGAAGTCCTTGTCGGTGTCGGAGTAGTAGTTCGTCACATGCCGCTTCGTTTATGAGCTTGACATAGACCACGCTGCTGACTATAGATAAGTGTATTCCCACTAGAACGTCAGGTTCGATTTTCACCTCGTCCCGTAAATAACGTTCGATCTCGTAAGCCTTCGGTCGAGCATATTCGTTAACAAAACTAAATTTCAGTGTCGATTTGCGGAACGGCAAGGCTATGATTCGTTCTATGTATACCGCGGCACACCGCTACACACTTAACGTAAACACCTCTCGCGCAGACGTGCGGCAGGGACGTAAACACCGTCCGAACCGCTGCGCCGCTGAAGGCTGACTGGGGGCTAACCAGCCCTCGTCGTTAATCCGCAAGGCGTATTTGATCCACATCAGATTCGCTTCGCTGTGCCCCAGAAGCGGCGCGTTAATGCTCTCGGCTACCGGGGCGAATGATTTTACCTTGAGCTTCTTAAACAGCTAACTTCATTAACTTTTGCTCCTCGCATAATTGCAGGTCTGGGAAAGAAAGAAAACCAGATCTCGACCATTTTGCACATTTCCACAGAAAAATGTTTTGTGATGTAATTGTCTGGGGTAACTCATAACTTTGGACGAAAACGTATCTCACATAAGCGAACAATAAGAACGATATCTAGCTTTCATCCACACTCATCATATAGGCACTTGTCCTGTGAATTACCCCAGGTAACTACACTCCTGGAAATTGAAATAAGAACACCGTGAATTCATTGTCCCAGGAAGGGGAAACTTTATTGACACATTCCTGGGGTCAGATACATCACATGATCACATTGACAGAACCACAGGCACATAGACACAGGCAACAGAGCATGCACAATGTCGGCACTAGTACAGTTATATCCACCTTTCGCAGCAATGCAGGCTGCTATTCTCCCATGGAGACGATCGTAGAGATGCTGGATGTAGTCCTGTGGAACGGCTTGCCATGCCATTTCCACCTGGCGCCTCAGTTGGACCAGCGTTCGTGCTGGACGTGCAGACCGCGTGAGACGACGCTTCATCCAGTCCCAAACATGCTCAACGGGGGACAGATCCGGAGATCTTGCTGGCCAGGGTAGTTGACTTACACCTTCTAGAGCACGTTGGGTGGCACGGGATACATGCGGACGTGCATTGTCCTGTTGGAACAGCAAGTTCCCTTGCCGGTCTAGGAATGGTAGAACGATGGGTTCGATGACGGTTTGGATGTACCGTGCACTATTCAGTGTCCCCTCGACGATCACCAGTGGTGTACGGCCAGTGTAGGAGATCGCTCCCCACACCATGATGCCGGGTGTTGGCCCTGTGTGCCTCGGTCGTATGCAGTCCTGATTGTGGCGCTCACCTGCACGGCGCCAAACACGCATACGACTATCATTGGCACCAAGGCAGAAGCGACTCTCATCGCTGAAGACGACACGTCTCCATTCGTCCCTCCATTCACGCCTGTCGCGACACCACTGGAGGCGGGCTGCACGATGTTGGGGCGTGAGCGGAAGACGGCCTAACGGTGTGCGGGACCGTAGCCCAGCTTCATGGAGACGGTTGCGAATGGTCCTCGCCGATACCCCAGGAGCAACAGTGTCCCTAATTTGCTGGGAAGTGGCGGTGCGGTCCCCTACGGCACTGCGTAGGATCCTACGGTCTTGGCGTGCATCCGTGCGTCGCTGCGGTCCGGCCCCAGGTCGACGGGCACGTGCACCTTCCGCCGACCACTGGCGACAACATCGATGTACTGTGGAGACCTCACGCCCCACGTGTTGAGCAATTCGGCGGTACGTCCACCCGGCCTCCCGCATGCCCACTATACGCCCTCGCTCAAAGTCCGTCAACTGCACATACGGTTCACGTCCACGCTGTCGCGGCATGCTACCAGTGTTAAAGACTGCGATGGAGCTCCGTATGCCACGGAAAACTGGCTGACACTGACGGCAGCGGTGCACAAATGCTGCGCAGCTAGCGCCATTCGACGGCCAACACCGCGGTTCCTGGTGTGTCCGCTGTGCCGTGCGTGTGATCATTGCTTGTACAGCCCTCTCGCAGTGTCCGGAGCAAGTATGGTGGGTCTGACACACCGGTGTCATTGTGTTCTTTTTTCCATTTCCAGGAGTGTATGACTTAAAACATGTATCAGGTGAAATATACAAATTATGTTGAGATACGGTTTCCTTTCTTTCTCAGATTTGCGATTATATACATTAAACAAATAAATCTTCACAATTTGAGGAGAATAGAAGTGTGCATAACTATAAGACTAGAGAAAGAAAACTACGTTCGTTACTCATTAATAAACGGGTTATCGGCTCGAAAGAAAATTTATTTATTGTCTCAAATGCCTTTGATTGTTTATCCATGAACTTAAAAAAACTTAAAATGCCTGACAATAAATGAAGTAAATTTTAGTTCTAAGCTGATATCGTTCCTTGCGAACAAACTGGCGAACAGTTAATTACACACGGGTAGCATATGAGATACACAAGAAAAATATGTTTACCCCTTTGTTAACTGTGTGTCTCACTTCCAACGTCAGCAATATCAATGAATAATATGTACATTTTTATTGAATTTAAACTATCATCGTATTTACCGCTCTGCAAATGACCAGCGTGCAGTCTCACACACATAAACAAATTAGGTTCACATAGCATGTGCACTAACTAGTTTCACATCGTGCAAGTGATCTATGGAGCATGTGACCTTTGCCATCCTGCAGCCATTTTTGTCCTTGCCATCGTCATAGCCAGATCTGATTGCTTCTGTAGCCAGCAGAACTTGATAATCACGAAACAGCTTCGCGGTCCACCCTGCTGTCTCACAGTACTACGTTGCCTGAGACTGACGCCAGCATCGGCATATGTGGGATTTTACTGGGTTTACCATGTAAGAAAAATTTGAACACCAAACACTGGTTCTGTAAATGTCTCTCCAGGTATATACACGATCTGAGACAAATAAAACCCCTCACCACGAAGGAATGATCCGAATGGGACGGAAATTAGAAGATGTGACGTACATATACAGACCAACAAATGATTACAATTTCAGAAAAATTGGATGATCTATTCAAGAGAAAGTGCGTAACAAACTGGGCAAGTTAGTAACACGTTGGTCCACCTCTGCCCTTTAGGCGAGCCGTTATTGCCTTGGAATTGAATGGTACAGATATTGGAGGTCCTCCTGGGGGAAATCGTGCCAAATTCTGTCCAATTGACGCGTCAGATCGCCAAAATCCCGAGCTGCTTGGTGGGGTCCTGCCCATACTGCTTCAAACATTCTGAATTGGGGAGAGATCTGGCAACCTTGCTGGCCAAGGCAGGGTTTGACAAGCACGACGACCAGCAGCAGAAACTCTCGCCGAGTGCGAGCGGACATTATCTTGCTGAAACGTAAGCCCAAGGTGACTTGACTTGAAGGGCAACAAAACGTGGAGTAGGGTACCGTCGACGTACCGCTGTGCTGTAAGGGTGCGTCGGATGACAGCAAAACCCCAGACTTGTTGTCGGGCGACATCACATTGGAATCCCACCGCTGTTGGGACGTCTCCATACTCTTATTGGAAGGACATCGTGACTCATTTCGAAGCAGGACTCATCACTGGAGACAATTATACTCCAGTCAGTAAGGTTCCAGGCCTGCTCTCACCTTCCCATGAAATTCAACATTAGGTCACTTGTCAGTTGATGATAGCGCTGTCTCACAGCAGTACGTTGCATCTCCGGCCCTTCACAGCGTTCACTCAACATTTGCTGCTGCCCACGCTCATTATGTACCTTATCAAGCCTGGTAACTACATCGAACAGGAATAATATTGATATGCAGTATAGTTACTCATTCGATTCCTCTGTAGCACGTTTATCATTAGATCTTATAATTAAATATTTCCCTGAGACCTTTAATTCTCTTCATCGAAGCAGAAGAAATGAATTAAAATTTCTGCTGCCGTGGGGACTCGAACCCGTTTCTTCTTGCTTAATAGGTAGAAATGCTAACCATTACAGCATCACAGCACAATGGTGAACATTGCTGCACGAACTGCTCAACCTGAGTGCCCTCTCCAACACAAACTTCGTATCTTCTGCTTATTTTCGCTTTACACTGTCACTACTGCCAGGGCTCTCCGACATTGGAAAAGCACCCCAGCGTTGGGCGTAATGGGAAATTTCTGTACCATAGGTGATCTTATAGATCTTATAATTAAATGTTCCTCTGAGACATTTAAGTCTCTTCATTATCTACGATAATGATCGAAGCCCAAAAATGAACTAAAATTTGTACTGCGTCCAGGACTCGAACCAGGTGTTCTTGCTTGTTAGGCAGAAATAATAAACATTACACCACCACAGCACAATGGTGAACATTGCTGCTCGACCTACCCAAGTTGAGTGCCCTCCCCACGTTTGCTTCGATCATTATCGTACATAAAGAAGAGACGTAAATGTCTCAGGGAAACATTTAATTATAAGATCACCTGTGGTACAGGACTTTCCCATTACGTCCAACGCTGGGGTGCTATCCCAATGTCGAAGAGCCCTGGCAGTAGTGACAATGTAAAGGTAAAATAAGCAGAAGATACGACGTTTGTGTTAGGAAGGGCAGTCAATTTACGTAGTTCGTGCTGCAGCTTTCCTCATTGTGTTGTGGTGGTGTAATGGTTCGCATTTCTACCGAACACATAAGAAGTCCTGCGTTCTAATCCCGGCCGCAGCACAGCTTTTAGTTCATTTCTTTTGCTTCGATCATTAACGTTTACCATTGTTGGAGACAAGGTCTATCGTATGTTCAAAATGATTCCCTTCCAAATAACAAGCTGTAAAACTGCTGACGATTCATTACAACGAGTGAAGTTCTTTGCTGGAGTCTAAAATTTAAGAGAAGGCAGAAGGTCTATATTATCGAAGACTGGTAGATGACATCAGAAAATATACAGCAGAAATGTTGATGTATATCGGAGAAAATCTGTAATGCATGGAAAAGTCTAGAGAAGTTTTCATCCAGTCGTGGATGGCTGATACTAATGAAACGGAGGAATTATCAATAAGCAATTCCGACGCAGACTTTTTTTACGCTTATATTGAGAAGCGGCGGTATTGTCTAGATATTTCAGCAGCTGAGAGAGAAGCACGTGAAAAATTGTGACACGTGTCTTTTGAAAGACGGCGCAGCGGAAGCGCGACGGCCAGCGGTAATTTCGCCCGCCACTTACAGACAGCATATCACGCTGTGAGGCGAGACAAGGGAAGGCAGCGCTTTGTGAAATACTTGCTGACAGTATTCGTAATATTTCGGCGGCATTCCGCGCCGCTGTGCTCCCGAATCCGTCATCCTTTCTGACGTCGGTGGGCGCCGTTTTGTTCGGCGGTGCGTCGGAATCAATGCGCAGTTAATTAGCGCACGTCGCTTGCCTGTGATGCCAAAGACCGAGTCTAAATCGACAGCAGGACACTGAATGTGCGCTGTCACCGACACCTGATCGGATACCACAAAAAACGAATTTCCAGAAACAGGGAGCTGCCACTCTCCAGCGAAGAGACGGCCTGTCTGGCACTGCGACTGTGCTATCCGCCACAAATAGGATTTCCCAATACATTTCATTTTACTCTTCCTTCGAGAAAAAAACAAATAACCTCGGAGTTTCGGGCAGGAGAGACTTAATTTTGTACCCTAGGTCACTGACACAAGGTGCTGACGCTTCTACCTCAAACTAGAAATAACGCCTTACCATACACTGAAAAGCCAAAGAAACTGGTACATCTGCCTTAATACTGTGCAGGGCCCCCGCGAGCACGCTGACGTGCCGCAACACTACGAGGCACGGACTCGCCTAATGTCTGAAGTAGTGCTGGAGGGCTCTGGTTCAAAATGGTTCAAATGGCTCTGAGCACTTTGGGACTTAACATCTATGGTCATCAGTCCCCTAGAACTTAGAACTACTTAAACCTAACTAACCTAAGGACATCACACACATCCATGCCCGAGGCAGGATTCAAACCTGCGACCGTAGCGGTAGCGCAGTTTCAGACTGAGGCGCCTAGAACCGCTCGGCCACAACGGCCGGCCATACATTACAACTCAGCACTGGATTCAGTACTATTTAGGCACATTGCTTGTATGTATTGTTGGTGATAAGGATGTAGCTGCTGACCCATTAGTGTGCAAGTTGGTGTGGGTTGTGTTAACATGGAATGGACTAACTTCACTGGATGTTCTGTTACTTGAAGACCGTTTACAGCCATTCATGGAAGTTATTTTCCCCAAAAACTATGGAATTTTTATGGATGACATGTCATCGGGCCACAACTGTTCGCAGTTGGTTTGGAGAACATTCTGGACAGTTCGAGCGAATAATTTCGTCACCCAGATCTTCCGACATGAATCCCGTCGAACATTTGTGGACATAATCGAGAGATCAGTTTGTGCACAACATCTTGCACCGGCAATACTTACGTCATCTCTGTGAAAGAGCAACAACTTAATATCGAAGTAGCCTTGGAAGTAACGACCTCCAATCTCAATGCCTGCATTACAAATGGTTGAAATCGTTCTGAACACTATGGGACTTAACATCTGAGGTCATCAGTCCCCTAGAACTTACAACTAAAACCTAACTAACCTAAGGACATCACACACATCCATGCCAGAGGCAGGATTCGAACCTGCGACCGTAGCGGTCTTGCGGTTCCAGACTGAAGCGCCTAGAACCGCTCGGCCACTCCGGCCAGCAGTGCTGGAGGGAATTGACACCATGAATCCTGCAGGAGTGCTGGAGGGAACTGACACCATGAATCCTGAAGGGCTGTCCATAAATCCTTAAGAGTACGATGGGGTGCTGAACAACACGTTGCAAAGCATCCCTGATGTACTCAGTATGTTCATGTTTGGGGAGTCTGGTGGCCAGCGGAAGTGTTTAAACTCAGAAGAATGGTCCTGGAGCCACTCTATAGAAATTCTGGACGTGTGGGGTGTCGCATTGTACTGCTGGAATTGCCCAAGTCCGTGGTAATGCACAATGGACATGAATGGATGCAGTTGATCAGATACGATCCTTATGTACGTATCACCTGTCAGAGTGGTATCTAGACGTATCAGGGATCCCACGGCACTCCAACTGCACACGCCCCATACCATTACAGAGGCTCCACCATCTTGAACAGTCCCCTTCTGATATGCAGGGTTCATGGATTCATGAGGTTGCCTCCATTCCCGTACACGTCTATCCGTTCGGTGCAATTTGAAACGTGACTCTTCCGACCAGGCAACATGTTTCTAGTCATCAGCTGTCCAGTGTTGGCGTTGACGGGCCCGGTCGAGGCTTAAAGCTTTGTGTCGTGCAGTCATCACGGTTACACGAGTGAGCCTTTGGCTCCAAAAGCCCATATTGATGATGTTTCGTTGAATGGTTCGCACGCTGACACTCGTTGATGGCCCGGCACTGAAATCTGCAGCAATTTGTGAAAGCGTTGCTCTTCTGTCATGATGAACGATTCTCTTCAGTCGTCGTTAGTCCCGTTCTTGCAGGATCTTTTTCCGGCCGCAGCGATGTCGGATATTTGATGTTTTACCGGATTCCTGATACTCACAGTACACTCGTAAAACAGTCTTACGGAAAATCCCCACTTCATCGCTACCTCGGAGATGCTGTGTCCTATCGCTCGTACGCCGACTATAACACCACATTGAAACTCACTTAAAACTTGATAACCTGCCATTGTAGCAGCAGTAACCGATCTAACAACTACGTCAGACACTTGTTGCTTCACGTAGGCGTTTCCGATCGCAGCGCCGTATTCTGCCTGTTTATATATATATCTGTATTTGAATATGCATGCATATACCAGTTTCTATTGCGCTTCAGTGTATTTCAGAATGAGAGAATCCTGTCCTCGCCTACAACCCGGCTGGTGATAGTTAGCTGCTAAATGTATTTAGTTACTAAATGCATTTATTCCCACAAGAAGTGTTGTTACCTCTTAGTGGATCATTTACACTCTCCTTATTTTCTTCTTTTTCTTGTGCCTTTGTCGCGTATCGATGCAGGGTCGGCATGGTTATCAACTAATTTGGCATGGTTAATTTAAGGTGTGGCCGGATTTCCTTCCGGTCGTCACATTGTTACCCTAATGGCCTGCGTGTAGTGTTGTTCATACGAAAGTGAGCGAAAATTTTCTAAATATCTGCGAATCATAAAAGTGAGGCGGGTAACAACCCGGTATTCACCTCTTGTAATGAGGGAAACCGCCTGAAACGACATCTGTGCTAGCCCGAATACCGACCCGTCGTTAATCGGCCAGGCGGAATCGATCCGGGGGTGGCGCAACTCCCCGTCCCGTAAGCGGAACTTCACCACATCCAGATACCCGTGCGGGTAGTGAATCATTTAGAAAAATTTCAGAAATTCGTCACTGATATACACATCTTTAGAGGAATCAGAATTTGAGTGAAATATGTGAGGCTACACTACATTCCAACTGTTTGTTTCCCAACTGAACGTTCTTCCTTATGTGTTGTCTTAATTGACAATCAAACACGTCACTTTTCATTTACTTTTAAAATATTCCGACATAAATTAGGAATTAATACACAGCAATTGTTGTAGTTATAAGGATTTTGGTTTGCCAATTGTTGTTCCTGACGAAATTATCCTACACAATAGCCTTAATTAATTATATGATTACAAGGAGAAATTAACTGAAAATTAGGTGTTTTGCATTTCATGAAGAAAAGTGTAGTCGGCTTTAGTAACATGTGTTATGAAATTTGATGAAAAGGAGGTCTGAAGTGTATCATAGAGAGCAATAGTTTTATCAGATTACTCAAATAATTAAAGTTGTGTGTTTCCACGGAATACACAGCTTTGTTAAGAAATTCGATTCTATATAACAATTTGATACGAGAAACTTCGAGATAAATACTTTCTAATCATGTTATAATAACATGCAACACTTTAGTATGGCTTGTCAACATTAAAATTTAGTTAAATACTAAAATCTAGTGAAATTTGTAAATTGCAAGTAGGGAGAGCCACCATTGTATCACAACTAATCAAAGTAGGACTGCCGAAACTAAATTGGTAAATTATAAAATTGATGATGAAATATTGCTGTAACGTGAAATCATTTGTTACCATGTAGAAATAATATGATGCAAATTGGAAATGAAAATAACCAAATGATAATTGTAAAAATGGTCGTATGTATAAATTGGTAGCATAAGCTATTTGCGCCAGTTGCGCTGTAGCATTAGCAGTTAGAGCTAGTGTTGACTGGCAGTTGTAGCTCTGTTCAGTACAGTTTGAATTTTTGTCTGTAAATCATCCTCATCTTCTGAAGTCTAAAATTTGTCGTTGCAACCACTATTTTCTGTTTTGTGTTTTCTTGATACTTTTGCCACTTTGTTACGACCAGTAGATCGACTGTTATCTTTCCTAGGTGTAAACGACTAATGATTTTATTGGACACGTTTTGAAACTCAGAGGGAATTTTTTCTGGGATGAATACAGTACATCAGGAGTGTACAAAATCAGTTGTGGAGATTGTGAATGAAGAATTCTCGAGCGGGACTGGTGACCTAGCCGTTTAGTCTCATAAACCCCGTCAATCAATCAATCAATCAATCAATCAAGAGTTCTCATGTACACAATAAAGAACACCGTAAATCAAAACCTAGGTGGACGTTTGAATAGGAGAGACAGGGGGTACCATGAGCGTAATCCACACAGCGCAAGTCTGCTTGTTGTCAAATATGGTACTGGAGTTGTAAATATTAACAGAAAAGAAAAGAAACCCGAAAAAGTAATTGAGTGAGCGGAGTGAGGTCAATTTAAATTTTCGGTGACTTATAGAATATTATGCTAATATGTCGCATGTACATATCGATATCTCTGACGTTCACCATGGGATCGCACAATTTCCTCAGTTGTACTTTGATCACACACCCAGCCTCTGAGCTTGCAATAAACATTACAGATATAACGCTCACCACTTTGTTTTTGATACCGAGCGCTACTTTTAACCCAAGGCAGTAATTCGTGAGTCACCACGTTGTAAGTAGACTTTTGTAATTAAATTTAACTGATGTTATTGTTAAATAATTTTATTTCTACACATCTGACAGTGACGAGCTAAACCGCTAAAACTGAAGAAGGAAGATTAGTGCTTAACCTTCCGTCGACAACAAAGTCATCGGAGACGGAGCAGAAGCTCGTATTGTTTCAAGGATGGAGAAGAAAATCAGCGGCGCCCACTTGAAGGAACCATAGCGGCATTTGCCTGGAGCGATTTGGAAGAAATCACCGAACCCCAAATCTGGATGACCGACGGGGCTTTGAACCGTCGTCTTCCCGAACGAGAGTCAGGTGTGCTAACCACTGCGGCATCCCGCTCAGTACTAATACAGGGTGATTCAAAAAGAATACCAAAACTTTAAAAATGTGTATTTAATGAAAGAAACATAATATAACCTTCTGTTATACATAATTACAAAGAGTATTTAAAAAGGTTTTTTTTTCACTCAAAAACAAGTTCAGAGATGTTCAATATGGCCCCCTCCAGACACTCGAGCAATATCAACCCGATACTCCAACTCGTTCCACACTCTCTGTAGCATATCAGGCGTAACAGTTTGGATATCTGCTGTTATTTCTCGTTTCAAATCATCAACGGTGGCTGGGAGAGGTGACCGAAACACCATATCCTTAACATACCCCCATAAGAAAAAATCGCAGGGGGTGAGATCAGGGCTTCTTGGAGGCCAGTGATGAAGTGCTCTGTCACCCATTCTCTGTAAACTGTTAATACCAACGTTTAATACACCACCTATCAGGAGGTTTAACACCATACTTCGTTCGAAATGCACGCTGAACAGCTGTCGTCGATTCACTTCTGCCGTACTCAATAACACAAAAAGCTTTCTGTTGAGCGGTCGCCATCTTAGCATCAACTGACGCTGACGCCTAGTCAACAGCGCCTCAAGCGAACAAATGTACAACTAAATGAAACTTTATAGCTCCCTTAATTCGCCGACAGATAGTGCTTAGCTCTGCCTTTTGTCGTTGCAGAGTTTTAAATTCCTAAAGTTGTGGTATTCTTTTTGAATCGGCCTGTATTCTGACCGCTACCTGTGGCTGTTTTGTCTCCATGTTAACACCAGTGGTCGCTGTGTCTCTGGCAGGCCATGCCTTAGTCTGATAATTAACAAGCGTTGCATCACTCTACTCGTCTTTTTCCAGAGCTTCCGAGTACTGTTAAAACTATGTCGTTCCAAAAAATTACATGAAAAAAAAGACATAGTTGCTACAATGTATCAGCTGAGACAAAAGTTAAGAGTAATTACAGGCCCGGCCGGTCGCTATGGACGAGCGGTTCTAGGCGCTTCAATCCAGAAGCGCGCTGCTGCTATGGTCGCAGGTTCGAATCCTGCCTCGGGCACGGATGTGTGTGATGTCCTTAGGTTAGTTAGGTTTAAGTAGTTCTATGTCTCGGGGACTGATCACAAATGGTTCAAATGGCTCTGAGCATTATGGGACTTAACTTCTGAGGTCATCAGTCCCCTAGACTTAGAACTACTTAAACCTAACTAACCTAGGGACAGCACACACACCTATGCCCGAGGCCGGATTCGAACCTGCGACCGTAGCGGTCACGCGGTTCCAGACTGTAGCGCCTAGAACCGTTCGGCCACACCGGCCGGCTGGACTGATGACCTCAGATGTTAAGTCCCATAGCGCTTAGAGCCATTTGAACCATTTTTAATTACAGGCCCGTCCCGTACTATCATTTGCGTTATAGCTACTTCCAATATACTTAATTTTTCACAAAATAAATGATGTGATACATCTCACGTGACTCGTGACGCCGGATGAAACCGAAAATTTTTAGTAACTATATAGAGACTTTAGAAAGTCAATTAAAAATGTCGTCTTACACTAAGAACATTGCTCAAGAAGAGTATAACGTTGTCACAAGAGAGTACATGTTGCGAATTTCTTGGTTCAAATGGCTCTGAGCACTATGGGACTTAACATCTGAGGTCATCAGTCCCCTAGAACTTAGAACTACTTAAACCTAACTAACCTAAGGACATCACACACACCCATGCCCGAGGCAGAATTCGAACCTGCGACCGCAGCAGTCGCGCGGTTCCGGACATAAAAGCCTAGAACCGCTCGTCCACCACGGCCGGCGCGAATTTCTTGTAGACACAGTTCTGCTGCCCCGCGAGTAAAATAGCGCGGCAGCTGGACACGAACTCAAAAGTTGAAGTACGCGCGACAATACGATTCTTGAGCGCAAAACGTTTAAATTTCACGCAGATTCACTGAAAAATTCTGGCGGTACGCGGGCCAAATGTAATGCCGCGTCCAGTCGTACTGAAATGCCAGCAACAATTTGACAGAGGGCACACAAGCGTGGGTGTTGCTGATCGGAAAGGAAGGCCACCGGTACCGACCATTGACGACAATGTCCAGGCAATGGAGGAACTGATGCGCAGCAGTCGCAGAGTGACAGTCGAGGACGTTGCTCAGCAGGTGGAAATCTCAATAGCCAGTCTTCATTGCATCGTCCGACATCGTCCGCAGTAACGGGAATTGTGCTCACGCTGTGTTCCGGGATCACTGTCAGGCGTACACAAAGGTTAGTGGCGTCTCTGGATTTCCTAGAGCTTTACTCCGTGGAAAGAAACGATTTCCTAAGCTGCATAGTTACGGGCGATGAGACGTCGGTGAATCATTTCACACCTGCAACACAGAGGGCATCTATGGAATGGAGACACACCTCCTCGCCTCCACAGAAGAAATAGCACGTTCAGTGATCAATAGGGAATATATTAAATGTATTCGAAATTGCGGATGGACAACATCCGCTGTAGAACGAAATGACGACAGTGAAAATTTGTGCCGGACTGGGACCCGAACCCGGATTTCACGCTTATTGCGGGCGGACGCCTTGCCATTTTTAAAGGTATTTAGGTATGGTGAAAGGAAATTAATAGCGGAAAATTTTTAAGGCATTCTAATTTTCTTAAAATTTTATGTATTTATTTATATTTTAATCCGTATTTTTGTTTTACCAATATGTGTAACTAGCACCGCACCGTGCACCAAGTAAACGAAACAAATAATCTCGGCACTTCCCTATACCGAACTAATGCACATGGGGAAACGGAAAATATGTGCCGTACACGACGTAGAAGGGTGCGCCGCTGCTCTCCTTACGCTTAATGATCCAAGTATGTCTTCACGTAAGTGTTGCGTTATTCCAATGATAATTGGTCGTGTTCTTGCTAGCTCACTCAGTGGGTATCTTCTCCTACCTGTTGATGATCAAACTGCAAGGAAGCTCACGTAGAGCACTTCCTAAATAATAATCAGAAAAATATTGCCTATATCTTGGGTTCCCTACAACCTTAGAATGACATTCTTGAAGGTAGTTCCAAAAGTCCAATACATTTTTATATCCATCGTGAAATAAATATTTTACCGCGTCGCCACGGACCCACGAGACTGCGTTGGTTTTGGTGAGCGGGGATACACTTCATCCGGAAAAAGCAGGAGCCGAGCTGCGATATGTTCCGGGGTTACCTGCAGAAAGTACGACAAAATTTGTCGCACTAAGCGCATTGTGTTCTGTCGTGCCACGTCTGAAACTGTGCTCGTCCGTGTCTGGTATTCCACAGTCCACAGACAGAGGCGAGTTTGCCATATTTGTCTTGTGGAGGCGCGATCGAATGATCTGTTTACCATTGACTGTAATGCACCATGTGGATCGAACGTCTGTATCCAGTGTAATCGCGTGTGTCGTCTGCCACACCACCTTCCAATTAACATAAAGTTTCTTGGTCTCCACGACGTTTGGCGGATGCCTCTGTTGCACGGCGCGATATATCTCTCGCGACGTCGCCTGTTTCCTCGGCGGTACTGCGATACGGACATAACTCTGTTCAGTGTAAAAGTGACCGAAGTAGCAGAAAGAGCTGTGGCCGAGTGGTTCTAGGCGCTTCAGTACGGAACCACGCTGCTGCTACGGTCGCAGGTTCGAATCCTGCCTCGGGCATGGATGTGTGTCATGTACTTAGGCTAGTTAGGTTTAAGTAGTTCTAAGTCTAGGGGACTGATGACCTCAGATGTTACGTCCCATACTGTTTATAGCCATTTGAACCATTTTTTTTAGTAGAAAGGTGGTGGTGGGGGGAGATATCTTGCGTCGTCAGTGGGAGCGTAAGGGAGGGCTGAGGTAAGGCCTCCACCAGCAAACCTGTCAAACTTTCCCGAGAGTGGCGGCACAGCTTGATGTGCGAGCTGACAAACAGAGCCACCACTCTGTCGAGAACGAGGACTAGGCCAAGACCTCCCCTGTCTGGGAGAAGGATCAGCGACTCATAACTGACTTCCGCAAGGCGTTTGACACAGTTCACCACAGTCGTTTAATGAACAAAGAAAGAGCATATGGACTATCACACCAATTGTGTGATTGGATTTAAGAGTAACTAGATAACAGAACGCAGCGTGTCATTCTCAATGGAGAGAAGTGTTCTGCGGTAAGAGTGATTTCAGGTGTGCCGCAGGGGGGTGTCGTAGCACAGTTGGTATTCACAATTTATATAAATGACCTTGTGGATAACATCGGAAGTTCACTGAGGCTTTGTGCGGATGATGCTGTAGTATATCGAGAGGTTGTAACAATGGAAAAGTGTACTGAAATGCAGGAGGATCTGCAACGAATTGACGTATGATGCAGGGAATGGCAATTGATTCCCAATGTAGACAAGTGTAATGTGCTGCGAATACACAGAAAGAAAGATCCTTTAGCTACAATACAGCAGGTCAGCAACTGGAAGCAGTTAATTACATAAATTATCTAGGAGTAGGCATTAGGAGTGATTTAAAATGGAATGACAATATAAAATTAATCGTCGGTAAAGCAGATGGCAGACTGAGATTCGATGGAAGATTCCTAAGGAAATGCAGTCCGAAAACAAAGGAAATAGGTTACAGTACACTTGTTAGTACACTGCTTGAATACTGCTCACCGGTATGGGATCCGTACACGATAGGGTTGATAGAAGAGATAGAGAAGATCCAACGGAGAGCAGCGCGCTTCGTTACAGGATCATTTAGTAATCGCGAAAGCGTTACGGAGATGATAGATAAACTCCAGTGGAAGACTCTGCAAGAGAGACGCTCAGTAGCTCGGTACGAGCTTTAGTTGAAGTTTCGAGAACATACCTTCACCGAGGAGTCAAGCAGTATGCTGCTCCCTCCTACGTATATCTCACGAAGAGACCATGAGGATAAAATCAGGGATATTAGAGCCCACACAGAGGCATACCGACAATCTTTCTTTCCACGAACAATACGAGACTGGAATAGAAGGGAGAACCGATAGAGGTACTCAGGGTACCCTCCGCTAGCGGAGTATTGATGTAGATGTAGATGTAAACTTTGAAGAGCAACCCTGTACTGACGTGAGCTCTGAATGCCGCTAATATACGTAGAGCCATCAGTAACGGCATTGGAAGTACAGGCGCTGTGTGTGGAAGGTGTGTAAATATTGAGGAAGGGTGTCCTTTGAAGAATGTCGAGCGTCGGCAGACGAAGGTTGGAGTCCTGGACCCGAATTTGTTGTAATAAGCCTCGGTAATTAAGGGCCACAGTGCTCGTATGTCGTCGTGAAACTCTACTCCGAGACATTTGATAGTACCATTAAGCTGTAGGGGATCGACACACGCTGGGGTCAACCCGTCTACTATGTTCATTGCGACCGATTTTGTGGTGGTGAGATAGCCTGAGGCCACACCGTATGTGCCAATTCATTCTGGTGCGCTGGTCGTATCGTCGCGGTTGCGGAACACAACAGCTTGTCTGCATATGCTGTACTGCGATGTGTGACGCCACGTAAGGTATGTCCGGTGAGGCGTTGACGGAGGTCACAGAGGAGCCTCTCCAGTGCCAGAGCCTATAGTAAGATCCACTGCACCACTCTGGCTATCCGAGCACGACTGACAGCCAGACCTAAACCTCCATATGTCGTCAACCAAGTGTCTGCAACCTGTACACGTACATCCATTATTTATGTTCCCACAGAGGGGAGACAGTTTACTTGGAAGTCGCTTGCCCAATGTCTGCGGATAAATACGATACTGCAGTGCCTATGTTATACGATACAAAGTTCCTTCGAACATGCGTGCTCTGCAATACCGTATTTATCCGCCGACTCCGGGCAAGCGACTTTCAAGTGAAATGTCTCCCCTGTACGGGAATATACATAATGGATATGCGAGTACCGTAGCAGACACATGATGGACCACATACGGACGTTTCGGACTGGCCCTGAGTTGTGCTATGGTAGCAAAATAGTAAGGCGACCCCTTGCGATAAGCGGGGTTCCAGTTTCCGTCCGGCACAAATTTTCGCTGCCGTCATTCCATTCTACAGCTGATGGTTGTCCATATTCGCAGTTGCCAATACATTTACTGTATTTCATGACGGCTGTTGTCGACGCAACACCTATTCCCTCGGATATGCATACGTGTCCGAAGGAACTTTGCATCGCAATTTGGTATAACATATGCACTGCAATATCGTAAACATCGTATGAACAGGGAAGGTCGGGGCCACAGACACTACTGGCCATTAACATTGCTACACCACGAAGATGACGTGCTGCAGACGCGAAATTTAACCGAAAGGAAGAAGATGCTGTGATATGCAAATGATTAGCTTTTCAGAGCATTCACATAGGTTGGCGCCGGTGGCGACCCCTATAACGTGATGACATCAGGAAAGCTGCCAACCGATTTCTCATACACAAACAGCAGTTGACCGGCGTTACCTGGTGAAACGTTGTTGTGATGCCTCGTGTAAGGAGGAGAAATGCCTCCAATCACGTTTCCGATTGTGATAAAAGTCGGATTGTAGCCTATCGCGATTGCCGTTTATCGTATCGCGACATTGCTGTCGCGTTGGTCGACATCCAATGACTGTTAGCAGAATATGGAATCGGTAGGTTCAGGAGGGTAATACGGAACGCCGTGCTGGATCCCAACGGCCTCGTATCACTAGCAGTCGAGATGACGGGCATCTTATCCGCATGGCTGTAACGGATCGTGCAGCCACGTCTCGATCCCTGAGTCAACATATGCGGACGTTTGCAAGACAACGACCATCTGCACGAACATTTCGACGACGTTTGCAGCAGCATGGATTATCAGCTCGGAGACCGTGGCTGCGGTTACCCTTGACGCTGCATCACGGACAGGAGCGCTTGCGATGGTGTACTCAACGACGAACTTGGGTGCACGAATGGCAAAACGTCATTGTTTCGGATTGATCCAGGTTCTGTTTACGGCACCACAATGGTCACATCCGTGTTTTGCGACATCGCTGTGAACGCACATTGGAAGCGTGTATTCGTCATCGCCATACTGGCGTATCACCCTTCGTGATGGTATGGGGTGCCATTGGTTACACGTCTCGGTCACCTCTTTTTCGCACTGACGGCACTTTGAACAGTGGACGTTACATTTCAGATGTGTTACGATCCGTGGCTCTACCCTTCAATCGCTCCCTGCGAAACGCTACATTTCAGCAGGATAATGCACGACAGCGTGTTGCAGGTCCTGTACGGGCCTTTCTGTATACAGAAAATGTTCGACTGCTGCCCTGGGCAACACATTTTCCAGATCTCTCACCTACTGAAAACGTCTGGTCAATGGTGACCGAGCAACTGGCTCGTCACAATACGCCAGTCACTACTCTTGATGAACTCTGGTGTCGTGTTGAAGCTGCATGGGCAGCTGTAACCTGCACGCGCCATCCAAGCTCTGTTTGACTCAATGCCCACACGTATCAAATGGTTCAAATGGCTCTGAGCACTATGGGACTTAACATCTATGGTCATCAGTCCCCTAGAACTTAGAACTACTTAAACCTAACTAACCTAAGGACAGCACACAACACCCAGCCATCACGAGGCAGAGAAAATCCCTGGCCCCGCCGTGAATCGAACCCGGGAACCCGGGCGTGGGAAGCGAGAACGCTACCGCACGACCACGAGATGCGGGCCAGACGTATCAAGGCCGTTATTACGGCCAGAGGTGGTTGTTCTGGGTGCTGATTTCTCAGGATCTATGAACCCAACTTGGGTGAAAATGTAATTATATGTCAGTTCTAGTGCCGGCCGAAGTGGTCGTGCAGTTCTAGGCGCTGCAGTCTGGAACCGCGAGACCGCTACGGTCGCAGGTTCGAATCCTGCCTCGGGCATGGATGTGTGTGATGTCCTTAGGTTAGTTAGGTTTAACTAGTTCTAAGTTCTAGGGGACTAATGACCTCAGAAGTTGAGTCCCATAGTGTTCAGAGCCATTTGAACCAATCAGTTCTAGTATAATATATTTGTCCAATGAATACCCGTTTATCATCTGCATTTCTTCTTGGTGTAGCAATTTTAATGGCCAGTAGTGTAGTTTATGGCAAAGGGGATACACTTCAATGCCTATTCAAACTGGACAACATTGGCGTCGCTGCGCGAAACCGTAAAGAACGCATTACTCTCGTACAGACAATGTAATATCCTACACGACGCGCATATCATAATCTTTGCTTAGGCTTTTTCGATGGGAGCCTTGGAAAAATTCCCCATATTGTAAAAATTTCGCACCAAGCAGTTTCCATCTTTTCGGAAAGCTGAAAGAACGTATTCGAGGGGCGAGGTTTTACAACGATGCGGACTGTCCGCACTTGGGTCCTCGAGTGGCTCCGTGACCAAGGAGTGAATTTCTATCTTCGAGGTACTGAACGATTGGTAGAATGTTCCGACCGTCGTTTACAGAAACCTAATAACTATGCTGGAAAGTAGTGCAGTATATCTGTGTCACTTTGAGGTGTAGTGCAGTATTGAATAAAAGTTACTTCGCCTGTCAAAGTAATGTACAACTTACTTTTCGAAGTCCCCTCGTAATACTGACAGAACGATCAAATTCAATGAGTATACTCGCTTACTGTTCGTGTTTTCACGGATAACTGATGGCCAGACTGTGGATTTTCCGGATTCTTTGGGTTTACAACATCGATTGTGTGCGTCGCGCAGATCTTAACTGTTGTGAAAGAGGGCGTCTTCAGCAGGGTTCGTTTTGAATTGCCACGTAGGAGGAAAGCGGGCCGCCTCTGTGGGAGAGTGGCGTGCGTGCAGTGTGTTACACTTTGTGACGTCTCTTTTTGGCAGTTACGTGCCACGGCTGGAGCGCGCCCTGAGTTGTGGGCAGCGGTCGCGCCCCGCGCGGCGCACGCACCATTTCTCCAACAGCCATGAAACCGAGCGCTTCCTCCAGCCAGCCGCGCCGCACAAAAACCCGACGCTCTGCCTCTCGACTAAACACCGAGTCCTTCGCTGCTGTCACTACCACTGCCGTATTCGTTCCCGATTATTCGAAAACCTGATATTATTGTGTTACTAACAAACCAGCAATACTTACCAATAGCTAAATTTGTATATCCTACTCGCCCGTTCTTTGTCCATCTCTTTCTTCTCCTCCTCCTCTTTCTCCTCCTTCTGTCTGTCCATCATATCCACCGCCCTCTCTCTACCACCTCCTACCCTTGTCTCTCTCCACACTCTCCTTCCACTTCTCTCTGTACATCTCATCGTTCCCCCTCTCTTATGTCCCCTCCTCCTCCCCCCCTATGTCCAACTTATCTTCCCTCCTCTCTTTGACTGTGAGCCTGGTTTATTGATGCTGCAAATTCATATTCCGTAGTACAGAGATTCTCTAATCATAAGCCGATAAGCCATAAACACAACTTTTCTGTTTTCTGCGTTAACCAGCTGTGAGCACGAAAACAAAACAACGGATTGTTGTGTACACGATTTTCAGTTATAGATATAATGAGAAAGAATATATATTGGAGAAAAAAATTGTCTGGCTGCGGGAAAGAAAACAAAGCCGCACATTTTCATAGCAGAGTACAACACAGTATTTTCTTTCTCACAGTCGGTTTTAACAGTAAACGTGTACATTGTTGTTTAAAAAAATACATAACTTGCGTTTGTCTGAATGCCTATGAGATTAACGTGTAAACATTTGAAATAAAATGGTCAAGAACTTCTCGATATTTATCGTAACAACTTTTACGCCTTGTGTAGCACATATATATTTATATACTGTATATCTTAAAAATATGTAGTATATAAATTGTAGCCTATGTCTGTCCGCACGTTTGCACAGTATCGTGTAAAAATTTGAAAAAAAAATTGGTCAAGAACTTTTCGAGAGTTTTGCTAATAACGTGATCCCTGTATATAAAACATATATCTTTATATACCACTTATATTAAGACAGTATGTAGTCTTTGTCCATCCGAACGTTTATTAGAGTATCGTGTAAAAATTTGAAGTAAATCGATCCAGTACTTTTCGATATTTTTGGAAACAACTGTAAAAGTCTGCTTGTCTTATGTAGTAGTATAGATTACCGAATGGGTGATCATGTCCGAGTTTTAAACGGTTGCCCGGTGTGAAATTTGTGTGGAGATGGAATGTCCTAACATCTGCAGAGGCCAAGACACATTAGATTTTTTTTTCGCACATTCGTTAGCTTCACCAACGCAACAATATATAAAAGAACTGTCACTTTCCAACATGACCTCCGGCTAAGTGACAGATTAGTCTGTCACCACAACCAGGTTTGTTGGTTTCAAATTCGTTGGATTCGCCAAATCACATCAAAACTATCTTCGTTAACGACACATAGCCTTCAGGCTATGCTACAGATCAGTCCGTTGTCACAACCACCTGCGAAAAACCGCCTATCCCAGCAAAAGCACAAGGCTCCGCAGAAATTTTTCTCGTGTTCCAACCCGACATGCTCTATTTATCAGAATGAGCATCACTTAAGGTCTTTACCGACATTCTGCTTTTCACGGCGTGAGGAGACAATGATGCTCGACACTTGGGCTAATGAAGGAAGTTATTTTGAACCAATATGAAATACTCGTCTTTTACGAGCAACTTACGTCGACATACCAACACCTGTGCTTGGCAAGCCATCGTAAGTCTGTGTGACAAATGTCAATAGCGATCGAGTACCGTTCCTTCCCCCCCCCCCCCACCCCCCCACCCCCCGCTCCCTACCCCCATCCCCCTCCATTTCGGATTCTACACGGCAAGAATCAGTGTCGAGAACCCTCTGTACGAGTCGAGGATTCTCTAACGTTAGCACGATGGCCGTTCGTTCATGTGTGTATTATTCTGTGGACGTAGTATGTTACTTGAGCAATTTTGGAAGGTGAGGGATTCGGAAATTTGTGAGTATGGCTCTGCGTCTTGCAATGTCTCCCATTTGATCTCGAAACTTTCGCGGCGCACTGAATGCTAGATTATGTTTCGGGAGTGCGGGCGGCCTTCGCTTACCACCACGCACGATATTTCATCTGGGCACCTGCCAGGCGTCTTCTGGCGACGGCTCAGCTCAAGGCGTCTGGCGGGTGCCCAGATGAAATATCGTGCGCGCTAGTAAAACGAAGATTGGCTGCACTCCCGAAACATCGTCGAGTATCTCTCATTAGAGTTCATTGATCGTTTCTGTGACAGTCTCACGCTGGCTAACCAATCCGGGACGAATTGTGCAGCTGGTATTTTAGTATTTTCTTTCTTCCGTTAATTCAACTTGGTTACTGTCTCAGACCAAAGGACACTATTGGTCGAACGAGGGCTTAGACGCGACATTTATGCGTGGGTTTACTTAATTGGGATTTTTCCAGTACACCCTGTTATGGTACCCGCATTTCCTGCTGCTAGATTCATGAAATCAATCCACCTCAAATTAGACATTTATGTAGGTTCTCAGTTGGCTGCCAATGTTTAGTCGAGGCGCTTGTCGTCTCCTAATCTTCCTGCGTTGCTTAAAAGTTTCTAATTATGTCACTTTTCTTCTAATTTTCTTGGCCAGCCCCATAAGGCTGCAGACGATATCCGCCAATTCATTTACGTTACACAGGGTGTTACTAAAAGGTACGGCCAAACTTTCAGGAATCATTCCTCACACACAAATAAAGAAAAGATGTTATGTGGACATGTGTCCGGAAACGCTTAACTTTCATGTTAGAGCTCATTTTAGTTTCGTCAGTATGTACTGTACTTCCTCGATTCACCGCCAGTTGGCCCAATTGAAGGAAGGTAATGTTGACTTCGGTGCTTGTGTTGACATGCGACTCATTGCTCCACTGTACTAGCATCAAGCACATCAGTACGTAGCATCAACAGGTTAGTGTTCATCACGAACGTGGTTTTGCAGTCAGTGCAATGTTTACAAATGCGGAGTTGGCAGATGCCCATTTGATGTATGGATTAGCACGGGGCAATAGCTGTGGGGCGGTACGTTTGTATCGAGACAGATTTCCAGAACAAAGGTGTCCCGACAGGAAGACGTTCGAAGCAATTGATCGGCGTCTTAGGGAGCACGGAACATTCCAGCCTATGACTCGCGACTGGGGAAGACCTAGAATGGCGAGGACACCTGCAATGGACGAGGCAATTCTTCGTGCAGTTGACCATAACCCTAACGTCAACGTCAGAGAAGTTGCTGCTGTACAAGGTAACGTTGACCACGTCACTGTACGGAGAGTGCTACCGGAGAACCAGTTGTTTCCGTACCAAGTACAGCGTGTGCAGGCACTATCAGCAGCTGATTGGCCTCCACGGGTACACTTCTGCTAATGGTTCATCCAACAATGTGTCAATCCTCATTTCAGTGCAAATGTTCCATGGTTAATGTGATTTGAAGAGAAGTAATAAAATGAGCTCTAACATGGAAAGTAAGCGTTTCCGGACACATGTCCACATAACATATTTTCTTTCTTTGTGTGTGAGGAATGTTTCCTGAAAGTTTGGCCGTACCTTTTTGTAACACCCTGTATAAACAGAGAAGTAACAAAGAGTAAATTCTGGTAAATTTTTAAATTTTTAAATGAACACAGCGCCATTTGACTGTATTGGTGTTTATTTAATTACGACGCGGGTTTCGCCCTTTTATGCCATTTTAATGTGATCACTATCTTACTGATCTTTTTACAAGATCACCACATTACTGATATTTTTACAAGATCTTTTTACAAGATCACCATCTTACTGACCTTTTTATAAGATGGTAATTTTACATCTGGCGTATCGTGGGCAGCCAACATTTTACTTAATTCTTACTGATCTTTTACAAGATGACCACATTACTAATCTTTTTACAAGATCACCATCTTACTGCCCTTTTTACAAGATGGTGATTTTACACCTGGCATTTCGTGGGGAGCCAATATTTTTCTTAATTTATGGACAATTTTGAGATTGATATCCTGCAATACATGTTAATAACATATAGTCAGTCACTTGAAAATGGCATAAAAGGCCGAAACATGGGTCGTAATTAAATAAAGAACAATACAGTCAAATAGCGGTGTGTTCTTTTATAAATTATTGTGTGACTGTTGCCCAGCAAACTGTTTCAGGTAAATTTATTTCTGAAGAAGTGTAAAATTACTACAAAGAAGCCATAAAAACATTTAATTTTTGGTCATGTCTAACTCGCAGTTCACGCTGCGTGCTAGTAATGAATCTTCTGGAAACCACTAAGACAGAGTCACGTCAGTGTATTTTTCGTGCTCCGGTAATGGGACATCATAAATAAGCCCTCTGTCGCCAACTAAGTGCCCCAGAAGTATCAGACACTACAAATATTGTATGTTCCTGACATGGATAGTCTGGGGACGACCTGCAATGGGTGGTAACTAAACAAAACTTCACAAGCCAAGATCGCTAAAAAAACATTTTATTAGATTTTGGCAGAGTAGTAATCTTCGTGATAGTGGGACGTACATACGCAACGTGAAGCGACATGTACAACTGATGAACAATGTATCGTAAAAATTCTGAACCATAAGATCCGGTGATGATAGCATAGCTCTGTTGAAGCAGGTCATCCAATAAAATGCGTTCTTTAGCTGTCTTGGCTTGTGAAGTTTTCTTCAGATACCACTATAAGTATTGTCGTAACCGTTCACAAACTATTGAATTCTCAGCGTTTCATTTTTTTAACCATTTCTAGGCTGATGTTTGTGGGAGGACGCTGCTCACAAACAGCCTACACCAAACCTGAAGAAAAATATGGGTATCGATTTTATAATAGAGAACGATTTCTTAAAATAATGTAAATGATTTCATGTAAACGTTTAATTAAATTTTGGTTTGCTGTAACAGGAAAAAATGAAGAGTTTTTCAGAAGTTGGCGATTGCTCTATCACAATTGTAACTATGAGGTTGGTTTGAAAAGTTCTCGGAACGGAATAGAAAAAAGGTACTTACATCACTGAAACGTTTTTTATTTTTCATTGTGGTCTCCTTGTAAATTAATCGGACAGATGTTGTTAACAAATTAGTGAAGTTCCACGATAAACGTCTGCGCGGCAGAAAGGGAGTATTGGTCCGGAATTTTCTGAATACATACTAGGAGACTGGTGAAAGGTACAAGATACTGGTGAGAGCTTTTCGGCAAAAAATAGTACGCAGAGAGATACGTAATTATTACCTAGTTAATACCAGTATTCTATCAATCAATATATAAAAGCAAGATTTTTAATCGAACTGTTTACTACATTTCACTCCATCCTGAAATTCTTGAAAATACGACTTTGGTAGTATAAAGCTGCTAATGTTGGCGTTGAAGCAATTCACAGAAGTATCTGATACATACACAAAAATTGAGATTTAGTTCTATATTGACATACAGAACTTTTCACAACTTACAACAACAGCTTGGGCATATAGCAACCGTTAAAAGAGAGAACCTCCTCTCTCACTTCTTGCATGTATAAGTGTGCCGCATTCTTGTGCACAGTGAGACAAATAGCGGGAGCGCTACCATTCAACTCCTCTTCACTTTTCTAATATTCTTTCATACGTTAACAACTTTATTTAACCCAATAAGGGGCAATCTGTGGGAGTGAGATCTGGTGATCGCTCTGGAAGGGGGACATGATCTCCCCTTTCAATCAAATGATGAGATACCCATAGGCCAGAAGCTCACGGACACTTATATCGAAGGAAGATGCTGCACTGTCGTCTTGAAACTACATCGTTTCGCGGACAATAATAGGAACAGTTTCCAGTTACTATGGCACCACATCTGGCATGAACACCATACAGGGTGAGTCACTAGCTATTCCCACCTAAAATAACTCCGAAAGTATGATAGTAGCTCAAAAGTTTGTGGGACAAATGTTGCTTGGGGCAGGGGGGGGGGGGGGAGGGACATAATATGACTCTACATCTACATGGTTACTCTGCAATTCACACTTAAGTGCCTGGCAGAGGGTTCATCGAATCGTTTTCATACTACTTCTCCACCATGCCACTCTCGACTGGCGCGTGGGAAAAAGGAACAACTAAATCTTCCCGTTCTAGCTCTGATTTCTCTTATTTTATTATGATGATCATTTCTCCCTACGTAAGTGCCCGTCAAAAAAACATTTTCGGTTTCGAAAGAGAAAGTTGGTGTTTGAAATTTCGTGAAGAGGTCTCGCCGCAAAGAAAAGCGCGTTTGTTTCAGTGACTGCCACTGACGTTGGTTTTTTGTTGCTGGGTGTGATCGTGTCAGAGATATGAAGATCAACTTTGTTTTTTAAATGGGATGCTATATATTTGTACTTATTTTCTGATAGCGGCTATCGAGACGAATCCAATGATGTGTAACAATAAGGTCTTTGAAGGTCAACGAAGGTAAAAAAGGCGACGTGAACGTCCATTTACAGAAGGTGTTCGAAGTGATGACCATTGGTATCAATGCAGTGCAGCAATCTGCTTATCATGGATTGAGTGGTATTCCTTATCACTTCGGCACTTATCGAAGTACATGCTCTGACAATTCTCTCTCGTAAATCGTGCAAATAGTAAATATTCGCCGGATATGGCATATCCATCTAACGTGCCATTGTCATGTAAACATCATTCGACGGTTTCGTATTAAAACACTAATAGGAACGGTAAGACTAGTATCATCGAATCAAGCGAATGAAAATGATGTAGTCTTTCGAAGAAAAGGTCGATATGCTTCTCATTTAAGGAGAATGCCAACGAAATTCAGTGAGAGCTAGAGATTATACGCTGACACATATTCTCAACGTACTCACCCTACACGTCGTAAATTTAAATATGTGTAAGATAAATTGAGAACAACTGGATCTTTAACGCATCGGGAACATATGCGGCAAAGGATAGTTACTAACGATGAAACGGAGATTGGTACTCTTGCCACTGTGGTTCGATATCCTTGTGTCAGTTCGCGTCAAATCGCAAGGGAATCTGGCATGAAGGAGAGTAGTGTTGTTCGTGTTCTGCATCGCCATAAATATATCCTTACCATATCAGTCTCCACCAAGGATTAACTGGTACGGATTGTATGCGTCCCATTGAATTCTGCCGATGGGCTCAACTTCAGAATCGGAGGGATGACACATTTATTAATTTGATTTTACTTACTGATGAGGCTACATTCACGAACCATGGGAATGTTAATTCGAATACAATGCAATATTGGGCATCTGAAAATCCATGTTGGCTGCGGCAAGTTGCACACCAAAATCAGTGGTTGGTGGATTTATGGTGTGGGATCCTGGAGGACATAATGATAGGCCCTTATTTCATCGAGGGAAATCTTGATGGCAGGAAGTACACCACATTCCTGCAAGAATCATTACGTCTGTTATTGGAAGAAATACCTTTAGGAACAAGGAACACAACGTGGTATCAACACGATGGGTTTCCGGCACATTTTTCGCTGATGGCTTGAAATGAGTTGCAGAGACAATTCCCAAATCGTTGGATTGGATGCGGAGGAGATATGTCGAGTAGGGCTCGTTCGGCAGACTTGACGCCTCTGGATTTTTTCTTGTTGTGATTCGTAAAAGACTTTGTTTATAAAAACTTTCCAACCACACCTGAAGATGTGTGAGAGAGAATTGTCGGAGCATGTACTTCGATAAGCGCCGATGTGATAAGCAGTTCCACTAAATTTATGATAAGAAGATTGCAGCACTGCATTGATACCAATGGTCATCACTTCGAACACGTTCTGTAAATAGACGTTCGTGCTATCTTTTTGACCTTCGTTGACCTTCAAAGGCCTTACTGTTACACATTATTGGATTCGTCTCCATAGCCGCTATCAGAAATTAAGTACCAAACTATAGCTTCCCATTTAAAAGAACAAAGTTGATCTTCATATCTCTGAAGTGATTCCACCTAGCAACAAAAAACCAACGTCATTTATTGGCCCCAGTTGTCCTACGCAACTTTTGTCCCACAAATTTTTGAGATCCTTTCATACTTTCGGAGTTATTCTTGGTGGCAATAGTTAGTGATTCACCCCGTATAGCATGCACCGTGGTAACGGTGTGGCGGAAAATATAGTCACATTTTTTGAGCATGCCAGCCCACAACTTGATATGGAATCATGCTGGTGATTGGAGACGAGATTAGTGTATGGATTTTCATCAGACATGCCTTTTGTTGCAGTTGCTAACATCATGATGGTTGAAAGTGGCCTCATCTGTGAAAAACACAAACTATAGAAATTCCGCACTGGAGACTTTGTACCGCCTGAGATACTTATTCACGATCTCTGGTTCCTCATCTCAAAACACTCAGCTTAGGATGGGTGTAACTTTGATACTAAAGATATGGACTTCACTAGACTAAACTGTGGCAGTCAGAAGAGCCGGCTGCTGCAGACCACAATGTTACCGATGAATGTAATATTGTGATTTACAATACTAATACTTCCGCACTCACCTGCAATACTGGAGTCAAATAATCAAAGAAGCAATGCAGATTCAGCTGTGCACCTGTTTCTTGGTCTTCAGTATCTAAGAAAAGAGCAGTTAAATGGCTCTGAGCACTATGGGACTTAACATCTGAGGTCATCAGTCCTCTAGATCTTAGAACTACTTAAACCTAACCAACCTAAGGACATCACACACATCCATGCCCGAGGCAGGATTCGAACCTGCGACCGTAGCGGTCACGCGGTTCCAGTCTGTAGCGCCTAGAACCGCTCGGCCACACCGGCCGGCAAAGAGCAGTTAAATTCAACTGAGTTCATACTTCACCTGAAGATAATCTATGACACTAATAACGAAAGTATCGAAAAAGTGTAGAATACGAAAATGGGTGATTATCAGTTAAGGAGGAGTGAAATAAATGGTTCAAATGGCTCTGAGCACTATGCGACTTAACTTCTGAGGTCATCAGTCGCCTATAACTTAAAACTAATTAAACCTAACTAACTTAAGGACATCACACACACCCATGCCCGAGGCAGGATTCGAACCTGCGACCTCGGCGGTCGCTCGGTTCCATACTGCAGCGCCTAGAACCGCACTGCCACTCCGGCCGGCAGGAGTGAAATAGCTGACGCCACAGACATAACGGAAGAAAGAGTACAGGACGTTTTATGCGGAGAATTGTACTGGAGAAATCTTTGCGCAAGATGTGTAGCGTATACTTTGTATTCTGGCTAAACGCAAATGTGAAAATAGTATTTTTCAGCAATTTTTTAGTTTTTTAAATCACTCCAACTGAATTTACGCTACCTTGGAGGAGAAGTGCGTCTAACACTTCACTCCAGAAACGAAACAGTTATCACAGCAGATAGGGGTAACTATTGCCCTGCTTCAAAATAAGTGAACTGTAATACATCTTCTGGAAAGGTTTCATCAGTATTATCTCGAATTCAAAATAGATTCCTGAAATTTTTTAGATTCCAATGGGTAAAACAATAATCTTTGGTTACTACACAAGTTATCTGAACCAAATGGATGAAGAAATACGAGGGAAGAGCACCGCTATGACAAGGAAACAGTTCAACTTTCATCCATACAATACATCTCCCCAAAAGTCGGTTTGGCAGTGGCAAATATGAGATATTCACTTTAATGTTAATAAGAACCAACATAGTATTATGGTACATCTATGAGGCGATCAAAACGTTTCCGTTTCAGGGCGTTGATGCAGGGTATGCGCACTCAGTGCAACTCCGATGCGGGTATATAAGCACTGATATGTAGGCAAGGTATTATTGTGGCATTCGTGTCTTTCCGATGTGTGCGGGGTTAATGCGGAAACGTGAACTATAGCGACGTTATTACAAAATGCGTGCAAACAGAACCAACGTGCTGTTATTCTTTTCTTGGCTGGTGAAGAAGAAACACCAATAGACATCCATCGGAAAATGAAGAACGTGTATGGGGCAGCTTGTCTGTCGAAAATTAGCGCCATGGGGTGCTGCTGGTTCATGATAACGCGCGTCGCCATATGGCAAATGACGAAACGCAGAAGTTACGCCAAGTCAAGCGGGAGACATTCAAGCACCCACCCTACTCCTGTTCTCTCCCCATGCGATTATCACGCCTTCGATCCCTTAAAAAACCTGTCGAACGAGGATGTACAGTAGGCAGGTACGGGCTTCTTCACGCAGCAGGACACGGTATTTCAACAAACGGGTATCTTCAACTTCTTGCGTCGATGGGATGATTGCCTGGTGATTTTGCCTGATTGGCAAAGCGATTCTGTACTGTATGTCCTTCGAACGGAGCTTTTTGATCGCCCGTTATATTATGAATTGTGCCAGTACCATGGGTTAAGGAATCTAGTCGTCTTACGTAACGTTGAAGGAACATTCTGGTACATATAGAGCACACAAACATTCCGCTGATCGTCTGACAGAATTACAGGGAACGTGGCATGCTGTGCACAGTAGACTTCTCAATACCAGAGTTATTCAAAGCGCGAAGTTATGGAACATTGTACTCACCATATTTAGCATTACCTAATATAGCCTAGTCCCTCTGTCTAAAAAAATATGTGATTTAAAATATTTTGAGTCCTTGAAAGATCTATGGAAAATGGAGCTGAATGTTTAACAGGGCTTCTAGAAGTAGAATTCAGGCACAGAATCTAGCCATTTGACAATAATTGGCAATCGAAATGTAAGCGCACTTTTAAAAATCTGAACAGCATAGCTTATCGCTGTCAGGGTGTGGACTTTTTATCTCCTGCTCGTAGTAGTAACTTGTAGTTGTTGCTTAAATTCATCTCATGTTTTCCGAGCAACAAAATGTTTCTCATATGCATCTCAGTGTGATGATATTGTTCAGGAAAGACCCTGTTAACGTATATACCTCATTTTAGTCTACACGTGAAAATGTTGTGCCTTCGTATGCGTCCTTGTATTTTATTGTGACTGTACGACACACATAAATAACAAAATAAATATAACGAAGAAGGAAGGAAGGAAGATTTCGATTTAATTGGAGCTGATTAAGACGGGAGCGTATCGAAAGGAAAAGTATCACTTCACCTCATTTTATTCAACGAATCATAGCATTTTCTTTGGAATGCGTATTCTTTTTATACACTGTTTATTAATAGCAGCACTGCTGGTGACTATCAAAATGGTGGCGACAACGTCTGCCGGAAACGGAAACGAGACCTAAACGTCGACTTGTGTTTTAGATTTCAAATTGCGTGGACATTTCTTTTTAAAAAGTAGCCGAATCAATCCACTAGCCATCAGCTTTGTCCATTAAGAAGCACAAACTTAAGAAAGCAAAAAGCATAATAATGCGAGTTTCTTACATGCCAAATGCGACGTGCCTTTATTAAAAGCTGGCTTTTTAAGGGCGATCTAGGAGTCGAGATTAAATGTCGTCGAACTGTGTGTAATTTCTTCACAAATGGATTACGTACCCGATACTAAGAGCTCTTGCAATAATTGTTTCCGTCCTTCTATTATGGTTAATTATAGAGCGCCAGGTGATATTGGACTCGTGGACGGGTGATTGCGTCTGGCCAGAGATTGCCCCAGCAATTTCTGCAGAAGTCCGGCCGCTGCTACTTACTATAATACCAACACTAAACGCTTAATGGCACATCCTTTCAAAGTTGCGGTGAAACGAGACGTCGGCCGTACGTTTCATTTCTCTTCTCCGGCCGTGGAATACGTACCAACCGGCTACAAGGCGGCGCCTAACTGCCGCCATTATGAATATATCGACCACAAGACTTCAAAGCCAGCACAGACCGACCTCTGGCCTGGCGACAAAAACGGCTTTCGGACCTATTGAAGGAACTCATACACAGGGTAAATTCTGCTTCTCGTTGGGTTATCTACACCCTTCGGAATGGAACACACTCAAAGAAAACTTTGAACTGTTCTGTGACTATTTTTCTTAATGCCACCCAAATGAACGTAGGAGCTATAACCGAAGGGGCACACAGATCCCACGTACCTTGCGACCGGTAATATCCGACGATGATAAGTTGTTCAGCACCAAATGGAAAACCCATAACAAGACAATGCATCAACTCTGATATAACGTTGCAAACGAAATGGTACAACAAAATTATCTCCCGTTTTCTAAAGATCCACTACCACTTTCTTTAGGTGTTCATTTGAAAATTAGATTCAATCGAGAACGAGTGCATTCGACACTTCTGGAACAACAGACTCTCATCCATATAATGTCTTTCTGAAAGTGGCACATATCCTTCATGGTAATATAATACGCTACGTAGGTGGCCTACGGATTGTCACCCATCAGGGAGTGTTTCAGGCCTCCTGATGGATTCCGCGCCTCATTCCCAGACTCTGTTCTATATCTGTGAGAAAATCATATGTGCACCTTGCTGCATGTGCATCATCCCATTGTTTCTGCAACAGATGGAGGGTCGGGCTATGAATTTGTAGCTTTCTTTCTGCCCTTATTCTTATTAAATTATGCACTTCATAATGTTATTTCTACAGTTAATACTACTATGATAGCTGTAATTCAGGTCAACGTATATATGAATTCCGAGTTCAGCCACAAAAACAATTTTGTTTAAAGTTACAGTGTGGGCCATATGCATTCATTTTCAGAAGTTTTGTCTTTTGCAGCATCGAAATATGCCCTTTTCGTACCTTTTATCTGGCTTTAACTAAAACGATTTTCTATAAAATAGGTTTAAAAATTACGATAAAAATAGATTATTTGACAAAAATTCTCCAAATTAATAGGCTGTATATATATTCGCTAGTGATATTCGTCACAAACAATATACCACAATTCAAGATAAATAGTAGTATCCACAGCTACAACACGAGAAGAAAAAGTAGCTTTCGTTACTCATGGGCGCTCAGAAAGTAGTTCTATTTGCAGTCACCAAAATCGTTGATAATTTGCTTTATAACATAAAGTGCCTGCAGGTAGCAACGCAAACTTTTAATCTAATCTGAAATCATTTCATCTGCACATCGTCTTTTCTTTTACCAACGAATATTTTGTTAAACATTGGTAGCATGGTAAATTTGTACATGAGTAGTGACAAAGAATAATACGTTCGTTTTAGTTCGATGTAAGTGACTGTGCTATTTATTACTCAATAAATGGGTGGGAAGCAGCCTTACACATAAAAAATCGCTTAAGGACAATTCCAAGATGGTTCCATTGAAATAGTACGGCCCTTGCCCCGTCAGAGCTTGTGCCCCGTCTCCAATAGACTGGACCTTAAACGCTGATTTTTATTCCTCTCGAATGCGAGCAGAATGAGTCAAATACTGCGTCATTTCGCTAAGTGACTCGAATTTGCTGTACAATATCAGAACTGCCGCTGACCGATGTCTGATAACCTTCCCGGATGGATCGCTTTGTTTCCTTCACTGGAAACACTGGAAACGGAGTGCGCAGCTAGAGACGGGGGAAAAGAATCCCCGCACAACCAAATACGGACAGACACAAGAGACGAGATCGGAGTTATAGTATGTGGAATGTCTTCATGCTGTTCTCTACGATGACTAATTACCGTTGAAAGAATTATTTATTTTGGCTGCGAAGCCTCATTAAAAGATGAACTGATGACTGTCTTTTCTGAGGAAAATACGAACTTTCATCTAGATTAATGTAGCCTTCCTCATGTTTTTAATTAGCCATAATTAGCTAGAAAAGCACAGTCAAGCATTCAAAGTACTTACGTATTTTTCAACGGGAATTAGCGAAAGTGCTATGGAACAAAACTCCAGAAAGTAGTATTCCGTGGTTGGTTGATTTAGGGAAGGGGACCAAACAGCGAGCTCATCGGTCCCATCGGGTTAGGCAAGAAAGTCGGCCGTGCCCTTTCAGAGGAACCATCCAGGCTTTTGCCCCAAGCTATTTAGGGAAATAGCGGAAAATCTAAATCAGAATGGTTGGACGCAGATTTGAACCGTCATCCTCCCGAATGCGAGTCCAGTGTGCTAACCACTGCGCCAAGTATTCCATGACTACAATATCACTTATTTACAGTTGAAACCAGTCACCTCAGACAAATACTTGAATCTAACGATTCGTGAGAATATGAAATGAAATAATCACATAAACTCAGGGTAAGTAAACAGATGAGAGACTTCGGTTTATTGATAGGACACTGAGAAAACACAGTCAGTGTATAAAGGAAATTGCTCACAAAACACTCGTACAAAAGTTATTTCTCAAGGGCCCACTTCCTACGTTTCGAGAACCGGTAATAAGAGAGTTACACTAATTACATAGTGCAGAGACAGATTTCAGCAGCCATCCTTCTCGAGCCCTGTACGCGAATGGAACGGTGGTGGTGGTTGTTAGTGTTTAACGTCCCGTCGACAACGAGGTCATTAGAGACGGAGCGCAAGCTCGGGTTAGGGAAGGATTGGGAAGGAAATCGGCCGTGCCCTTTCAAAGGAACCATCCCGGCATTTGCCTGAAACGATTTAGGGAAATCACGGAAAACCTAAATCAGGATGGCTGGAGACGGGATTGAACCGTCGTCCTCCCGAATGCGAGTCCAGTGTGCTAACCACTGCGCCACGCGAATGGAACGGGACGAAACCTTAGCGTATGGTACGAAGAGAAGTATCCTCTGCCAGGCACTTCATAATGGTTTGCAGAGCATAGCTGTAGACATAAATGCAGACATAAACGATCGTTGTATTGGTTGTGTGAATCCTTCATCATACAGCATGTGTAGAACACCTCAGACAAAGTGACGCCTGCTACCTATGGGTTGTGTTAGCAGCTAACTGGGTAACATATGTTGCAAGTGTTTCATCATGTGGCTGTCCACTATGTTAGCAGATGCTATTAGCCTAATTTTATTTTTGCTGTATCTACGCGGTTGATACGTAAAGAGGGCTGCAGAGTAGCCGTGGTTTCTGCCTTAAACTCGGTTCTTTCTCTGCAGGTTCTAGCGAGGTACGTAGCACATTCCTGCGACACTGTTGCCTGTCAAACTAGACTGCGAATATTTGCACCACACTTCATCGTATACCCTCGATGCATGTGTTAGTATTGTTTTATATGGGTACCAGATAGCTGATTATTATTCAGGTGTGAATCATACAACTATTCTGAATACCATCTCTTTTGTAGGTAAATTGAAATTTCGCACATCTTACGAAGGAATCGGCGCCTTCCAGTTGCTTTACCTGCATCTAAGTCTACATAGTTCTTTCACATCACACCTTTACTCGTTGTTGCTTTAAAATATATCGCATGACCGAGTCTAGTTGTGACTCATTAATCCTACTGCCAAATGTTACAACACTTTTACGTTACGTGTGGTGCACAGCACTATTTATCCACATTCAGAGGTAATTGGCAGCCTTTGCAGGCGGGTGATACTTTATCGAGGTCTTTTACCTAACAGAATTTCCTGCTTCATCTGCGAAAAGTCGGAGAGTAAAACCTTTGGCATCTTTCACAGCAACTGTTCTATATCTTTTCATGTGTAAATTTTGATGTTACTGAGTTTCCTACAGGGTGGTGAAGTATTTCTAAGAATTTATTGCTTCGTTGGCTTTCAAGAAGGAGTGATTAATAATACCAGCATCATAATGCCAAACGGTCTCCATTATCTTCTCAGGCGCTGAGTCAGTTTCCGCATGTGTTAGAACTACATCCAGCCATTATGAAGAGCGGAAAGATTATCATACAATATCCAGTTTTCATCACGAGTCACGGTCCGACTGCGGCAGGGCAGAGAACGATACAGTTCCATCCCGTCTTATTCAACGTCAACGTATTAAATATATTCACTCTACTTATAACTTTTCACAAATTCTTGCAAGTAGAATTTCATCACTGCTTTAGTTCGTTGTGAACATACTGCGTTGGTTTTCGCAGTATGCCGTTGTCGACGGTTCACTTTCAGAGGCTACACCACTGAAGTGAATTTACTTGTACCAATCCTAGTTTCTTTTTCAGACATATAATGCACTAGACTGTAATTATATTCTGATGTTCCAATCTTCTTCTGCTACACTTTGTTCCAATTTAAACTAAAAAGAAAGGAAAACTCTTCCTTTTTATACCACACCGCAACAGATAACGCAACAGTGACTTTGTTCTGGTGCTCTGATATTTAAGCGCCACTTTCCAACACTTTCGCACCAACTGTCACCGACCGAAACAGTAAACCAAAATTTAGCATTTCGGATGCATTAGTGTCATAGTTTGAATTTTAACCTCAGCCAGCCATATCGGCTGCGAATAACAGAGGCAACGTAAAGGAAAAAATAACTAGGAGTGACCGAAGGTCTCAGCACTCGGTCCTCTCTCGCATATCATGCAACACGTCACATGAATGCCACATAGATACCACACCGCTCACAATATTATAAATCGATGGTACACTATATTCATGTTTATTTTGAGCAAATACATTGTGTGGACATTTTCCATCGTCTATAGTTACCCTGATACCAATGTACAATTTCAGTATAAAGTTTAAAAGCTGAAAATTGGGATAGATGCTACAACAAGATATTTACAGGAGACTTAGGAAAAAGTTGCTAATCTTACTAGCTATATTATTGGTCAGAAATAGAAAACGGTTCCATGTACGTAAACCAAATCTTGTGGAGATAAAAGGTAATTTGTCTTGCTATTGTAGTCATTTGATTTTGACAGTATACAAGGTGTTTCATCTGTTACCCACCCATTCGTACACGTCCTTCAGTCCTCCATGATTAGCTTATCAGAGCATTCACACAAGGTTGGCGCCGGTGGCGACACCTACAACGTGCTGACATGAGGGAAGTTCCCAACCGATTTCTCATACACAGACAGTAGTTGACCGGCGTTGCCTGGTGAAACGTTGTTGTGATGCCTCGTGTAAGGAGGAGAAATGCGTACCATCACGTTTCCGACTTTGATAAGAGTCGGATTGTAGCCTATCGCGATTGCGGTTTATCGTATCGCGACATTGCTGCTCGCGTTGGTCTAGATCCAATGACTGTTAGCAGAATATAGAATCGGTGGGTTCAGGAGGATAATACGGAACACTGTGCTGGATCCCAACGGCCTCGTATCACTAGCAGTCGAGATGACAGGCATCTTATCGGCATGGCTGTAACGGATCGTGCAGCCACGTCCCGATCTCTGAGTCAACAGATGGGGCTGTTTGCAAGACAACAATCATCTGCACGAACAGTTCGACGACGTTTGCAGCAGCATGGACTATCAGCTGGGAGACCATGGCTGCGGTTACCCTTGACGCTGCATCACAGACAGGAGCGCTTGCGGTGGTGTACTCAACGACGAACCTGGGTGCACAAATGGCAAAACGTCATTGTTTCGGATGAATCCAGGTTCTGTTTACAGCATTATGATGGTCACATCCCTGTTTGGCGACAACGCGGTGAACGCACATTGGAAGCGTGTATTCGTCATCGCCATACTGGCGTATCACCCAGCGTGATGGTATGGGGTGCCATTGGTTACACGTCTCGGTCACCTCTTGTTCGCATTGACGGCACTTTGAACATTGGACGTTACATTTCAGATGTGTTACGACCCGTGGCTCTACCCTTCATTCGATCCCTGCGAAACCCTACATTTCAGCAGGGTGTTGCAGGTCCTGTACGGGCCTTTCTGGATACTGAAAATGTTCGACTGCTGCGCTGGCCAGCACATTCTCCAGATCTCTCACTAATTGAAAACTCCTGGTGAATGGTGGCCGAGCAACTGGCTCGTCACAATACGCCAGTGACTACTCTTGATGAACTGTGGTATCGTGTTGAAGCTGCATGGGCAGCTGTACCTGTACACGCCATCCAAGCTCTGTTTGACTCAATGCCCAGGCGTATCAAGGCCGTTATTACGGCCAGAGGTGGTTGTTCTGGGTACTGATTTCTCAGGATCTATGCACCCAAATTGCGTGAAAATTTAATCACATGTCAGTTCTAGTATAATATATTTGTCCAATGATATCCATCTTCTTATTCCTCATTCCTTTGGCTACAAAACCATATATATCTGTGTCGTCTCCGTTCAATGTGACGGCCTTACGCCCCCTCCGGTAGGGTGCCCGCACGGAACCACTTTACTGGTCGACGTCGGAGCCAACGTCTTGCTACATCAATAACCTCCCCGTCACCCATGTACTGCTTCGTATGGAGTGCATCCTACATTGGGCCAAAGAGATGCAAGTCGTAAGGTGCGAGATCGGGGATGAAGGGTGGATGAAGAAGAACAATCCAGTGAAGTTTGTGAGCTCTTCTCGGGTGCGTAGACTCGTGTGAAGCCCTGCGTTGTCGCGGTGAAGGTGAAGTTCGTTTGCATTTTTGTGGCGACGAACCCAGTGACGTCGTTTCTACAATTTCCTGAGGGTGTGTGTTGCCGGCCGGCACGCAGGACGTCAGACAGGTTTGCGTGATCTTGTTGCGATGATGACAGGCGCAGTGCTCAACGACTCACCGTGCATTTGTTCAACGCCAGTTCTCTGCAGACATTCTGCAAGCGCCTATGAATTACTGCGATGCTCTGCTTTTCTGCGAAAATAAACTCAGTGACAGCTCTCTGCTTGCAACACACCTCCGTTACAGACGCCATTTTGAAGGCTACGTATAGTGCTGCCACTTATTGGAACTTAACGGCACTACAGGGACAAAAGCGGGAATATTCCACGATGTTCCACAAAAAATAACACATTTTTCAGCTGAAATTGGACGAGAAAAAAAGTGTTACTTTATCTATTGAACTCCCCTCGCAATTTAAATATAATTGCCTTTAACATTGTATTACTAGAAAGTACAATGAAGTCTGCGTCCCTCTCGGAAACATTCTACGTTCGATGCCAGTGGGGTACACAAACGGCAAAGGCTCTAAAAATTTTGCATAAGAAAAGGACATGCTTACGAAAGCTCTAACGCACTCATTGATCAAATTTTAGTGATAAAATTTTAATATCTCATGACAAGTTTTATTATTATCACGCTTTGCTGGTTGAATCCTCGTGAAACGTGAAGACCAAGCTTGTTTGTTCCCGGTACGGCTCACTTCGCTTGTCAAGTTTGGCGTTATGAAAGATAAAGTTCAAGCACTTTGTTGAGAAACATTTTACCAATTACAGGAGAGAAGACCCTTCTTTTCTAGAATTACAGTCAATTTACTAGGTAATAAACATCTGATTATTGTTAATTACAAACGTTTGACCATGACGAAGAAAATGTAGTAGCGTACGTGGGACAAACATTTCGTAAAGTGCTGTTAAACGCTTGCATAATGGTAGTGTAAATAAGTGTGACGCATTTTGCAGCTTGTGATCTGTACGTTTGTAGCGTGCCGTCTGTGTCACGAAGAGGTTTTCGGAGGACAACTCGAGAGTCCGTGACAACAACCGAGAATTGCACTTTTAGTTGCTTTCTGGAAGGTGCTGCACGCGAGGGTGTACTTCTATCGTTCAGGAACCTCAGCTTTTTGTGTGAACGTCGGATTTTTCTTCTCATTTCTTGTCTCAAGGAACAACCATAAATTTTCAGAAATGGCGTTTCACCAGTTGGCGTTTCGAGGCAGTTACGTCACATGCGAAGACAGAAAACAAGCAAGAAGTGAACTGCATCAGTTATTAAATAAATGAAGAGCACAGACTCAGGTGGGTATGTTGAAATACCAAGTAGATTTATGAGAGTAAATGAATCATACATTAGTTACTCATTTATCTGGGCAACGTGTTTCCAGATGCAGTCACTTTCCAGACAGATCAAAGTACGCATTGGTAAAACCACTTTATAAAAAGGAAGAAAGAGATAGTGTAGTCATTTATAAACGTGCTACCTGTGATTTCGAATTTTGCTAGGAAGACAAGGTACAAGAGAGTAGTAACATACCTCGGTATGCGTACGTTGCTCTCAGTTTTGCAGTTTGGCTTCAGGAAAGAATCATGAACAGAAAATGTGATTTAGTCTGCCGTGTGTGAATGACATTCAAGACCGAAAGTTAAGTTGACGATAGTATGATCACTCTTTATTTAAAGTAAGCATTTGGTGTTACGCTACTGCTTATTTTGGAAGATAATGGAATTAGGTGAAAATGTGACAGATGGTTACTTCATCTCCAGAAAATAGTAAACAGAAAGTTGTTGTCCATATTCAACAAACACACTGTATGGTGGCAGAGTTCTGGTCGGGGGCCATTGCTGTTCTTAATGATGTGGCACTGAACATGGCAAAGGCTTCAACGTTTTCTACACTGGTGTTCAAAATTTAAGCTACAAACGGAAATTTTGCGAGGTTGAGAGTGGTTCGTAGATGCTGACGTGTTGCAATCCGTCTCTCTAGTGCATCCCAGACATGCTCTATGGGATTCAAGTTGGGAGTGCGAGGTGGCCACGCCATGCTTTCAATATCTTCCGTTTACAGGAAAACATCAACCACCCGTGCTCTATGAGGTCGAGCGTTATCGTTCATCAATACGAAATCTGGGCCCACAGAAACCAGCAACAACCGCAAATGAGGTCTCAAGATCTCGCCACGATACCTGTCAGCAATTAAACCTTGCCTAATCACCCGTACAACTTCGTGAAGAGGTGTTAGTATGGTCAACATAATCCCTGTGAGACCTTAACTTTTCCCGACGAATTGAATGTTCAAATAATTTACGGGTTTGCTGCCGGGTGACGTCGTCGACCACCGCCGATATTTCGGCAGGGGCACACCCTGCCATTCTCAAGCCACAACTGCAAGGAGGAAGCAATGCGCAAGGGGATTTAATACCTCGGTTCACAGAGGAGAAACAAGGAAATACCACACACAGAACAAGTAACCGCAAAGTCGACACACAACCAAAGAAAACCAACATCAGAAATGTCGATAGTGACTATTAATCAACAGGTGAGGTAGCCCTAATTCTGTCCCTCCGTTTTTCGATGAGAGACAGAGCCAGATTCCAAGCAGCATTTGGACAAAATCCACCATCTCTGTTTATAAGGTTGCTTGATAGTTTGATTTCAAACAGCTTCCTTAATGACACTACCCCAATAGCTGGACGTGCAAGCCAGAATCTCCGTGTTGTTGTATTCCATAGGATGACCGGTGTCAAGGCAATGTTCTGCAATAGCAGATTTGTTCAGCTGTTGTAAGCGTGCCACAACTGCAAGGGATACGATAGACACCAGCCTTACGCAAACCAAGATCATCTTTTACAGACGCCAACAGAGCCTTAATCTTAGGTGGTCAAAAAACGTGTTTCACATCATATTTCCGCAAAATACGGCCAATCCTGTTAGAAATGCTTCCTGCTTAAGGCAAAAAGGCCGTAGACTTAGGCGCCAGTTCGTTGCTACCGTCACTCACCCGTTGCACAGAAGTCTGATAGCGCAACGCACGTTTGATCTGCCTCTCACTATAACCATTCCGACGAAAGGTGACTTCGAGAGGTGATAGCTCAGCTGCCAAACTTTCAGGGTCTGAGATAACGTGGGCCCTGTGAAAGGTACGAAGTACTCCTTCACTCTGAGCTGGATGATGACAACTATCAGCTCGCAGATACAAGTCAGTGTGAGTAGGCTTCTTATAAAGAGAATGTCCCAACTTACCATCAGTCTTCCTTCTGAACAACACATCAAGAAAGAGAAGGCATCCATTCTTTTCCACCTCCATAGTGAACTGAATATTCGGGTGGATTGAATTCAGGTGTTCCAAAAACTGGTTTAAATTCTCACTACCATGAGGCCAAACAACAAACGTATCGTCTACATATCTGAAAAAACACGCAGGTTTCAAAATTGCTGACTCCAAGGCACGTTCATCAAAGACCTCCATAAACAAATTGGCTACAATAGGTGACAACGGGCTTCCCATTGCAAATCCATCAGTCTGTTTGTAGTACTCATCATTGGATAAAAAGTAAGTGGAAGTCAGAATATGTCGAAACAAATTTGTTAACTCGACACCAAACTTAACTTCAATTAGCTGCAACGAATCAGAGAGAGGAACGCGAGTGAAAAGAGAAACCACATCAAAACTGACTAAAATATCAGAGTCTTTCAGACGCAATCCCTGCAATCGACGTAAGAAATCTGCATAGTTCTTAATTTGATGGTCAGCCCTACCTACTGGTGGGCTCAACGAACTAGCCAGATGTTTAGCTACACGATATGTCGAAGCACCAATATTAGAAACAATAAGCCTCAACGGGACAGCCTCTTTATGGACCTTAGGGAAGCCATATAATCTAGGTGGTTCAGCGCAGTAAGAATTAAGACTGTTGATAGCCTCCTGTGACAAAGAACTTTTCTTCAGGAGGTTATTAGTCTTTCATCACTCTTAGTAGGGTCAGCATCAATTTTGCGATACGCCGATTCAGAAAGTAGACACTGCATCTTTTGAATGTAATCGTGCTTGTACAACAAAACCGTGGCATTTCCCTTGTCCGCAGGTAAATTAACAATATCAGGATTCATTCTGAGTGAATGGATCCTGCTGTAATGTTACACTTGGGTGGACGGGCCCCAGTCAACACACGACAAGCCTCCCTCCTAACCTCTTCCGCAGCCTCGGAAGGTAGTTTATAAACAGCCTGTTCAATAGAACTGATAAAATTAACGACTGGCAAACTCATAGGCGTCGGTGCGAAATTCGAACCTTTCCCCAGCACAGACAAAGCTGCGTCGTCAAACGATTTCTCCGTGAGATTGATCACAGAACGTATAGAATTAAACTTAGGATTAGACACTGAGCAAAGGAAACGTTCAGACTTCGGCGAATGACGAGCAGTTACAGATTGAAATTCCCAGTCAGACAGCGGCAGCGGCACGGTCCACCTAATCCCAAGAAAATTCAGAAACATTAGACGCCAAGCTATAAAAAGTGTGGCTTAAGAGGAGCTGCTTGACCATTCGACCACACTTTTTTTGATTTCTTATCCACAGACAATGAGCTAGCTGGACTACTGGCAGCACTTTGGAACTCACAGCCGATTCCTTCCGCTGATTTCATGCGTGTTTTTACAACCGTCCTCCGCAATGTTCGACACGTCCTGTCCGTCAGTACACGAAGTCTGACAGGTCATGGTTTGGCTGTGGTTCTTCATCCGCGTTTCCGCCTTACAGTCATGTCACGAACAGTGGACTTGGGCAGCCTTAGAAGGGTTGCGATGTCCCCGATGGATTTTTTACTCATGTGACATCAATTATCCATTAATTAGCCCAGGTTCGACGGCACTGACATCTCTTGACCAATACATTCCGCTTTTACTGCTTCTCTATTGACAACACAACACTCCCCATCTTCTCTTGTGCTAGCGCGTCCACCTCTCATGGCAGTATTACATTTTATAGTGATGTCCAAATATTTCTGATCTGACAGTGTAGCGGAGATAGAGAAGTTCCAATAAGTGGTGTCTGTTTCGTCACTGGTTCCGTTAGCAAGTGAGAGATTGTCACGGAGTTGCTCCTCTGACTTTAGCAACAGATGCTACAATAGCAGCGTCATGGAGAGGCTTAGTGTTAAACCACGAAGAGTAAAGCAAAAGCCTCGTATTGACTGGGTGTTGTGTGCTGTCCTTAGGTTAGTTAGGTTTAAGTAGTTCTAAGTTCTAGGGGACTGATAACCATAGATGTTAAGTCCCATAGTGCTCAGAGCCATTTGAACCAGTAAAGCAAAATATTATAGCAAAATCAAGGAAACTGTAGGTTATACGGACAGCTACCGACATTCTTTCTTCCTACTCACCCCTATTCGACAATGAAACAGGAGTGCTGTAAAAAATTGGGGTGGGGGGTGGACACGGGTCTTTCGCGATGCGCTTTTCGCCACACTGCGAGGCAGCTTGAGGAGTATAAAAGTGCTGACAGTGGAGATACGTCACACGTTTCAGTTTACGCCAAAAGTCACGTAAATCTGAAACTCGTATCATGTTCCGAAGATAATGGCGTAAACAAGGAGTTTAGTATCCGCATTTCGTTTATCTGGTCAGTACTTTTCAAATGAAGTGCGTCGAGAGAATTATAGTGGTAGCGCGAAATAATTTGCTAGGTGGTTTTTGGTTCACTGCTGTACAATTTTCTTGATCTGTCGAAGTGCCAGACTAAGCATCGTACATCACGCCTATTAACCGTCCGGGCATAAGATGACAAAGCAACCTCCGATGTACTAGAAACAAACAACGGTTAAGGTTGATATCAATTTTTTCTCAGTAATGCACACATCTGCTCGGAAGTTTTCGTGTTTAGCGCTACCGTCAGCATATTCTAATTGATGATGGAAAATTTAACAACCCTAAAGTACAATGCTATACAATTATGTATAATTTTTCTTCTCTTTCAGCGAAAATTGAAATCGTGTCCGCAGAATGTGATACATACACTGCTGGCCACCATAAATGCAACTCCAAGAAAGACAAGAGGTAGCACAACAAAATTTATTTTGTAGATAACATGTTGACCAAGTATCAAATGATTACGTTTACAGACGTCTGTGACATGTGTTTCCTGCCAGAATCAGTAGCCAGAGTAGCCGCCATTGTTGGAGATCACCGCTGCCACACGTCTCGGCATTGAGTCAAAGAGACGTTGGATGTGTTCCTGGGGTACAGCAGCCCAAGCAGCTTCCACACGTTACCAAAGATCATCTGGTGTGGCAGCTGGGGATGTAATCTGGGTCACTCGTTGAGCAACCATGGACCACATGTTTTCAATCGGCGAAAGATCCGGAGAGCGAGCCGGCCAGGGGAGCAATTCAATCTGGTTATTGACGAAGAACCTTTGGACAATGCGTGCCACGTGTGGTCGCGCATTATCCTGTTGAAATATGGCTGTGGCCGAGCCCTGAAGGTAAGGAAGGACAACTGGCTCCAGCACCTCGGATATGTAGCGCCGGCTATTTAAAGTACCGGCAATGCGTACTAGAGGCGTGCGAGAGTAATATCCAATACCGCCCCATACCATAATACCCGGTGCAAGACCAGTGTGGCGGTGCATAATGCAGCTGTCCAGCATCCTCTCTCCACGGTGTCTCCACACTCTAATCCGACCATCGTGGTGCTGCAGACAGAAGCGTGCCTCGTCAGTAAAGACAACGTCATTCCATTCTGCCGTCCACATCCGTCTGTCATCACACCATTGGCGACGGAGACGTCTGTGGTTCTGCGTCAATAGTAGACGAAGCAATGGACGTCTTGCGGACAGACCACTCTGCTGTAAACGGCGTCGAATGGTACGCGCAGACACTGGATGATGCGTTACAGACGCAATGTGCTGTGCTATGGTTCGGGATGTCACTGAGCGATCCGTCACTGCCATGGGCACAATTTGCCTATCAGCACGTGCAGTGGTGCACCGAGGTGAATGCGATCGACCACGTCGGTCCGTCGTACCCTCCTGCATCCAACGGTCACATATCCGCATTACAGTTGTTTGGTTTCGTCCAACACGACTAGCGATTTCTCTGTGTGATAATCCACAATCTCGGTAAGCCACTATCCTTCCTCTGTCGAACTCGGATACTTGATCAAACGATGTTCGCTGTTGTCTACGAGGCATAACTGATCGTCTTGTGAAACAACCACAAGGTAAACACACGTGCCGAACGTACACTCGTCGAAATCGCCAAGCCTTAAATGGCGCTATGAGGTGGCGCCACAGGCGCGCGTGATGTGCGTCTGCGCTGAAATTCTAATCAGTTGCATATCTCATCGCTGCAAACCCATGGTGTAAATTTCACTTGATTCGGATGCTTCCTTCAGGGTGTTGCATTTACGGTGGCCAGCAGTGTATTTTCCATCTCTGTCTATTCTGACTCCTCCAACATCTTTCGATATTTCTTCGCCTTTGACTAGACCTTTTTGGATGTATGCGGTAAAAAATGTGAAGGAAAATAAAACGATGTGTCTGACTCCTTTTTTCTCTTTTTTTCCTGCCGATGTTCGCTACTTCTGATAACTGCCACCTTATTAATTTAAATTCACAAATAACTGCCGCCAGTAAGTTTTGTTGGTGTTTTAGCGACGGGTTTGGCAGTATTGTGATATCGTCATTATGTGGCTTTATTTAATGTAACAAAACATAAAATTTGTACATGTGACTTTTTAATGTTGAAGTTTGTAATGCAGACACAATTCTGAGAAACGGCTGTAAGAAACCGCACAGGGTTCTCACCATCAAAACGCGTTAGGGAAAAAAAGTAAATGAGACTAATTGCAGCTACTTGTGTATTTCAGTCGACGTTCATAACAGTCATGGCTTGGACTAACCTAAAATTTTCTCATTCAAAGTTTTGCCTTACAATTTACAAATTTCATACTAATGTTCAGTCTCCGTTTTTCACATTTTTCTACCTGAGAGCGCTGTATAGTTACTCCCACTTTTTGTCAGATGCAATCTCAGCGTGAAGAAAAGCGATAACTGCTCCCTTGTCCTCCTTTACTCCTTTATCTGTGATGAACCTGAGGCCAACAATGCACCTCGTGTACTCACTGTAAAGCCAAATCGAGCTTTTGAAAACATATTTTCCACTGTTACGCCTGATAATCTATAATTCAGCAAAACCTACGTGTTCATAAAATACAGGGAGGTCGTATCTTTCTATTGCCATTATCAATTATATACTCTGGATGTGTGTTACCGGGTAATACAGTTTCACGACCGTATTTAAATTTCATGCGTTACTACTTTCGTTTGTAGAGGAACGTACTTTATTAAAGTAAGTACGAGATTGTAAAACTTCTAGGAGTGCGTGCTGTTTCTTGTAAGTGCATATTAAAAAACTGTATTCGAATTTGAGTACAGGCTTTGTAGATGGTATCGGCGTGAGGATGCTGAATAAATGCAGTCGGGGAGCGGACGGCATTGTGGGATGCGCGCCCGAGGTCGTGCACGCTGCAGCTGTGATGTTATTCTAACTTATAGCTCGGCTCGTCACGAAACGGTAGCACGATATTTCTGATTATATCTTGATACAAGCAACAGCATTCATGATCTTGAGGACAAAGAGTCGATTCCTGCCGTGACTGGCCACGAGCCTCGGCGCATTTTCATACACGGCGCTCACTACTTTTAATTTCGACCATCTCCTCCTTGGGCTACTTTTATACAACCGGGCTTTTACACAGTAAAATAATTTTGCCCACCGCTGTCATTAAGTTTATTGTGGACTAGGCAAGGTTTGCTTTTTATTGCATTTTAATTGGCAGCCGGTATATGGCATGGGGCGGCAGCCGCCGTACCTGCTTTGAGATTCACTTACTTTCAGTGCGTGTGTCGTTTTCACCTGTGAGCTGTGCTACACGGCTGGCCTCTGGAAAATTTCTTGCCAACAGGTCTTCCTACGGCATTCTAAAACCCTAACCGAAGAAATTAAGTTACAACTCTTGAAAGGCCATTCGAGGAACACGGCATTCTCCCGACGGGTTGCTCACTTGTCGTCTAGCTGCAATATTACACGGGCGAAATGACGTACCCTCGCTGCTGTTTCATCATCGCCAGTTACACTGCCGTAAACGCGCGAATTTCTAACGATGGTCATTTAGCAGTTTACGTTCGACGGCAGCTCATTATGCAGTTTAACTGAAGGTAACAAGCAAACAAGCGAACGCCAACAACAACCGATAAACTCAAAATCTGAAATACTCTGTTTGAGTCTATATGCGTTAATGACAGAGAATTTTTTTTTCTTCTCGCAGTTACTTCTCTGACTTAATATACTTCAAGAAACAAATATTTGTGTCTTTGGAGTTCGACTGTAACTAAAAACTATTCCAGTGATGTGCTTAATAACAATGAGTCATCATGGTTTAGTGCGCTATGCAAGTTTCCTAAATATGTATTTATTTGTTCGAAACTCGTGTTGGGTTTATTAGAACACAAATCACGCTTAGTACGTTGTCTCTCTGTAGCTGCAAAGTTGCGGCACCTGTAACAGCCAGTTGCCAAAGTTCATTTGGCACACAACATATCTCAAAGTACACAAGTTGCCAAAACGCCTGTTCTCTTATATACAAAGTGCAGCGAGTCCGTGGTTACTCTCTCTCTGTCTGTGTGTGTGTGTGTGTGTGTGGGGGGGGGGGGGGGGGGGGGTCACAAGTCTGCGAGTCTTTCTTATGCAGTTTTTCACTTGTTACGTTACTTACAGGTAGACAAAATCCTAAAGCATATAATGATAATATATTACTGCTTATTAGAATTTACATAAAATTTTCAGTACGTTATCTTTTTTGTTTAAAATATTTTCACTAAGCTGCTGCAGAACGATGCAGGCTGCGCGGGATTAGCCGAGCGGTCTGAGGCGCTGCAGTCATGGACTGTACGGCTGGTCCCGCCGGAGGTTCGAGTCCTTCATCGGGCATGGGTGTGTGTGTTTGCCCTTAGGATAATTTAGGTTAAGTAGTGTGTAAGCTTAGGGACTGATGACCTTACTAGTTAAGTCTCATAAGATAAAAAAAAGAAGAACGATGCAATCCCTGGCAACAGGGAAACTAGCCTGCAATGTAATATCGGTCAGTTAAATTTAACTTTTTTTACTTCATTAGTTTAACGAATGTTTAAACGTTTTACTATTGCATATGCAATAAATAATACATTGCTGAGTAAGGCTCAACACTACTGCAAGCGATTCCTGAACAGAATAAAAGGCGTGTGCCACAAGGAATTATTTCAACTCAGATTTGAAAATCTCTATTTTTTCAGTTTTGATAGAAGCTAATGGAAAATAAGATCTAGCGCCTAGGTCAAAACTTCCTGTGCAGTGCTTTCAAGCGAAATCATCTTTCTATTTATTATTCATTGAGTGACTGTTGCATTGTGGATTGCCTGTACAGAAATAGCAGATTAAATACTGAATCTCAGCCTACATGAAGTTCGCGAGGTGACATCGCAGATTGTTCTAACTGTCCTTTTCTGGGCTGAGAACAGAATTTCTCAGGGCAGAGAATTTTCCTCAAGTCTGATACCATATGATATTACACAGTGGAAGTATGCAAAATAAACAGCTTTTCGCGTTTCACTGTAACAGATAGTAGAGGTTATTCTTGTTACAAAGATAGCAGTATTTGAAAGAGATCCTGAACGTGATATTTCCATGCGAACTCTTTGATCTATCTTTAGTCCTACGAGAGGACTTAAACAATCAAGTTACTCATTATTATGGCAGGCCAAGTAGCGTTTATTGAAAGATGTACTACACTTCAAAGTCGCACAGATGAATGAAACTATTCTTCAGCATAGTCACCCGGTTTCGAGAACCGCTGTATAAACGTCTTCAGCGTTGAAAAATCTTTTTTTCCCTCTGTGTTTTTTTCAACTTGCCGAGAAGATGGAAATCACGTGATGAAAGATCAGGACCCTGTGGCAGATGCTTCCAAACCTACCACCGAAAACGTTGAAACAAAGCGTGTGTTGAGCGCCATATGTGGGTTGCATTGTCGAGCAAGAGAACAATTCCGTTGTTTAATTTTCCAGGTCTATTGTTCTTTATAGCGTTGTGCAGCGATGTCTGTGTTGCACCGTAAGAATCAGAGTTAAAGGCTGTGCCCTTTGGCATAAACTCGGTGTACGCAATTCCTCCACAGTCGATGAAAACGGTAACCATGACATTCCATGCTGTTTGCGCAACTTTGTCATTTCTTCCACAGAGGCGAGGAGGCATGTGTCTATTCGATAGCCGTCGTCGTGTTCAAAGTATATTTCATTCCCCATAATGATGTGGCTTAGAAAATCATTGCCTTGCGCAGAGTAACGCTTAAATCCGGAGACGCCATAAACCTTACGCCGCTGTGTGCAGCCACCGGTGACCGCGGAAGCCATCGTGAGCAAAATTTCCGATGCTGCAGACCATCTCAGACGATGGAATGAGCACTTGCTATTGAGATGCGCATCAGCGGAGCAATATCGGCGATAGACACTCTGCGAATCGATATCTCGATTGTCTGTGGTCGATTTTGATGGTCTTTCTTCATGATCAACCAAACCCACGTCTGTGCGTCCTTGATCAAATTGTTGGCACCATTTCGTTACCGCTGGACACGACTTCAATTCTGAAATACTTTTCCGGTTTCCGTACCATTTCATTCACACACTGTGACGCACCTCTAATCTGTATCGCACCAAAAGAGAATCTACAGGAAATGCTGGAACATATAGTCTCTTTTCCCATGTTGTGCAACGGTCTTAGTGTGGGATGACATGTGTAATTTACTTTCTGGAGTCGCCACGTAAGAAATGAAACTTTTCGACCTCAGGGATGGTCCTATCGCCGCATGCACTGTGGTTTGTTGCAGTCAGTAATTTACGTTACACTCGTGGTCTTTTACAGCGACGCTTCTGTCTTCTGCAAACAGAAAATTGTTTGAATCACCTATCTTGTGTAGTGAGAGATAATTGATGTATCACAGGGTGAACATTAATAAAACCAATAAACTGCAGGGATGGGTTCCTGATTGGAAATGGAGGGAAAAAGGTCCTGTAACATGTGTGCGGAAATGCATGTTGCCACGCCAGATGGCGCTGACGCATGAAAGTTCCTCTGACCACAGGCCGTGTGTTCATTGGGTGTTGTAGGCTCTGAGATTGACTCATGGTACTGCAACCAACAGAATGGTGCGGTATTCATGCCGGAAACAAGCCGAGATGGTGTTTGTGAATCAAATGGAAACGGTCGAAAGGCAGCACAGCTGTACAAAAACAACTACCCTCACAAACACCAACCACATCACATAACATTTCAAGCCCTTTTTGGACATTTGTGTGATCATGGGTCCTTCCAGACAGACGAACATGCAAGGTAGCGGCCGACTGTGCGTACTCCAGGTCTGAAGGACCAAGTTCTACAGCATATTGAGACGAACCCTAGTACAAGCTCCAGGAAAGTGCCCCTCTAACGTGGTGTGAGCTAGAGTACGATTACATATCTCCTGAATGACAACCGCTGCTGCCCCTAACATTTGAAATCCCATGGAGGCTACTTCGGGCGTCTGTTGTGACGTGGTTGCGCTGCAGCTCTGTATACTGTTCCTGAACGATTTGTTGTAGTTGCACGCACATCGTCCATTTCTGTGCACAAGTTCATTGGATCTTCTTTCCTCCATATCGAGTCAGGAATCTATCCCTGCAATTTGTCTGTTTTATTAATGTTCACCCTGTGTGTATCAAGATATGTTATTGCTCTTTTCAGCAACACCTTCTGAAAAATGTTAGAAATGCTAATACTGAGGATATTTACCTGTAATTGTTTTCATTATCATATTTTCCCTCTCCTTGAAGACGTTTTAGTAACGAGTGTTTTTGTCTGTCTGTAAACTGACTGCACCTACATGACACAATATGCATGTGTCTGACTTCAGAACTGATGTACGGTGCAACTATTTTTAAAGGTTTTTTGGTATTTCATGAGCCACTATACCCACAATGCATGTAGGATACTGTATTTTGTCTCTGAACGGTTTGTGAGAGTTTTCCCGGTGTATCAAGCAATGTTAACTATCAAAAAAAGTCCGAAGTAACTGCATTTCCATAAATCATTTCAAACATAGGGCCAATATCGGTAACGTAATCTTATTCTTTTCGGAACGTAGAATGTCATGCAGTCTGGTCACATCCTCGTGTAGGGGAGAGTGTTGAGCACTTTTTGTTCCGTCGCCTGTTCCCTGCAGCAGAAGTTTAATATGTTTACTAATTCCACTGTGGAAAGATAGCACTGACCTAAAGAGTGCTGAAGCCTTCTCCTGAAATTACAAAAATTATTATGGAAAAGTAAGGTTTTTTCCAAATGTGGAAAAGTGTTCCAAGCTACAACACGGTCATGTACCTAGGAACAAATATTCAGTTCCAGTTTAAAAGTATTAACAACGAAAAAATTCTTATCAGTACTGTATTTAAGAGTCTGTGTGTTACATTATATCTCTACTACACACCAGTAATCAGAAATAAAATAAAATCAACAAGAAGTAATATCAAAAACAAGCTTAAAAAATTTTAAAATAGAAGCTATTGGTCTCTATCACAAATTTCCGTTTTCAGTACAGGGAAATTTGTTAAGACACTACAGAAACTCAGTTAGTTTGCAAATATCACGTGTTCCATGGTATAGGACCTTCTTTGGCTTCAAGGCACAAGATGGTGCACGATCGACAAAGTATGGCTTACCCAACCACATGTTACGTGACTGATTTTCAAAATATACAGAATTTTGTTCGCCGTAGAAGTGTGTAACTGAAGAATTAACGATACCCTCCAGACAACTTTAATATATCACACAGCTCTTAACTATGTAGAACTCGTAATATTTACAAACTCTGATACTTCCTGGCACATTAAAACTATGTGTCGGAGCGAGGCTCGAACTCGGGACCTTTACCTACAAACTCTGCACAAAACACCTCCTCACAGCTCACAACAACAGCAAAAAGTAGAAAATGCCGGAAACTGCTTACAGCGGTTTCTTGTGGGCGTCCCATAATGTGAATGTCAAATCAGTCACTGGACTGAAACGCCGACAGGGAAACATGATGTGTTCCTAGATACACTATCCTCCAGGTGCAATATTCTCTACTATTTATTCCGTTATTTATAAATTACTATTAGCTTCGACTAGACACTTCTGGGTCACGTAAAGCTTTATTATCCAGTTTTCTCAGTTTTCGTGTAACTCTCATTGTTTCTAGGTGAATTCTCTTTCTTTCTTCAGTCCATATTGTTCCTACTTTCTTCGTTCTCCGACTGTACTTCTTATCAGGCATTTTTTTTAGATGTATGAGTTTCTGCCTAAAACTTCCATTCAGACTTATGAGTTTCGGCCTAGAAGTGCCAAATAATTTTTCTAAGCTCTTTCTAGATCTTTTTAGACTTTTTGAATCCACTTATAGATTTTACTCACTCCTAGCATCGTATCAAAATTTTGTGGGTAACTATTGTTGCTGAGAGTCTGTGGGTGTATCTATAAAGTTTTAATCTTTCTTCCGGATGTCTGTCGTGAAGTTGGATGATATTTCTGTTTATTTTCGGGATTTCAGTCTTTAACCATCTTCAGTGGTGTACTGCCATAGAATCTTTCTCACAATTTTGTGTCTCTCTTTCGGATGTTTTCCGCGTCGCCTTTTACGCTAAATTTGGGATTTTTGCTGGTATATAAGGCTCCTGGTCTGGTAGCTTTGTTGTAGTGTCTGGGCTTTGGCATGTATGTAGAAATGACTTCTTGCTGTTGGTATTCCACAGGTCCTCTTGAGTTTCTGTTAGGGATTTCTCTCTGCTATTTCTTTTTCCCATCCTGTAGCCTCGAGTAACTTATCTAGTTCATATATCTAGCAACTAGTTGTTAGAAAACGTCCTTCTTTGTTGGTGGTGCAAAAGCTGGCGTTTCTATCATATTTTTTAAACGTAATATAGTTAACTGATAGTGTGTGGTAACGTAGTTAGTGATTTTTTAGCTGCGTATTCTATGCCTGTTCCTTCAAACCTGTTTCATTGCCTTTTCTTGCCGTCGTGCGGCTGCTGAATAGTGAATGGCGTGTACCAGTCATTCAGTGCTCCCTAGCTATTGCTTGGTCCTAGCAAGTTGTTATATATAATTGTAATATCACATATCGCAAAACGTAATGTAAGAACTTTCTATGTTTAATCATGTAGTGGCTTGGGTCACAATGAGGCCTCGCTGATGAAACACTAGACTCATACTTAGGACAACTGTAATTTGAGTTCGGACCTGGCTATCACAGAATAAATTTCTGAAGACATTCCCCGTACGAAATATCAGTCCTTAAGGCGAAAGTAATGCCTCCGAATTTTTTATTCTGATCTCAATATCGGTTGATGTATTATATGTCATGCATATTACTCGTTGGATTTTTCTGCGTCGCTGACGCAAGTTGCTACCGTCTTCGACTTTAGAACTCCGAACTGGATCGGTGCGTTAGAAACAGCGATCTGTAATCGAGTTTCTAACCTCCTTCAGCATGACACTGCCAGACTACACACAAGCGCTGCGACATCTACTAACATCCGGTGCATTGGGTTCACTGTCAGCGACCATCCTGCACACAGTCCCCACCTGGCCCCATCCGATTTTCATCTGTTTCCCAAACTTAAAGAACTCCTTCGAGAACTTCAATTTGATAGCGGCGAAGCGACGCAGGAAGAGGTGAGTTTGTGCCTTCGTTAACTAAGTCATACATTCTACGTTGACGGTGTCAACAAACATCTACTAACACCCGGTACGTTGGGTTCACTGTCAGCGACCATCCTCCACACAGTCTCCACTTGGCCCATCCGATTTTCATCTGTTTCCAAAACTTAAAGAACACCTTCGAGAACTTCAGTTTGATAGTGGCGAAGCGGTGCAGGAAGAGGTGAGTTTGTGGCTTCGTTAACGAAGTCATACATTCTACGGTGACGGTGTCAAAAAACTTGTCTAGTTGGAAGAAATCAGTCCATGACCAGGATCACTATATTGAGAAATAAATATGTTGACACGATGAATAAAAATGTAAAATATTAATAAAGTTTGTTTTAATTAAAAAGAACTTTAGGAGTTTTTACATAAAACATTCGAACGCGTTATTTTTAGCACGCCTTCGTAGTATGAGACAAACTGATGGTTTTAGGGATGACGCTGAGTAACTTTTAAGCCTGATGCTAATTGAATATTTCGTACAATAGTCTGTACTGATGTCATTCGACGTCATTTCGATTTTGCTCCTAACTCTACTCCAGTTTACACTTACGATGACGTATTCATTACATTGCAGATTTAGCGTTTCACTGACAGAATTTTATATCACTGCATTTCCTTGCTTTCATCCCCTCATTTCATTTCAGGGATTCCAGGCCCTTATGACAAGGTAAACCCTAGTTTCCCACCAGATTCGTTCTCAAATTGGTCCTATTCCCACATAACCCGCGGGATGACATCTGCTTGTATTGTCTATGAGTAGTAATAGGAAACATAAGTGACACTGAAAATATGAGGCAGGCTGCATACTTGCTCGGACTGTATAACAGTTCACAATACCGAATATCTTCTCCATTAACGACTTTCTCAGTAGAAGCGAATGACATATAGACTGTGATTAATATCAAAACACGTGTGACGAAAAATCTGACTCCTGCACATCTTCTGTGCAGTAATGTGATCAGTATAAGTAAATGTTGTAAACTGATTTTCTGGTTAATGAGCCATAGCTATAATACCCAAAGAACTGTCATATGCACTTTTGTGTATTGTGCATCTGCATTTTTGTGACTAGGTCAGTGAAAATATTTTTATTTTCTTTGACTAATTCCACATCCATGAAGACCATTTAACTTAGGGAGTGTGGAAGAGACATGAGCATTTATCTTTCTTTTTCAGTAAATATGTGTTGTGTATTTCTGTTTCGTGAAGTATTCTACAACCTTGAGGATCTTCTCACTGTGAATCTATTAGCAAAAACGATGTCTAATTTAATATAATTTATACACAAAACAGGAACTTATACATACATCAAAAAAAGTTTTGCATCACCCCAGTTCCCAGAACTCCTGAAGATAAACGTTGACAGTCGATATTATATCACAGACACAGTCCCTTTGACTGTTCAGAGATGTCACTAAACGAGCCCAAAGATGTAAACAACTATGCACGAGCAGCGTCTATTAGGGGTTGGGAGGAGGGGGGGGGGGGGCGACAGCCGATCAGTTACAGTCATTCCACCAGTGAACCAAAGCGATGTTGTTCGGATATGGAAGAGACACAGAGAGATAGGGACTGTCGATAACATGACTCGCTCAGGCCGCCCTACTGCAGTGGATGACCGATACCTACGGATTATGGCTCGGAGGAACCCTGAGAGCAACGCCACCATGTTGAATAATGCTTTTCGTGCAGCCACACGAGGTAGCCACACGAGGTAGTGTTACAACTCAAACTGTGCGCAATAGGCTGCATGATGCGCAACTTCACTCCCGGCGTCCATGGCGAGGTTCATCTTTGCAACCACGACACCATGCAGCGAGGTGCAGATGGACTGCTCAGGATTGGCATCACGTCCTCTTCACCGATGAGTGTCGCATATGCCTTCAACTAGACAATCGTCGGAGACGTTTTTGGAGACAACCCGGTCAGGCTGAACGCCTTAGACACACTGTCCGGCGAGTGCAGCAAGGTGGAGGTTCCCTGCTGTTATGGGGTGGCACTATGTGGGGCCGACGTACGCCGCTGGTGGTCATGGAAGCCGCCGTACCGGCTGTACGATACGTGAATGCCATCCTCCGACGGACAATGTAACCATATCGGCAGCATATTGGCGAGGCATTCTTCTTCATGGACGACAATTCGCGCCCCCATCGTGTACATCTTGTAAATGACTTTCTTCAGGATAACGACATCGTCGACTAGAGTGGCCAGTATGTTCTCCAGACATGAACCCTATCGAACATGCCTGGGATAGATTGAAAAGGGCTGTTTATGGATAATGTGAACCCCTAACCACTCTGAGGGATCTATTCCGAATCGCTGATGAGGAGTGGGACAATCTGGACCAACAGTGCCTTGATGAACTTGTGGATAGTATGCCACGACGAATACAGGCATGCAACAATGCAAGAGGACGTACTACTGGGTATTAGAGGTACCGGTGTGTACAGCAATCTGGACCACCACCTCTGAAGATCTCACTGTATGGTGGTACAATATGCAGGTTTTCATGAGCAATAAAAAGAGCTGAAATAATGGTTATGTTGATCTCTATTCCAATTTTCTGTACAGGTTCCGGAACTCTCGGAACCGAGGTGATGCAAAACTTTTTTTTATGTGTGTAGTAACCGAGTTGAGAATGTATATTAAAAATGAAAGAGAAAGGAAAGATCTGTCATTAATAAACAGTTTTAACGAAAATTTTAAATATACATCGTGAAGAGCTAACCTTGTTGACCATAACTGTTATTTCCACGCGCAACAAGTGTGCCTTACTTGTTTCGTGATGTAGTGACGCTGTTGGCACCGTAGTTTATAAAATGAAAGGCTATATTTCTGATACGTTTAGTTCATTATTACGTATGTTTCGAAGTAAGATGAAAGGAAAAGATGTTGAATGCAATACTGAAAAAAATTGTATGGTAGTTGATAGTCTGAATTGAAATAAATTTTTACCTCGAACGTTGTTTGAGAAAAACATATCGCCATTGCTAGGGAGTAAGTCAAATTAATAGCTTTGGCAATAGCAAAATAAACGAATTTTTAATGGCCCAGTTGTTACCAGGAAAATTCAGTGGGTTGGTTCATCGACGAGGCAAAGTGTACAGAATTTTGAAGGTCAATACGTTACACCAACAGCTAATATCTGATAAGTCATTTGTGTATATTCAGAAGATAAGTAGCTGTCCTGCCCTTCTTGGGCATTCGCTATCCAGTTTAACGTAGTGGGTTCTGTTAGTCAGAAATTAAACGACTCATTGTATATCTGTGAAGATACTCTGTCTGATTGTATCTCGGTTGTTAGTCAGCATAGTGGTACAGTGTAGAACAGCTTTCGAAGATCTTGGGAGAGAGGATATACCTGTTCAGCTACGTATAATTTCTGCAAGGTATCATGTGTGAGTAAAGTAAAATGTGCTGAACATATATGACTTCTACTCCACCTATGTTTATTCTCCGAGACAAGCTTCTTTTCTACATGTGCGCCTATAATCCGCAAGTCACTTTACACTGTGTGAGGGAGAGTTAATTGTGTGCCACTGTCACTTTTCTCGTTTTGTGTTCCAGTCGTGAAGGTTCACCGGAAGACTGACAATTGGCAAGCCTCCATATAAACTCATATCTCTCAAATTTTACCTTGAAGATACTATTGTGAGAATATGAAGGACCAAGAAATGTGATGGATGACTCCTCTGTGAATCTATGCTCTCGAAATTTTTACAGTAAACCACATCGTGGTACACAATGCCCTTTGTGCTACTTCCGCAAGTATAGTTGAATCTTACCAGCGCTCAAAGGCGAGGTTATCTACATCTACATCCATATTCCGCAAGCCACCTGACGGTGTGTGGCGGAGGGTACCCTGAGTACCTCTATCGGTTCTCCCTTCTATTCCAGTCTCGTATTGTTCGTGGGAAGAAGGATTGTCGGTATGCTTCTATGTGGGCTCTAATCTCTCTGATTTTATCCTCATGGTCCCTTCGCGAGATATACGTAGGAGGGAGCAATATACTGCTTGACTCTTCGGTGAAGGTATGTTCTCAAAACTTTAACAAAAGCCCGTACCGAGCTACTGAGCGTCTCTCAGCAGAGTCTTCCACTGGAGTTTATCTATCATCTCCGTAACGCTTTCGCGATTACTAAATGATCCTGTAACGAAGCGCGCTGCTCTCCGTCGGATCTTCTCTATCTCTTCTATCAACCCTATCTGGTACGGGTCCCACACTGCTGAGCAGTATTCAAGCAGTGGGCGAACAAGAGTACTGTAACCTACTTCCTTTGTTTTGGGATTGCATTTCCTTAGGATTGTTCCAATGAATCTCAGTCTGGCATCTGCTTTACCGACGATCAACTTTATATGATCATTCCATTTTAAATCACTCCTAATGCGTACTCCCAGATAATTTATGGAGTTAACTACTTGCAGTTGCTGACCTGCTATTTTGTAGCTATATGATTTGAGATCTATCTTTCTATGTATTCGCAGCACATTACACTTGTCTACATTGAGACTGAATTGCCATTCCCTGCACCATGCGTCAATTCGCTGCAGATCCTCCTGCATTTCAGTACAATTTTCCATTGTTACAACCTCTCGATACACCACAGCATCATCCGCAAAAAGCGTCAGTGAACTTCCGATGTCATCCACAAGATCATTTATGTATATTGTGAATAGCAACGGTCCTGTGACACTCCCTGCGGCACACCTGAAATCACTCTTACTTCGGAAGACTTCTCTCCATTGAGAATGACATGCTGCGTTCTGTTATATAGGAACTCTTCAATCCAATCACACAATTGGTCTGATAGTCCATATGCCCTTACTTTGTTCATTAAACGACTGTGGGGAACTGTATCGAACGCCTTGCGGAAGTCTAGAAACACGGCATCTACCTGTGAACCCGTGTCTATGGCCCTCTGAGTCTCGTGGACGAATAGCGCGATCTGGGTTTCGCACTACCGTCTTTTTCGAAACCCATGCTGATTCCTACAGAGTAGATTTCTAGTCTCCAGAAAAGTCATTATACTCGAACATAATACGTGTTCCAAAATTCTACAACTGATCGACGTTAGAGATATAGGTCTATAGTTCTGCACATCTGTTCGACGTCCCTTCTTGAAAACGGGGATGACCTGTGCCCTTTTCCAATCCTTTGGAACGCTACGCTCTTCTAGAGACCTACGGTACACCGCTGTAAGAAGGGGGGCAAGTTCCTTCGCGTACTCTGTGTAAAATCGAACTGTTATCCCATCAGGTCCAGCGGCCTTTCCTCTTTTGAGCGATTTTAATTGTTTCTCTATCCCTCTGTCGTCTATTTCGATATCTACCATTTTGTCATCTGTGAGAAGGAACTACAGTGCAGTCTTTCTCTGTGAAACAGCTTTGGAAAAAGACATTTAGTATTTCGGCCTTTAGTCTGTCATCCTCTGTTTCAGTACCATTTTGGTCACAGAGTGTCTGGACATTTTGTTTTGATCCCTAGTAGAGTTGAATGAGCAGCCCCGTGATGCTTACGCTCTTAGTTAGACGAATGCATAAAGAAACGCGTTGCTCTTCTTTCGACGTTCTATCAGTACTACCTGGCAAAGGGCCTAGACTGAGGAGCAATACTGAAGTATATGTGAAACTAGGATTTTATAAGCTACATCTTCTGTACGAGGACACATTTTCCACGAATTCTTCTAATAATGCTCAGTCTGGCGTCTGCCTTTCCTACTATCATTTCCGTATGGTCGATTCACTTTGAATCACTCTATGTGCATGCTCTCAGATATTTAATCGATGTGACTGTTTATTGTGAACAAAAGCAAAAATTGTATCTTAACAAAATCTTCTTGGGCTTCCTGCCGCGTCAGGTGGTTAAATTCCCACGAGCTTTCGACCGAGATATATAAGGTTCCCCGTGATGACTGGGTGTTGTGTGATGTCCTTAGGTTAGTTAGGTTTAAGTAGTTCTAAGTTCTAGGGGACTGATGACCAAAGATGTTAAGTCCCATAGTGCTCAGAGCCATTTGAACATTTTTATAAGGTTCCCCGGAAGACTGACAGTTGGTAAACTCCATATGAACTCGAGTCTCTCTAAGTTTACCTTGAAGATCCTATTGCGAGAATACAAGAGCGCAAGAAATACAAGGATTGACTTGTCTATAAATCTATGCTCTCGACGTACGAGGGCTATCCACAAAGTACATTACGTTTTGGAATTAAAAATAAATAAAGTATTGGAATTTTTTTTTTATTATATACAGATGAAAGCCACACTTAAATACTACTTTTCTACATAGTTGCCATTTCAATTAAGGCACTTATCGTAGCGATGGACGAGCTTGGAAATTCCTTCGTCGTAAAATTCGGCCGCCTGCGCCTTCAAGCACGTGGTTACCTCTTCTTGAAGCTGTGCGTCGTCATCAAAACGCTGCATAGCCAACCACTTCTTCATTGCTGGCAATTAGTGGAAGTCGCTCGGTGCCAGGTCGGGACTGTACGGCGGATGAGGAAACAACTCCCACTTAAAAGATTCGAGAACTTCACGAGTGGCATTTGCCGTGTGGGCCCGGGCGTTGTCGTGAATCAGCAAGATCTTTGAGCCCAACTTTCCCCTGCGCTTATTTTGTATTGCTCCTCTGAGGTTGTGCAGAGTTTGGCAATACCTTTGAGAGTTTATTGTAGTGCCTCTTTCCAGGAAATCCACAAAAATCGTATTTTTTTACCGGGTTACTGATTAACCACGTGGTTGAAGGCGCAGGCGGCCGAATTTTAAGACGAAGGAATTTCCAAGCTCGTCCATCGCTACGATAAGTGCCTTAATTGAAATGGCAACTATGTAGAAAAGTAGTATTTAAGTGTGGCTTTCATCGGTATATAATAAAGAAAATTTGCAATACTTTATTTATTTTTAATTACAAAACGTAATGTACTTTGTGGATAGCCCTTGTATTTACAATAAACCACAGCATAATACACAATGCCCTTCGTGCTGTGCCTGCGAATAGTGTTCGAACTATATATATATAAGCGTACTGTGTATCATGCTGTGGTTTACAGTAAAAATTTCGAGAGCATAGGTTTGTAGAGATGTAAAACCATTGTATTTCTTGCTCCCTCAGATTCTCGCAATAGGACCTTCAAGGGAAAATTAGAGAGATTTGAGTTCACATAGGGCTTACCAATTATCAGTCTTCCGGGGAACCTTTTATATATATATATATATATATATATATATATATATATATATATATATATATATATATATATATATATATAGCTCGGCCGAAAGCTCGGGAATTTAACCACCTGACATATCTGGAAGCCCGAGAAGATTTTATTCAGGTACTGTTTTTGTTTTTTGTTCACAACGAACAGTCACATTATATATATATATATAATTTCGATATGGAGCGATATGCTGAAATTACCTTCCTATCTCTACACTTTAACTTAAAATTAGGAATCTGCAAATATGAAAGGTGTTTCACATTTCCTGTCATAGGCTTCTAGCGGCTGTAGAGGGGAGGTAGTAGATAAAGGATAAGGAACCATTATTTGTAAATGTGCCTTTGGTACATAAAATACATTTGAAGAACGGATCGCCTTCTAATTTCCCGCATCCAAACTGAGAAGAGGGCACCGTAGTCAATACCTACAGTACAGCAATGGCTACGAGCAACTGATTCGTTCGCAACTAGGGGCATTGACTGTGGTACTCCACGAACGCACGGCACTCTCGACGTTGAACAGATAGTCCTCGTCATGTTAACAGAACCCGACGAGGACTTCTGGAAACATTACCATGGGCTGCTGTAGAGCACACAAGCCAGAGGTATTCCCTCTGGTGGATGTGTACCGTGAGACAGGAGACTTGATGATGATACAGCTTTCAAAATCCAAACGGTTTGTTTCCGTAAATGAGTTCCTTATCAAAACTTAATCTACACTCCTGGAAATTGAAATAAGAAAACCGTGAATTCATTGTCCCAGGAAGGGGAAACTTTATTGACACATTACTGGGGTCAGATACATCACATGATCACACTGACAGAACCACAGGCACATAGACACAGGCAACAGAGCATGCACAATGTCGGCACTAGTACAGTGTATATCCACCTTTCGCAGCAATGCAGGCTGCTATTCTCCCATGGAGACGATCGTAGAGATGCTGGATGTAGTCCTGTGGAACGGCTTGCCATGCCATTTCCACCTGGCGCCTCAGTTGGACCAGCGTTCGTGCTGGACGTGCAGACCGCGTGAGACGACGCTTCATCCAGTCCCAAACATGCTCAATGGGGGACAGATCCGGAGATCTTGCTGGCCAGGGTAGTTGACTTACACCTTCTAGAGCACGTTGGGTGGCACGGGATACATGCGGACGTGCATTGTCCTGTTGGAACAGCAAGTTCCCTTGCCGGTCTAGGAATGGTAGAACGATGGGTTCGATGACGGTTTGGATGTACCGTGCACTATTCAGTGTCCCCTCGACGATCACCAGTGGTGTACGGCCAGTGTAGGAGATCGCTCCCCACACCATGATGCCGGGTGTTGGCCCTGTGTGCCTCGGTCGTATGCAGTCCTGATTGTGGCGCTCACCTGCACGGCGCCAAACACGCATACGACCATCATTGGCACCAAGGCAGAAGCGACTCTCATCGCTGAAGACGACACGTCTCCATTCGTCCCTCCATTCATGCCTGTCGCGACACCACTGGAGGCGGGCTGCACGATGTTGGGGCGTGAGCGGAAGACGGCCTAACGGTGTGCGGGACCGTAGCCTAGCTTCATGGAGACGGTTGCGAATGGTCCTCGCCGATACCCCAGGAGCAACAGTGTCCCTAATTTGCTGGGAAGTGGCGGTGCGGTCCCCTACGGCACTGCGTAGGATCCTACGGTCTTGGCGTGCATCCGTGCGTCGCTGCGGTCCGGTCCCAGGTCGACGGGCACGTGCACCTTCCGCCGACCACTGGCGACAACATCGATGTACTGTGAAGACCTCACGCCCCACGTGTTGAGCAATTCGGCGGTACGTCCACCCGGCCTCCCGCATGCCCACTATACGCCCTCGCTCAAAGTCCGTCAACTGCACATACGGTTCACGTCCACGCTGTCGCGGCATGCTACCAATGTTAAAGACTGCGATGGAGCTCCGTATGCCACGGCAAACTGGCTGACACTGGCGGCGGCGGTGCACAAATGCTGCGCAGCTAGCGCCATTCGACGGCCAACACGGCGGTTCCTGGTGTGTCCGCTGTGCCGTGCGTGTGATCATTGCTTGTACAGCCCTCTCGCAGTGTCCGGAGCAAGTATGGTGGGTCTGACACACCGGTGTCAATGTGTTCTTTTTTCCATTTCCGGGAGTGTACTTAGCCCCCTGCAAGCCTAGTACCCTGAAAGAAAAGTTGTGAAACAGCCTATATAACACACTACTGTGTATTTATCTACTTTCACCGTATCGATATCACAATCCATCACATACAACACACGATAGATCAATGAAGAGCCAAAGAAACTGGTACACCTGCCTAATATCGAGTAGGACCCCCGCGAGCAAGCAGAAGTGCAGCAACACGACGTGGCATGGACTCGACTAAGGTCTGAAGTGGTGCTGGAGGGAACTCACACCATGAATCCTGCAGGACTGTCCATCAATTCGTAAGAGTAAGAGAGGGTGGAGACCTCTTCTGAACAGCATGTTGCAGGGCATTACAGATGCGACCAATAATGTTATGTATGGCGAGTTTGGTGGCCAGTGGAAGTGTTTAAACTCGTAAGAGTTTTCCTAGAGCTACTCGGTAGTAATTTTGGTAGTTTGGGGTGCCGCATTGTCCTGCTGGAATTGTCCAAGTCCATCAGAATGCACCTGGACACGAATAGATGAAGGTGATCAGACAGGATGCTTACGTTCGTGTCACCTGTCTGAGTCCTATCTAGACGTCTCAGGGTTGCCATATCACTCCAACTGCACACTTCCCACACCATCACAGAGCCTCCACAATCTTGAACAGTCCCCTGCTGACATGCTGGGTCCATGGATTCATGAAGTTGTCTGCATACCCGTACACGTCCATCTGCTCGATACAGAGCCTCCGTCCTTTGGCGCTTCAGTGCCATACTGTGAAAAGAGCTCTCATTTCTTAGAAATACATATATCTGTTAACAGATGGTGGGGAAGTGCATACTACACTACTGGCCACTAAAATTGCTACACCAAGAAGAAATGCAGATGATAAACGGGTATTCATTGGACAAATATATTATACTAGAACTGACATGTGATTACATTTTCACGCAATTTGGGTGTATAGATCCTGAGAAATCAGTACCCACTACAACCACCTCTGGCCGTAATAACTGCCTTTATACGCCTGGGCATTGAATCAAACAGAGCTTGGATGGCGTGTACAGGTACAGCTGCCCATGCAGCTTCAACACGATACCACAGTTCATCAAGAGTAGTGACTGGCGTATTGTGACGAGTCAGTTGCTCGGCCACCACTGACCAGACGTTTTCAGTTGGTGAGAGATCTGGAGAATGTGCTGGCCAGGGCAGCAGTCGAACATTTTCTGTATCCAGAGAAGCCCGTACAGGACCTGCAACATGCAGTCCTGCATTATCCTGCTGAAATGTAGGGTTTCACAGGGATCGAATGAAGGGTAGAGCTACGGGTAGCAGCACGTCTGAAATGTAACGTCCACTGTTCAAAGTGCCGTCAATGCGAACAAGAGGTGACCGACACGTATAACCAATGGCACCCCATACCATCACACCGGGTGATACGCCAGTACGACGATGACGATTACACGCTTCCAATGTGCGTTCACCGCGATGTCGCCAAACACAGATGCGACCATCACGATGCTGTAAACAGAACCTGGATTCATCCGAAAAAAATGACGTTTTGCCATTCGTGCACCCAGGTTCGTCGTTGAGTACACCATCGCAGGTGCTCCTGTCTGTGATGCAGCGTCAAGGGTAACCGCAGCCACAGTCTCCGAGCTGATAGTCCACACTGCTGCAAACATCGTCGAACTGTTCGTGCAGATGATTGTGGTCTTGCAAACGTCCCCATGTGTTGACTCAAAGATCGAGACGTGGCTGCACGATCCGTTACAGCCATGCGGATAAGATGCCTGTCATCTCGAGTGCTAGTGATACGAGGCCGTTGGGATCCAGCACGGCGTTCCGTATTACCCTCCTGAAACCACCGATTCCATATTCTGCAAACAGTCATTGGATCGCGACCAACGCGAGCAGTAATGTCGCGATACGATAAACCGCAATCGCGATAGGCTACGATCCGACATTTATCAAAGACGGAAACGTCATGTTACGCATTTCTCCTCCTTACACGAGGCATCACAACAACGTTTCACCAGGCAACGCCGGTCAACTGCCGTTTGTGTATGAGAAATCGGTTGGAAACTTGCCTCATGTCAGTACGTTGTAGGTATCGCCACCGGCGCCGACCTTGTGTGAATGCTCTGAAAAGCTAATCATTTGCATATCACAGCCTCTTCTTCCTGTCGGTTAAATTTCGCGTCTGTAGCACGTTATCTTCGTGGTGTAGCAATTTTAATGGCCAGTAGTGTATGTTTTGTTCCATGGCTGTCCTGCGTCGGCTACAAGATACAACGCCTGACTCAAAAACGGTAGTATACGACACGGCCTACTGCCTTAGTGAAGCGTCCATCTGAAGGCGGCAGACAGCGCCTCGACCAAAGGGCGGGTGACGGCAGCGGCCGTGCGGCGCTGTGGGCCGTGCTCGCTGGAGCGCGCGCTTTATTTTAACTCAACGCGGTATAAATACGGATCTGCGTCCTGCCAGCGGAAACCACTGACGAATGACGACTTTAGCACTAAAAATATCTGAGAAAAGAAAAGAGGCGCGACAGCGGTGCCGGCGGTGGCAGCTTTCGTGAATACCTGGCAGCCAGTCGCCACGGCCGCTGCCGCTCGCGTGCTCTCTGTAGTACGAGATGTCTAATGACGTCTGCTAATTAAAATAACACTAACTGATTACTTCCCGTCTCCGCAGACGAGGTTGCTAATAAACAGTGCCGTGGAGTGCTCGACGCGGAGGTTGCACGATCGATTCTCGATGGTAGAACATATGTTCATCACCGTGTCGGATATCCTGTTTGTATCGTGATAAAGCTGGTCAGTCATCAAAAGTGAGTTTGCAACGAAGAAGTATAAACAAGCGTTGTAGACCCGAAGGAAAGTTACCGATACTACATTTTCCATATAGTGATTGACCAATATTGACAATGATGACGTGTGCCATCTCTTCTGTCACTTTTTTTCTTGTTAAAATAAACTACAGTAATAACCAAATAAAGTCCACGATGTCCTCTCGGGTGTTCTTCCTGTCTATAATATATTCCCGGTACAATATTTCAACAACGTATCCCGTCTTTATCAACAGATTCTCGTTATCTACTAAATCGCCCAGGCCGGCCGGGGTGGCCGAGCGGTTCTAGGCACTTCGGTCTGGAACCACGCGAATGCTACGATCGCAGGTTAGAATCCTGTCTCGGGCATGGATATGTGTGATGTCCTTAGGTTAGTTAGGTTTAAGTAGTTCTAAGTTCTAGGGGACTGATGACTAGACCGCGGATTTTAGGTAAAAACCTATTTTGTTCCTGAGTTCCTATTTGCATAAAAATTTGTACTTATGCGTTTCATGACTATTTACACTTAATAGCGTTAATTCTATAGGACCTAAAAAAGCCTATTTCGACGTTAGTGCCTATTTTTGCCTATTTCGGCTTTAATATCCTAAAAAGTGCCTATTTCATTATAGAAGTGGCTCCAAGTTTTTCCACACTATACGACAGATGGAAAAAAATATTTTCTGCCCAGCGTGCAGCAAGATGGCTAGTTGATATGCGCTCATGCTTCGTATTTGCCTAACACTTCGGTCTTTTTTTATTTCTTTATATCGCTAACCCTGTTAATACCAAATACTCTTTATAGGTGTTTTATTATTCGTATGTAAAAAATAGATCATGGATTTTAGGTTAAAACCTATTTTTTTCCTAAGCTCTAATTTGCATATAAATTGGTACTTATGCGTTTCATGACTAACTAAACTGAATATCGTTAGTTCTATAGGACCTAAAATTGCGTATTTCGACGTTGACGCCTAATTTTGCCTATTTCGGCATCAAAACCTTAAAAAGTACCTATTTCGTTAATCTGACATAGAGTTCGTGTGTTTTCAAAGATTAGAAAAAGGAAGTAAACTTAGGGCTTTACGTCTCGTCGAAGGCGAAGGTCGTTAGAGACTGTACAATTCCTTTGCTTGCCTTACTAAAGCACTCGGCAGGGATGAATGGTCATCCATCCAAGTACGAGCGTGACAGTGCTTAGCTTCGGTGAGCGAATGGGTACCGGTCAAAGATTTGAGTTACACATTAGAATCGAACATGGGAGTACTAAACGTTATATTTGAAAATATTTAGTTCGTAGGATTCTGGCCAGCAAAGAAACGGTTTCATAGGCCTTCAGCTGAGCACGGATTAAAAAATCAGAATGTTAATCATAGACGCCCTCTATAGCTAAATTACTGCCCTTCGCGCATTTTCTCGCTGCTGTCTAGAGGCAGTCCTATCATACTACTCTGAGGCAGTGGCTGCAAGATTTTCCGCATTATACAACAGATGGGAAAATTATTTTCTGCCAAGCATGCAAGAACGAGGTTAGTTGTAGTTGATGTTTCTCTTAGACTTGTTATTTTCCTGCCACTGAGGATTCTTTTTTTTCGCTATCCTTTAGTAATACGAAATACTCTTTATATGCGATTCTAAACTGCATTTCCCTTTTCTCTCTTATTAGGTTTCGAGTGTTAAGAAATCTCACTTAACTCAGCATGCAGATGGAATCGCACATAAAGCTAATGTTGAACGAAAGTCAAAATTGAAGCAAACTCTTTTAACCAATAAATCTGGTGAATCCTCCGAAAAAAACAAGTTCTGCAGTGATTTGTCTCTTGCACTTGTGGCAGCAAACATTCCCTTTCGGAAACTAGAAAACCCTATTTTCAGAGGTTTTCTTGAGAATTACTGCCATCAGTCTATTCCTGCAGAGTCAACTTTACGTAAGAATTATGTGGATTCAGCTTACGATGCCGCTTTGCACAGAATCCGAGAAGATGTTGGAGAATCTTGTATATGGATTTCTGTGGATGAAACTACTGACAGTCTTGGCCGTTACATTGCAAACCTGATTATTGGCTAGTTAGATCCAGATGCTCCATCCAGGGCTCATTTGATTTACTCAAAACAGCTTGCAAAAACTAACCAACAAACAATAGCACAGTCTGTGAACAATGGGCTTAAGGTGCTATACCCAAATCGAGTGGATGAGAATAAGGTGCTTCTGGCCGTCACTGATGCTGCTGCATATATGACAGCAGCGTTTCAACTATTAAAAGTATTGTACCCATTGATGCTGCACGTAACTTGTGTAGTGCATGGGATCAACCGCATAGCAGAGCAAGTAAGAGTACAATTTCCTAAAGTAAATAAAGTAATATCTATGGTGAAGAAAATTTTTGTTAGGACACCATCAAGAATACAGGCATTCAAAGAACAGCTTCCAGATGTCCCACTGCCGCCAGAGCCTGTTGTCACCCGCTGGGGCACGTGGCTGATAGCAGCAGAATACTATAGTACACATCTCTCAGCTGTCCAGAAGGTGGTTGAAAATATACCGGAGGATGCTGCATCCGTAACTGCAGCAGTGGAGTTACTCAAAGATTCTTCTTTAAAACGGGACTTATCTTACATTAGGGCCCACTACACATTTATGGCAACAATAATTTCACAATTAGAAGGTTCAGGGAGACCTATCTACGACAATATTTCTTTGCTTGAAAAAGTCAAAATGAAAATTAATGAAGCATCAGGTGAAGTAGGGGAAAAAGTACGGGCAAAAATGCAAACGATTTTCCAGAAGAACACTGGCCTGAAGGAGTTGTGTGCAGCTGCCGACATACTTAGTGGAAAATCCAGCACTCCTGACTGCAGCATTGCTGTCCAACATGTGCCGAAAATTAAGTACGCCCCTGTCACATCTGTTGATGTAGAACGTTCTTTTTCAGCGTATAAATTGATTCTGACTGACAAGCGCCACAGTTTTTCACTAGAAAACCTAGAAAAGATTTTGGTTATTTATTGTGAAGCCAACTATGGTCAGAATATGTGAAACTACGAATGTATTAATTAAACCATTGCCACATCTTTTTTACGGAGATCTTTATCTTGCAGCAACTCAAAAACATTTGGAGTTATGTTCAACATTAATGTTGTAGATTGCTGTGCTCTGTAACTGTGTAAATATCCATTCTCCTTGTTTTAATGACTAATAAGTTGTTCATACTGTCAACATTGTGTATTTTAATTTATTTTTATTTTCTCTGCATCATTTTTATTAGAGCCTATTTTAGGTTTTATATAGCCTAAACGAACTACTGAAGGAGCCTATTTTAGGTGCCTAAAACACACTTTTTTACGACCTAAAAATCCGTGGTCTACTGATGACCTCAGATGTTAAGTCCCATAGTGCTCAGAGCTATTTGAACCTTTTTTTTTAACCGTCCTTTCACCTTCGCTGCAAGTTCTTTATTTTTACCCCAAAGTACAGGATGTCTCCGACGTTGCATCCATTTTTAATTGTCTCGACTGCAAGAGTAAAAAAATGTGGACCAGACCACTTACTCGTATCATACTTCTTATTAGAACGATACTAAGCAAATAGGTTTGATTTGGGCAAAAACATGGTGTTATTCAATGAAACAAAGCTTATGCTCAAACAGCGATAGTTCCTCTGTTTCAGATTGATGGTTCGATCGATGCTATCAGTAAAATACCAAATAAGGAAGGAAGCAGCATAACGGTTCAACATCTCGTAAACGACTAGGCCATTGTAGACGGCATTAAAATGTAAAACAATGCTAATGTACATTAAAAGTGCATACAGATAACTGTTATCTGTATACACTGTAAATGTACAATAAACATTGTTTTACATTTTCGGAAATGCCATTTTCGATTTTGTTGTGTTGAACTGAAAATGGGTCTCGGCCCGAAACTAGTCATCGAATGAAAAATAACTTATTTTTGCAAATTGGATTGGTTTTTCGTTCACGTTTCTAGTTATTCATGTGTATTTTCTATACGATTCTGCGGAAACAAAATGACGTTTGTGTTTATAATCAATGACTTATACTGAATTCATTCATGGTGTTACACTAGAAAAACGCACACCTTATTTAAATGATAATACTTGCAACAAGTGCAAGCTGTATTCTCGTCTGGCAGCTATCAGTCTTCTTCGTATATGATACAAATGTGTGACTCACAATGATCCGGGATGTTGTGGAGTATTCAGGAATAATCTCGAATATTCGGAAAGATTCCAGAAAGTCCCAGAGCATTGTGGAGCATTCCGGAACACTCTCGAATTTTGTGGAATGTTCTGGAACATTGTGAACCATTCGAAGCCTTTTTGGTATGATCTGGAATTTGCCACTGGCGGGGCTACCCATTGGTAGGTCTATATAAAGCAAGACCCGTCGTAGTTTCGAATGGTAGTGTCCTGTCAGTGACGAAGAATGGAACCAACAAAGTAGTGCAGTGAGTGAAGAAAAACAAACAGTGAAATGCGAGTAGTCAAAGTGATATAGTGACTGAATATAAATCGAAAATAAAGTGTGAAAAGTATGTAAAGTGTACTTAGTGTATTTGTTAGTAAAAAGTTGATTTGATTGATATTATAGATAATGCCCAAACGTAAAAAAGGAGGAGACCTTGCCAGTTCTGAAGCAAAACGGTGAAAACAAAGAGAACGGAGAAAAATCGAAACAGATGAAGAACGCGAAGCACGTTTAAGTTCCCCACGAACGAGAATCAGCACCGTGAGAAGCAGAGAAACCGGAGAACAACCAAATGAACGAATTGAAGAATCAAGACGTGCGACACTGCGAACTCAAGCCAGGCATGAAAATACCGCCCTATTAGATGCGCGGACGAGGACAAGTAATCAGTACAATCTAACAGATGAAGCGTTCCACAACGACCCTACGAAGGAATACAAACACAAACACGTCATAGTCGGAAAAATGGATAAGATCAGCCAGTTTCAGAGAAACGCCAGGATTCTTTTGCATGAATGGAAAAATTCGATTACCACCACTGCAAGCATTTCCACAGGAATTTTTACATTACATGACCGGGGAAACTCCAGCATCAAGACACTGTCTTTAAAATATAAAAACGCCTGCTTCCAAACGACTTCTTTCGGTATCACTAACAAAGATGAAATCGATTATGTTTTTTTTTCCATCCAAGGACAAATCTGTCACAACATGGGATCATTACTACCACTGCCCAACGACGACCGTAAATTTTTGCTAGTATATTTCATCGGAAATGAAGAAACAGAAATTGATAACGATGCACAAATAACAGTGATTGAGACGAGAAGTAGTCAGAGACGTATAATGGATCTTACACGAATACCATCAACTGATTCACATATTCAAAACAGCACTAGACCGAATGATGTCTATAAAGTTAAAATTCGAGCCGACCAAAGACTGCTGAAAACGAACTCATCGACCAAATTTATCCGAACATTGTTCACAACTATACCAATCCGAGATGGCTATTTGAAAGGGCAATTTTGGCAACTAAAAATAATATTGTCGACGATATCAACTTCAATATTCAAAAGAAGATTTCCAGTGAAGAGAGAATATACAAATCAATCGACACGATTGTAAACGTTGAAGGAAGTGTGAAAATCCCTACAGAATTTCTAAATTTTTTGCAAGTACCAGGAATGCCCATTACGCTGCCTTTGACTTACAATTGGCTCTCCGATCATACTACACAGAAATCTCAACTTACCAAAACTACGTAATGGAGCAAGGATGTTCGTCAAACAGCGAGTGAATAATAGCATCAAGGCCGAAATTATGACTGAAAAGTACAAAGGACATACACTATTTATTCCCAGAATATCACTGATCTCAACTGAACTGCCATTCCGATTTAAAAGACTGCAATTTCTAATCAAATTAGCCTACAGTTTTACAATTAACAAAGCGCAAGGACAAACTTTAAGATACTATGGCATCAACCTCAAAGACTGCTGCTTTTCTCATGGTCAGCAATACGTTGCTTGGTCTAGAGTAGAAAATACGAAAAATTTGTACATATATACCCCGCCCAACAATATGAAAAATTTTGTTTATAAATAAGTATTGTAAATAGTTAGAATATGTTTTCAATAAAAATTTTGTTGCTCTTGTACCTTAACAAATAGTGTAACAGTTAGAATATGTTTTCGATAAAAAAAAATTTTACCGCTTATACTTTGAAATTTATCCCTTTATTCCATCTATGAAAAATGTTGTTTATAAATAAGTATTGTAAATAGTTAGAATACGTTTTCAATAAAAATGTTGTTCCTCTTGTACCTTAACAAATAGTGTAACAGTCAGAAAATGTTTTCGATAAAAAAAATTTTACTGCTTATACTTTGAAGTTTATCCCTTTATTCCATCTACCACACGATCTCATATCAACTCCCTGAGCAAGCCAGGTACCGCTTCTATTCATTTTATAATCACCTGAACTAGAAAAGCGATCACTGACGTTATTAATTGCATGCAGAAGTTTTGTCTTTGCGCTGTTGTCAGTGGAGGAGGTTAAATTACATTTTTATTTATGCTCTAATAAGCGTTTTATCCTACAGGATACATTTCCTAGGAAATTCATTTATTATTTCCACTTTGTTGGCACTGGGTGTAATTCTCTGTAACGTCAAACCTTTTTAGAGGGTTTGTTGTTGATGATGCGAACAACTAAATTTTCATCATTTCCGTTATTAACAGCATTGTAGAAGCTGAAGGATCCGCGCTTCAGACAGTTCTTGAAGAAGTGCACAACACATCCATATCCAGATGAATCTGCACTGAGAAACAACTACTTATCCGTGTGCTACGAGGAAATGCTCAGCAAAATATGATTTAGAGTTGCTGACCAAAAGGTCTGGGTGTCCATAGATAAAACCACCGATGTGGGTAGGGGTTACGTTGCAGATGTTGTTGTTGGTGTTCTAAAACTTGACTGGCCTGTACAAATGTTGCTTCTAACGTGCGAAGCTCTCGATGCAGTAAACAAATCGACAACAGTCGTTTTGTCTGACAAAGCTATGATGATAATGGGACCGGATGGTGTGAACTGAGACAACGTTTAGCTGCTAGTAGCAGATTGCGCTTCATACGTGGCTAAAGCAGCCAGTGGGCTCCAGATTGTATACTCAAGTATGGTGTACATCACTTGCTTTACACAGCGTTACACAAAGGTACAAAAGGGGTGCAACCCTCCCCCCCCCACTAATTTTTTGTGATCTTGATTGTGATGAATCAAGTGTTATCAAAAGTGTGAAAGAGGTCTTTACAGATACCTTGTCTGGAAACCTGGCATGCATCACCGCCAACATTTCAGTGGTATCACGGCCATTACACGTCTGGAAGCTGGTTATACTCAGCTGTGTGACGCCCTGGATATTGTGCAACATGTGCAGAGTGAGTTGGTTCGATTGCGTTTTCATGTGGCTGGCAAAGTTAACAAAAGGTTGCAAAGTGTACACCTGCGGTGTCCTGGATATTATACAATGTGCCAAATTAGTGACAGTCTTTCTGGGAATGCCACAACATTTGAAGACCAATAAACTTGCGGTGACCATCGACCCTTCAGATACGCTCATGTGACGTCCTGTGATGTGGAGAGGAACATTTCCAGATACGAAACTATTCCCAGTGACAGTCGTAGATCTTTGAAAATGGAAAACCTGAAAATGCACCTTGTGATTCAGTGCAACCCTGCAGAAGCTGAAGATCGACAGGACGTGTTAACTAATTTGAAATACTTTATATAGGTGGTACGCAGTAGCAGAATCTTGGTTTTATTGTTTGCACAGGTGTTACTGTTTTCACTGTACTTCGCGTTTTTTCTTCATACACATGCAGAAATTTGAAAATTAAGTTATGATTAGTTTCAAACACAACAAAAAGAAAGTACTATGCCCTCAATTTGTTCAGAAGTGGATTCTGTATTACACGGTATATAAATAAATCAACAAAAATATTTTAAATAAACTTATATAAAGCCATATTTTATTTTTAAGGTCGTATTTATATACGTTTTAGGGCATAAATGCATCAGTATTTTACCCCAGCCAGAAATGCCACACCATCATTTTCATTACGTGGATCAGAAGCCCTTGCAGTACGAACATATCCATGCATAATTTCCTGCTGACTAATTCTGAGTTGTCATATACCTGTACATTTACAAAGTAATTGTTCGTGAGTTGAATAAGTACTGGCTAGAGAATTTACTGCGAGGGTAATCCCAAAACTAAGGTCTCCTATTTTTTTATTAATACATAGATCTGTTTATTTCTACAATGGTTTACATCAGTTTCCAACTTGAACATTTAGTTATTTTTCGACATAATCACCATTTCTGTCGAACCATTTTTGTACACGCTGTGGCAGTTTTTGTATGCCCATGTCATACCAGCTCGCTGCCATGCTGTTCAGAAAGTTATGAACCTCTTCCTTCACCTCGTCGTCGAAGCTGAATCGCTTTCCGGCCAAATGTTCTTTTAACTTAGGGAACAGGTGATAGTCACTGGGCGCCAAGTCAGGACTACTGGGTGGGTGGGTGATTATGTTCCACTGAAATTGTTGCAGGAGAGCAACGGTTTGCCGAGCGATGTTTGGGCGAGCATTGTCATGGAGAATGTGTACGCTCTTGCTCAACATTCCTCTTCTCCGGATCTGAATTGCCCCATTCCGATCCCAAAAAACGGTTGTCGTGACTTTACCGGCGGACTGTGTTTGTTTGAATTTCCGCGGCTTTGGCGAAGAAGGATGCCGCCACTGGCGTGATTGTTGCTTGGTCTCAGGTGTAAAGTGGTATGCCCAGGTTTCGTCACCCGTGACAATAGAGTCCAGAAAGTTGTCCTCTTCGACTGCAAGGCGGTGAAGAAATGCGCGGGAAGCATCAACTCGTTGCCGCATGTGGTCCTCAGTCAGCATGCGTGGCACCCATCTCGCGCACACGTTCCGGTAGTTCAATGTTTCCGTTAAAATTCTGTGAGCGGTGCTTCGGGAAACCTCAGGAACCAACGTGCAGAGATCATCCACGGTGATCCGCCGACCTTCACGCGTGTTTTGCTCAACCTTCAACACTTTCTCCTCAGAAAGTGACGGTCTCCCGCTCCTTTGTTCGTCGTGAATTTCGATCCGACCAGCTGCAAACTCTCTACACCACTTACGAACGTTTTTGACATCCATGCACGACTCACCATACACTTCCGTCAATTGGCGATGGATTTGAATCTGTGCAGTGCCATTTGCGTTCAAAAACCGAATAACTGCGCGCAGTTCGCACTTGGGGCTAACATCCAACGGAAGCTCCATTCTCAACGGCTGCCAAGCCAAGACTGAGCGCCTCAGCGTGGCGTGCGCATGTTTACACACAGCGCGTGAAGCACTCTTCATAACACTGTGACCAACTGCCATACTAACAAAGTTCTGTACTTATTAAAAAACAGGAAACCTTACTTTTGGGATTACCCTCGTATCTTCTATAGTAACCATGTCGGAGTGCTACTGTCACTTTGCTCTCACTGTCTTCACACGAGGATTCACACAAGCAGCTTCACGTCTGTGGTGTGTTCCTCAACAAATCTGAGATTGACTGAATGGTGCACTGCCTGCGGAAAGTACAAGTGCTGTGGGATGCTGTAAGATAGGCGAACAACCTTATCCACATGATCGAATGATATGTTCCTGTATCGCTCTCCAGAGAGAGCCAAGAGCAGGCGTATCATGGGCCCCATTTCACTGCAACATTCATCCCACCCGCCTCCCTCCCATAAATGTACCATATTGATCAGCGGAGTGGGGTGTTTCACGTGGTTTCCGTTGTATTCGTACCCAGCCACTAGCTTGTACCAACTTGTGGCGTGACTCATGAATCCAAGCGACGTTTTCACCATGCTTCGAGCATACAACTACGGTGTTCCTGCAACTGGCGTTGAGCAGACACACACTAGTGTGGCGGTGGCGTCTGTAGCCCGCACACGGCAGTAATTGATGGTATCGTGGTCAGCACTGCACTCATGCGTGATTGGCGGCACTGTGGCCCAGCTACTCGCTGTTACCATCGACGGCGACGCCTCTTCTCGACACGTTTTCCACAGCAAACGGGTCTGGCAATTTTCCTTGATTAGTGATACTCGCTTGCTCGGTAACGTATGAAAAGTAGGCCACCAGCTTGACCTCGAAGGTCAAGCGTCCATGACTGGAGCACACACGGTCTGACTGACATCTCGTATAGCGTGTCTTGCCCATCCTGCGTTTGATTCGCAACAAAGTCCCAGAATTTGAAGCAGTCCTAAAAAGCGGTGGAGATAATAGGAGCAGACAACTAATGAATACCCGAAACTGGCATAAGTGAGTTTTTTGCGATAAATTCAAATATACAAAGTGTTGACAATTCCTACGGGTGTAAAGTGGACTTGTTGTTGTTGTGGTCTTCAGTCCAGAGACTGGTCTGATGCAGCTCTCCATGCTACTCTAACCCGTGTAAGCTTCTTCATCTCCTAGTACCTACTGCAACCTACATCCTTCTGAATCTGTTTAGTGTATTCATCTCTCGGTCTCCATCTACGATTTTTACCCTCCAAGCTGCCCTCCAATACTAAATTGGTGATCCCCTGATGCCTCAGAATATATCCTACCAACCGATCCCTTCTTCTAGTCAAGTTGTGCCACAAATTTCTCTTCTCTCCAATTTTATTCAATACCTCCTCATTAGTTATGTGATCTACCCATCTAATCTTCAGCATTCTTCTGTAGCACCACATTTCGAAAGTCTCTATTCTCTTCTTGTCTAAACTATTTATCGTCCATGTTTCATTTCCATACATGGCTACACTCCATACAAATACTATGAGAAACGACTTCCTGACACTTAAATCTATACTCGATGTTAACAAATTTCTCTTCTTCAGATACGCTTTCCTTACCATTGCCAGTCTACATTTTATATCCTCTCTACTTCGACCATCATCAGTTACTTTGCTCCCCAAATACCAAAACTCAGGACTTACTGTTAGCAAATGGAATTTTGATAAGGGACCCATGGTTAGAAATATACTGTTTGGATGTAAAATTCATGATACGCACATGGCGGAGACTATAAACTCTAAGCTGTGTGCTCTACACGAGCTGCTCCATGAGGCGACCCTGCTCTTCGTTGCACACCATGTATCTGCGACCCATGCTTCACGGGAAACTCATGTATCTGTACCATCTTCAACGCGTGCAGAGCCTTATGCCTACCGATAACCCACCACTGGAGAACTTTTGGCTATGGTTCCATGCACCAACTGCCAATCCGTTGTTTGTCTCTTGAGTTTTGTTTACGGACTAGGCAACATTTGGAAGAGATGAAACAACAAATTTCTACAACCAACACACACGAGCCTATTGCAATCCTCATGCAAAAGTACAGGCTAGACATCATTTGAATATTAATGTGTGGGCAGGAATTGTAGGTGATTGTTCTCCCAGCACGTATTAGCGGTGCTGTCTACAGGGACTTTATTGAGAACACCCTCCAATATCTGCCAGAAGATGTGTGCCTGTACATAAGACGGAACATTTGGCTTAAGCATGATGGAGGCCCAGCACATTTCAGTATCAGTGTTTGAGATGCGCTGTCTGGTGTCTACCATGACTGTTGGATACGTAAAGGAAGACCATTTCCATGGACTGCAGTTTCTCCGACATCAGTTCTTTCGATTATTGTTTATGGGGCCACCTTAATTAAAAAAATGGTCTTTGCAGCAAACCACTCGGATGTAGAAATTCTTCTTCAACTTATCAAGGAAGCCTGCGAACCACCCGAAAACGTCAGGGAGTATTTGAAACATGCGACAGACCATGATTCGACGAGTTCAGGCGTGTTTAGAAGTAATAGAAGGATATGTCGAGCGTTTATTATGAGCTGACTTGTTAAGCATCTCCCATCATATGAATTGCAAACTTTCATTAATAACTCGAAACCGGAGGATTTTTCGACATATGTTTATATGAAATTTTTCTTATTTTGGTTTAAGAGAACCTGTCACCAAAGGTTGTGAAAGTATTTTTGGAACACTTTGTATATGTGTATATAGATATAGATTGTCTTTCCAACGGTTAGAAGAAGGCTTGAACATATCGTAGTCACGTGAGACGCCGAAGTATTCCGTTCATGGTGATGACTGGAGCAGGGAGCGCCTCCTCACGAACACAACGGCTGTCTCTAATTCAGTTGCTCATGAGAGTAAATTGCCCTTAACTGCTGTTTTTCCGACGTCTCTCATCCTCGGCAGTGACACCAAATGTAATTACCCACTCCCTTTGTAGTCTTACGAAGCCCGCTCTCGAGAGAAAAGTGTCACTTTTACTCTCTTCTACACGCTGAACAAGCTACATCTCCCTCTAGACTTTCTGCCGGGTTATGTCACTTCTTCAAGATAGGGGTATGGTATGTCGATGCTACACTCACTTATACTAATAATTAAAAGTGGGGCCTCTAGCTACAGTTAATCCCTTAAAGCAAGGAAATTTAACTGAAACTTGTATTTATTTATCAGCTGATTCGGAACTTAGTTCATTAAAAAGCTACACGGTGTCTTCTTAAGTGAGCATATCCCGACCGAAAAAATTTTCGTCAAAGCGCAACTGTGTTACCTAACAAAAGGGAGAAGTTGGAGGTGAAAGGACATAAACTATCAACAACTAATTAAACACCGTGTACTTAAATAGTCACCTTTATTAATCACCCACTGGTTGGCACCATTTCAGAACTTCAGAAGTAACTGTTTCAATATTGAACATACGAACTTTAGTTTGTCTTTCATTATTTCGGAAAAGAATTCAGCTTCTAGACGTAACGTTCGTATGAAACACTGGTCACCCCAAATTCATCTTGATTCCCTGCAACACTCGCCCTAATAGGAAGTCGCAGAAGAAAACAGACGAAAGTCTGATGTTCTCATGCCAACGAATTCTTCTCAAGCGTTTTTCCTAGTCAGCAGTCCTCATTCATACTTGTGATTACTTTCACGCTCTCACCAGGCTAAATATAAACGTGCGGACCTCGGTATTGCACCACTGCTTTTGAGTCGATCTCGTTGCTAGCTATAGTGCATCCTACACCACGAGCTGAAATCTGTCTTTCATACCTATTAGTGAAAGTAATTTTGTTTGACGTAGGATCTACTGTGACTAATAGCTTGCAGTCATCGATGCAGGTAACTCTGCGATGTTGATGAACGATGGCACACATTTCCATTTATATAACGAATAGGAAGCGCTGTCAATATTGGGTAGCGTAGAACTCAGAAGAATTGCACCATAAATCTCTCGAAAATGCCAAGTTTACATTTTTGTGGGGTGTTTTGAAATTAAGAATCCCTCGACCTTGCTTTTTAAAGTAAGACTGATATGCGTTATGCTAAAGAAGAAACGTTTCTTTACACATATCTAACAATAATGCCGATCAATATGAAACAACTGCCGTTCTAACAAAATATTTTGCAATACATGTTGTTCGAGACATGTTTCTATAAACACGTAATCTCTCTGTCTGTGATTTCTTCTTGCGTGTCTATCTGAAATCTTAATACTAAATTCGCAAACTTAGTAGAATAAAAGAAGTTAGCGTTGGCGTTCATGAGAGAATTACAACTGTGCTAGAATAAATATTAGGAAGAGTAATGTGGACCTTTGACGACAAAAAGCAGAAGTAAGGAGGAAGGAGTTCCGAAGTTCCGTCGACGAAGAGGTCATTCGGTACGGACTTGAAGCTCGAATTGGGGAAGTAAATCGACCATATCGTAAAAAAAAAAGCCATCCCTGTATTTGCGCGAAAGCGATTTAGGGAAACCACGTGACTCCTAAATTCGGGTGGGAATTTGAACCCCAGTCTCCATAAATACAAATCGAGTGTCTTACCATTACTCTACCCCGCTCTTTTTTTTTCATTCTCATTTATAGATTTAGTAAGCAAGTATTCAGTTACAAAGATTTAAAAAAAATTTCACACGTAATATTACAAAATAATTGATCAGTCATCTCCACATGACAAAGATGGGGGTCATAAACAACCGTTAAGACCAAACATTTGTAGTAAAAATATTCCTTCCGACAATTTTCAGTTGTGGCTTCGAATTACGATTTTATCTCAACATGAAGTCATTTACAAATTTTAGACACAACGATATTCCCTACGAGACTCCAATAACTACACATTTTACAATTAATTCTTCAACTTTGGATAACATGTATAACACCAAAATAGAAACCTCGTATTTAAAATTACATTAGAAGAAAATGTAAGGGTATTATTAATTTGCGTTTCAGATATGATTTAGAATGGATAACAAGTTAAAGCCATAATAAAGAGATTTCCTGACTGAGTCAACTTCAACTTTATTCTTAAGGTGAAAAAGTCAAATGGTGGCAAGATATGAGAATTTCCACAGACTTGTATCTTTTTCTGTGTTCTAAGTGCAATAAACAACAGCAAAACTGTAACATGTCATGTCTTTGAATGTTTCAACATTTGTATGAATTATGTCACAGAGCTATGTTGAACACAGTGGGTACAATAGTTATTGTACAATGCTAAAGCTTGCTGCAACATTTTGTAGTAGTACAGACACTGAAAACAAACCATTGTAACGTAAAACTATACATAGAACAGAACACAGGAATGTATGGCTGTGATAGTAAGTTGATTGGTGCTGCACAGTGCAAATGTCTTGTAGCAACAACTTGAAAATCTTTGCTGCAATAAAAGAATAATGAGCTGAAACCGTGACTAAAGTTCTGAACAGACCCAAGGTCAGAGTGACAGAGATTCAGGCTTTAACAACTTTGTAAAAGTAACGTCATTCAATTAATAAAGAGGAACAGTACAAGATTAAAGACGTCATTTTGTATTTAAGCTTTTTTTTTAAATAAGTGCTCCAGAGCTTATAAACTGAGACCTGATGTGGCTCACAGAGACCTTCCATCACAACAGACTCTTCAGATGCAATATTATTGCACCGAACCTCAAATACACTCCTGGAAATGGAAAAAAGAACACATTGACACCGGTGTGTCAGACCCACCATACTTGCTCCGGACACTGTGAGAGGGCTGTACAAGCAATGATCACACGCACGGCACAGCGGACACACCAGGAACCGCGATGTTGGCCGTCGAATGGCGCTAGCTGCGCAGCATTTGTGCACCGCCGCCGTCGGTGTCAGCCAGTTTGCCGTGGCATACGGAGCTCCATCGCAGTCTTTAACACTGGTAGCATGCTGCGACAGCGCGGACGTGAACCGTATGTGCAGTTGACGGACTTTGAGCGAGGGCGTATAGTGGGCATGCGGGAGGCCGGGTGGACGTACCGCCGAATTGCTCAACACGTGGAGCGTGAGGTCTCCACAGTACATCGATGTCGTCGCCAGTGGTCGGCGGAAGGTGCACGTGCCCGTCGACCTGGGACCGGACCGCAGCGACGCACGGATGCACGCCAAGACCGTAGGATCCTACGCAGTGCCGTAGGGGACCGCACCGCCACTTCCCAGCAAATTAGGGACACTGTTGCTCCTGGGGTATCGGCGAGGACCATTCGCAACCGTCTCCATGAAGCTGGGCTACGGTCCCGCACACCGTTAGGCCGTCTTCCGCTCACGCCCCAACATCGTGCAGCCCGCCTCCAGTGGTGTCGCGACAGGCGTGAATGGAGGGACGAATGGAGACGTGTCGTCTTCAGCGATGAGAGTCGCTTCTGCCTTGGTGCCAATGATGGTCGTATGCGTGTTTGGCGCCGTGCAGGTGAGCGCCACAATCAGGACTGCATACGACCGAGGCACACAGGGCCAACACCCGGCATCATGGTGTGGGGAGCGATCTCCTACATTGGCCGTACACCACTGGTGATGGTCGAGGGGACACTGAATAGTGCACGGTACATCCAAACCGTCATCGAACCCATCGTTCTACCATTCCTAGACCGGCAAGGGAACTTGCTGTTCCAACAGGACAATGCACGTCCGCATGTATGCCGGTTCACCCAACGTGCTCTAGAAGGTGTAAGTCAACTACCCTGGCCAGCAAGATCTCCGGATCTGTCCCCCATTGAGCATGTTTGGGACTGGATGAAGCGTCGTCTCACGCGGTCTGCACGTCCAGCATGAACGGTGGTCCAACTGAGGCGCCAGGTGGAAATGGCATGGCAAGCCGTTCCACAGGACTACATCCAGCATCTCTACGATCGTCTCCATGGGAGAATAGCAGCCTGCATTGCTGCGAATGGTGGATATACACTGTACTAGTGCCGACATTGTGCATGCTCTGTTGCCTGTGTCTATGTGCCTGTGGTTCTGTCAGTGTGATCATGTGATGTATCTGACCCCAGGAATGTGTCAATAAAGTTTCCCCTTCCTGGGACAATGAATTCACGGTGTTCTTATTTCAATTTCCAGGAGTGTATTTCACTGCAGAGCCTAAATGAAATTCTCACCTGTCAGTCAGTGCCTGATAGTTCAAAACCAATTTTCTTGTTAGTTGCCACGCTACTATGAAAATAGAGAAATACCAGGTAGTCTATGCAACAATTTGATACATAAAGTGAAGTAATAATGCTTGAATTGCTTTAATGTTTGTGGTATAAATAAACATATAACATTAATTTAATACAAATTCTAAAGAAGAAGCATTTTAAGAATTACTGAAACACCAGTAGTGTGGACGTCATGAACAATTGGAAGATTCCGGCACCAAGTGATTTGGCTAAAATGGTTCAAATGGCTCTGAGCACTATGGGACTTAACAGCTTAGGTCATCAGTCCCCTAGAACTTAGAACTACTTAAACCTAACTAACCTAAGGACAGCACACAACACCCAGCCATCACGAGGCAGAGAAAATCCCTGACCCCGCCGGGAATCGAACCCGGGAACCCGGGCGTGGGAAGCGAGAACGCTAGCGCACGACCACGAGATGCGGGCTGATTTGACTCTTCCAGATTTTAATCCACAAAACTAAAATTGTACTAGCGATTATCGATTTTTTTAATTACTGGCGCACTCTGATTTCTAGCTTTTTGCAGACTGCATCAAATATTTAGCGTGAGAAAATTTATTTGTAATACTGGGAACAAATATTCAACAACCGCGTCCGTTTTGTCCTACATTATTGTAAATGTTCCATGCGGGTGTAAAGAAAATGTCTTGACGTACTTATTCCTGAAGGAATGCTACATCAAAATCATTGGTTTTTAAGAATTTACCTAAAACATCCCATTTGGACAAGGTGTTAAGATTTTGAGAGTTAGGATCGTAATAACTATGTCGATGTTCATTTATGAAGTGATTTGTTATTCCGTATGTGAATATCCAGTTCCAGTTGAGATTTGTATCAAGATCAGTTTAGCGCTTCTTTCCACGGGTTTCTACATGATCTCTATCATTATGCGTCATATTATCATTACTTCCTATTGCATGGTCGAGGTTTAGGCTTCATCCGATGGCTCCGGTGAGTCATGTGCACTGGATACTTTTTGTTCCACAGCCGTTTTTCGCAGTCCATTGAATTCTTTGAGATGCAACGCAAGCATTGTCAGAATTTCATCGCCCCTGTGTTTCCTTTTATGTTTTTTCATATTCGAGACAGGAGCTTGCGTTTCTCAGTTCCTTCGCTGATTGCCTTGTCTGTTTTGAACAAGGTACCGTTGTTGTTCTGTACTTTCGCAATAAAGATTTTGAAGACGGCAACATCGTACGAGAGAATTAGTTATTGCATCCATTTCCCACGTGTTTTCCGAGCATGGTGCTTAGGTCGGTCGGAAATTCGTAGTCTCATTTGGTTTCTTAATTTTCAGAACAGCTTTCTTCACTGCTTTTCAGCTGTTCTTTGCTTTAAATAACACTTGCTACCATCTCCACATCGTATTATGCTTCCATAGTCGTATTCTGATGTTCTTCACCCTGCGCGTTCCCGGTGACACTAACAGCGTCCTCATCGACTGAGTTACTGTTATCGTCTGCTGTGACGCTCTCCATTCCGTTCCCTTGCTCTCCGATGACAGTTTCAGCAACACTTGCCGCCGTCTCCACATGCTCTTCCACGTCCATACGCGCATTCCGATGGCCCTCATTACGTTTGTCATGAGTGGCTCCGACAGCATCCTTGTCGCTTAATTTCTCTTTTCACTTTTCTTTCTCTCCATTCGGTTCTCTTGCTGGTCGGAGATGGATTCAGTAACTTTGTCATTCTCATTTTTTCCGCCGGCCGCTGGTGGCCGAGCGGTTCTAGGCGCTTCGGTCTGGAACCGCGCGACCGCTTCGGTCGCAGGTTCGAATCCTGCCTCGGGCATGGATGTGTGTGATGTCCTTAGGTTAGTTAGGTTTAAGTAGTTCTAAGTTCTAGGGGACTGATGACCTGAGACGTTAAGTCCCATAGTGCTCAGAGCCATTTGAACCATTTGAAATCATTTTTTCCAGTTACTGTACCCACAGTGGGGTTAGTTGACAAAACAGTAGCGTATGTCATTGCTCCCGAACGACTTCTGTCAATAGGAAATGGTGCAGGTCGTCGACGGTCACAATATTCCCTCAGGTGTTCATCTGAATTGCATATGGAGCATGTGCGGAGTTGGTTTTCATCCACATAATACGTCTTATGACCATATATAGTCACATTAGATGTTATGTGCTTTTATAATTCTACTTTAGCTGTTTGATTGCCATTGAGCTTGCCACCTCGAGTTTACTGACCACACTTCTTCTCTGTACCGTAAACAGTCCCGTATAAATCTAGCATTTCTCTGATCTTTTCGAGCAGCGCTTCGAACGGTAAACTACAGTCTCTCACAAACCGCAAGCCAAGACCTGTGCACGTCATTGATATCGTGGTAACATAACCATCACTATGCCTAAATTTTACTCTGCCCTTTATGTTACTGATTATTCGCTCACAAACTTCGTTATTTATACATTTTACATAGACGCTATTACAGCATTGTGAATCTGAATGCCTGTCCCTTCCACACCAAGCCACTTAACATCATTAATCACCTATTTCCGAATAGCGAGAGGAATAGGTCCTTCGGTGTTCCATTCAAAACTAAATTTCATATTTTCCGTCCTTGAGGAAGCAGATGTTACGTAGAGTTCAGATGACACTTTCCTACAGCACAAACGACTCTCCGCAGTAAACATCCGCTCTGCTGCTCACTGCCGCCGTGTTCTAGCCGACGGTGACATTGTTGCACTTAGCCTCCCGTGGCCGTTACCGTAAACATGAGGTGGCGTTACGGTAAACAAGTGCACGGGTAACTAAGGAAAAGGCATCTCACAGTGAATGCTCTCAGGACAGTCATACTTATACTATGAAGTGTATCGGCATGTCCTCGTGACATATTACGATAAAAACTCACGCTAAGCAGACCGAAGCGCTCTCACCCACACGTGCAATAATATTACGGTCGACTAAAACCTCCGCATACACTGCCGTCTAAACACGGACAATATGTGAGTACAACATGAAGGATACGCCATAATCTCGCAATATTTAACTGTAACCTCAAAACTGGATTTATCTTACATATTTTTTGTGGTGTCACCGCCAGACACCACACTTGCTAGGTGGAAGCCTTTAAATCGGCGCGGTCCGTTAGTATACGTCGGACCCGCGTGTCGCCACTAACAGTGATTGCAGACCGAGCGCCGCCACACGGCAGGTCTAGTCTAGAGAGACTCCCTAGCACTCTCCCCAGTTGTACAGCCGACTTTCCTAGCAATGGTTCACTGTCAACATACGCTCTCATTTGCAGAGAGGACAGTTTAGCATAGCCTTCAGCTACGTCATTTGCTACGACCTAGCAAGGCGCCATAGTCTTCAAGATTCTATTCTGAACAGATAATACAGGGTTATTACAAATGATTGAAGCGATTTCACAGCTCTACAATAACTTTATTATTTGAGATATTTTCACAATGCTTTGCACACACATACAAAAACTCAAAAAGTTTTTTTAGGCATTCAAAAATGTTCGATATGTGCCCCTTTAGTGATTCTGCAGACATCAAGCCGATAATCAAGTTCCTCCCACACTCGGCGCAGCATGTCCCCATCAATGAGTTCGAAAGCATCGTTGATTCGAGCTCGCAGTTCTGGAACGTTTCTTGGTAGAGGAGGTTTAAACACTGAATCTTTCACATAACCCCAGAGAAAGAAATCGCATCGGGTTAAGTCGGGAGAGCGTGGAGGCCATGACATGAATTGTTGATCATGATCTCCACCACGACCGATCCATCGGTTTTCCAATCTCCTGTTTAAAAAATGCTTCTGCTTTAGCCATTTCCGTAAGATTTTCCAAACCGTCGGCTGTGGTACGTTTAGCTTCCTGCTTGCTCTATTCGTCGACTTCCGCGGGCTACGCGTGAAACTTGCCCGCACGCGTTCAACCGTTTCTTCGCTCACTGCAGGCCGACCCGTTGATTTCCCCTTACAGAGGCATCCAGAAGCTTTAAACTGCGCATACCATCGCCGAATGGAGTTAGAAGTTGGTGGATCTTTGTTGAACTTCGTCCTGAAGTGTCTTTGCACTGTTATGATTGACTGATGTGAGTGCATTTCAAGCACGACATACGCTTTCTCGGCTCCTGTCGCCATTTTGTCTCACTGCGCTCTCGAGCGCTCTGGCGGCAGAAGCCTGAAGTGCCGCTTCAGCCGAACAAAACTTTATGAGTTTTTCTACGTATCTGTAGTGTGTCGTGACCATATGTCAATGAATGGAGCTACAGTGAATTTATGAAATCGCTTCAATCATTTGTAATAGCCCTGTATTGTGAATCATGTACCGTCAAGAACGACGTTCATCATTAATGGATTAAAGTTAAGTATCAAACTAATTACGTCCGCTTTCTGAATTCTCATTCCTTGTCATGTTCCAGACCTCACGTCAGTATAGTTCTTCCCTCCTCACTCCAGCCTGCGTGAGCTAAAACGCGTGCATTTCGGCCTCCACTAGTAACACGGTGTTGGCTCTTCTGCCGACACAAAATTTTTTGCGTAAATATTTTTTTCTGAAAATCAGTAAATGTACACCCATTTCAGAAACGTGCTCTTTTAGCGCCATACCGTAATAATAATGTCGTGTGACGACGGTCTCCCATCGGTAGACCGTTCGCCTGGTGCAAGTCTTTCGATTTGACGCCACGTCTGCGACTTGCGCGTCGATGGGGATGAAATTGTGATCATTAGGACAACACAAAACGCAGTCCCTGAGCGGAGAAAATTTCCGACCCAGCCGGGAATCGAACCTGTGCCTTTAGGGTTGACAGTCCACCGCGCTGACCACGCAGCTACCGGGGGCGGACTACCGTAATAATAGCGCTTAGTGATTGAGAGCCAAAATGTGAACACTCTGAACATTTTTGAATTTTCCACCATCTCGAAGTTTTGGAGAATTATGCGATTTCAGCTGCTTTAATTTGAACGTTAATGGAGGACAGTAGTGAATAAGATGCCACACACTTTCAGAAATTTGGAATCATTGTTTTAAGCCATGAAATTTATGTTTCTTGAGTGGTGTACTGAAATTCAGTGTTCTGCTTAGTATCCATTCATTTTCTTTTCCAAGAAAAAAAAAGGAAATATCCTCTTCAAATATGTCGACGGATCTGTGTACCGCTGGCGTCACAGACAATGCATTCATTTAGTTTTAACGGATGTGCGGAAAGACACTTCTTGTACCAGGATGCTTAGCCTCCGACTGAAGTTGTTTTATGAAAACACAAAACAATGAAGAGCCAGACTCTTAATGGTATAACTTGTGTTTACGAGCAGCGCGCAGAGCTCCGCGGTGGCCTTTGCCTTCGACAGCTCACCACGAGCCCCAACGTTTCCCCGTTTTCTTTGCGTTTGCTTGCCAGCTGTTTATGTGTGAGCGGCAACAGGTTTCGATGTGGCAAGCAGCCAACATGAACTGAACACCGGATCCAACAGTACGGAACGGCTGGAATACGCATTTCATCGTTTCCCATTTAACAGTACCAGTAAGGATTTTCATTTCGGTGTGGTTAGTACTCCGCCGTGCAAGGAAATGCATCTTCCACACACGTTAAGTAACGCCAAATTATTTTGCTTCTCGATACAGACCCATGTGTTGATTTAAGACCACCGTTGCAGATTTTTCGGCGCCTCCCTTCCTAGAGGGAGAAAATCAGGATTTGAGGCAGCTGGCCGATAAAAACATTGTGCCGACTCAAAATACAATCAGGATTACTGATTTTTACAGGAACTGCTCTACCAACTACTGGGCCAAATCCCTCCTCTAGTTTCTCTGGCTCCCATTTCCACGTTAATTTTCTCATGATCCAGCGGAAACAAAGCTTCTTGGAGAAAGGTTACATTGGGCAATGGTTTTGTACCAAAAAAAAAAAAAAAAATGGTTCAAATGGCTCTGAGCACTATGGTACTTAACATCTATGGTCATGAGTCCCCTAGAGCTTAGAACTACTTAAACCTAACTAACCTAAGCACATCACACAACACCCAGCCATCACGAGGCAGAGAAAATCCCTGACCCCGCCGAGAATCAAACCCGAGAACCCGGGCGTGAGAAGCGAGAACGCTACCGCACGACCACGAGATGCGGGTGGTATTGTACCAGTCTGACACTAGTAGAACTATAACCTGCCGCAAAAAGCGCTGGAAAACTGAAATTGATAACCAGGCCGTGTGGTGCGCCGGTAGGGCTCCAGTCGTATAGCGCGCCTGCTGATAGCGAAGATCCAGGCCCCAGCACTAGTGTTACTGGTGGGCGACCTCGCAGCGGCCGACACTCCGCCACAGAGATGAAATTTCATTCTAGGAACAAAGTGTAGCTTCCATCAATAACCGATCCAGCTGACTTGGCCGTAAACGAAGCGCCGTGGATTCAAATGACATTAGTTTTTGATATTCATCTTATGCTGAGAACTTTTTTTGTCTGTGTTTGCTTCCTAATAAAGAGTGAAGAGCCAAAGAAACTGGTGCACTTGCCTAATATCATGTAGGGTCCCCGTCAGCACGCAGGAGTGCCGCAGACGGCGTGGTATGGAATGGTTCAAATGGCTCTGAGCACTATGGGACTTAACATCTGAGGTCATCAGTCCCCTAGAACTTAGAACTACTCAAATCTAACTAACGTAAGGACATCACACACATATATGCCCGAGGCAGGATTCGAACCTGCGACCGTAGATGTCACGCGGTTCTAGACTGTAGCGCCTAGAACCGCTCGGCCACACCGGCCGGCCGACGTGGTATGGACTCGACTGATGTCTGAAGTAGTGCTGGAGGGAAAGGACGCCATGAATCCTGCAAGGCTGTCCATAAATCCATAGGAGTGGGAGGGGTGGAGATCTCTTCTGAACAGCACTTTGCAATGCATTCCAGACACGCTCAATAAAGTTCATGTCTGGGGAGTCTGGTGGCCAGCGGAAGTGCTTAAGCTCAGAAAACAATCCTGGAGCCACTCTGTAGCAAGTCTGGACGTGTGAGGTGTCGCGTAGTCATGTTGGAATTCCCCAAGTCCGTCGGAATGCACAATGGACATGAATGGATGCAGGTGATCAGACACGATGCTTACGTACGTGTCACCTGTCAGAGTCGTATCTAGACGTATCACGGGTCCCATACCACTCCGCCGGCCGGCGTGGCCGAGCAGTTCTAGGCGCTACAGTCTGGAGCCGCGCTACCGCTACGCCCGCAGATTCGAATCCTGCCTCGGGAATGGATGTGTGTGTTGTCCTTAGGTTGGTTAGGTTAAAGTAGTTCTAAGTTCTAGGGGACTGATGACTTCAGAAGTTAAGTCCCATAGTGCTCAGAGCCATTTCCCATACCACTCCAGCGGCACACACCTCACATCGTTACAGAGCCTTAACCAACTTGAGCAGTCCATGCAGGGTCCATGACTTCATGAAGTTGTCTCCATACCCGTACACGTCATCCGCTGGATACCATTTGAATCAAGACTCGTCCGACCAGGCAATATGTTTTCAGTCATCAACAGCCCAAGTGGGCCTTCGGCTCCGAAAGCCCGTACCGATGATATTCCGTTGAATGGTTCGCACGCTGACACTTGTTGATGGCCCTGCATTGGAATGTGCAGTAATTTGCGGAAGGGTTGCACTTCTGTAACGTTGAACGATTCTCTTCAGTCGTCGTTGGTTTTGTTCCTGCAGGATCTTTTTCCGGCCACAGCGATGTCCGAGATTTGATGTTTTACCGGATTCCTGATATTCACGGTACACTCGGGAAATGGTCGTACGGGGAAATCACCACTTCATCGCTATCTTGGAGATGCTGTGTCCCATCGTTCGTGCGCCGACTATGACACCACCATCAAATTCATTTAAATCCTGATAACCTGCCATTGTAGGAGCAGTAACAAATCTAACAATTGCGCCAGGCACTTGTTGTCTTTTATTGGCGTTGCCTACCGCAGCTCCGTCTTCTGCCTGTTTAAATGTCTCTGTATTTGAATACGAATGGCTATACCAGTTCCTTTGGCGCTTGAGTATATAATTACAGAAGAATGGTTATGCTTTGAGCAAACACAAATTCTTCATGTTTAACACACAAAAATTTCACCTTCGTTCATTTACTCTCTTAATATGACATATTCATATTGATGTTACTGTCATTTGCAGCACAGCTGATTGGTATTTTTCCCCAGTTTGTTATTGTTGTGTCATCAGATTGTAATTCAAAGACAATAAATGCACCCACTGTCGAAGGTGAAACTTCACCGAAGCATGTTCGGTGTTAAACAAGAAGAATTTTTGTTCGTTAAAAGCAATACCACGTTTTCATAATTATATAGTAGGCCGTGAGTCAATAATTTAGTTAGTCATTAGCGTATTCTACGGACCAAAATTGCTATCTCTATCAATTATGGACTTGTTAGATTATAAATGTAATACATTTCCTCAGTGAAAAATATGGCGGCGTGTTGACCATTAACATAATTGTCTATTAGGTTGATCTTAAGGTACTTTTAATTTATTACAAGATCTGGGAACAACTCTGCTGTTTCCGTAAATATTACTGCAGGAAAAACCGCAAACATCTTCGTTGTTTTGATAAGGTTTCGGGTCTAGATCAACCGTGAGATGTCAGTGAGGAGTTGTCGTACAAATTTCACATCTTTTTTGTATTAGAAATCAGGATATTAGTGATCTCTTGGTTTACAAGGACCTTTACATTGAAGTATTTAGTTCTTAGTGACCTTTGTAGCATTGTACTGGTTGTAGTGTAGCAGTAGCGAGACAGAAAAGAAACGTAACACGTAAGCACTGCATATGGTGAAGGATCTGGAATTATTTGCATCGTAAGACACCCATGGGATTAATCTTGCACCAGGATTAATACCTTGAACGCAAATAACTGTAAGTAATACCGTAATGTCGACCTTATGATCTAAATAATTCCACATATTTTATCACATTCAGCACTTACTTGTTTCAATTTTTGCTGTCTTTCTACAACTTCTACAACTACAAGAAGACCCCCACAACACTGCAGTCACTCCGGAACCGCGCGACCGCTACGGTCGCAGGTTCGAATCCTGCCTCGGGCACGGATATGTGTGATGTCCTTAGGTTAGTTAGGTTTAAGTAGTTCTAAGTTCCAGGGGACTGATGACCACAGCAGTTAAGTCTCGTAGTGCTCAGAGCCATTTGAACCATTTGAACTGCAGTCACTAAGAACAGTATACCGTCTGATGAGACGCTAGGCGAACTGAAACCGGTACTGGCATAATAAAAATATTGTCAACCATCACAGAAGGCGATTGGTTGCAATCATTTCTGAAAACCGTTAATCATCACAGTGACAGAGTTCCACCTCCATAATGGACAAATATTTTATTTTGATTTTACATTGTATGCGCCGGCCGCGGTGGCCGTGCGGTTCTAGGCGCTCCATTCCGGAGCCGCGCTGTTGCTACGGTCGCAGGTTCGAATCCTGCCTCGGGCATGGGTGTATGTGATGTCCTTAGGTTAGTTAGGTTTAAGTAGTTCTAAGTTCTAGGGGACTGATGACCACAGCAGTTGAGTCCCATAGTGCTCAGAGCCATTCGAACCATTTTTGAACATTGTATGCAAGGTCTTCATATTTTACTTACTAGAGAAAAAGTTTTGCTTTATATATTACAGCACAGAGGTCTGATTCACTGATGTCTGACATGCTGATCCATGAGCTAGACCGAAGACAAGATGGTAGACACATGTTTTGACGTGTGACGTCATGTCACATAGTGATTTCGTTGGGTGAACATAAGATACATCTAGAGCTATGATGTCTGTTACCACAAATATTCTTGTTCTTCAACTAAGTCGTGATGAAAGCTATACGTATAACTTATTTACATAGTGGTAACAGCCTTAACTCCTGTTGGTCAACAAGACGCAGTCCGGTGTGTCGCGACTGTGTTGTATTTTTGTAGTTCTTCCAACAAATTTATCAGTAGTGTATTGCCTTTTGGCTTCTTAATCGAGATCTTAGGCCGATGTGTGTATGACGATATTCCTAATGTACCTCCAGCACTGGTGGTTGGCGCTGTCAAAGATTCGTCCTCAAGTGCTGATGAATCTTTGACAACACCTGCCATGCCGAATCATCAGGAAACATCTTTAAAAAAAACGTTCGTCGTACACTCCGAAACAGCAACCAAGCAGAAGTGTGGCAACAAATGGCAACGACTCAACAATTCTGCAAATTCATCTGCCCTCCTTTCTCAGCAAGATTGAGTATTTCTAAGTTTTCCTCAAAGTTGTTGTCTGTGTCTCCATGTCAGACCTGTGAGCAGTAACAGACATCTTTCCTCAAGTAAGTAAAATGTAAAGACCTCGTAGATAATGTGAAAGTCTTTGAAAGTCAAAACTTCACGCGTGTTCTGATCTATTATACGACTAAATATGAAATTTGTACGAGAAATATCCACTGCAGTCTGACAATGTGTCTTGGTCGAATACTTGTTACAGTGAAATTAGTCATTGTCTTAAAAAGTGTAGCTAGCTGCAGAATTTTTCCTCTCCCTCTCTCTCTCTCTCTCTCTCTCTCTCTCTCTCACACACACACACACGCACACACACACACACACACACACACACACACACACACACACACACACACACAAAAGATACCTTATGTCACTATACACTCGTGTGAGGCTTATTTTCCTTTGGGTGATATTCCAGTTATGATATTGTATAAAATGTTCAGTCTATAAGGGACAGTCATGTGGAAACAAGACAGACAGAAAAAAAGTAAGTAAAATGTTAATTGTTCCAAAAGTAATCGCCATAACTCTTATTACATTTATCCCAGTGTGAGATAAGACGGTCAAAGGCTTTATGAAAAATGTTTTCGGTTGCCTACAGAAACACGATTTTATCCAGGTTTGCACCTCTTAGTCCGAAGCAAATCGGCGGCCACGAATGTGTTTCTTCAGGGCTCCATAAATATGGAATTCGCATGGGGAGAGGCTAGGTCTGTAAGAGGGTGTTTAATGGCATCCCAGTGAAACTTCTGCAGCGTACTCGAAACAACGGCCACATTTTACCAAGGTCTTTTCCACTAAACTTCAGACTGGAAAACTCTTGCACATCCTCCATACAGCCCCGATTTCTCCCCAACGCGATTTCCATATTTTGGAACCATGAAGAAAGAGATTCGTGACCGTCTATGGGCGTCGGACGAAGAGTTTCATACCTGGGTACAATCGTGCTTTCGTAGACAACCACAAACATTTCTCATAAAGGCGTTGACCGTCTTGTCTCACAGTGGGATAAATGTAATAAAAGTTATGACGATTGCTTTTGAAATAATAAACAGTTTATTTACTTTTTTTCATCTGCCTGTCTACTCCTAATAAACCTTATTTCAAGCTTGTATATGAAAATGTGACATTCGTCATCTTATGGAGATCATAAAATACCAATCGAACCTCAGTTATTCAGTTTGGAATCCATGTGGCGCAAAAAACTGTCACTCTATATCTACTTTACATTTACACAGACACTCTGCAAAACAGCTATTAGTCATTGCGCCTCGTGTTCCACTCGCAGATAGAGCAAGGGAAAAACAACTAACGCATCTGTAAGCGCCCTAATTTCTCTTAATTTATGTCCGCGCTCGTTACGCCAGATGTACGTTGGCGGCAATAAGGTCGTCTTCAGTCAACTTCAAATGTCAGTTCTCTAAATTTTCTCAATAGCGTTCCTCGAAAAAAAACGCAATTTTCCCTTCAGGGATCCCCATTTGAGTTCCCGATCCATCTTCGTAATACTTGTATGTTGACTGAGCTTACTGGTAACAAATATAGCAGCCCGCTTTTGCATTTCTTCTATGTCCTTCTTTAATCCGACCTGGTGGGGAACCCAAACACTCGAGCAGAATTCAAGAATGTGTCGCACTAATATTCTATATGCGGTCTCCATTACAGATGAAGCACGATTTTGTAAAACTCTCCCAATTAAACAAAGTTGAGCATTCGCCTTCTCCACTGCATTCCTTACATGCTCGTTTTATTTCACATCCTTTTGCAACGTTACGCCTAGGTATTTAATCGCCCTGATTATGTCAAGTAGCACACTACTAATGCTATATTCCAAAATCAAGGGATTGCTTTTCCTACTCATCTCCATTAATTTACATTTTTTCTAAATTTAGAATTAGCTGTCATCATTCATCTCACCTACCAGAAATGCTGTGTGAGTCATCTTGCATCCGCATACAGTCACTCTACGACGAAACCTTCCCTTACACCACAAAAACATCAGTAAACAGTCGCAAACAGCTACTCTCCTATGTCCGCCAGATCATTTATGTGTATAGAAGATAATAGCTGTCGTATCACACTTCTCTGGGCAGTCTTGACGATACCCTTGTTTCTGATGAAATCTCGCCGTCGAGGGCAACGTACTGGTTCTTATTACTTGAGAAGTCTTCGAGCCACTCACATATCTGGGAACATATTCCTTACGTTCTTACCTTGACTGGAAGGATAGGAGACACGACAGAGTTCAGTTTCTGATATCAAGTTTATGTGCCGGATTCGCATTTAATACCACGCCTTTGTGCCGTGCTGTATGACATAAAGAATAAGACGCATTTAATTATGATCAGATGGGTATGTTAAATCTGGTAGTCTCCTCGGCGCTTTTCGACTCGCGGTATTTAAGAACTGATACTGATTTCACCGCTTTACTTCACTCAGTCAAAGTCAGTTACAAGAACATAAAAACTTCCTTGCAGTTTAAAAATATGTGTCGGACCGAGACTCGAACTCGGGTTCGCAGAAGAGCTTCAGTGAAGTTTGGAAGGTAGGAGACGAGGTACTGGCAGAAATGAAGCTGTGAGGACGGGTCGTGAGTCGTGCTTGGGGAGCTCAAATGGTGCAAGCACGGTAGCTCAGAGTGTTCGGTCAGAGGGTTAGCTACCATCTGCAATAAAAAATCGATCAACAACGGACTTAGACGGGTGTCTTACGACGTCCTCCCCGAGCAGATGCAAAGAACAACCACGAACAAAATGAGATTAAAAAAAAAAGGATGGTAGAGCACTTGCCCACAAAAGACAAAGGTCCCGAGTTCGAGATCCGGTCCGGCACACAGTTTTAATCTACCAGGAAGTCTCATATCAGCGCACACTCCGATGCAGAGTGAAAACCTTATTCAATAACATAAAAACTAATTCTTCTTAAACGAGATTATTATAATAGGCCATGTTTTCTGTGGCTTCTCTAAATCGTTTTTGGTGTTTATTAGGCAGGTTCCTTTGAATAGGCCGCGGCCGGTTTGCTTACCTGTATTTCTCCTACCAGCAACCGGTCTTGTGAAAGCTACAGAGTTGCACATTCTTGCAAAGGAAATATGACCCACGTTACATAGTCTTCGAAACCAGTATGTGCCGCGGCGATCCACATCTCCATGCTGAGAGGGACGTAAGGACTGTGACAAATTAACAACCGATGTATTTTCAATTGTCAACCATGTAATTTGGGTGCTCGTGCCACCACGTGTGTCAGTTTTCGCTAATGACGTCATACGAGGGTTGGATCTGAGAGGCAATGAGGGGCGGGGGTGTGGAGGGGAGAACAATAAGGAAACGTCCATTAATTACGTTACTTCAAAATGGCGGGGGGGAGAATAGGTGCGGCAAGATATCAACAAATCTCATTTAAAAGAGGAAGGATAATGAAAATCTCACGTCAAACTTTAATTTAGAGAATATAAATTATTATAACGGGTAACATTTTGTTTTATATAATTAATCCCGAGCACAGACAGTTATTAAGTCTCTGCCAGATTTTATGGCCTCTCAGTACTGAACTGAATGTTTTAAACGTTGCATGTCTGGGATTCCCCGATTTGAAACAAATGCCCACCAAGTGTTACATTTCATTCTGGGAGTTCTCTGTCACTCCGGTCAGAATGACTCCGTGCCAGTCATTGAGTAACTCGTGAGGTTCTGCAACGATTATAAAGCCGATGTTATTCTGTCGACATGAAATGTTAAGTGACCGGGAAGTTAATCATTTGTGGATGGAAGCTAAACTGGAGTTCGCCGACGAGAATTCTCTTAGCGATCATATAAATCGAGAGATTGAGAAGCTACGTAATCATACGGTTCAAAGAATGCTACAAACAATGTTGTCTTTCATCTGCAAAATAAAGGTTCAATGACATTTAATGTAGGTAATATATCAATACAAGTCCAGTTTGAAGGGTACCGCTTAATGCAAAATACAGTGAAAAATGAATGGAATTATTTCAAGTCCTACAGAAATATTTTCAGGTTGCTCTACACCTTGCAAGATATCTACTACAAAAAAATCTCCACAAAGATTCACAAAAAATTTGAAGCAAAGAAAGTTAACTGCTAATGTATAATATTGCTCACAAATTGCTAACGAATGAGAAGCTACTGAAAATCATTACGTAATAGTTTCAAAAAACGAATATTTCTGTGGTACACAGCTGGAGTTTCTAAACATAGAATGTACAGAAGTTGCAACTCAACGGAGGGGCATCTGTTGTGAGCACGGACAAACGTGTTTCTCCTGAAGAGGAGCTGCTGCGTTGTCAGTAGTTGCCAGGGCAACAGTCTAGATGATTGACTGATCTGGCTTTGTAACATCAACCAAACCGCCCTCGCCGTGCTGTTACTGCGAATGGCTGAAAGCAAGGGAGAACTACAGCCGTAATTTTTCCCGAGGGCATGCAACTGCATTGTATGGTTAGATGATTATGGCGCTCTCTTGGGTAAAATATTCTAGAGGTAAAATAGTCTTCAATTAGGATCTACGGGCGGTACCTACTCAAGAGCATGTCGTCATCAAGGCAAACAAAGCTGGCATGTTAGATCCCTTAATCGAGTAGTAGGTTAGAAAATTTAAAAAGGGAAATTGATAGGTTGAAGTTAGATATAGTGGGAGTTAGTGAAGTTCGGTGGCAGCAGGAAGAGGACCTCTAGTCAAGTGAATACAGTGCTATAAATAGGAAGTCAAGTAGTGAGAATGCAGGAGTGATTTTAATAATATATAAGAAAATAGGAGGCCGATAATCAACTATGCACAACATAGTGAACGCATTACCATAGCCAAAATAGACACGAAGTCCACACCTACCACAGTAGTACAAGTTTATGTTCCAACTAGCTCCGCAAGTGAAGAAACTGAAGAAATGAATGATGAGATAAAAGAAATTATTCAGGTGATTGAAGGAGACGAAAATGTAATTGTGATGGGGGACTATGATTCGATAGTAGGAAAAGGACGAGAAGGGAAAGTAGTAGGTGACCATGGACTGGGATGAAGGAATGAAAGATGAAATTGCCGAGTGTAATTTTGCACAGAGCATAATTTAATCATTGCTAACACATGGTTTAAGAATCATAAAAGAAGGTTGTATGCGTGGAAGAGAGAAGCTTTTATATTGATTATATAATGTTTAGACAGAGATTTAGGAAGCAGATTTTAAATTCCAAGACATTTCCACGGCCAGATGTGGACTGTAGATTAAAACTCAGGAAATTGCAAAACGCTAGGAAATTAAGGAGAAGGGACCTGGATAAGCTGAAAGAACCAGAGGTGGTTGAAGGTTTCAGAGAGACACAAACCAACAGTTGACTAGAGCAGGGGAAAGGAATACAGTAAAAGACAGATAGGTAGCTTTAAGATATGAAATAGGAAAGCAGCAGAAGATCACATTGGTAAACAGACAAGGCATAGTAGATATCCTTTTATACCAAAAGAGATACTGAATTTAATTGATGAAAGGGGAGAATATAAAAATGCAGCATATGAAGGAGGCGAAAGGGAATACGAACGTTTAAGAAATGAAACTCACAGGAAGTGTACAACGTCTAAACAGGAATGGCTAGAGGACAAACGTAAGGATTTAGAAGCATATTTCACTAGAAGAAACATAGATACCGCCTAGAGTAAAGTTAAAGAGGCCTTTGGGGAAAAAGGAAACAGCTGTGTGATTATCAAGAGCTCAGATGGAGAACCAGTCCTAAGCAAAGAAGGGAAAGCTGGAAGTTTGAAGGAGTACATAGGAGGTGTATACAAGGGAGATGAGCTTGAGGGCAACATTATACAAAGGGAATTGGACGTAGCTGAAGATTAGATGGGAGGTATGATATTGAGAGAAGAATCTGACAGATCTCTCAAAGATTTAAGTCGAAACAAGGCCTCGAGGTAGACGATATTCCGTCAGAACTACTGATAGCCTTGGGAGAGCCAGCCGTGTGCAAGATGTATGAGGCAGGCGCAGTACCCTCACACTTCAAGAAGAACGTAATAATTCCAATTCCAAAGAATGCAGTTGCTGACAAGTGTGACAGTTATCGAACTATCACTTTAATAACTCATAGTTGCAAAATACTAACATGAATTCTCTACAGAAGAATGGAAAGACAGGTAGAAACCGATCTCGGGGAAGATCAGTTTGGATTCCGGAGAGATGTCGGAACACGAGGCAATTCTGACTCAACGATTTATCTTAGAAGGCAGGTGAAGGGAAGACAGACCCATGTTTATAGCATTTGTAGACTTAGAGAAAGCCATCGAAAATGTTGACAGGAATACATTCTTCGAAATTCTGAAGGTAATAGGGGTTGAACACATGTAGCGAAAGGCTATTTACAACGTTTGCGGAAACCAGACGGCAATTGTAAGAGTCGGGGAGGGGGGGGGGGGGGTGGCATGAAAGAGAAACAGTAGTCTAGAAGGGAATGAGACAGGTTTGTAGTCTAACCACGACGTTATTCGTTCTGTACACTGAACAAGCAGCATTAAAAAAAAATAATGGAGTAAGAATTAAAGTTCAGAGAGAAGAAATAAAAAACTTAAAGGTTTGCCGATGACATTGCAATTCTGTCAGAGACAGCAAAGGACTTGAAAGAGCTGTTGAACGGAATGGGTAATGTCTTGAAAGGAGGATATAAGATGAACATCAACGAAAGCTAAACAAGGATAATGAAATGTAGTCGAATTAAATCACATGTTGCTAAGGCTATTAGGAAAGAGACACTTGAAGCAGTAAATGGGTTTTGCTATTGTGGCAGCAAAATAACTGGTGATGGCCGAAGTAGAGAGGTAGAGAGGATATAAAACGTAGTCTGACAATGGCAAGAAAAGCCATTCTGAAGAACAGAAATTTGTTAACATCGAATATCAATTTAACTGTTAGGAAGTCTTTTCTGGAGGTAGTCGTCTGGAGTGTAGCCATGCGGGGTACTGAAACGTGGACGATAAACAGCTTAGACAAAAAGAGAATACAATTTTTTTGGGTTCCATCAAACCAGTTAATACTTTTTTCGTGGAGGCTTTTTGTCCATCTGATTGCGTCTGTTTGTTCGTCGGGTACTATTTAGGATTTGCATGTTTAAAATAAAGCGATTTTAATCACATGTTAAAAACATTGTTCAGTACACTATATAAATAAGACATTGTTTTATTAAAGTGTTCAGTGTGTGTTTAAAACAAATAAAAGTGATATTTAAGTGTTTTTAACCGACTATGCGGACACCTCATGTGAGGGGGAGGGGGTGTCTCACGACATCTCACCAAATCTCACCAAGGGATGCAGGGGGTGGGTGTCCAAATGTTAAAGCAAACCCCTATCGTAATTAATGGCGTCCCCTAAGTATGAAGTTGTGATGTATAGTATTAAGTAATTGAATTTCTGACTAACAAAAGCCAGTATGCTGTAGAGAGCGACAGAGACGAAAGAAACGCCTGATGTACCCGACAGAGCGTAATACGACATTCGATGTTCCCAGTTTAGGTCAATGATTTTTCAGATAGGATCTGCAGCAGTGTCAGAGTGTTCAATGACGATTTTGTCGTATACAAGACAGTATTTTTGTTGGACGACCATAAAATAATGCAGAAAGGAATAAGGTTAGTATGTGCACAAATTTTTACATACAATCATTTTCCCTCGATCGACACACGAATACAATTGTGCAAGAAACTGCCAATATCAGCATGGAATACACTCCAACATGCATTGTACAGTACTTTGTGGAGTATATACGTAGATGTAAATGCAGGAATGTATTGTTGTGTGTGGTCGTTTCCCCATGTGGCCGCAAGTCCCATGACAGTTTTAACTGGGCACCTCTTGATCGCCATTCAAGTGCTGACGTTCTGGAGGTGTTGAGTGAATCTCACAACCCACGATAAATCCATTCGTGTTCCCATTGTACTTGAACTCTTGGCACTGACTGGTTACTCGTGTGGCTATGAATTGCTGTGTTGTGTGAATATTTGTCGTGATCAGCTCGTGACAACGAAAGGTGGATTTCTCGTCAAGCAATCACTCAGTGTTCATAGGAAGAGAGCTAAAACATATATGAGAACCTTTCTCAGGACGACAAAGTAAGAGATCGCGTTAATCTTAATTTAATACGAGGCGCGTTCACTAAGAAAGGCAACACATTTTTTGCTCCTCCAGTTTCTGTTGAGAAAATGAGGAATTTGTCATGGGACAGCGAGGAATACTCCCGCATCAATACGAAGTTTCTGTAGGTGACGGCGTTATAGGTACCCTTCAAAATGGCGTCTGTAACGGAGGTGCATTCCAAGCAAAGTGCTGTCATTGAGTTCCTTTTGGCTGAAAACCACAGCATCACAGATATTCACAGGTGCTTGCAGAATGTCTACGGAGACATGGCAGTGAAAAATAGCACGGTGAGTCGTTGGGCGAGGCGTCTGCCATCATCACAACAAGAACGCGCAAACCTCTGACTCTTGCAGTGTTGGAACGTGCGGACACTCTTATTCGAGATGCTCGACAGATCACAACCAAACACTTCGCTGCTTAGCTGTATTCGAAGGGATTTTCCCTACTGACGTCCTCCCTCATGGTGCAACGATCATCTCTGAAGTGTGTAGCGCTACCCCCAGTAAACTGAAGAAACGACTTGAGCGTCCTTGTCGCCACAAAAATGCAAGCTAACTTCGTCTTCTATATGACAACACAAAGTCTCACATAAGTCTGTGCAATCGAGAAGAGCTCCCAAAACTTCACTGGACTGTTCTTTCTCATCCAACCTTCAGCCCGGGTCTCGTACCTTCTGACTTCCATCTGTTTGGCCCAATGAAGGATGCACTCCACGGGAAGCGGACCGTAGGTGATGGGGAGGTTATTGATGCAACAATACGTTCGCTCCGTCGTTGCCCAGTAAAGTGGTACCTTGTGGGCATACAAACACTCCCAGTAAGGTGGTGTAAGGCCGGCGCATTGAACAGAGATTATGTTGAAAAACAGGTTTTGCAGCCAGAGGTGTGGGAAATAATATAGTGTATTGGAATTCTGAATGAAACCAACCACTTTCAAACAAAAATAAGTCGCATCACTTACAAAACGCCACTCGTACATTAGAATTCTTGGCGTTTAGGAAGACAAACTGTCTGATGTTTGTTGGTAGTCTACAGAGGGGCGGATATGCTAATGCGCCAGTGTTTCGCAGGGCTTGTGTTTGTGGCTGTTGGTGTCTCAGCGGCCTGTTGTCCGAAAACGCAGTTAAGGAGGAGTGGCTGAGGCAGCGTGGGCGTGTTTGCACGTGCCGTGCTGGCGACGCACTGATAGCGGCCTATCTGCGCTTAGCCGGGGCATTCCTGCCACCCACCTCCGATGATGTCACGAGCGGCTGCTAAGAGCCGCCACGAGGCGGAATTTCTCTCTTTTGTTTCGTACTCTCACTCGTAATTCGAAGAAGGAATTTTACAGTAGCGTACATTCGCCAAGTGTATAGCCTTTCGTGTGTTTTATGTACCGCGTAACTTGTCATCAGTTGCGAAGTAGAGGTGTCTGGCAAGGTATTCCGATGGAGCACTCCCAGTCGTGATCTTTATCTTAGAAAACCTTTCGTATCTTATGGCTTGAGAATCTGTAAAGCTGTCAAAAGGCCACTGGTCTTTTTGAAGCACTCAGTAGTCATTTTCCTCCCCATCTCAGCGCGATGGAAATGGAAACAAAGCCATGGATACTAAAAAGAGAAAAACGGACAAGTGCGAACAGGACTTGTACTCTGAGGGTTCCGTATAAATTTAATTACGGATATGGATGTATAATAATTTCGTGTGGTTCAGAACCTTGGTGCAAGTGTTTCTATTGAACGGCACTTCGGAGACTTGTGTGTCCCTAGCGTACCCCCAGTCATCCACCTTGGGAAGGGGACCCTACAGTTTAACGTAGAATTCAAATCACGTGTGATTTGTAGCGACTTCTCAAATCGTTGAAAGGTGAAGGCTAGGTTAAAATGAAGACTGAAAAATCCCTGGTCCGACCTAGATTCGATCCCTCGATTTTTAGGCACACGTATTACCGATAGATTACCAGGCCCGTCATGTATATAGCTATATGAGTGAGTTCCCAACTTCCAAAATATGTGACATATGTAGCCGTATCTTTTGATTGCGTTGACTTGGGAGGTTAAATTCTTTACACCACCAAGGGACCATAGACATTCGTACTAGACGTAAGTTTCAACTTTATAGCTGTACCCGTTCCTGAGAGAAAAGAATCGTTACAGAGGGCCGTATCTTTTGATTGCACTTATATACAAGCTTAAATCTTTTACAACGCCAAGGGAATATAGACCTTAGTTTGTGACATAAATTTCAACTTCATAACTTTTCTCGTTCTTGAGAAAAGGTGGTTTTAAAGTCAATGCTTGATTTCACAACGTTAAATAACAGCGTTTGACTCAGTAGAGTCGGAATAAGATGTTAAGACACAACTGGTAAAATTAATTTGTGACAACTTTACAAACACAACATTAACGTAAAATTTATTGCAGAAATTTCCCTGTTATATCAAACAAAAGTTGGTGAAAGACGGGGGGATGACCTACATCTTTTCCTCTCTTATTGTATTTTTTAGTAAGGGTATGGAATTCATAACTCAAACTCAAGAACTGGACAAATAATTCTTGCGAGAATATCAAAGGTAACCGATACATCCCCTTTACGTATGTAGTGCTGTGTTTTCTAAAAATTCTACAGAAGTAATTATCCAAAATAATTTTTGTTTTTGATAGAACGGCGGACACAATTTTGGCGATAAAAAAGGATTATTAGGAAAGTACACAAAATATATGGAAAAATAAATAGTTATATATCTTAAGGAAAAACCACGCGACAAAATTTATTAGAAACATTTGCAGTAAACGTAGGGTTATGGAAACTGGAAGGATCGTGTGCCCTAACTAAAACTTTCTATTACACTTAATCATTTCTATTATTCAAATCAATGTGATATTTTGAAATTGCATAATACACCCAAAAGAGGACTGGAAACCGAAGAGCTATGTTAGAAGTGACGACAGATCAAAGCTAAACTCCTAGATATCACTAGTTAATGAATGAAAACAGACTTACAAAGCAAATATTCTTGTATTTATGGATAATTAAGTTAACAATTGTGTGAATAAGTGAGCAAACAGCAACAAAGAAATAATGTCAAACAACATAAAACAATAAAAAAAGTTTCGAAAAATAAATACTAATTTTAAAAGGTCAACGAAAGAGAAAGAAAAAGAAATCTAGAACGAAGTGAACGGAATGAAGGACAGGACGCTAGGAGGGAAGGTGGAATCCTGGAAAAATAGGAAACAACATACAAATAAGTGGAATAGAGTTGTTACTTGACACGTTCAATTAGCCTGAAGATATTTAAAAAGCTCTTAGAATATTATAAACGGAAAGTGACGCGTGTTCAACCCGATTCTACAGTTTAGTCCAGACGGTAAAATAAAGTTCTTCAGCGCTTATCTTTCAAAATAAACCGATAAAGACCGTCATTAAAGGGCTGTTCAGAAATGGAAAACACGCATGCAGTAGTTTTTATATGCATTTAACTGCAATGCTCAGTCTGGGTGTCAAACGTAATTGCAGTAGAGGTCAAAGCAAAGTGGAAGCTTTTAAGCGAGTCAGGAAAGAAAATAAGCAGCTTTCGGTACACATACACGGAACGTTTTTAATGAGAATTACAATTTATATTTAGTGATATCCTTACTGTCAGAATACTCTAGTGACGTTTACAATATAGTGACGCATCCTCCCATCAATGATGTGCTTGCATAGTGACAGTTCTGAAATCGAAGGAATATGAAACTTGACAAAGTAACTTGCTCTTTCCTCTAGCATACAACGAAAGCACTAAATAATCGTTTGAAAACAGTGGCCAGGTTCCTGGGCTTAACGAAGGTACTTCATTGTGTCTGTCAAACGTTAATTATTATCTCTGTCATCATCACTATCCGTCTTATATCCACTCTTCTAGATGCTTCCATGCATTAAAGTCTTTGTCCATACTTTGCATGTATGCGTGATGCTACTGCATGTTTTCAAATTTAATTAGCCTCCTTTCATTGCATCATCTCTCGATATGTTTGTTATCTTTCGACATCTAGCAAAGAATTTCGCTAGGCCATCTAGCATCTCTCGCCTGTCTATTGTACTCATAATTCCGTCTTCCACGGCAGCCTGCTACCTATTTTATTTGTGTGGTTTTCTGGTTCACCTAGTAATTCCCAAATGCATATCTCCAGCAATCGCTAAACAACCCTCGATTTTCCAATGTTTAACACTACGTGCGTCCTGTTAGTACATACTGAGTGTACACTTCTCTTTTCAGAAAAGTGAGAAAGCTGCTCTGTTTAGATTAACTGAAGCAGTCAAGGACGTTTTTACTCTTCTGTTTATTGCTTCAATTGTTCATCTTGTCACTGTCGGCAACTGATCTATAACCAGAAGCTTATCAGTTGGTTACACGACTCCACTGATAATTTGCGCTATTTTAGCTTAGAACTGTAGTTTGTACAATATTTTGTTCAGTCCTACTTTAAGCTGGTGTATGTTCACCGTCAGTGTACTATATTCTATTCTAAATCCAGATTGTTTCTTTGCATGATTAAACTTCCATTTTCATTTATAAATAGTCGGTTATAATTTTAGTGACTATATTTTAAATTACTGAGTGTGGATTTATTGGCTATAGATTTTTGTCATGCCTGCCCCTTTTTTTACGAGTAGAACAATTTAATATCGTTCAAATTTTGATAAATTGTCTTCGACAGTAGACATTATGTAAATAATTTCGCTGATTCCTTTTGCATTATTTTTCCTCTGACCCTAACCATTTTTATTGATAATGGTGTTCATCATTATTTTCGAAAGTAATTCTGTTTTTTGGATCTGTAGCTGGTAAAATTTGGAACCACTAGTTTCACAGCTAGACTTAGTTTTTATTTTGTTTTATTCCTATGATAGTTTAGCCTAACTGTGACTAATGATACTAGCAGATTTCAGCTCGTCAAATTGGCTGTATGCAAGAATGATGGCTTGAGAATTGGATTTGGACTCCTAAACTAGTCACAAAAAGTAAGTACACATCAGATCAAAAGTACCCGGACATTAATGAAGGATGTGTCCAGCGTTGCCCACCGTTGTGGCCGAACGGTTCTAGGCGCTTCAGTTCGGAACCGCGCTGCTGCTACGGTTGCAGGTTCGAATCTTGCCTCGGGCATGGATGTGTGTGATGTCCTTAGGTTAGTTAGGTTTAAGCAGTTCTAAGTCTAAGGGCTGATGACCTCAGATGTTAAGTCCCATAGTGCTTAGAGCCATTTGAACCATTTGTCCAGCGTTCGGTGTTATGATAGCTTGAACTTTACTAGGGACACTTACAATGAGGTCTATGAATGGCAGCCCATTCTTTCTCAGAGCCGAAACTAGAGAAGGTAGAAATGTTGGACGGCTGGAGCGAAGTCAACGTCCTAACTCATCCCAAAGGTGTCCCATTAGGTTTAGGTCGGGACTCTGGGCAGGCTAGTCCATTTCAGGAATGCTATGGGCCACAAACCATTGCCCCATAGATGTTGCTTCACGACGGATTGCGTCGTCTTGCTTATACAATCATCTTCCCCGAGCTATTCCTGTGGTGTACGCAGTACACAATATTGTAAGATGCGTTCATAGCCTTCTCCATTTACGTTATGTTAAGCGCAATAGGTGGACCACACCCTAACTTCGGAAAACACCCCCCTATCCTAAAACGCTCTACTCCGAACTTCGCTGTTGGCACTACGCACGACGGAAGGTAACGTTCTCCAGACTTTCGCCAGACAGAAAGGCTTCCATCGGATTCTGAAAGCGTCGGGCGTAATTCATGAGTCCAAATCACTGGTTTCCAGTCATCTGCTGTTCACTGGCGTCGCTCTTTACATGATTTCAAGCGTCGCTTAGCACTGTCTTCAGAAATGTGTGGCTTCTGAGGACCTGCTCGACCACTGTACCCTATTATTTACCTACCTACGCACAGTAATTGTGCTAGCTGGGCTAGCTCTGTAATTCATGAGTGATTCTTTCCGCTGATTTGATGCGATGTTTTCAACCACTCACCGCAGTGCTCTGTAGTTCCTGTCTGTAAGTGCCTGAGGAAACGTCACCAATAACTTCAGAATGTGCCTGACGGATTTGTTACTCAGATGACATGCAATGTCTAGTCCACGTTCGAAGTCACTGAGCTGGTGACAGAGCAGTTCTGCTCTTACTGCTCCTCTACTGACACCTCTGCACTATTTGCCTCCTTTCATACTGAGAATCCGCCTCTGGTGACATCTAGTGGTCAAATTCGCATTACATAGGGATTCCCGTTTACTTTTGATCAGATAGTGAAACTAAAATAAAAACAAAGTGTAACTGTGGAGCTTCTATTTCAAAAACAATTATTTCAATTGAAAAACAATTGTATCCCGTCAACTTTAATCTCTTCATACCCGTGACGGCTTTATTCACCTCATCTGGCACAACTCCTAGAATACAATTATTTTAAGTATAAAGTATTCGTGCGTTCAAATTAAAATTATTACTAATGGACTAACAGGCTTAAACCAAATTCCTTATCACAGAGATAACTGAAAATATCTCCTAAGTTTCAGAAATCAGGCAATGATGTGATTTGTTACGGTGTCGTTAAAGAGAAAAGCACCTCAAGGTCCTACGTTGCTCATGTTTCTCTTCTGATGCACGCCTGTGACGTGCTTTGAGACATGATAAATTGTTCAGAAAGTTTCTATATGCGGATGACGCAAGGGTATCTGTGAAAGCTGCTGAATGTAACGTCGGTGAGATGCCAGATAGCACGGTGTGTGGCACGGGGCGACGATTCCCTGAAAATCAACACTTTTGTGCAACAGTATGTACCCCGTAAGTAAACAGAGTAAAACTGACATTAAAGTGGAACTTCTCGAATTACAATTTTTTGATATAAAAAATGTTTTACTGCCTAGACCGCAATCTTCAGTGTACAATTAGAACATGACGACTTAGTTCAAATGGCTCTAAGCACTGTGGGACTTAACATCTGAGGTTATCAGTCCCCTAGACTTAGAACTACTTAAACGTAACTAACCTAAGGGCATCACACACATCAATGCCCGAGGCCGGATTCGAACCCGTGGCCGTAGCAGCCGCGTGGTTCCGGACGGAAGTGCCTAGAACCTCTCGACCACATCGCCCGGAATGATGACTTGTTTCGGTTGCGTACAAAACCATCTTCACACGGCTCACATCGTAAAAACAAGCTGAATATACATTGGAAAACATTATCATTACCATTGAACAACATTATCATTAGCAATAATCATGCAATGACATACATTCGTATTATAGACCAACAAGTCTAGGAAAGTATATTGATAAGAGCATCATCGAGAGAGAGCCACATTGTAAAACATAAATTCGCAAGATGCAGGTAATAAAAAAGGACAATTGTCAGTTCCATAACTAAAAATTGCACCAAATGTCCATTATCTGCAACTGTACAGTTACTCTTCGGTTTTACGTATCTTGCCAGGTTAGTTGAGCTTGTGGTATTTTACTTTTAACTGTCAACTTTTCCATATATTGTCTGGGTGACTATTTTATATGCCACGATGGACCAATCGTTTCCTAGCCAGGCTATGGAACACCTGACAATTCTTGTTACCGCGCATACATATTTCTCACTGTAATATCTGCTATACAATTACATGTATTGGACATTTGATGCAATTTGTAGTTATGCAACTGCCCATTTTGCTTTTTTATTGCTTGTATCTTGCGAGATTATGATTTACAACCTGGCTCGATGTCAATGATGATTTTAACAACGTACTGTCCAAGTCTTCTTGACCCATAATAAGAGCACATCTCACTGAATGACTGTGGTTAATGATTACGTTTCTCAATGCATGTTCAACTTGTTTTTACGATTTGAACGATCTGAAAATGGTTGTTGTACGCAACCGAATCTGTGCAGTGTAAATTGTGGTATAAGCGGAAAAGTTTTTTATATTAAAAATTTTTTATTCAACAAATTAACACCAATGTTTGCTTCCCGACATTTTGAGGCTTCTCTAAAAATGGAACTTGTTAAATACGTGGGAGTAATGTTAGACTGGCAACTGTTCTGAAGTTTTTGTTTTTACTACGTGCTCAAAAATCATAAGAATATATCCATGAAGTGTGTGATCTCCGTATACATACATTCTGAAGATATTTATTCTCAGTAATATAGATTTCTCCGCAATAAACTTCGAAATTCACATGTAGTATACCAACTGATGTAACATTAAGAGAAAAAGTGAAAATCGGAAATTCGAAGGGAAAAAAAACACGATTCGGTCTACAGAAAAATGCACAGAAACGTAAATTTTTTTAAAAATTATTACATATTTCATAAGCAGATGATCCTGTAGTACTCACGAAGCCACTGACCGGCATTGTCTTAACTAGACTTGCTAGCGGGTAATACAAAATCATCCCAACTGGATGTTGAAATGTCTGTCCTTTCGGTTCACGCAAATCCATTCAAATGTCAATTAATAGCAGGCCTTACAGTAATATCTTTCATTCTTAAGAAAATACCATCACTTTCTCTGGATTTGGGTGAATACTGAATCTCACTAATAGCTGTACCTTATAATCCTGTGTTACCAGTGGGTCAACACGTATTTTATTAACTGCAAAGGTTTGCCCTATTCTGAATGGCCCATTTTTGGTAGCAGTGTAATTGAAATGGGAAGGTAAATGACAAAGTTTGCACTCTTCCTAGAAATGGCTCACAACAACACAGTCTTCCCCTATAATACACAAATAATATGTATAACCCATAATAGCATAACGTGTGCTTTATATCATGGAAAAGTATGTCACCAATTTTACATTGGATTCAAACAAGTTGTACAGGCATCCAACTACTAATATGCGTCTTTTTTCAAGTAGTGATAATACTAGCAGTTTTACTCATCCGTAGATCACTTTGACAAGAACAGTGGGCATGTCTTGTCACTTGATGTATAGAGGCATTTACATATTTAAAGGTGTAAACACCAAGGATGGGACAGGTAGTCAGCCGTGGCCGTATGCTGGGAAATATCCAGGCTTTGCTTAAAGTAATTTAGGGGAACCACGGAAAACCAAAATCAGGATGGCCGGAAGAAGAATGGAGCCCTCACATTCCCAAATACAAGGCCAGTCTGTTAAAAACAGTGCTACCACATTTGGTTTTTCCCTAGAGTACAATACTGTTTTACAAAGAAGATGTTTAATATTCATCTTGCAGCTGAAGCTCATTCTTGCGACCGAGTTTACTCACAAATAAATTTGCTTTTGGAGATTTTCCACCTTGAGCAAACACATTTTTTTTTCTTTTTACTCAGACACGTTTCGCTGATGTTGCATATCATCATTGTACTTTTTTATTTTCTTTCTATGAAATAACACGAAAACTGAGGACAGATACGAGCTCACAGTCGCTCGTAATATCGTTTGTATGATATCGCAGATCCAGATTTCAGTTAATAGCGCAGCTATTATCTGTGTGTTACAGACATTGACTGATGCTTGCACATGCCAAAGATATATTGCAATATGTGTTGTTATAACTATGCTGAGGCTACATGACTGCCTATAAGGCACTGACGATAGCTGCGCTGTTAGATGAAATCAAAATCTGTAATACAATACATATGATTTTATGACCAATGCTGACCTTCTTTCTGACCTGAATTTCATCGCAGTCCCGTGGAATCAAACCCGATGAACACTAAAATTGCTCTTCACTATCTGTACAGATTGAAGTTTAGTTTTAAAAAAGGTATTCACAAATTGGAAAACAGACATATTTTATGTATATCTTGTAAACACATACTGTGGTACTTGTTGTTTTCTGTATTTTGCGCTGTAGATAGTTTCAGTTTACAGTTTGTCACGTGAATTGGCATTTGTTTTCATTATATACAGTGTCATTTTATTGAATATTAGCCAATTGCAACCTTTGTTGAGGGTTTCATTTGCATTCTCGTCAAGTAGTTCTATTGTTTTCTCAGTGACTATAACATTGCTGTCACCGACGAAGGGAATTTTTCCCCATCACTAACACTATTGGGACAGTCACTGATGTATACCAGGAACACTATTGGCCCTAATTTCCTAGCCTTAGAAATTCCTATATTAATGTATTTTGGTTGTGGTAAGTGTTTCGCTAAAAGTTTAGACTTATATGAGGTATGTGCTACTTCTACTCTTTGTACCTCACCTGCTAGGTATGATCAGAACCAGTCATTAGCTACGCCTCTTATTTCTAATGATTCTAGCTTATTTAGTAGCGTCTTAAGGTCGTGCGTTTTATTTTTGCCAGTCTCATTGCTTCCATAAATTTTACGGATACGTTTTGTTCAAAAATGTTCAAATGTGTGTGAAATCTTATGGGATTTAACTGCTAAGGTCATCTGTCCCTAAGCTTACACACTACTTAACCTAAATTATCCTGAGGACAAACACACACACCCATGCCCGAGGGAGGACTCGAACCTCCGCCGGGACCAGCCGCACAGTCCATGACTGCAGCGTCTGAGACCTCTCGGCTAATCCAGCGCGGCGATATATTGTTAAAACAGGCTTTTCTCGTCACTATGTGTCTAAGAGGAAGGCGACTGCACTGAAAAAGAAGTATAAATCAAGACACACTTAATTCGTTGAAAGATATTGCTCTCCATGGAATATTCGCTAGTTCAATGAATGATCTGTGAATGATGGGACTCTGACAGGACTATCATACGAATAATTCATATGGAAAATCTATTTGGCAGTACGCTAACCCTTGACAATTAAGTTTAAATGGTTCAAATGGCTCTGAGCACTATGGGACTTAACTTCTGAGGTCATCAGTCCCCTAGAACTTAGAACTACTTAAACCTAACTAACCTAAGAACATCGCACACATCCATGCCCGAGGCAGGATTCGAATCTGCGACCGTAGTGGTTGCGCGGTTCCCGACTGTAGCGCCTAGAACCGCTCGGCCACTTCGGCCGGCGACAATTAAGTATGTGATAGTTTTTCTCTTACACGAGAAACACAGAGCAATCACCCACAAGCTTTATTTTCAGTTCAGTTTTCCAGGAAATCTCTTAATACAAGATGTTGATCTTAAGCTGCCTTGGGATACCTACACTACCTTCCATAATACAATTTTGGTGGTTAGATGTGAAATGCTGTTCAACTTGCTAGTTTCAACTTTATATATGTTTCTTAAATTTTATTTCTGTAGCGATGGAATCCTATGTGTGATGTTCCATTTTCTCTTTGCTATCATATAATTTACAATCTTACTGCAGTCGTTTATGTGAGGGATTTAAAATAGTAAGTTACACATTGTTAAGCCAGATCATGTAACTTTTATTGAATGCTGCGCTACGTTTCGACGTGACATAGATACAAAACATTATTTTTCAACATATTCACAAAGTCTCTGCAAAACATCGGTCCGGGCGTTCCACCAATCGTTCGATTCCTCTGTGATAGAAATCTGATCCTTGGTTACTTGAGAACCACTCTGTGAACGTCGTCATTGTTGGAAAATCTCTTTCCCCACAGCTGTTCTTTATTGCGAACAGATGCAAAACGCATGGTGCAAGATTGGATCTCTATGGCGGATGCTACCAAATCTGCGGACGAACTATCTCTTTGCTAGACTTTCCATGCCTCTGTTCTTTACGGCGTTGCATAGCGATGTCAGTGTTGCACAGTACGCATCGGCATTAATAGCTGTGCTCTTTGTCATAAACTCTGCGTACACAACTCCTTCCAAGTGGAAGAATACAGCAGCCATGACCTTCTCTGCTGATGGCGCAACTTTGCATTTCTTCCTCGAAGGCTAGGAATGTGTCTCCATTCCATAGACGCTCTCTTTGTTGCAGCTGTGAAATGAAGAACTCATGTCTCGTAGCCCGTAATGATGATGCCTAGGAAACCACTACCTTCGACGAAGTAACGCTGAAGTCAGTCCAGATCTGCCATAAACCTTGTGCCTTTCAGTGTAGGTGATGGTCGTCGCGGAACCTGGCATGAGAACAATTTCCAATCTTGCAGACGACCTGATCGATAGAATGTTAACACTGTCTTTCAGAGAAATGTTCAAGATAGTTGCCCTGAGATTGGTGAGAATCAGTTCTTCAATTGCCTGGACATGGCCGTCGGTGGTCGATGTCGAAGGCCTGCCTTCCCGGTCAACATATCACACGCGTGTGCCGCCCTGGTCAAATTGTTGGCACTATTTCACCACTGCTGCACGCGACACTCCATTCGGTCGATATATCGCCAGTATGTTATGGTGAATCTGTGTGCAATTTAGACGTTTACGCTCAAGAGACCTATTGTCTCGCGTACTTCAACCTAAGAGTACGTTTTCAGTAGCCGCGTCATTTCAATTGCGCTCTGTGATGCACACATTATCCGCACCGCTGCAGAACTGTGTTTTTGCAGGAACCTGGTATATGTACTCTCTTTTGACAGTGCGCTACTCTAGCGCAGTGGTGTTAGCGTGGGTCGTCATGTGTAACTTGTTTCTGAAGACACTACGCATCAATTTATGCCGAAATCGCGTACAATTGAAAGACCTGCACCAGGCCTTTAAGCGAAATGAAATTATTAATATAAATTTGATTATGATTATGTTTCATGTTGCAAACAGGATAATGGTCAGAATCTAACTTGTATTCGTGAATTTAGACACTAGCGGAATCTATTGTTTAAAGGGCTTTGGATTCTGTACGTTTTTACTATATCGGAAACCTGCGACAGAATTCTTTATACACCCACAAGCGAAGTTCCTATCACCGTTACTCTGTAGTGTGGCCATGAAACAATGCCTGCGTTTCTTCCGAAGTTTATTTAAGGTGACAGTTAGCTCTGAATGTGACTTCTAGAAGAAATGCCACCCGGCATACCGCAGTATCAGCCACACTCATAAACTGCGGACAATTTGTGATTCATAAGCAAAGCTGGCGTTCTGTATATGTTTCCTCTTGGAACTCAGCCACGATTTAAGCGAGAACGCGCTGTGTCTGATATATGGCCGAGTAGGAGCACTTGCAAGACCTACTGGAAACCTTCTGTTTCCGCCAGCAGAGAGAAATGGCTAGAAAACAGAACGAACAACAACGATACAGAGAGAAGTTAGAAATGTCACTAAATCAGTACCTAGTTTATTCAGCTACACATGTGGCACGAAGTATGCTAACAACCATCAAAATGTTGCACGGTCATTGCTTTGGAAGCCTGTGTACAGGGCTCACAATAAAATTATTCTTTGCGACGACGAGACGGAACACAAGCTTGGATTGCGGAGAGGTGAGCAGTGTCCTCCTCAAAGCAACCTTCTTGGCATCACTTTCAGTTACTTAGGAAAACCAAGGGAAAGCGACTTCTAGATAATCGGGCGGAAAATTGAGTCTCCTCCTCTGGAATACAACGCCATTGTCTTAACCCCAACACCATCTCTCTCTCTGTCAGCAAAGAGAGAAACCATAAATTTGAAATTGATAACGTACAACATAAAAAATAATGGCATCCGGAGAATTACCGCTGTTGGTCAACCAAAATTAGCATTTTCGTAAAGTCTTCTCAGTACGCCAGTGGTGTACCGAAACTAAAAACTCCTCCCGAACAGGCCATGAAGGCCCAACGGTACCGACCGGCCGCCGTGTCATCGTCAGCTAATAGGCGTCACTGGATGCGGAAATGGAGGGGCATGTGGTCAGCACACCGCTCTTCCGGCCGTATGTCAGTTTCCGAGACCGGAGCCGCTACTTCTCAATCAAGTAGCTCCTCAGTTTGCCTCACAAGGGCTGAGTACACCCCGCTTGCCAACAGCGCTCGGCAGACCGGGTGGTCACCCATCCAAGTGCTAGCCCAGCCCTACAGCGCTTAACTTAGGTGATCTGACGGGAACCGGTGTTACCACTGCGGCAAGGCCGTTGGCGATGTACCGAATGCTAAAAGTATAATTGTCAGAGTAACAGTCTGTGAAGATGATGGAAACAATCATTTTCTACCAGAGGGAAATTGTCACTGTAAAATACATAGCGATTCAAAAAGAAAGAACAGATTTCTATTGTTTATTACAGACAGAATATGAAAGGCAGAAACACATTGTGTATGTCACTGACTAGAGCATGTTAAAAAGTTCTGTGCTCGCACAGACACAATACCATACACTCAACATCAGCGCCATGCATTGCTCGAGAAACATTGAAACGATAGTCCATTTCATTCTACACACGAATCAACAGATCCCTGTTTACTGAAGCGACAGCTTCAACGGTTCGATTTCTCAGTTCTTAAAGAGTAGCTGTCGTAGGTGGAACAAAGACTCTGTCTTTTATATATTCCCGCAGAAAAACCTTGGAAGCCAAAAGCAATGAACAAAATCTTGTTGTCCACCTCTTCATACCCGACGTGGTGGGATGGTGTTGTTAAGAAATGCCGCACCTCACGGTGAAACAGAGGTAGAGTGCCGTCATCCATAAAAATGCAATCATTAGGACCTACGAAAGTTGAGGAAACAGCCAATTTGGCAGCATGTCCAGGTATGTCATTCCTGTCACAGTTTCCTCCGCAAAAAAAGAAAGGTCCATAAACTTTGTGAACAGAAACAACGCAAAACACATTCACTTTAGGTGAGTTTCTTCCCTGTAATACGACAACGCCAGAATTTGGTGACCCCCAAATTCTTACATTATGGTGGTTTACTTTACTCGACAGGCGAAACGTTGACTCGTTCGAAAAGATGATTCGTTCGGAAGAAGTATCCTCTGACATATCCTGAAGCACTGAAGTGCAAAATTCGTACCTTCTGTTATGGTCGCCGGAACGCTGTTTCTGCAGTAACTGCAACTTGTAAGGCTTCATATACTTGTCTCGTTTCATAACATGTCACAACGTTGTTTCACCATGGTTACCTGAACGTCTTGTGAACTTCCGAGGGCTGCGTGTGAACGCATCTCGGATACACTCGATATTTCCGTTAGACGTTCGACGCCAACCAGGCTCTTCCCTTAGCACATGCAACCACCTTCCAAGAAATTTTTATGGCAATCGTAAATCTGCTTGTGCAGAGGTGTCTTCTGTTGAATCGACGACGGAATGCACGTTGGACTCGGACAGTGGATTGACTTCGAGCAAACTCCAACACACAAAATCGTTTCTCTTGCGGTGTAGTCACCCTGTTGGTAAAAACAAGCAAACAAGCAACAACGTAACTGTGACAAAACAGTGAACCTCCTCTATCCTCTATCCATAACAGGCGCAATGCGTTTTTGTCCTTTATAGTTCGCCTGTCGCAAACGACTGAAATCTGTTCTCTCTCTCTCTCTCTTTTTTTTTTTTTTTTTTTTAAACACACGGTACATAATGTCCCACAATTCATGTGATACTGTTGTTCTCCAGTAAGGAAATGCTATGATACTTTGCAGCAGATTGGGTGATGTGACTGCGGATACTTGGTGAAACATTGTAATAAATGATGTTTATGTTTGAAAAATTTCTATTCTACACTACCTAGGTTATGGAAACCTATCTTCTAGTGTTACGGATGTCTTTCGGTACTCTATGAAACAAGAATCTACAATCACCAAAATGACTTGAAACACATCCAGATTTCACAACATACAACAAAGAAGTTAAATGATGTCACGTAACATTAACGGTATAATACACACATCAAAAAAAGTTTTGCATCACCTCTGTTCCAAGAGTTCCGGAACCTGTACAGATAATTGGAATAGAGGTCAACATAAACATCATTTCCGCCCTTTTTATTGCTCATGAAAACCACACATTGCATGTTGTATCACACACAGCGAGAACTTCAAAGGTGGTTGTCCAGATTGCTGTACACACCGGTAACTCTAATACCCAGTAGCACGTCCTCTTGCATAGATGCATGCCTGCATTCGTCGTGGCGTACTATCCACAAGTTCATCACGGCACTGTTGGTCCAGATTTACCCACTCCTCAACGGCGATTCGAGGTAGATCCCTCAGAGTGGTTGGTGGATCACTTCGTCCATAAACAGCTCTTTTCAATCTATCCCAGCTATGTTTGATAGGGTTCATGTCTGGAGAACATGCTGGCCACTCTAGTCGAGCGATGTCGTTATCCTGAAGGAAGTCATTCACAATATGTGCACGATGGGGGTGCGAATTGTCGTTCATGAAGACGAATCCCTCGCCAACATGCTGCCAAAATGGTTGCACTATCGGTGGGAGGATGGCATTCACATATCGTACAGCCGTTATGGCTCCTTTCATTACCACACCGAGCGAGGTGGCACAGTGGTTAGACACTGGACTCGCATTCGGGAGGACGACGGTTCAATCCCAGGTCCGGCCATCCTAATTTAGGTTTGCCGTGATTTCCCTAAATCGCTCCAGGCAGTTGCCGGGATGGTTCCTTTCAAAGGGCACGGCCGACTTCCTTCCCCGCCCTTCCCTAATCCGATGACACCGATAACCTCGCTGTCTGGTCTCCTTCCCCAAAAACAACAACAACTCCTTCCATTACCAACAGTGGCGTAAGTCGGCACCACATAATGCCCCCACAAAACAGCAGAGAACCTCCACCTTGCTGCACTCGCTGGACTGTGCGTCTAAGGCGTTCAGCCTGACCAGGTTGCCTCCAAACACATCTCCGACGATTGTCTGGTTGAAGGCATATGCGACACTCATCGGTTAAGAGACCGAGATGTCAATCCTGAGCTGTCCATTCGGCATGTTGTTGCGTCCATCTGTACCGCGCTGTATGGTGTCGTGGTTACAAAGATGGACCTCACCAAGGACGTCGGGAGTGAAGTTGCGCATCATGCAGCCTGTTGAGCACAATTTGAGTCGCGACACGGCGTCCTGTGGCTGCACGAAAAGCATTATTCAACATGGTGGCGTTACTGTCAGGGTTCCTCCGAGCCATGATCCGTAGGTAGCGGTCATCTACTGCAGTAGTAGCTCTTGGGCGGCCTGAACGATGCATGTCATCGACAGTTCCTGTCTCTCTGTATCTCTTCCACGTCCGTAAAACATCGCTCTGGTTCAGTCCAAGACGCCTGAACACTTCCCTTGTTGAGAGCCGTTCCTGGCACAAAGTAACAATGCGGACACGATTGAACTGCGGTATTGACTGTCTAGACATGTTTGAACTGAGCCGTGTACCTCCTTCTTGGTCGAATGACTTGAACTGATCGGCTGTCAGACCCCCCCCCCCCCCCGTCTAATAGGCGCTGCTTGTTTACGTCTTTGGGAGGGGATAGTGACATCTGTGAACAGTCAAAGGGACTGTATCTGAGATACAGTATCCACAGTCAACGTCTATCTTCAGGAGTTCTGGGAACCGGGGTGATGCAAAACTTTTTTTAACGTGTGTATATAACCCAGATTGCAGTTAAAAATATAGTTTCTAACTTCATCACATTGACAATAAGCAGTAGGAAGTCAATATTGTTTCAGTAATTGTCCTAGAGTTTAAAAATTGAGGCTTTGCTGCAAATTTTACAGCAGAGTGGGTGAGGAATGGGGAGAGATCTACCAAGCTTTCCTTTAACTATTTTGGCTGCATCCCTAAGAGTTGAGGAAACGTAATACACTCCAAGACCAGACATAGACGCATCAGGATGGAATTATCCGAATGGTAAGGAAATCGGATCATGTGCTGTACATATACACACAAACATAGAAACTGGATGATTGATTCAAGAGAAAGAACTTCAAAATTGAGCGAGTCAATAACGTGCTGGTCCACCTGTGGCCCTTATGCAAGCAAATATTCGGCTTGGCATTTATTGTCAGAGTTGTTAGATGAATACTCAAGAAAGGTAGTAGGAGTAATCCACTAAATTACAGGCCCATATCGTTAACGTCGATATGCAGCAGGATTTTAGAACATATATTGTGTTCGAACGTAATGAATTACTTCGAAGAAAACGGTCTATTGACACACAGTCAACATCGGTTTAGAAAACATCGTTCTTACTAACCACAACTAGCTCTTTATTCACATGAAGTGCTGAGTGCCATCGACAAGGGATTTCAATCGATTCCGTATTTCTGGATTTCCGGAAGGCTTTTGACACTCAGTTATGTGACTGGATCTGTGATTTCCTGTCATAGAGGTCACAGTTCGTTGTAATTGACGGAAAGTCATCGAGTAAAACAGAAGTGATTTCTGGCGTTCCCCAAGGTAGTGTTATAGGCCCTTTGCTGTTCCTTACCTATATAAACGATTTGGGAGACAATCTGAGCAGCCGTCTTCGGTTGTTTGCCGACTAATAAAGTCGTCAGAAGATCAAAACAAACTGCGAAACGATTTAGAAGAAATATCTAAATGGTGGGAAAATTGGTGGTTGACCCTAAACAACGAAAGGTGTGAGGTCATCGATATGAGTGCTAAAAGGAACTCGTTAAACTTCGGGTACACGATAAATCAGTCTAATCCAAAAGCCGCAAATTCAACTAAATACCTATGAATTACAATTACGAACAACTTAAATTTGAAGGAACACATAGAAAATGTTGTGGAGAAGGCTAACCAAAGACTGCGTTTCATTGGCAGGACACTTAGAAAATGTAACAGGCCTACTAAGGAGACTGCCTACACTATGCTTGTCCGTCCTCTTTTAGAATACTGTTGCGCTGTGTGGGATCCTTACCAGATAGGACTGACGGAGTACATCGAAAAAATTCAAAGAAATGCAGTATGTTTTATATTATCACGAAATATGGGAGAGAGTCTCACAGAAATGATACAGGGTTTGGGATGGACATTATTAAAAGAAAGGCTTTTTCGTTGCGACGGAATCTTCTCACGAAATTCCAATCACCAGCTTTCTCCTCCGAATGCGAAAATATTTTGTTGACACTGACTTACATAGGGAGGAACGATCACAAAGATAAAATATGGGAAATCAGAGCTCGTACGGAAAGATATAGGTGTTCATTCTTCCCCCGGGCTATACGAGATTGTCTAGCGGTTCAGGCGCTCAGTCCGGAACCGCGCGACTGCTACGGTCGCAGGTTCGAATCCTGCCTCGGGCATGGATGTGTGTGATGTCCTTAGGTTAGTTAGGTTTAAGTAGTTCTAAGTTCTAGGGGACTGATGACCACAGATGTTAAGTCCCATAGTGCTCAGAGCCATTTTTCATACGAGATTTGAATAACAGAGAATTGTGAAGGTGGTTTGATGAACCCTCTACCAAGCACTTAAATGTGATTTGCAGAGTATCCATGTAGATGTAGATGTAGGTTTCCTCATAAGGGATATCGTGCCAAATTCTGTCCAACGGGTGCGTTAGACCGTCAAAATCCAGAGCTGCCCGTAATGCTCCTAACGTTTTCAGTTTGCCAGCGATCCGACGAGCTTGATGGCCAAGGTAAGGATTTATAAGCACGAAGACAAGAAATAGAAAAATTTCGCCGTATGCGGGCAGGCATTATCTTGCTGAAACGTAAGCGCAGGATAGCTGTCGGGGACGTCTCCAGACACGTCTTCGGCGGCCATCGGGGCTCAGTTCGAAGAGGAACTCATGGGATACCAATCTGACTACCGCCCGCCGTATGGCACAACAACTAGGATTGATGATCTGGTATGCCATTTCTTTTCTTAGCAGGATTCCTTTGGCTGTCATCTGCGGCACCCTTACACCACAGCGGAACGTTGACGATATTCTACGCCCCGTTTCGTTGCCTTTCATGGCAAGCCACACAGGCTTACGTTTCAGCAAGATAACGGCCGCCAGCGCACGGCGAGAGTTTTGTCTTGCCAAACCCTACCCAGGCCAGATCTCTCCTCAACGAAGAACATTTGGAGCATTATGGACAGGGCCCTCCTAACACTTCGGGATTTTGACGATGTAAGGCCTCAGTTGGATTGAATTTAACACGATATTCTCAGGAGGACATGCAACAACTCTGTCAATCAGTGACAAGCACAAGGGCCAGAGGTGGACCAAGGCGATATTGACTTGCTCAATTTATGAAGCTTTTTCTTTTGAATAAATCACCCAGTTTTTCTCAAATTATAATCACATTTTTGCCGATAAGTGTACACAACATCTACCAATTTCCGTACTATTCGGATAATTCCTTTCTGTTCCATCGTTTTCTTTTTCTTTCTTTGTCTTACAGTGTATATATCTAGTTGGAGGTGTAGTAGGAGATTAGTGTTTAACGTCCCGTCGACAACGAGGTCATTAGAGATGGAGCGCAAGCTCGGAATAGGGAAGGATGGGGAAAGAAACAGGCTGCACCCTTTCAAAGGAATCATCCCGGCATTTACGTGAAGCGATTTAGGGAAACCACTGAAAACCTAAATCTGGATGGCTGGAATCGGGTCTGAGCCGTCGTCCTCCTGAATGCGAGCCCTGTGTGCTAACAACTACGTCACCTCGCTCGGTACATATAGTTGTTCAATAGCAGGTTAGATAGGTCGTTTTTAACTTGTAATATTTACAGTCATTAAAGGATCTGTCCTCTCTGTCTTAAATTAGACATCGATAGATTACTTACTGCTGCTCTCCAAACGATGCTGTGCAAAATTGGAATCTGTTTTGTGAAGTTTACATCATCTATGGTATTCTTTTAGTCTGGTGCTTACAGATCTCTCGGCTTCTCCTATGTAATTTAACCCTTTTGAGAAGTGATTTTTATCCCAGCGCGACTGTATGTTTTTGCAGTTGAACGGGTTTTCATTTTCATGCGTAAGCTGTTTTGTTTTGAATTGAACACTTTGCTTCATAATTTAGCATTTAGACGATTTCGGTCCATTTGATGTTAACAAGCTACGTCACAGGGCAGACATTTGATGGCGTCTCTAATAAGAGTTTTCGACAACCGTAGTAAATACGTTCACAAATATCTCAATGTGAATTCCAATCGTAAACCGGAAAATGAGGAACCCTTATGCGGATTTTGTCACAATGCCAGCGTACAATACATTAAAATACTTCGGTATAGCTATTAAGGTGAAAACACACATAGCTTCAATCTTGCCTACTGCCTCTCTGGTGTATGAATTCGTTGTATAATGGTGATTATTATGTAGTGGGAAACTATATAGCAAATCTTATTTCTTCTCTTATACGATCATTTAATTTGTATGTTGTACATTGTAAGATCTCAATGTGTTTCGAATTACGACTTAATTTTTCGGTAGCTGTAGATACTTTTGTCTCCAAAGTACTGCCAGAGACACGAATAACATCTTTTAGCAGTCACCACTATCAACCATTCGACACCCGTTGCTGGATGAAGGCCTCCTCTGGGATTTCACGGTCTTCGGCTATGCCCTTGCACACTTTTTGTGCGTTCATCTATGTGCCTTCCATTAGGACGTCGTCCCGGACTTTGTTTCTGTGTTGGAAGCCAGAAAATAACTTCCTTGGCCCATCTATCATCCATTCGCCTGGCTAAATTCCCAGTCATTAGGATTTCATTTTCATTACAAGTCTGAGGTTCTAGCTTGATCCTCATCCATTCAAAACAGCAACACTAGAAGAAATGCGTGGAATTAGAAACCTAGGTCCTAACATATAAAGAAATATGTTTTCAGGAACGGTAGCCGACAGTGCAATAATTCTTATCTATCGGTAAAGACTCATTTTTTGTACAAATAAGCGAAAAGTATAATTAGACACCAGCATTTTCTGAAACCAAGATACTTTTCTTGAGAAATAATGCTCTATTGAGATTTTTGCACGTTTTTGGAAGAAGTAATTCAGTGTGACACAAAAGTACGACTCTTAGAAATTACTAACGAAAATATTTTCAGTAAAGCACTCTCCTTTAAAATTATATTCAACCATCTGCAAAATGCACGACGACATCTTATGAAAGCCCGTTTCAAGACTGCCTAGCAACCGCTAATCTACTCAAAACAACTAAATGTAAACCTCATTATGGTAAAGGAAGAAATAAAATCATTTTGTAAAACACTTGAATTGTCTAAAGCTGCTCCCCGAGTCTTTATCTTCCTGGGCTTATTGATTTCAGATCCACTTCCGGCAATTAGTCCTACGCACAGACACAACGGCCGCTTAGATCTCGCCATCAAGCATCTGCGTCCATACAATTTCTTTTATACGCACAACGAGAGAGAACAGACGACGTCTGTGAAGATAGGAACGCTTGGTACACCGTTTAGTTAGTCCGTCAGCTGAAGGCATGAGCGTTTCCATTTAAAGTTTTCTACTGCGAGCGGCAAATAATAAGAACCAGTGTTTAGTGGTGTATACAGTGAGTAGACAGCGGCCTGTGGTACGGAAACCGGTACTTCATTGTATCAACGGGGCAGTCCCAGCCCACTACGGTTCCTCAATGGCGTCCCTTGTTCTCTGCGTCGCTGCGTCTGATCATTCCAAGCAGAGGCCAGAGAGCTGGAATGTGGAGGCAACCAATCGCTGTGTCCAAATCCTGTCCGGGCCTCTGAATCGAAGGAATCCTCTTACATATGAGCTGGTAATTTTATCACCTTCTACTTCTCTGAATCGCCACTGCGGCACGTGAATGTGAGCCAGTTTAACTGTTTCAGTATTCATCTTTACAAAAATGATTTTAAAATTCTGTCGATAATATCGCGATTTGAGCTTTCGCCCTACTGTGGTTTCACTATATCTTCCTCCCTACCATAAAATGTATTTACGTACTCTAACAAGTGGTTTCGCTGTTTGTACTGCAGTGGTTGAGTTTTGCGCGGATATCAGCAAAATCTAATCTCTTACATTGTCTGGAATGCCTGATTTAATTTTACGAGGCTTTCTTGGATAGCTGATTGGTAGGATGTATCTCCATTCAACAGATACCCCTCCCACCCCTTCTCTTTCCTCATATTTGTTCCAAATGTAATAACAAATATGCCGATAAGGTGAAGAACTAAACAGGTATTACATTCCATTAAAAAGGTGAAAGATAATAAGTCTAGAAACAACGATGTGTGTCACGTTAAGTTAGTGGACCCAAATTATACAGGAAGTTGAATTATTTTAGAAACACAGAAGAGAATTTTCTGCAAAACAGACATGAAAGTTTATAACAGTTCCTCTTACACTTGCATGAGGCGATGTCCTCGAATATTTGAAATATTTCTGTGATCGCGAGTAAAACTCAAAGAAAAGAGTAAACAGGTTGTCTGCGTGCCTTTTGATTCGTGATTGTATGGTAGCACCCTTTTCTGTTTCCTTCCATGGATTCATTAAGTCTTTCTTTCAGTATCTGCCCCAAGTGTTTGCATCTGTATGATTGACCATAGGTGTGAAATAAGCCGACCTCGGAGAAGATCAGTTTGGATACCGTAGAAATGTTGGAACACGTGAGGCAATACTGACCCTACGACTTATCTTAGAAGCCAGATTAAGGAAAGGCAAACCTACGTTTCTAGCATTTGTAGACTTAGAGAAAGCTTTGACAATGTTGACTGGAATACTCTCTTTCAAATTCTGAAGGTGGCAGGGCTAAAATACAGGGAGCGAAAGGCTATTAACAATTTTTACGGAAATCAGATGGCAGTTATAAGAGTCGAGATCACGAAAGGGACGCAGTGGTCGAGAAGGGAGTGACAAAGGGTTGTAGTCTATCCCCGACGTCATTCAATCTGTATATTGAGCAAGCAGTAAAGGAAACAAAAGAAAAATTTGGAGTAAGAATTAAAATCCATGGAGAAAAAATAAAAACTTTGAGGTTTAACTATGACAGTGTAATTCTGTCAGAGACAGCAAAGGACCTGGAAGAACAGTTGAACCTAATGGACAGTGTCTGGAATGGAGGATATAAGATGAACATCAACAAAAGAAAAATGAGGATAATGGAATGTAGTCGTATTAAATAGGGTGATGTTGCGGGAATTAGATTAGGAAATGAGACGCTTAAAGTAGTAAATGAGTTTTGCTACTTGGGGAGCAAAATAACTGATGATGGTCGAAGTAGAGAGGATATAAAATTTAGACTGGCAATGGCAAGAAAATCGTTTCTGAAGAAGAGAAATTTCTTAACATCGAGTATAGATTTAAGTGTCAGGAAGTCGTTTCTCATAGTATTTGTATGGAGTGTAGCCATGTATGGAAATGAAACATGGACGATAAATAGTTTAAACAAGAAGAGAATAGAAACTTTCGAAATGTGGTGCTACAGAAGAATGCTGAAGATTAGATGGGTAGATCACATAACTAATGAGGAGGTATTGAATAAAATTGGAGAGAAGAGAAATTTGTGGCACAACTTGACTAGAAGAAGGGATCGGTTGGTAGGATATATTCTGAGGCATCAGGGAATCACCAATTTAGTAATGGAGGGCAGCACGCAGGGTAAAAATCGTAGAGGGAGACCAAGAGATGAATACACTAAACAGATTCAGAAGGATGTAGATTGCAGTAGGTACTGGGAGATGAAGAGGCTTGCACAGGATAGAGATGCATGGAGAGCTGCATCCTACCAGTCTCTGGACTGAAGACCACAACAACAACAACAGGTGTGAAATCACAATTCTAAAACAAAAACAGAAGCATAAAAAGAAATTTAAAGCCAAGTAGTATGTGATAAGAGAGGGCGAAAACCTGTGAGGCTATGTTAGCACAACTCTGGAACCCGCCATCTTCGGTGGAAATCCTAATTCTTGAATGGAAAGCAGCCATCTTACTGAGGACGAAATAATCGCCAGGATTCGATCTGCAGAGTGGGTGACTCAACCATCATTGAATGAATCCTCGTCGAAAGTGATGATTTGGTGTGGAGTATGGAGTTCTCGTATTGTTGGAGCCCTTTTTATTCAAGGTACGGAAACAGTAGCCCTTTATCTGCAGGTTTTAGACGAAGATGTGCTATCGTCGCTGCTGTCTGAAGACGGGACATTTCGAACATTCTTTCAACACAATGGTAACCGTCACCCCCATTTCATTCGGCCTACCTGGATATGCAGTTTCACTAGAGGTAGACTAGTCGTAGAGGTCTGGTGGACTGGCCACAACATTCCCCAGGTTTGAAGACCAGTTAATTTATACCTGTGGAGACATGTGACATCAATTACTTATGCGGCGAATATCAGATACCCTGCACACCTCAGGGAGCGGATTGTTGATGCTTGTGCTCGCCTACTGGGACATGTGTTGGTTAAAATCCGTGAGGAACGAACGAACCTTATAACGTGCTGGACAACACATAGTGCATAATCTGTAATATTTCTGTGTTCATTTGCTTTATTCTATACAAAATGCGCCATAAATCAAGACATGAATAAAGCTATCCTCAAATAAAATTGATCATTGTGTTTCTTGTGTTATTCTCAGCCTATTTGATATGTCACATGACCCATCTTTCTGTATGAAAATTCATGTCTGATTCGCGATTGGAGCACGTTAGTGTGAGCAAGTTTAATTGCTTCAGCATTCGTTCTAATGTAAAGTGTGAGTAAATCGGCGCAGAGAAGACCAGGCACATTTACCAGTACTGTTAGCACTTATCATATTCCACGTCTGTTCACCTTTATTCTCGCACCACGCCCAAACTTTTCTCTTTTCAACTACAACTCTAAGGTAAATCGTACTTAATCAGCAGGAAAACAAGAAATATCGCCAAAGATTACTAATGGTGATACGTATAAAAGATTGCTATTTCTGCCATTCTTTCTGAATTTCCCATGAAGTTAAATCTAATATCCTCTATTTTTAGCTAAAAATCAGTTCTTTGTAGTGCGAAATTCGTTATTATAACACTATATGTTTGCTAACGTAATAAACATCCTGAGGAAAGAAGTGGAACACCCAGAAGACAGCCAACCGTTGTGACCGATCGGTTCTAGACGCTTCAGTCCGGAACCGCGCTGCTGCTACGGTCGCAGGTTCGAATCCTGCCTCGGGCATGGATGTGTGTGATGTCCTTAGGATAGTTATGTTTAAGTAGTTCTTAGTCAAGGGGACTGATGACCTCATATGTTAAATCCCATAGTGCTTAGAGCCATTTGAAACATTTTGAACCCAGAAGACAAGGTCGCATGTCAGTGTAGTCATACTTCCTACATGTGCACACCATCGGTAGGTGTGTGCATGATTACCGTTGCACTTCTATGTGACAGGGAGACCAGCCACCAGAATACAGTAGTGTTGGTCGTGCTTGGCGCAGCTACCACGGCTGATATGCTGTACAGGGTGTTACAAAAAGGTACGGCCAAACTTTCAGGAAACATTCCTCACACACCAAGAAAGAAAATATGTTATGTGGACGTGTGTCCGGAAACGCTTATTTTCCGTGTTAGAGCTCATTTTATTACTTCTCCTCAAATCACATTAATCATGGAAACACACAGCAACAGAACGTACCAGCGTGACTTCAAACACTTTGTTACAGGAAATGTTCAAAATGTCCTCCGTTAGCGAGGATACGTGCATCCACCCTCCGTCGGATGGAATCCCTGATGCGCTGATGCAGCCCTGGAGAATGGCGTATTGTATCACAGCCGTCCACGATATGAGCACGAAGAGTCTCTACATTCGGTACCGGGGTTGCGTAGACAAGAGCTTTCAAATGCCCCCATAAATGAAAGTCAAGAGGGTTGAGGTCAGGAGAGCGTGGAGGCCATGGAATTGATCCGCCTCTACCAATCCATCGGTCACCGAATCTATTGTTGAGAAGCGTACGAACACTTCGACTGAAATGTGCAGGAGCTCCATCGCGCATGAACCACACGTTGTGTCGTACTTGTAAAGGCACATGTTCTAGCAGCACAGGTAGAGTATCCCGTATGAAATCATGATAACGTGCTCCATTGAGCGTAGGTGGACGAAACTAAAATGAGCTCTAACATGGAAATTACGCGTTTCCGGATACATGTTCACATAACATCTTTCTTTATTTGTGTGTGAGGAATGTTTCCTGAAAGTTTGGCCGTACCTTTTTGTAACACCCTGTCTAAGGGATGTGCGCGGCATCAGATATTGAGTGGTCACTGTGAAGCACACGGAAATGCCACTTGCTCGTCTGACACAGCGTTATTAGTATTTAACACAGATTTAAATGGGCCTCACTGTGGGCGGTTCTAGGCGCTCAGTCCGGAACCGCGCGACTGCTACGGTCGCAGGTTCGAATCCTGCCTCGGGCATGGATGTGTGTGATGTCCTTAGGTTAGTTAGGTTTAAGTAGTTCTAAGTTCTAGGGGACTGATGACCATAGATGTTAAGTCCCATAGTGCTCAGAGCCATTTGGACCAAACACTTTATCAAACTATACTATGTTTGCCAAACATTTGACAATGTACGGTGCTGCTAGACGTGTTTGTCAAACATAGACCGTGTTCGATATGTTTGCGAGAAATTTTGATTGACGCAAAGTTTGACATGATGGCGAGCGTTGTTTGTATGGATGTTTCGCCGCGTATGTTTTATGAAAAATAGTTTTATTCCTATTTATTTCACTGTAACCTGAGTTTCTACAACTACCTTGAAAGACAAAAACAATTACCAAAATGGTAGAGGTTTCACATCTTTCACCGGGCGAGGTGGCGCAGTGGCTAGCACACTGGACTGGCATTCGGAAGGACGACGGTTCAATCCCGCGTCCGGCCATCCTGATTTAGGTTTTCCGTGATTTCCCTTAAATTGCTTCAGGCAAATGCCTGGATGGTCCCCTTGAAAGGGCACGGCCGACTTCCTTCCCCTTCCCTCCATAAACCGATGGAACCAATGACCTCGCTGTTTGGTCCTCTCCCCCAAATCAACAAATCAACAAACCAACCATAATTATGTTGTGTGTGTGCGTGTGTGTGTGTGTGTGTGTGCGTGCGTGCACGTGTGTCTGTTGTCGGGTACCTCTGGACATCCAGTAAGCACACTTTGCTTCCAAAACTGGTAGCGCCTGAAACACGTGCGTTAATTTCATCGGCCGTTCTCAACATCCGCGGAGAAACTCCCGAAAATCTTTGTGGAGATGTCAGTGGGTTCAAGGACGCTTCAGACGTTGTAAAGTGTATTTATCAAATCTCATATTTCTTTACGAGAAACTGCTGTTCACGACATATTAGAACTAACTGACAAAGTTCGAATATACGTGAGGAATTACAATTTTATGTTCCACCAGGAATCTAACATACAGCAACAAATACAGAAAGTAGTACGCTACCAAATAAGCTTTGTGTGCGTGTAACAATAATGTTATCAGAGTCTATATTTATAGTTTGTTTGCATCCATTCTCTCCACGTTCATATTAAAATTTGCATTTCTACTTCATTGCGAAGGTGCCCACAAACATTGGTCGAGTCAAACATATGAAAGGCTTTATATTCCCATCCACTGTCTTTGCACAGAGAGGTACAGCGGCACTTTTAATCCCTGACGTACCGTTTCCCGTCATTTGTTATAATAAAACGTACAAAAATGACATTTTTATTATGTAATTTTATGAAGCCGTTGCCTTGAAACAGCACGTATTCACAATTTGCAAGTTCTAATACAAAAGTACGGTAGTTTATGTTTTGTGAGCGTGTTTCAATATGGCATCTGCTTTGTTCTATCTGTGACGTAGAGAGCATTTTTGCATCGTCTTGCACGTTCCGAAAATCCGACGGACTTGATGCGTTTCTCACGATACTGAATGAAGGCTTCGGAACCCAAATTCCACGTTGTGACGTCAGAAAACTCGCTGCCCTTTACGTCCACATGGCTTAATTCGTGATTTCCAAAATTGCCGAAGATATGCACGTTATTCTTCATCATAAAGCCGACTGTTCGCCTGGTTTGACGTTCCAAAGTGAAATCGAGAGCGCAACAGTCACCTAATGAATACGAGTCCATCAATGTATGCAATACGAGTCGCACTTATGCGATAGTTCTAGAATGCTAGATATGCTACAGTTTATGATCATCTTGGATGATCAGAATGAGAACGATGCTTGCGGCTACTACGAACTGTCAGCGAAGACAATGTCTTCACAAATTTCAGTACTCTCAGCAGCAAGTACCATCTCAGGCAAATTGTAAAAGCCATATCATTCTTTCGGCAAACTCTTGTCGTCACATTCCAACAACATAACGCACGACCTCACAGTATTTAGAACATCTGCGCCCTCTCTATTGCACAGCGGAAACAATTATTTTCTAATCTGCCCATCTGGCCAGGATGTTTCCTGCGGCTTAGCTATAGATTATTGTGGCGCTGCAATTGCTCCGTCCATTCCTCTGAACAATAAACATTAATGAACTGTGCAGTTGGCGGAGGTTCGAGTTCTCCCTCGGGAATGGGTGTGTGTGTTTGTTCTTAGGATAATTTCGGTTAAGTAATGTGTAAGCTTAGGGACTGATGACCTTAGCAGTTAAGTCGTATAAGATTTCACACACATTTGAACTTTTTTTTGTGCAGTTGGAACGAGGCAACCTTGTACACAACAGTCTGGAAATACAGAGCGCAGAAAAAACTGATAATAGTGTAAAATCAGGATAAGAGACGTGAAATCGAGCAAATATTGCGAGATAGCCTTATGTTCAAGGAGAAAATGTTCAAATGTGTGTGAAATCTTATGGGACTTAACTGCTAAAGTCATCAGTCCCTAAGAGCTTACACACTACTTAACCTAAATTATCCTAAGGACTAACACAGACCCCCATGCCCGAGGGAGGATTCGAACCTCCGCCGGGATCAGCCGCACAGTCCATGACTGCAGCGCCTAAGACAGCTTGGCTAATCCAGCGCGGCTTAGGTTCAAGGAGAACAAATATCAGTGGTAAGGACTACAGACGACACAGACCCTCTGTCCGAATGTAAGGGAAACTCAGAAGACGTGTTGGAAAGAATGGGCAACATACACGATCTGATCAAAGGTGTCTGGACACCTGTTAGTTGAAACTAATTGGGGAGCGTCCACGTTTCGCATCTGTGATGGCTTGAACTCTGAACAGGCTAGTCCATTTTAGGAACGTTATTGTCCACAAACCATTGTCTCACAGACGCTGCTTTATGACAGTGTGCATTGTCATGCTGATACCATCAGTCACAGTCTCCGAACTGTTCCTCTACTGTACACAGTACACACTGCAATAAAATGTGTTGGTATCCTTCCGCATTTCACGTTTACTTAAGTGCAATTGGGGAACTACACCCGAACATCAAAACCCATCCCCATACCATAAGACCACCTCCTTGGAAATACACATGATGGCAGGTAACTTTCTCTAAGCTGTTGTTAAACCCCAAACCCCTCCATCGGATTGCGGGGGAGTACAGCGTGATTCATTACTACAAACCACTCGTTTTCGGTCGTCCACTGTCAAATGGCGTCACTCTTTACACCACCTCATGTATCGCTTAGCATTTACTACAGAAATGTGTGGTGTATGAGGAGCTGCTCCATTATTGTATCACATTATTTTTAAGTCTCTGGACTCAGTTATTGTGCTAGCTGGACGGCTGACAGCACTTTCAACTCACGAGTAATTCTTTCCACTGATTTCATGCGTTTCTTTAGAACCACCTTCCGCAGTCCTGGACTGTTCTTGTCTGTCAGTACATGAGGTTTTTCCTGCTCTTGGTTAGCTGTCGTTGGCACTTCGTTTTTAAATTTCACGATCACTAAATTTGTTAGTCAAGTGACATCCAGTCACTAGTCCACCTTCGAAGGCGCTGAGCTCTCTCGACCAACCTGTTTCGCTGTTAGTGCTTCTCTACTGACAACACAATATCCCCGCCTCCTTTTATACTAGTGGGTCCGCCCCTCGCGACATCTAGAGGCCAATTCCGCACTATACATGGGAGTCCGAATACTTTGTAGCAGATAGTGTATGTTGCACAGATTATGACTTAAGGACAAGCAGCGCAGAGGAATATAATGAATAGTTTTGGACAGGAGACTAACGACTTGCTGCGAATCAAGATTTGGAACAACACAGTGCTGGAAGAGTCTAGGAAGCAAGAAAGTATAAGAATGCCGAAGTAAGCAAGATATCAGAAGGAAATGGACTCCAGCCAACGATTTCTTCATTGAAGGAGCTCTACTGATTTCATACTTTAATATGGAGCTGAATAAGAGTTCCTGAAAGTGTGCGTCTACAGCTTAGTATTGTATGGAAGTAAATCGTTGAGCATAGGAAACCTAGGGAAGAAGTAGTCTGAAGTATTTCAAACGTGCTGCTATAGAAGAATGACACTAATTTAGAGCACAGATGGAATGCGAAATGAAGAAGTACCCAAAAGAAGAGGTGAGTCTAGAAGTCTATGGATGATACGTATCAGAAGAGACATATTACTACGACACCAGTAAACCCCAGATCCTTTAAGCAGTCGAACTCCCGTGTGTAAAATAGCTTCAAACGTCTATTTACTTTACGAATGACCTAATGTATTAAATATTTTACGTTAAGCACGTAAGCAAGAAACAAGTTTGAAAGTGTAAATTATATGTAAAGTTTGTTGGATGTCTCATTCTCAAATGCTAGATGAATAAAGTTCGGATATTTGAGCGAACACACAGTTTCTAACAGTAATAATACTTGTTTTACTGTGTTAAACTTTTAGCATAAGATTATACTTGTTAATGAGTAGATTGTCAGAGCATTTTAAATTCAGTCAATAATTGCGCGAAAGTTGAAAATCAATTTTTTGTAGCGTTATGTACACTACTGGCCCTTAAAATTGCTACACCACGAAAATGACGTGCTAAAGACGCGAAATTTAACCGACAGGAAGAAGATGCTGTGATATGCAAATGATTAGCTTTTCAGAGCATTCATACACGGTTGACGCCTGTGGCGACACCTACAACGTGCTGACATGAGGAAAGTTTCCAACACGATCTCTCATACACAAACAGCAGTTGACCGGCGGTGCCTGGTGAAACGTTGTTGTGATGAATCGTGTAAGGAAGAGAAATGCGTACCATCACGTTTACGACTTTTATAAAGGTCGGATTGTAGCCTATCGCGATTGCGGTTTATCGTGTCGCGACATTGCTGCTCGCGTTGGTCGAGATCCAATGACTGTTAGCAGAATATTGAATCGGTGGGTTCAGGAGGGTAATACGGAACGCCGTGCAGGATCCCAACGGCCTCGTATCACTAGCAGTAGAGATGACAGGCATCTTATCCGCATGGCTGTAACGGATCGTGCAGCCACGTCTCGATCCCTGAGTCAGCAGATGGGGACGCTGCATAACAGACAGGAGCGCCTGCGCTGGTGTACTCAACGACGAACCTGGGTGCACGAATGGCAAAACGTCATTTTTTCGGACGTATCCAAGTTCTGTTTACACCATCTTGATGGTCGCATCCGTGTTTGGTGACATCGCGGTGAACGCACATTGGAAGCGTGTATTCGTCATCGCCATACTGGCGTATCACACGGCATGATGGTACGGGGTGCCACTGGTTACACGTCTCGGTCACCTCTTGTTTGCCGGCCGAAGTGGCCGTGCGGTTAAAGGCGCTGCAGTCTGGAACCGCAAGACCGCTACGGTCGCAGGTTCGAATCCTGCCTCGGGCATGGATGTTTGTGATGTCCTTAGGTTAGTTAGGTTTAACTAGTTCTAATTTCTAGGGGACTATTGACCTCAACAGTTGAGTCCCATAGTGCTCAGAGCCAACAACAACACCTCTTGTTCGCATTGACGGCACTTTGAACAGTGGACGTTACATTTCAGATGTGTTACGTCCCATGGCTCTACCCTCCATTCGATCCCCGCGAAACCCTACATTTCAGCACGATAATGCACGACCGCATATTGCAGGTCCTGTAAGGGCCTTTCTGGATGCAGAAAATGTTCGACTGCTGCTCTGGCCAGCACATTCTCCAGATCTCTCACCAATTGGAAACGTCTGGTCAATGGTGTCCGAACAACTGGCTCGTCACAATGCGCCAGTCACTACTCTTGATGACCTGTGGTATCGTGTTGACGCTGCATGGGTAGCTGTACCTGTACGCGCCATCCAAGATCTGTTTGACTCAATGCCCAGGCGTATGGAGGCCGTTATTACGGCCAGAGGTGGTTGTCCTGGGTACTGATTTCTCAGGGTCTGTGCACCCAAATTCCGTGAAAATGTAATCACATGTTAGTTCTAGTGTAATATATATGTCCAATGAATACACGTTTACCATCTGCATTTCTTATTGGTGTAGCAATTTTAATGGCTAGTAGTGTAGGTAACCTGCTTCCGGCATAGTCGCTTAGTAATACATCTACATCTACATCTACATGGATGCCCTGAAAATCTCATTTAAGTGCCTGGCAGAGGGTTCATCGAACCACCTTCACAATAATTCTCTTTTATTTGAATCTCGTACAGGGCGCGTGAAAAACGATCACCTACATATTTCCGTGCGAGCTGTGATTTCTCTTATTTTGTTATGCTGATCGTTTCTCCTTATGTAGATCGGCGTCAGCAAAATATTTTCGCATTCGGAGGAGAAAGTTGGTGACTGGAATTTCGTGACGGCCGGGGTGGCCGAGCGGTTCTAGGCGCTACAGTCTGGAACCGCGCGACCGATACGGTCGCAGGTTCGAATCCTGCCGCGGGCATGGATGTGTGTGATATCCTTAGGTTAGTTAGGTTTAAGTAGTTCTAAGTTCTAGGGGACTGATGACCTCAGAAGTTATGTCCCATAGTGCTCAGAGCTATTTGAACCGTTTGAACCAAATTTCGTGAGAAGATTCCGCCGCAACGAAAACCCCTTTGTTTTAATAGTGTCCACCCCAAATCCTGTATCATTTCAGTGCCACTTTCTCCCTATTTCACGATAATGCAAAACGTTCTCCCCTTCTTTGAACTTTCTCGATGTACTAACAGATTCAGCTCTGTATCCAGCAATAACTAACATGGTACTAGAAGGGCAGACCAAGACTGTAAAATGGAAAACAGATTACAGAGGACGTCAGATGTATTAGAGGATAGATTAGCACACCATACAAAGAGATGGAAGACAGCCTCGAGCCAAGAGGAGTAAGAAGCAAATGTGCCGTTGCCAATGGAAGTCAGTGCCAGCGAAGATGTTTCCAAAGTAATTTTTGAGTCACTGGCAAGAATTTGTAACACCTCAGAAATTTTCGTGACACTGTCTACTTTGTAGCGGTGTTGGGGGCAGAAATTACGAACATTTACTATTAAAATTTATAACTGAATAACTGAAGTGTTTACAATTTAACATTTGTTTTTGTCTCCATCAGTGTCTTTGTTTACAATTAATGACCTACTTATTAGAATGAAAGTTCAACTACGCTCTTCGTACATCAGCAAAAAATTAAAACATATTGCATTTAGATTTCATTATTATAATAATTTTACCTTGCTATACCATATATCGTCTACTTTACTGCAGTTCTTTGCGCAGTTACATTCTTAACAGATTAATGGAATTACCATCCTTCTTGCGAACGCAAGTTAATAGTCAAGCTTTTACCCCGTCCACATCAGCGAAAAATCGGGTGTAACTAAACTGCGAATAGATAGGGAAAGAAAGTTTGCTTGCCTTTCAGATGATCAGCTCAAGTAATTATCTTGGGTTGATTTAACCACTAAGTGCTCTATTTAGCGTAGCAGTTATTAGCTGAGGAAAATTATGTTAAATGCGTACACTCTTGCGCGCTCGTCGGTAACTGGCTGCCGTTTCATGTGCTTCAGAAAGTGGCACTTCCAACCTAAGGTTCAACGTCTCCTGACGCTATTAACAGTTTTTTGGTACCCTGTATGTTTAACGCATCTTTGATTCAATAATGTCACAGGTATAGAGTCTCTCCATAAAGGATACGAACACAAGGGAACAACGGCGGCCGAGAATCTGGTGTCACACTTTTTAATGACAGCCAGAAAAACCGTTATCTACTGGTAAGAGGCCGAAAATGTTGCAGGCGACCGATATGCATACAGATCGCTTGCTGTTTAATGAACCCTACACGAGATGAGATCGTGACAAGAAGTTGTTTGTATTTCCAGGGTGAATCTGCGCAGTGGAGTATGCAAGCAAGCAAGGCTGCTCTGCACTCTGGCACTGTTGGTCCAAGAGCAACCAACCGACCGCCGTGTCATCCACTGCCGATGGCGTCACTGAATGCGGTAGGGAGGAGCGTGGGGTTAGCACACCACTCTCTAAGCCTTGGCCCTGGAGCCGCAACTTATCTCTCAAGTAGCTCCTGCGTTGGCATACGATGCTAAGTGCACCCCTTCCAATCCTCTTACGAAGAAAAAATTCATAGCGGTATCGGGAACCGAACCCGGGTCTTCCCAGTAGCGGCCATACGCACTGACCACTAAACTAAGAAGAGGGACTGTTGGAGTATGGCCTATGTTGATATTCCCTGGCAGATTGGCAGATTAAAGCTGTGTACCAAACAGTGACCTTGTTCTCTGCCGACAGTCCTCTTACAGCTTTACTCCCGCCATTATCTCTCACCCACCTTTCAAAATACCGCCGCAGAGTGGAAGAATCATTCTGAAAACAGTCCCCTAGGTTATGGATAAGCAGTATCTCCTCAATATCCTCTCTTCCAGGAGCGCTAGTCCGGCAAGCCATCCTAGAGCACTTTTATGAAGGTATGTGAAGTAATGGAGTGAGACAGTCAGAAGTAGAGCTGTGAGGGCAGGTCGCAAACCATGCCAGGGTACGTCAATCAGTAAGAGTCTTAAGTTTGTAGTGCTTTCGAAAAACAATTCCCATGCGGATAATGATCCGTCTTACTGAACGAGCGTGTGGCGCTCTGGTAAAACACTGGACTCGCATTCGTGAGGACATTTCTTCATATACTTGTTCGGTTAACCAGACCTATGATTCTTTACATAACTTAAAGTAAAATGCCAGGTTGTTTTTTTCAAACGAACGTAAACGATTTCCTTCTCGATCCTTCGTCAATCCAAACTTGTACTCTGTTTGTAATGACCTCGTCTTCCATAGGACGTTAAAGCCCAATTTTCCTTCTGTCTTGCCGAGCGGTTCTAGGCGCTACAGTCTGGAACCGCGCGACCGTTACGGTCGCAGGTTCGAATCCTGCCTCGGGCATGGATGTGTGTGCTGTTCTTAGGTTAGTTAGGTTTAAGAAGTTCTAAGTTCTAGGGTACTGATGACCTCAGAAGTTATGTCCCATAGTGCTCAGAGCCATTTGAACCATTTGAACCTTTCGTCTTAATGGCCTGAAACTTCACTCGTACGACTATTAACCGTTAGTGACATCAGTCCTATTACGTCTCGATACCCATATGGTGTAGCAATTTCTCATTTGGCATTGTATCATCCGAAAACGACAAACGGTTTTCAGCGTTTCAGTCAAGAAACGAGACGCGACTACCTCCGAGGGCTGTATGTAGAGAAGCAATCGTTGCTAGCCAATTATTGTGGGCCCGTGCCCAAACCGATTTCCTGAGGACATGGCGAGATGGTGAGAACCGGTTTAATGGCACTGCTGCCGGGGCCTCATCTCGGGTTTTACGACGCGGCGTGCCGTTGTCTGCGACTACACGCTGGCTCGTATTCGTTCGACACCACTCGATTCCCGTCCTGGGCCACGCAGCCTGTTTTAAGTTACTGCCAGTTTTTTATTCGCATCCGTGGAAACACTGCAGCTGCCGTTACAGTAAATCAGTGTCGTGGCGTTTATTGGTATTGTCTCTAAAGACTGTGACGCTTAAGGTCAGAGAATGTTCAGAATCCAGTGTGTCCTGCTCGTTCAGCTCAGGTAAGGAACACTGACGCTGGTAACATGGGAGCAGACGCGGACGTAAAACACTGCAGGTTCTCCATATTTTTAAATGAATTACATATCACAGTAAATAACGCTTTACTTCAGGTAAGGACCGAGCGAAGTTTTTTTTTATGGTTTTAGGGCGCAAAACTGCTACGGTCATTAGCGCCCAAAACCGAGCGAAGTGGCGCAGTGGTTAGCACACTGGACTTTTACCCGGGAGGACGACGGCTCATATCCACGTATAGCCATCCCGTTTTAGGTGTCCTCTGATTTCTCTAAAAACGCTACAGGCGGAGGCCGGGATTGTTCCCTTGGAAAAAACGCGGCTGCTTCCCATTCCCATTTCCCATCCCTTGTGCTCCGTCTCTAATGACCGCGCTGTCGACGAAACATAAGAACTCTAATCTTCCTTCCTTCGTTTTTCACATAAGGATTGTGGATGCGTTCTGTTTATAAATAAAAAAAAATGTTTTACTGCACTACATAGGAAAAATGGTATAGTCGTATTTTTAAAAAGAATACCATATTCTTACACGAGATAGGCTAATAATATTTAAATCTAGAAAAAAAATCATATAAAAATATGCCTAGAAACAAATACGAGTTGAGATATGAGCCATTTTACTGTTGCAGAGAACGGTCAGGACATAATTGTGGAGGATTTATTTCTGCCTGGCGTTCATCGCTCATTTTTTTTTTTTTTTTTGTTTTCGTCTCTTTATTTAGATATCTGGCTGTGGTGCAGTTGCCAAACATAGTACCTACAGTTGTCTTCTACATCATTCATTCAAACGTATTGCTTTGAGGTTGTGCTAGCATCAGAACAATCAAGTCTTATTATTCAATGCGGGAAATGCCAGCCACGGTATTCAGCCAAGGTACTCAGCCAAGGTTTAGCCAACGGCGTTTATCGGCAGGTACGTGTGATTTACAGGAAATGTATTCACAGTTGCCAATATGAACCATCTTCGGCTGCGTATTGGAATGACAATAATGAAAATTTGTTCAAATGTGTGTGAAACCTTACGGGACTTAACTGCTAAGGTCATCAGGCCCTAAGATTACACACTACTTAACCTAAATTATTCTAAGGACAAACGCACACATCCATGCCCGAGGGGGGACTCGAACCTCCGGCGGGACCAGCCGCACAGTCCATGACTGAAAATTTGTGCTCGACTGTGAGTTGAACCCGGATTTCCCGCTGGCTTTACGCGAGCAGTCGCCCTAGCCGCTTCGGCCATCTGGGCATGACTAATTAGCAGACCCAAACTTCCATATCTCGTCGTCCACGTGTCACAACCTGCACTCTTAGGTTACGTATATTCCCGTCCAGAAAAGACATATTTATTGAGAGTCGAAGGTCTGTTATTGGCGAATAAGTACGATATAATAGTGCCTGTGTTCGTGTTTCTTAATAACACGGACATTGCTATTTCGTACGTGTCATTTAGGCTGAATGACATCCTCAGCAGACTGTTCCAGCAACCAACAGACACGGAATAATTTGCAACGTGAATGAGCGGTCCTGGAGGACCTCGCACAGTTCGCACACCTCATTTGGAGGAGCGAGTTTTCAGACGAGCAGTAATGCTGAGACACGTGTGGGCAGAACTGGAGCTGCTGAAGGCTCAGACTACATTTTTTTTATATTCAGTTATGCGTGAGCAGAATATTTTATCCATATTACTCACAGCATGTGCCAGCTCTTGGACCACAAAACCATCGTGGCAGATTACAGTTCCGCGAATGGATTCTAAGACGGGTCGTTCAACAACATCCACAGTTCACAGCTCAACTTTTATTTACGGCGGAGGCGGGATTTACACAGAGCGCGATAAGAAACTACTCCAACCACCACATTTGTGAAGGTGCAATTTTTTGTGTGTTCGTGAAAGCAAGGCATTATATTTGCTTTTGTATCGATGCATCGGAAAGAATTGTGGCCGATCAACTCATAATGCCCCACGCTTTATCAGACAAATTAACAGTGTCTGCGTGAAAGATTACCTGCACCACTGGAGAGCCTTACCTTTGCACAGAGACAATGGATGTATTTTGTACTCGATCGGGCACGATCCCATTTTTTAAGCATAGTGGGACAGTGCCTATTACTTACGTTTAATAAGCCATGGATTGCCGAGGGGGTCCGGTAGCACAGTAGCATGGCATCCCCGTTCGTTTGGCCTTGACAATTATAGTCTTAGCTATAAAGATATTTAATGGCTTTGGGGGGAGGGGGGGGTTCTAAATTCATTGAAAGCTTGCGAACGTCCCGTGCGTGTAATCCAATGGCAGCCAGGTGTGTATCGAAAGAGTTCGTGATTTCTGAGTAGGGCTAAGTGATCCTTAAGGAAGAGAGACAACCCCGCCGATCACGTCCTCTAGTGTCAACAGACAGATAGGTATCATAGCACAGAATGGTCCATATCTCAGCTGGTATTTGTTCCCACTCATATGATAAACAGACTTTTTTGTAGTTTTGACCAGTATCATCTCCTGTGAGAATATCGGAAAATTTCTTTAACCACTCTATTGCCAGATGTTCGAGAGATTTATCTTACTTACACCAATCGGAAATCAGTTTAATATTCCTTTGCACCTACAGAACTGACCTACAGAGCGTACCTAGGGAGAATGTATTAGTAGTTTCTCCATGTTTGGATGATGCCGATTCCCCAATTGTTGTTCAATTAGTGAAAAGCCGTTCCATTAGCTTAACTGGAACTTTATTAATTCGGCCTTTATATTAGGCTAAGTGTATATGAGGTTGCCCAATATAATGTGAGGGTAAATATACTGATGAGCCAAAGCATTATGACCACTGCCCACCACGAGACTGAATGCCACCTGGCGGTATTGCGAGCACGTGACGCAGTAAGGAAACAACGTAAGCCGAAGGGAGACGAACGGGCAGTCATTATAGGGAAGATATGGGCCGCAAACGCAGAAATCCACTGATATAAGCTAACTTGATAAAGGGCACATTGTTGTGGCGCTGCGGCTGGAAACGAGAATATCTGGAACGGCGAAGCGTACTACTGTCATGAGCACCTATGAGAAGTGTTTGAAGGATGCTGGAATAACACGTAGGCCGTGTGGTACTTGACGTACACGTCTCATCACAAGGACGATCTCCCCCCCTCCCCACCCACTTTCCCCCCTCCACCACCCGCGTAGTCAGATCTGACGCCAGAGTACAATCCTGGTGCAAGCGCAAGTGATTCGGAGCACACCGTTCAAAGGCCATTGCTGAACATGGAGCTCCACATCTCGCAACTCCTGCTTGTTCCTGTGCTGACCCAACGACATTGTCAGTTATGACTGCACTGGGCGCAGAATCACTGAGTTTTCCTCGTGGATCAATAGAAATGAGTCGCCTCTAGAATAAATCGCATTTCTTGTTACACTAGGTCGATGTTTGGGCCATTACACGCCGTCATTCAGGTGAATGGCTGTTTGAGACGTACACCGCGCCACGGATGCAGGCCGGTGAGAGCAGAATTATGCTGTGGGGTAGATTGAGCTAGGATTCAAGGGGCCTATGGTATTACTGGAAGACACGTGACAGCAGTGAACTGCGTGCATATTATTGCGGACCACCTGCATCCCTTCACAGTTGAAGTCTTCTCTGATGGCGATGACATCTTCCAGCAGGACAACTCCCCGCTACACAAGGCCATAATCGCGCTGCAGTGGTTTGAGAAGCATGATAGTTAACTCACATTGATGTCTTATCCAGAAAATGCCCCTGGTCTCTACCCACTGGAACACATATCGGGCTCCAGCTGCGTGCCCACAAACCAACGTTCCGTAATTTGCGGGAATTCAGTGACCTGTGAGTAGTCATCTGGCACCACATACTTCTGGAAAACGATCAAGAACTTTCGGAATCCATGACAAGCAGAATCGCTACTGTACTGCGATTGAAAAGTGGACCAAGATACTATTAAACAGGTAGTCATAATGGTTTGACTCATCGGCTTAGATATTCTTTTATATAATATGAGAAGAAATACTATGCTTATATTATGCTCAGGGAAGTGATAGTATTAGTAACTGCAAGCAAGAGGTTTGGTTTTGTAAAGGTTACCAGGTAAGTACACAAAATGCAAGGAATGATAGCAGTCAATAGAAAAAATTGCCTGATCTGTCAATGTGTGGTGCGGAGCAATACGGAGAATTTCCCAGCTGTATGGCTTTGGATGGGAGATACGTTATAGCATATATGTGCTCTAAGTTTGGCGAAGGTAGCTATTGTATTTGAAGAAGTGGATACATATTGTAGATAAATTGTCACATAGCTCAAAGAAGCCGTCCTCAATGCCGAAGACAGGTTCGAATGTTACAATGCTTCACGAGATCATGCGCTTGTCTTTTACAATGCAAGGAGCAAAAGTCGGGGTTGAAATGGTCCTTAAACATTTAATAGTATCCGGATAATCTAAATTTACGCTGCACATCACCGAAGAATATGTTTTCACGTGGAGGACGGCAGGGAAAGGGTACAGTTCAGGTTCTTTTCTTCATCTTACGATAGGGGATCTTTAATGGTTTGGCAGTCGTATCGTTGCTTCGTTTTTATACGTGTCAAGGCGTGAACAGGAGGTCTAAAGAAGAACGTTCAACAGAAGAAAGGAGCCTCTATTGAGTTATCCGTCTGTTCTTGGAAGAACATAGACATATTAAAAAACTGAATACACTGTATTAATGTTGCACAATAATATTTATTTAATAGTTCTTTCTGAGCCGGCTTTCGGCTTCTTAGGCCACCGACAGATAACTTAATAGTAGACAAATAGTCTGCGTCGGAAGAGGAGGAGAACAATATCGAGGGCGATGTAAGAGTCTGGAAAAGGAAGATGGAGAGAAGGAAATACATTGACCAACGCGTGTTCAAGGAGTGACTAAGACACCGAACAGGTAAAGACGTGAAACCTTACAAATTCGTGATGATTATTTTCATGAAGTTCTCAGAGCTGAAGTCTTCATCCAATATCTTAACTAATTTGCGCAGCCAGTTATTGGGAGCTAACAAATTATTGCGGACTCCGAATCACGGCACTGCTTACAGTTTTTCACATACACAAATAGATTCCAAAGTTAACAAAATCGACGAGGAATTAAAAAACCGTCGGAAGGACAAAGGACTGAGCCGGAAGAACTAAGGAGGGAAGATATTGTTTAACGTCCCATCGACATCGAGGCCATTAGAGACGGAGCTGAAGCTCAGATTGATTCAGGATGGAGAAAGAGACTGACCGTGCCCTTTCAAAGGAACCATCCCAGCATTTGCCTGGAGCGATGTAAGGAAATCACGGAAAACCTAAATGTGGATGGTCTGACGCGGGTTTGAACCGTCGTCTTGACCCTGAAGATTTGGATTTGTAGTCTGACACTTCGCCATTTAGCAAGTGAACCACACCCATTTCGTTGTAGCACAAGAACAATGAAAACTCTGTGTAAGGAGCACGTTAGCAAATCACCCTCTCTCTTTAACTTACGGTGCCGAGTGATGATCTGGCGATTAACTTGCCCCCCTTCTAACAGCCGTGTACCGCAAGTCTCTAGAGGAACGGAAGGTTCGAAATGATTGGAAAAGAGCACAGATAGTTCCAGTTTTCAAGAAGGGTCGTCGAGCAGATGCGCAAAACTATAGGCCTATATCTCTGACATCGATCTGTTGTAGAATTTTAGAACATGCTTTTTGCTCGCGTACCATGTCATTTCTGGGAACCCAGAATCTACTCTGTAGGAATCAACATTAATTCCGGAAATAGCGATCGTGTGAGACCCAACTCGCTTTATTTGTTCATGAGACCCAGAAAATATTAGATATAGGCTCTCATGTAGATGCCATTTTCCTTGAGTTCCGGAAAGCGTTCGATACAGTTCCGCACTGTCGCCTGATAAACAAAGTAAGAGCCTACGGAATATCAGACCAGCTGTGTGGCTGGATTGAAGAATTTTTAACAAACAGAACACAGCATGTAGTTCTCAATGGAGAGACGTCTACAGACGTTAAAGTAACCTCTGGCGTGAAACAGGGGAGTGGATGGATGGATGGATATGGTGTTATGGGCCCTCAACAGTGTAATCTTTAGCGCAACAGGGGAGTGTTATGGGGCCATTGCAAAAATGGTTCAAATGGCTCTGAGCACTATGGGACTCAACTGCTGTGGTCATTAGTCCCCTAGAACTTAGAACTACTTAAACCTAACTAACCTAAGGACAACACACACATCCATGCCCGAGGCAGGATTCGAACCTGCGACCGTAGCAGCAGCGCGGCTCCGGAATGGAACGCCTAGAACAGCATGGCCACCGCGGCCGGCGGGCCATTACATTTCACAGTATATATAAGTGACCTAGTAGATAGTGTCGGGCTCCATGCGGTTTTTCGCGGATGATGCTGTAGTATACAGAGAAATTGCAGCATTAGAAAATTGCAGCGAAATGCAGGAATATCTGCAGCGGATAGGCACTTGGTGCAGGGAGTGGCAACTGACACTTAACATAGACAAATGTAATGTATCGCGAATACATAGAAAGAAGGATCCTTTATTGTGTGATTATATGATAGCGGAACAAACACTGGCAGCAGTTACTTCTATAAAATATCTGGGAGTATGCGTACGGAACGATTTGAAGTGGAATGATCATATAAAATTAATTGTTGGGAAGGCGGGTGCCACGTTGAGATTCATTGGGAGAGTCCTTAGAAAATGTAGTCCATCAACAAAGGAGGTGGCTTCCAAAACACTCGTTCGACCTTTACTTAAGTATTGCTCATCAGTGTGGGATCCGTACCAGGTCGGGTTGACAGAGGAGATAGAGAAGATCCAAAGAAGAGCGGCGCGTTTCGTCACAGGGTTATTTGGTAAGCGTGATAGCGTTACGGAGATTTTTAGCAAACTCAAGTGGCAGACTCTGCAAGAGAGGCGCTCTGCATCGCGGTGTAGCTTGCTGTCCACGTTTCGAGAGGGTGTGTTTCTGGATGAGGTGTCGAATATATTGCTTCCCCCTACTTATACCTCCCGAGGAGATCACGAGCGTGAAATTACAGAGATTCGAGCGCGCACGGAGGCTTTCTGGCAGTCGTTCTTCCCGCGAACCATACGCGACTGGAACAGGAAAGGGAGGTAATGACAGTGGCACGTAAAGTGCCCTCCGCCACACACCGTTAGATGGATTGCGGAGTATAAATGTAGATGTAGATGTATGCTGGTCGCAGATATATTTTAACAAAATAAAGCAGAAATATCTATATTTGTACATTAAAGGAACAGTACATGGTGTGTGGTAGACGGTGCATATTGTACCTGCTTAAGTCTGCTCCCTTCCTATTCCATTCAGGTGTGATAGAAGAGAAGAATGACAAGTGAACTCCGTATGACCCCGAATTTCCCTAATTTTAGCTTAGTGATCATCACGTGAGATGTATTAAGCTAATTCCTGTGTTACGTTATTGACTGCGCATGCATAAACGTAAAGCTTGTCGTCTCTTTAGGAGACATAAACATTTTACTTTATCTGTTATTACTATTCTGTTTTAATTTGCTGTACTGCCATGTTCCATGACCACGGTGATGTGGTTCTCAATTTGGTCCCTCGGAACTAGACGTGTAAAATAAATCCAATAAAAATTTGAATGTTTCTTGACTCGTTTTAGAAGGCGGAATCCCAAAATTTCGTAAATAAATTTGACTGCAATCCACAGAGCATTTCTTATAACGTCTGACACTAACACATTGACTAAAGTGATTCCTGTAGCTCTTATTTGTACCTTCTCTCTCACTCTCTCTCTTTCCCTCTCTCTCTCTCTCTCTACCCCTCCACCCTCTTCTCTCTCTGTCTCTCTTTCTTTCATTAATACACTTCGGTGAGGGTCTCAGGCCGTCCATAAATACTCATCAGTTGTTCTAAAGCAATTCTGCAAGTGATACGTTCCGTATGTGAATTACATTTCCTTATAATTCTTTCAGTAAATGTAAGTCTCCAGACAGATACATAACGTTGATGCTGATTCCAGCGGCTGATCGGCAGTCGTTGTCAAACGATATCGCGTTCATTGTTTCATCTACTTACACTCATTTCATTGCATTCATTTGTGTTGAGACCCAGCTTCCAACTGAAAAAAAGACTTAAATCCAACAGTATTCCGTATTCACAGACATTCTTTCCTGTGTGACTTTGCGGAACTCAATGGGAGACGCTCTAGAAACCTAGGAATGCAGCATCGCCCTGAGCTTCAATTTCTACTGTCTCCTGGATCATCTGAACGAACAGAGGAAAGTCAGTTTCACACGATCGCAGCTACAGAAAGCTATGTTGATTCTCACAGAGGTGTCATCATATCCAGAACCATAGTTCAATAAAAATGCAAATGATAATAACAGAAGACTTAAGCCTTATTGGTCAGTGAGTGGTTCGTCCGCGCCACCTCGTGGCGACAGCCAGAGCCAATGTGACGTTCACGGACGATGCCATTAGTGCTGACGTAAATGGTGTGGTTACGCCATCTGCAATTAAGCTCTTTCCGTGGGCTCTGTACAGCAGGGGGACCTTGCTGGACAAGGAATGGGGTCAATATGGCAAAGTATTGTACGAGGAAAAAACTGGCATGTGGGCTTTGTGGTGTAGACGAGTATAGAATGAGAGAACTCGAGAATGAATCTTTCACTATGGTTAAAGGATGCTCTGTTTCTAAACTTACTGGCAGATTAAAATTGTGTGGTGGACTAGGACTCGAACACTCGATTACTGGGCCATCAGGGTACGACCCACGCCCGCCGTTACAGCTTTACTGCCGCTGTAGCTCTCTCCTACTTTTCAAACTTCAGAGCTCTCCTGATTACCTTGCTGGACTAGCATTCCCGGAAGAAAAGATATCGTGGAGAAATGGCTTGACCACAGCCTATGGAAATGTTTCCAGAACGGGTTCGTTGTGCAGCTATTTGTAGTCTGTTTTTAAGGTTCTTTGCTGATTAGTGTGTATCACAGCTCATCTGAGGGGGAAGAACGATAACAACACAGGTAGAAAATGTAACATTTACAATCAGTCGCCACTAAGTTTTATCCAATGCGTATAGTAAAGGTAGTAATGGAACTGTGCCTTCGGAAGGACTAAACATGAACAGATTACTCTGCATACCAATAAGATCGCAGAAATTGAGAGGTGGGAGACGTATGTTCCCGAGGAGGATTAGTGGAGGAGATTAGTGTTTAACGTCCCGTCGACAACGAGGTCATTAGAGACGGAGCACAAGCTCGGATTAAGGAAGGATGGGGAAGGCAAGCGGTCGTGCCTTTTCGAAGGAACCATCCTGGCATTTGTCTGAAGCGATTTAGGGAAATCATGAAAAACTTAAATCAGGGTTTGAACCGCCATCCTGCGGAATGCGGCTCCAATGTGCTATCCACTGCGCTACCCCGCCCGGTATGTGTGTTCCTAGATTCAGCAGTGTGTGGAGCAAGACTGCACAGGGACCACAGTATACCAGATAGGGCAGTGCTGCGGACACCCCGAGCTCTCCAGTCGTCATCATCCCTTCAAGGATACAGAATCATTGGAAGAGGTATTGGGTACAGCAAGCCGCGAGGGATCTCACATTGTAGCGATGGCGTTCGAGTAATCCTAGTGAAATAGATTCACCATTCTTGTATGGGACGATGTGGATAGAATGCAGTTGAAATCAATGAATCATCCAATCACTTACACTTAAATTTTATTTTTAGCATTCTGGAGAAAGGAAAGACCTTTGACATAAAACAACTGTGCGAGAAAGATTTGACACCTCTAGGAAAAGGTGCAGTCGACCGCATAAAATTCTCGTCGGGTTCTCTGTTATTCATAGTTATTTTCCATAGGAGAAAAAGAAACTGGAATAGCTCAGTTAAATTCAATGTAAAGTTTGCGACGATACCTAACGGTTACTGCTGCAGAGCTGCTCTTGTAAACAGCATCCCATACGAACAAACCGGTTGTGACTTTGCCTGATATTGCTCGTACTTTAGGTACTTAGGCTATGCACAGCTCAGTTTAAAAAAAGAATAATTCGATGTAGCCATATAGTCGAGCACCGCACGCTTGCTTTCAATGGCAGCAGCTAATTCGTTGCAAATAATAACCTGTAGCTGTGATCCTACAGTCAAATACTCTATCCATTGGCTAGAACTACGAGCTAATAAATTACAGAAGAATAAAAAACCAAAGTTAAATGAATAATTTAACAACAAAGGTCCTATTATAACGTCTGTAATTGATGTAGACGACAGATAATTAAGCTGAATAATGTTCATTCAGGAAAGACATCTCAAATAAACGATAATTAGTCCTACGCTATTCAGTTAAAATACAGACATAAAGGGAGAATGTTGGCAAAATCCCCAACTAAACAGTCATTAAAGATAAGAGAAAACTACGTTCATTTCGTAATCACAATACACGAAATGTTCACCAGCTCGAAACAGTTCAAAGTTCAACATGATGATTTACAAAGTATACATGCATACAAAGAATAATAACTTATTCTCTGTCTATCCTCAGTTCCATAATAAAAGCTTAAAAAGTTAAAGTCCTATTCAAACCGCTCAAGATATAAAAATCCTTCACAAGTTAAAGTATGGTAGTGGCCGTTCACCGCCCAGGATCAGTTGCATACACGATCGTATATCACTTGTTACCACAGGTAGGCCTGCCACCGTCAAGCGAAAATGTAAAAATGGCCAGAATCGCTCCCTTGAGCTCTTCACTCGAGAAAGCACAAGTCTCCACTTGACTCCTGTAGTGTTCCGCTAGTGACTGATTTTCCATTAGCTGAAGGCCGTCCCCACCAAAAATACACTGTTCTTACGTTCTACAGACATGATCTGATTCCACTTGACCACTTCCCGGACACATCTAACACACTACAACAATATTGAAATTTAAAAAAAATGTTATAAATATTGTCACAAAAAATAATTCGCAATAATTACAAATAAAGGTTTGTTCATAAATCAATAAGCTAGTATTCTTCTGCAAGTGCGCTCACTTTAAATGACAACAAATAGTCGTTAAATTTCGTTAATGAATTATTTATGCCTTCTTGACAGAAGCGTCATTTGGTTCTCTTTTCAATTGTGGTGTCCACTAACCATGCGATTGATCACTTTTAAATCAGCACAGTGTTTTAATAGCACTTGCAATCAACATTTGAATAAAGCTACTGGAAAATAATAAAATATTCATTAAATAAATACAAAAGTATGACAAACTATGAGGTATTCGTGCTGTACTTCCAGGTGGCCAAATCGCTCGCCTACGCTACCAGTTCCACACTGATACAAGTTTGTGGAACGGCTGAGGAGCTGAGAACAGATGTGCTATTTCATTCACGCGAGGATGAGGTACTCATCAAACACAAAAGTTTTTACAAGAAAGAGATAATTCACTGCTTGTAATTGTATTTAATAAGGCGATACGAGTGACTAAGTTGAAAATAGTGCAAAGAACTTGAGACTATTACTGAAGCGTACAACTGTATATTTACTTAGCGCGAAATAAACGATTAATGTAAGCATTGTCATAAAATAGGGGAATACTTACATAAAATCCCTCCGCTTCATTACTACTCTAACAAATAATTGTAACAATCGATACAGAAGCGAGGCCTGTAATCAAGCACATTGACCATAATGGGCTGCTAATCAAATGATGCGCCTAATTGGATGATACACAAATAACTATTATTTCACTGTTTCATTTGCTTTATTTTATTTTTAACACCACCTCACGTTTCGATGGCTGTACCCCCTACCATTAAGTGGATTAAGATACTTCTATATCGTTCAATTTGCTTTTGCACACACATGTATTTTGTACTTGGATAACAGCGCTGTAGGAGGGAGGATGTGTGTCGTCTTGCACTGGCTGCAACACTTAAACGTTATTTACAACTGTAAAAGCGTTTACACACTTTTCCGCGTGTATATGGAAGCTGTTCTTCTGCATATCTAGGCGATTGTATTTGCTGTACGCTGCCACATCGACCTCCACATGTATGTCACTACACACTGTTCACTGATAATATATATTTTGCAAGTCAAAGAAGCTAGCTGTCACAAGGATTTTGAAATGCAGCAAGACTGCTTCAAAAGTATACAGATACGTTAATGTTATGGATACTTAGTTCTACATAACAGAACAAAAATGAGAAATTAATTATTTTAATTTAAAAAATGAAATAGTGATAAAAACCGGTGATTTGGATCTGCTGACCTTGGAAGATTTGTTTTATTAAATCATGTGCAGAAGCTATTTAGAAACATTATTTTCCCTAGATATGCAGCAAGCAAAGCTTCCACACATGTGTAGAAAAGTGCATAAACGTTTTCAGTGCTGTGAATAACGGTAACGTTTCTCCACGACGTTAGACGACATAAACAGCCTATCACAATGCTGTCTGCCAAACAGGCAACTCATGTCTATGTTGCAAGCAAATTCAACGATGTAAAATTAGTTCACTCCACCTGATGATGAAGGCATGACAAATAGAAAATGTAATGGTGTTAAAAAATTTGTGACAGAGGCAGTGTACTGACAATGTTTTCTGTAAGGTTTATGATGTAGTACAGTGAAACACACAACGATGGAGGTCATGGACGCACTGGAAGATACGTAGCCCCAGGTATTAAATCCACTGGGCCACCACCAATATTTTTTACCCACGCAAGTGCGAATTCTAATATTGATGTTACCCTTTGCAGTAATGGTGAATGGTATGTTAGTTTGCTTGTTGTTGTTGCTGCTGTGGTCTTTGGTCTGAAGAACTGTTTGACGTGGTTCTCCATAATAGTCTATCTTGTACAAGCCTCTTTATCTTTGCACAATTACTGCACCCTACATACATTTGAATCTGTTTCTGTAGTTGTTATGTGACCATTTTTCTGGAAACAGACATGTTATGTATGCAAATGTATGTATGAAAAACTGATTTTATCGTAATATTTAACTGACACAAGAATATGATAAACAGCAGTGCTACTGATTTTCAGTAAATGACTAATGTAACTTTACTCTACATTTACTCGTGATTCACATTTGCAAGCCTTGCAGAAATTAGAGAAAAAAGAAAGTATCCTGGACGGTGCATGGACAGTAAGAGTCGGCCGCCACCCTTAGACCCATTTCGCAGAAGGTCTCCCGAAGAAGAGGCGAGGGTCAATACCTCACAGCCAGATTGTTGTTCTTTGTGACACTGTCCTGGGGCACCTAAAGCTTCGTGGACACACAGATAAGACCATTTCTGGCACAAGCTCCAACCACCGCGTTATAACCCTGAGAGAGAAAAACGTTTTAACAGAAAGCATTATTGTGCACAAAAGTAGAAAGCAGGTTTTTCTCAGGACAGCAACGGACACCACAGATAAGCATAATAGGGACCTGCAGTTTTGGGCTTTTGAAGATGTGAGATACTGCTGAATGTAGTGACTCTGCAAAGAACAAATGTTTACATGACATAAGAATCACAGGAAAATAAACTACAGGTTCGCCGACGATAACCGTCTCATTGGTCACAAAAAGAGATAGAGAGAGAGTAAACAGACTTTTTTCTGTGTAAGACGGTAGGACTAACGTTACTGGTTAACCAAATAGTGGAGAGCCCAGGGAAGGGCACTAGCGTGTTGTGAGGAGCACTTTTATCGGCTGGCGCTTGATAGATCCGGAGCCCCGTCAAGCTGAATTCAATAAGAAACGCAAAATGTAACAATGTGAAGTTTCCCTGTAGTAAACACACGTTCAGAAATCACTTCATATTCATCTTCACCTTCTCCTTCATCATCATCTTCATCTGAGCCTCGTCCGCAGCTCAAGGTCTAGTGGCTAGTGTTGCTACCTCTGGATCACAGGGTCTCAGGTTGGATTCCAGGTCGGGTTAGGGATTTTCTCTGCCCAAGAACTGGGCGTTTGTGTTGTCTTCATCAGTCCAATATCATTAACTACAATGGCTAGATTGGACTGTGTGCAGATTGGGAATGTGTACGGGCGCTGATGACCGCGCAGTTGAGCGCCACACAAACCAAACTTCAACATCATTAAGCCTCGGTCTTTGACTTGGTCGCCACTGAATGCCGCCACCAGAACTGATGCATCGAGGGACTTTGAGAAATTTCGGCTGATCTGCACTTTGCCATTGGCAAAGTCACTGGCTCCACCAACGACTGATTTTGCAGACATTTGAGTCTCCACCTACAACACTATGGTGAGATCGAGCTGTAACCAAGAGATGAGGTGAAATGTAGGGAAACTGAAGTCATTTTATAATATTCCGATTACTTCAAGCTTCACTTTGAAGACTAGTAATTCGGATCAGTGAACAGTCTGCTTTCAACTCCAACCACAGGTGTGATGTATTCTCTTCCGTAGTACTATGTGTTTTCAATTAACATCATGACAATCACTGGGCACTTCACGATTGCAATTAATTCACTTTTGTGATTGATAGTATCTTCCCCCTGACCACGGTGTCAGATATCCCAAGGCCTAATTATATTAATCTTACAACTGTTTGTTATTTGTTTTGTAAATAATTTTGCCGGAACAAATCAAAGTAATTGTACTTTATAGATTTGTGTCTCATTTTATAGTCATAAGGTTCCTCATTCATTATTCTGAAGGGCACCCTACTTTTTGTGACGCCTGCCAGGCTTGCAGTTCATTTAAGTTCGGGTCGTCTTGAATAGCCTTGATCTCCCTCTACTATTTTTTATCCCCCACACTTTCCTCCATTACCAACCTGAGGATTTCTTGATTCCTCTTGATATGACCTACCGAGCAATCTCTACTTTTAGACAAGCTCTGCCGCATTTTTCTGTTCATTAATTATGCGATCTATCCATTTTAATTTCAGCATTAGTAACACCACATTTTTGAAGATTCTGTTCTGTTCTTATCTGGATAATTAATCGTCCACATTTCACTTCCTTACAATGCTAACTTCCGAAAAATACCTTCATAATGGACTCCATGACACTTATATTTACATTCGATGTTAAAAAATTACTCTACTTCAACCATCATCAGTTATTTTTCTGCCCAGTTAACAAAGCTCTCTCAGCATCATCTGATTTAATTCAAGTACATTTCATTACTCTTATTTTTGTTGATATTCATCTTATAACCTCTTTATGACACGAATCATTCCATTCAACTGATCTTCAAAGTCCTTTGCTGTCTCTATCAAATTTACAATGTCATCAGCAAACCTGAATTTCTTATGACCTCTCCCTGAGCTTTAATTCTCTTTCAGACTTTCTCCTTGGTTTCCTCTAATAGTCAATATAAAAACATAAATAGTTTCGGTGATAGACCACAACCGCGTCTCACTCCACTCTGAACTGCTGCTTCCATTTCATGCCTTTCGACTCACATACCTACAGTCATGTTTCTGTATAAGCTGGACATAATATTTCACTGCCTGTATTTTATCCCTGTTCCCTACATAATTTTGAAACGTGTGTTTTAGACAGTATTGGAAAAGCTTTTTGTAAATTTACAAATGCTATAATGGAAGATATGCTTTTTTCATTTTATCTTCTACGATAAGCCGTTGGGTCAATATTGCCTGGAGTTTCCCGACATTTCCCGGGAACCAAAGTGATCTTCCTCGATGTTGGCTTCTGCCAGATTTTCCATTCTTTTGCAAATAATTAGAGGAAGTATTTTGCAACCATGGCTTACTAAAAGAAAAGTTCTGTATTATTCATACCAGTCATCACCTGCCTTCTTACCTCAATACTACTGAAAATGGTTTTCATCTTTCAGTCAGCAGATCGTAACGTCTTTTAACTGCTCGCAGCAAACCATGAACCAGCTCAACATATTTATTTGGTGCTTTCCAAATCACAGATTTCCATCCCAATTAAATTTGGCCATTGACCACATGATCGTGGAGGGAGGTTCAGTAGGACCTGCTTACCTTCATTTTCTTCTATTCTTGGCAGTTTACTATTAATTGTTGTGGAATAGATGTAGCTGGGATTTCGCTACTGCGTGCCGCTGTAAATGCTTAAAGCTTTGTGGCTTCACCTATGGCTAAACGCTGAATGACTATGTTCTCCCCACCCTCGACGCCCCATGTTATTACTACGTCCCCTGTCATGTGATAATATTTTTTCCTCGGGTAATGATGTACAGAAATTAAAATAATTACTTAGTTTAAACACAATTTTAACTACAGACAATTCATTACACACTTAATCTATACATTTCCCACAAAATAAAAACAATCAATTTAAATGTAATTAATACAAACAATAAAGCATGGAATGTATTGCATACAAACAAACAAAATGTAAGAAACTTATGTTAACAATAACAAAGTCATATCACTCAAGGATCAAAAAATTATAACCACTTACTTAACTGCGTGTTGAACCACCTTTGGAACCTGAAAATGCGGTGATTCTGCGTGGTATGGATTCGACAAGTTCTTGCTACGTGCTCGGACGTATGTGGCATCAGATGATCTACGGAGATCTGACGCAGTTCCCTTAAATTACAGGCCAATGGTTTACGGGCTCGGAGCTGGCACCCTATACCATCCCACATGTGCTCTATCGCGTTCAGATCAGATGAATTAAGGCGCCAACACATCAACGTGAGTTCATTATCGTGCTCCTCAAACCACTGTAGCGCGATTCTGACCTTGTGACACGGCCACTTACCCTGTTGGAAGATGCCAACGTCTTAGGGGAAGGCATAAGACATGAAGGGATGATGTTCACACAGTCAGCAGCTGTCATGGTGGTTTCGATTACTACTTACTACTACAAGTTCCATGACGCCCAACTGAATGTCCACCACAGCACTATACTGCCCCCAGAAGGCATGCAGCCTTGACAACGTGCATTTTCCGAACAGCCGTTCGTGCGTATGAGGACGTATGTGGATATGACTATCGCCCCTGGTGTAACAAGAAATTCATACGACAAGGCGACACGTTTCCACTGCTCCGTGGTCCAATTTCATTGATGCTGCTCCCACTGAAATTGTAACTGACTGTGTGGTTCGTTCAACGTGGGAACACCTAAGGGCCGTCTGCTGCGAAGGCCCATCTCTACAGGGCTATTACAAATGATTGAAGCGATTTCATAAATCCACTGTAGCTCCATTCATTGACATATGGTCACGACACACTACAGATACGTAGAAAACCTCAAAGTTTTGTTCAGCTGAAGCCGTACTTCAGGTTTCTGCTGCCAGAGCGCTCGAGAGCGCAGTGAGACAAAATAGCGACAGGAGCCGAGAAAGCATATGTCATGCTTGAAATGCACTCACATCAGTCATAACAGTGCAACGACACTTCAGGATGAAGTTCAACAAAGATAACTCCATTCGGCGATGGTATGCGCAGTTTAAAGCTTCTGGATGCCTCTGTAAAGGGAAATCAACCGGTCGGCCTGCAGTGAGCGAAGAAACGGTTGAACGCGTGCGGGCAAGTTTCACGCGTAGCCCGCGGAAGTCGACGAATAAAGCAACCAGGGAGCTAAACGTACCACAGCCGACGGTTTGGAAAATCTTACGGAAAAGGCTAAAGCAGAAGCCTTACCATTTACAATTGCTACAAGCCCTGACACCCGATGACAACGTCAAACGCTTTGAATTTTCGGCGCGGTTGCAACAGCTCATGGAAGAGGATGCGTTCAGTGCGAAACTTGTTTTCAGTGATGAAGCAACATTTTTTCTTAATGGTGAAGTGAACAGACACAATGTGCGAATCTGGGCGGTAGAGAATCCTCACGCATTCGTGCAGCAAATTCGCAATTCACCAAAAGTTAACGTGTTTTGTGCAATCTCACGGTTTAAAGTTTATGGCCCCTTTTTCTTCTGCGAAAAAAACGTTACGGGTCACGTGTATCTGGACATGCTGAAAAATTGGCTCATGCCACAACTGGAGACCGACAGCGCCGACTTCGTCTTTCAACAGGATGGTGCTCCACCGCACTTACACCATGATGTTCGGCATTTCTTAAACAGGAGATTGGAAAACCGATGGATCGGTCGTGGTGGAGATCATGATCAGCAATTCATGTCATGGCATCCACGCTCTCCCGACTTAACCCCATGCGATTTCTTTCTGTGGGGTTATGTGAAAGATTCAGTGTTTAAACCTCCTCTACCAAGAAACGTGCAGAACTGCGAGCTCGCATCAACGATGCTTTCGAACTCATTGATGGGGACATGCTGCGCCGAGTGTGGGATGAACTTGATTATCGGCTTGATGTCTGCCGAATCACTAAAGGGGCACATATCGAACATTTGTGAATGCCTAAAAAAACTTTTTGAGTTTTTGTATGAGTGTGCAAAGCATTGTGAAAATATCTCAAATAATAAAGTTATTGCAGAGCTGTGAAATCGCTTCAATCATTTGTAATAACCCTGTATATATGTGCGCTGAATGATCTGCTCCGAAATATTTGTTCCTGCACCAGCATTTTAAACTTTTGTCAGATATACCAGAGATCGCTGTCAATTCTGCTTTACAGAGCGGGTAAGCCTCTGGCCTCGACATTGTATGCTGCCTACTCGTTCCTGGTTTCACCGTCCTTCAACCAATTTCCACAGATGCTCACGTCAGTAGCGCATGAGCGGCCGGTCGGTTTCGCGGTTTCCGGGATGCTCGTCCCTGTTGCCGGGCCATAACAATGTGCACTTTGTCAAAGTCCCTGATGTCAGTGGATTTCCCCATTTGTGGCCCGTATCATAACTAAAATGGTTTCTCATTGGTCTCTGCTCATCGTATACAGGGTGTAAATTTTAAGTTGACAAACCAGAATAAATAGAAAAATAAGCTTCACACAAAAAAAGGTGTAGAATCCAAAGTTGATTATTTTCGAGGGGGAGCTGGTGCTAAAATTAGCCCACCACCCCAGCCCCCTGGGGTCGGCGCGGGAGGCAGCTTTCAAATTTCAAATGTGAATTTCCATGTTTTATTGCAGAATCAGATTCTACATTAAAAACTACATACATTTTGTCTTAAACATTTGTTTCGATTCTTGGTAGTTAGCGCTGTAATTCAAGAAAATCCATGTTCTCATTTTTGCGTGGCAAATGGTTACAGATAAATAAAAAATACTTATTTACTTTGTAAATTTTGATTCACTAAAACTAAAACTCTCCCTCTCTCCCCGTAGAGAGAGGAATTAGAGTTTTACAAATGTTGACCCAAATATTAATTTTTTCCGCAGATTCGGATAAGTTTTGTTTGTTTCGTGGTCATGAGGCCACACAACTTTTAATTATCAAACAAATCATCTGACTAGCTAACTAGCTAAGCAAACATCTTACTTACCACCGAGTGAACTCATTAACTAACAGAGTAAACAAAGTAAAAAACTAACTGAGGAAAAGACTAACCCACTCGCTAACTAAAGATGAACGTATTCCCGTTTAAGATTTGGTGGTACTGAAAAGGAACGATTGTGAAGGGATTTACAGCACGAGTCAATAAATACATCGAAGTTGTAGGTCATCACTTTGAACATTTGATTTCATAAAACGGTGAGATGAAAGGGATTTATGGACAACAAGCAGGCCGAAAGTGAGAGGCGAGGGGACTCAGTGGAAAGAAGCACCCCGAAATTCATTTACTTGCAAGTATTTGCAAATAATCAACAATAAAATGAAACTGGGGTGGCGGACTAATTTCAGCACCAGCAAATCAACTTTGGATTCTACACATTTTTTCATGTGGAGCTTATTTTTCGAGTTATTTTGGTTTGTCAACTTAAAATTTACAACCTGTGTACAGGGTGTCTGGACTAGAGGTACAAGGCGCTGCAGTCATGGACTGTGCGGCAGGTCCCGGCGGAGGTTCGAGTCCTACCTCGGGCATGTGTGTGTTTTGTCCTTAGGATAATTTAGGTTAAGTAGTGTGTACGCTTAGAGACTGATGACCTTAGCAGTTAAGTCCTATAAGATTTCACACACATTTCACACTAGAGGTATGCACGAACAAATATTTATATCGAAAGAACACGACATCTTATGTTGTTGAGTAAAGGCACAATTGACAGACACACTTTCCAAGATGTGATCCTCACCATTTCGTGAACAGCCCTGAGTTGCAGAGTAGCATGGCACACGCGCGCCAATGACAGGGCACACCTATCCCGACATGTTGGCGAACTATGCAGTTCCACAGCGTCATTTCCCAGCAGGATGGTGCCCCACCCCGCTATCATGGCGATGTTACCATATTTCTCCATGAGATGTACCGTAAGCAGTTGAGTCCCATAAGATTTCACACACATTTGAACATTTTGAACAAACACGGCATCCTCATTGGTCTCCTGCAAATAGTGCATTTTTGCTGAGTACTGTCAACTGGAAAGACTTCTCTAATTAGTATTTCGTGCTCAATGTGACCGAGAGAATACCTAAACCCACTGGAAAATCTAACTCTTAAGGGAACTCAGCAGGCTCTGGCCACAGTATTTAGCATACGTTGTCAATCTCCCTAACAACAAATTTTACACGGATTATGCAGTGCCGCCAATTGAATTCCTATTCTGATAATAATTCATATAATCACTTGTACATGCAGACTCGGAAATGGTATTCTGAACCAACTTCCCAACATTTGAAAATAATAATATACGAGGGCCGTTCAGAAAGTAACCTCCGGTTGATTTAAAAAAATACACCAAGTTAAATAAAAATATTTTAATATATACATCTTACAACTACATCTTTGCACTATTTTTCAACATAGTCTCCATAGCGATTGAGGCACTTATCGTATCTCTTCACAAGCTTTGAAATTCCTTCTGCATAAAAATCACCCGCTTGTGCCTGGAGCCAGCCTGTGACCACATCTTTGAGCTCTTCGTCGTCATCAAACCGCTGTGACCCGAGCCATTTCTTCAAATGCATGAAGAGGTGATAATCACTTGGCGCCAGGTCTGGGCTGTAAGGTGGATGGTTGATAACGTCCCACTTGTTCTGCGAGCAGAGTGAGGATGGGCGTTATCGTGCAAAAAAACGATACCGGAAGTCAGCATACCACGGCGTTTGTTCTGTATAGCCCGTCGTAACTTTTTTATTGTTTCACAGTACACGTCTTGATTAATGGTCGTACCACATTCCATGAATTCAACCAACAACACCCCTTTGGCATCCCAAAACACCGTTGCCATCAGTTTTCTGGCAGAAAAATCTTGCGAGGCTTTTCTTGGTTTGGTAGGCGAATTTGAATGTGCCCACATCTTTGATTGTTCTTTTGTCTCAGGGTTCACGTACTTAATCCAGGTTTCGTCACCGGTCACGATTCTGTTTAACAATGGTTCTCCTTCGTCCTCATAACGTGACAGAAAGTCTAATGCAGAGGCCATTCTTTGAGTTTTGTGGTGGTCGGTAAGAATTATGGGCACCCATCGTGCACAGAACTTACGGTAACCCAATCTTGCTGTCACTATCTCGTACAACAGAGTCTTAGAAATCTGTGGAAAACCAGTAGACAACTCTGACATTGAGAAACGTCGATTTTCACGAACTTTTGCATCAACTGTCTGAACGAGTTCGTCAGTCACCAATGATGGTCTACCACTCCTCTCTTCATCATTAACATTTTCTCGTCCACTTTTAAATAAACGTACCCATTCACGGACAACTCCTTCACTCATAACTATTGGTCCGTACACGGCACAAAGCTCACGATGAATAGCTGCTGCAGAATATCCTTTGGCTGTAAAAAACCTTATGACAGCACGCACTTCACATTTGGCGGGGTTTTCTATTGCAGCACACATTTCAAACTGCCACAAAAACTAAACTAGCGCAGGTACGACGTTCACTCGACCACGGCTTGATGCCGACTGACCTGTTGAGTGCGTGAACGCACAGATGGCGTCGCTACTCCCCCCACAACCCGCACTGTGTCCAATCGGAGGTTACTTTCTGAACCGCCCTCGTACAATGAGTTAGAGCCCATATTTACCGACTGTTTTTCAATTAAAATCGCTTTGTGACTGACGTTTCAACGAAAGGAGTGCTGAGGGGCAGCCACCAGCTAATCGCAGTTCTTCCTCGAGTGCCACGGGGTCACTGTATTTTCTGCTTCGCAGGTATGTGCAGAGCCATGTCACGTGTGTCTGTTCGCCGGCAACTCTGCTTCCGGCCGCTGCAGTCTGGCAACCACAAACTTCTTATATTCGAGCTACAATGCACGAGCAGTGAAAGTCAGTCATCAGCACGATTTCTCATGCTCCCCAGTCAGTGATCCTCGACATACAGAAGCCATTTCACTACACAACGTTTTTATTTCTTCCTACAGTGCTGTGGAGAGTGCGCCTCGGTCAGTACGGTGGATTGCTACACGAAGGGGTACGAGATCGATTCCCGGTCGTTTTGGAGATTTTCTCCGGCCGGGACTGGGCGTTATGTTGTCCTTGCATTAGTATCGTCTAAAAATTACATTCCACTGTTGAGGTGGCTGCGTGGGCACACCGCGAAAGTCAATAAACATCTTTCTGTAGAGCCATATCAGCACAAGCTATTAATATCTAAATACACAGAATTTTGTTAAAAAGATTAAGATAAAATTAAATTTGAGATAATATATAATTTTTTTACAACTGATATAAATATAAAAACTCAACCATTGGTTGTATGGTTCCATTTTTGATACGTACCATTTACTTTTTTATGTGTGAAGTAATCTATAATTCACATACTGAAAGAAAATATTAGAAATTACCGATTAAGATTCACAATCAAATGAAGGCAGATGTGCCGCAGGTCTCGTTCCTTGGACCGTTCTCCTTCATAGTAGCAGAAAATTGTTTGACTGTGTAGGGCGTCAATCAGTTACTTGCCGTTGGCTTTTCTGTCAGTTGCCATTTTCCAGTTCTCCGCCTTGTGCCTTGCAGTCTCTCAAGCTCCCATCTAGCTTCCTTTAGTTGTGTCTGGTGGGCACAGATTCTTGCTTTCCGCTTCTTTACTATTTTCTTAAGAAGGACAGAGCACAGTTTCTCTGCAGATGTTTCACTATTTAAAAGATAATGTCACGAAGAAAACGAATTTGATCGTAGATGGCTGTTACGAAATGTTGTTGTCGACGGAATATTAATTCAGAGCTGCCTACAGGTATCCTGTAGAGGGTACTATCATTCTTGCCCACTTCTATTCTGTTCGCCATTAGTGCGCAAGAAGAACGATTGTCGGTAATTATACTTATGTACTCAAGTTTCTATGGTTTTACCACCATGCTCACACGACGAGCTATACGCGAAAGAAAGGACTATGTTGCTTCAGGCTTCTTATATTATACTGTTTCGAAATATTAACAGGAAGGCTCAGTTATCACTAAGCCTCTTTTGCTGCGTCTGCCTCTAGAGTTGTATGTGAATTTCGGCGTTGCTTTCGTGCTTACGAAGTGAACCTGTGACGAAAAATGCTGCTCTTCTTTGGTTCGTCTCTACTCTTACCTCAAATAGAAAAGAGGGTGATTGCGATATGCATACAGAAATAATTGCGGCATTCGTCCTGAACTGATTACAATACACTGTGATATATGTCCGCTATGTAAAATCCACTCAGGAATATACAAGAAGGGATAAACAGAACAATGACATTTACATTCGTGCTATATGATACGAAATCTTTGTCATTAACTAATAGAGACATCTCTTATACACAACCAAGTGAAATGAGATTTTTCAAGGGACGTTTTAGGGCACACTGATGCAGACAGAATACAGAAAACTTCGCTTAGGGCCTCACAAAGGCCTGTCAAGGAAATCATTGATGAATCTAATAAAAAGGAGGAAACACATGTACAACGCGTGGAAGGCTACAGAATCCCGAAGTTGGCACGTGAGTACAGACCTGCAGAACTATAACTACTGGGATGGCTTGAACCGATCGAAAGTGTGTGCAGTATACTGCTGCATCCATTTTGAGTTAGGTACAACAAGAATGAAAAATTTTTAGCAGTAATCCACGCGCTTTCAAATCGAAACTGAAGAGTTTACTCATGGGTCACTCCTATTCAGTCGAGGCGTTCCTTGGAAAATTAAGCTGACTCTTGTTGTATTGTTGATTGCGTTTACTTAAACTTATGGCTTGACTTTTTTCAGGTTCATAAACATTTTATTTTTATCTGTTATTACTTTGATGTTGTAATTTCATGTACTGACACGTTCCATGACCTTGGGGATTTGCTCCTCAATTTGGTCCTACGGTACTTGACGTGTAAATAAATAATTAAAGCCAAAAAAGGGAAAAAAGAAAACTAAATTGTGTTTCTCAAACTTTATAAAAGTTGACTGAAATTTTATAAATCAAAAAATATAAAATTAGGCTCAAACATTCTCGATGTTCCGGATTGATAGGTTCTCTCATCGTAGACGTAATTCGTCTCTGTAGCTTTTTCAATTGGTCAACTTCTGTGCTTCGGCTCATTGACAGAAGAGCAGGATAATGACTGGGTTGCTCACTATGCCTATAAACAGCTTTCGTGAGGCAGGAGACGCCGCTTATAAGAATATTTATTGAGTGGCGTTGGTGAGGCGCAAAGCGGAAAAGAGCGCCGGAAACGACAAGTTCATCCTGTCAGCGGATAATCAGCTCCGCTCTCAGAATATTCGGAAGCGAGACATAAAAAAGAAAAGCAGCGCTTCCTTCTAACTTGTTTCCCTTTATTAACCTATGTACCGAATGTAGGCCAATGTCCAGACTCGAGAGCTTCTATCAAAATGGAATACTGAGATGTTGTGATTCATAAAAATGAAAGAGTAGCTTCCTCAGTGCAGTTTCGCACGAACAGTTTCTGGCTTGTGAGTATCATATATGCTGTTCAGAAGGGACAACGTAGTCTCTCTCGTCCATTCATAGAGAAAGTGCCTCCTCCGGCCTGCTGTAACGCTAATAGTAATATTATATACACGAATTAGCTGAAGAAGAAACGTAAATCTCTCGTTGAAAACCAGAGACACGAACTACTCAGATACTTATAATTCAGTATAGTTTCTCTACATTAATACTGGTGAAGAGAAAGGCTGGCTAACAATTCCTAGAATTATTATTTTCCTAGAATTCGTGGTTTTATTTTCTACGTACATCAGTAACTGCAATATAAAAGCATCCCGTTCACTTAAGTGTCCAGCTTCCATTAATTTTATGGGTTGAATTGGAAGCTAAGAAGAAGCAGCAGCAACCGAAAGAGTATGGTGTCATAGGAATATAACAAAACATTAGTGAATCCGTAATGACTAGTCCTCATAAAGTACAGGAACCAGAAAGGAGTGGAAAATTGAACATAAAGGAGACGAAGATGATTTGTAATGAAGGTAAGAACTTCTCATTTCGAGGTTGCAGCTACTACGTTGAGCCACTTAAAGGAGTTCATATTACCTACTACAAACCAGTATAACCGAAGTAGCACGAGTACATATCAATACATCTGAATGCAGCCCAAATCAGAGACAGTAATGCTCGGCCAAACCCAGGATCTTCATTTCCCAATTTTCAGATGCTGCAGGTTTGCTTCGTGATAAACATATTCGTTTTCAGGAGTACTCGTTCTTTATGGTTTGTTTTCATTTTTTCCACAGTCTCCTTTAATATATCTTTCACAACAAAATTCCTTCTATATGCTATTCAGTATTTCCTCTAACGATTTTCAGAGATCTTTATTTTTTTCAATGACAAACAAACGTACTTATACAGGATGGGCAAAAATGCCACTGGTCCAGAAAATATTTCATTCGCCATGAGATAGGCAACTCAGCTTACTGTATCCGCTCCCAGGCCGGATGATATTAAGGTGGACTACCTGTCTTAAGAGCCTTGAAATAATTTCTGGGCCAGTGTTATTTTGCACCCCGTGTACTTACATATGTCTTTTTTTGTTGCTGCACACGCTATTCCTCGAAGAGAGTGAATTTTGGGTGTTTGCATAGATTGTATGAACTTTAATTTTTAATATTTTTGTGTTTACTGGTGTTGCAATTTGTGTTGTGTTCCATGATTTATGTGTCACTTTGAATTGTTTTATTATGTGCCTAACTGTTGTTGGTATTGTCTAATGAACATAACCTACATTTCATTAATTCTATAATTTTCGTCTCTTACGATGGTCATTTCCTATGAATGTCACTGCTTGCTAGTTACAACTGTTCTTGATAGATGACTTATGAACGTTTTAGCATTAAGTTATTAGTGTTTGGTTATGTTCTTGTCGGTAGGATAAAGTGTGACACTTTGGCTGCAGTTTATGTTGCTGCAGTGCGAATTAACGGTGCAAGAAACCAACGTGATGATTTTAGTTAAAGTCATGATGACAGGAGAGACGATTATCGAAACTGCAGGAACAGTTTGTAATGCAGGAAGCTTAAACAAAGACATCGAAGGTAGTTGCAGAGTGCACCAACAACATCGCTGATTAATTTTGCAGTTGCTGGACACCAGAGATGATGCCATAATGGGACAAATGTAGACGGGTATGTGGGCTCGCAGTGGTGCAATACCAATGGAAACCCAGAAGAAAGCCGAGAGAAGTTAGATATTAGTCTTGTTAATGTTTCGAGAAGGAAAATCCGTGGCATCCTAATCAGCAAGAGCTGAATAAAGGTAGTCCTACAGTGTTAGGCTCTGCCGTTCTGGCCTCAGACGGTCCAATCGGGACCAACCGACCGCCGTGTCATCCTCAGAAGTGGCGATATTTGGAGGCGGTATGGAGGACCGTGGAGTTAGGACACCGCTCTCCCAACCGTTGTCGGATTTGCAGACCTTGGAGCCAATATTTTTCATTCAATAACTCCTACGTTGGCATCATGAGGTTGAGTGAGCCAGCTTTCACCAAGGAAAAATCCCTGACTGTTCTGGTAAATGAACCCAGATCCTCTGCATGGAAGCCAGTCGCGCCACTCCTCAGCTACGCGGATGGACTGTGGTATTATAAGGTGAGAAAAATTTATAAATAAATACTGGGCTCGATCTTCTACGTCTTATTAATGGACAGTAAGGGGTGAAGCGCCAAGCGGCGAAGCTGCATACCACCACGAGGTAATGATCCTTAAGGAATGATTAACATCTACAAAAAGAGAAATTCACCGAGTTTCGGCTAATATGCACGCGCTGTCGAAGAACTGAAAGGAAGTTGAGAGACGGAAAAGACAAATCGTGGAACTGTTAAGGCTATGCGAGTAATAACCAAGTGTTTTTGTCGTTGGCAAAGTATTCCCAACCAAGGGACAAGACTCCTACAGCGCGTATTACACGAAGAATGAAAGAGTGAAGAATCGTCCTGATCTGTAAACTTCCGAAGAGACAAGCAGTCTTTCGAGGCCAGTTTACACCCGCCCATATTGCCCTAGACCAATGGTTCCGAATCTGGAGATAGTTACCCCTGAGGGGTAAAATGTGTAAGTAGCCTATTTGTATGTTGGCAGCGCTATAGACTATGCGCCCTAGGCAAGAGATTCTATGGTTGGACGGACTAGCAGTTAGCGAGTGGACAGGGAAGTATGTGGACATGATATTCTTAGTGGAGACTCTGTGTTGGTAGGACATGCATTGTAAAGTGAGATTAAATGATGTGTTTATAAGAAAATACCCACGGAAATGTATGATGATGGATGTTTGGTTGATAATGTTTAGGCAGTGGAATTATTGACAACTATATACTTTTTGTAACTGGATGACACGTGAATAAGGTACAATTTTCTAAATACATTCTTTGCTGTTCTAGAAAATTTTTCTTCCGCTAACCATGGGCCTCCTAGTAGTTAGAGTCTATAGTAGTTACATTCTTTTTATTTAGCTGGCTGTAGTTGCTACTTGCTGTAATTGCTATAGTTCGTGTTATGAAGATTTTCTGGGAGGTAAGTGACTTACGATAAGCAATGGGGTTTGCACTGTTGGGATTCGAGATTGAAATGAGTTAAGGCAATTAACGGAGTTGGAGGTAATTTCGTATTTATTTAATTTCATATTTTTGGGATTTGTATTATTGTTAGGATTTCTTGCAATTCAGGGCCATTCTTTTGTGTTAATTATTGGAAGTCATGTTGTCAATGTATAGCAGTCAGATTGCATTGGGCTTGTATTTTGTGGGTAATAAATGAATAGATTATGTACGAGTTGTCTTTGTCAAGGAAAATTCGGTAGGTAAGTATTTAATAAAAAAATAACTAAAGAGGTAGTTTCAAATGTAATTTTCTGAGTGGTAAAACAAAAGGGATCACTGGCGTTTAGATCACGGTAATAATTTATTTTTAATGATCATTACTGTTATCACTATTTCGTAAGACTGTCATACTGATTTAATAAGTTAATAATCACATTTTTTCAAATGCTAATATTTCTTTAACACACGACACAATATGGTGGAGGTTACAGCTTGTGAAAGGAACATGTGAACATCTTCCTCTTCCTCACATAGTCCACCCACTACACACATACCTCGTACTTTGTATCATGCATCTATGACAGTAAAACTGAGACACATACTTGATATGTCCTTAATATCTCATGAAAGTGTCTTCTCCGAGATGCAGAAAGTTCCCGCAATAGACCGGAAATTGCTTCATTCTTTAAAAAAATGTTCAAATGTGTGTGTCCTAAGGGGTCAAACTGCTGAGGTCATCAGTCCCTAGACTTACACACTACTTAAACTAACTTATGTTAAGAACAACACACATCCATGCCCGAGGGAGGACTCGAACCTCCGGCGGGAGGGGCTTCATTCTTGACTTCGCAACCGTGAACGAACTGAAAGACAGTACAAAAGTAACTATCTCATGGCTACTACACTGCTGTAAAGTCAATATTGTATTATTATGATTGTTATTATTATTATTGTTAATATTATCAGTGACAGTAGTCAGACACAAACATTGGCAACCTGTAGTGTGGGGCAAGATGTGAGTGAAGCAAGTGTAGAGAGAGAGGATTGGTACAGAGGGAGCATGTATTGTTATAAGTGTCTATCCTCAACGTGGTTAGTTAGCTTTCTGGTCTGAGGAATTGCAGGTAGCACTCGCGATACACTGAGAATTGTTTCAGCATTCTACCAGAGAAGGTCGCTAGAAATAAGCAGTATCAGTAACATCATTGGCTCACTAGTTCGTAGTGTAATAAAACATCTACATAAAATTTATCAAAAATCATTTCAAAAATGAAAATGTTGCAAGAAAATTCTTTTTCATTTTAATGTTTAGTCAGACGCTACTGTTGACGATGAAGAGTGGAGGGTGTTAGTAGCTAATATCTTTTTGCACCCAGGGATAATGGACTGAGAAAGATTCGGAGCTACTGTCCTAGACGCTAGTTCACTCGTTCACTTTTCGCGTGTTACAGGCTGAAGGCTTCCCTATTTTAGACAGTGAAGTCGCGGTAGATGAAACATCTCTCCTTTCATCTGTAGTGTGTCCTGGTCGGTATACATGATGAGGATCAATTCATGGACACACTACAAGTTCTCTATGAGATAGAGGAACGAACAACACTTCATAACAGAGATAATTGTATATGAAACGCATTTTCTCAAAGTCCCTAGGGACGAAATCAACTGCACGGAAGTGGAAAAGACGTATGAGGCGACTAAGCGAACGACGTTCCAAATGTGGACATCTTTACAAGGATGGAATGAAAGCATACAGTGCGCCGCCACCACAAAGATTATGAGAATGTTACAAAGATAACATCGCAAGCGGAGGGTATGAATATGATCTCATCACTCACATGATGGTGTTTCCCTAGTCTCCAACGCCGTCCACTGTGGCAGAGCGGTTCTAGGCGCTTCAGTCTGGAACCGCGCGACCGCTACGGTCGCAGGTTCGAATCCTGCCTCGGGCATGGATGTGTGTGATGTCCTTAGGTTAGTTAGGTTTAAGTTGTTCTAAGTTCTAGGGGACTGATGACCTCAGATGTTAAGTACCATAGTGCTCAGAGCCATTTTTGAGCCTAGTCTCTAACAAAAGCCACTTGTTTCGTCAATTTGGTTTAGGTGATGTACCTGCAAATGGAAATACTTACGTCATAAATTTAATACCTACAATATCTCCGTTAAACTGTATTTACGCTCCTGAGTGAAAAATACTGTAATTTTATCCGTAACGGCTATTTTCATAGCAACAGTGGTATATATTGCTGAATGAAACTCAGTTGTGGTTGCACAATTAGGAAATTTATTTCGCTTTACCCATATCAACAGATTTGTCATCTTCAGGAGTCTACAAAATTTGGCATATTATAAATCATTAGAGCTTCGCCATAAATGTTTGTGAAGTATATGAAGTGTATTACAGAAACTTACTTAATATTGGTTTAGCAGACCTCAATAACTTCTTCACAGAAGCATAATGCCATGACATGTCGAAAAATGCTCTTAAATTTGTTCCTTGGTGCCAGCACAACAATTTGACTGTGTATATAAAAACGATTCATTTGCTGTAAATTATTAATACGTGTTTATAATTATCACATACAATATGTACATTTTTCGACATGTTGTACCATATGGTAATGGGAAGAAAATATTGACATCTGTCAAACCAATATTAAGTAAGAATTTGTAATACACTTCTTATGCTTTACATACATGTATGGTCATGATCTAATGATTTATAATAATGCCGAATTTTGTGGGCTTCTGAAGATGACAAATTAATATGTTGGAACTGGTAAAGCGAAATAGATTCCTAACTGCGCAACTGACGACTGAATTTTTTTTCTGAAATAAAATATTTTAATTTTACACGAACTGCGTTAAAGTCTTTATCTGAAACTTTATCCTTTTTCGTACTTTATGCCATAGTTTCTGTTAAGTTTTAACTACGTTCTGTAACCCTGTTGATTCTGTTCTGCACGAAGGAGACATGCAATTTAATTGCGTAATTACGTACAAATAATTAGCCTTGTGTGTGATTTTTAATAATTAAGTTAATATTTGTGTTGTGTCTCAATGGGACTGGATGTTATCTTACTTCCTTTAGTCCGTATTGGATAGATTTTGAGACTATTGTTAGAAACTAAGTTGTTGAGCTCTGATGCACTTTCAGTATTTGTGTATCAGAGCCATTGTCAGTAGATGTGTTTGTTGTGGTGGTAAGGCTGTTATGCAGTCGTGAGAAAATCTCCATGTACTGTTCCAGACTCTTAACAGTTAAGTTAGTACCGATCAGTGGTTAGCAAACTATAAAGTATACTGAATATGCAGAGGCCTCCAAAAACGCTACAGTACTTTTATCGGGAAGATCTGTGAGCCGCGTAATAGAAATCCCTCTGTCCAAACGACTAAAATAAGACGTGGGACACTGGTGTACATCAACATGTTTGGGAACATCGTAAGTACTACTGTGCTTCTCTTGGTTAAGTTGGGAAAATGTGAATTAGTAGAAGTAGACGTCATAAATATTTCACTTAGGCGACCGTTTAGTGTTACATAGATTGTGTGCTTTTTTTGCTGAATAGATTGCTGGCGTGTACGATTCCTCCCTCTCAGTAGGCATCGACAAGAGTGAGTTCTCGTAATGTGCTCATCCTCGGAACTTGGCGGTACATGTGGAAAAATTACGCCATGTCGCCAGACAAGAAATCACACGGAGTGCATGCCTGCAAAACCCCATAGCGTAGCCTAAGCGAATGTTGCTCGACGTGACGAACTCAGAAAGGAAGATGGTGAGTATACATTTCATTCTCCTAGAGAGGACGGTCTAAAATTATAAATCTATAGTGACAGTTGGTAAGAACGAAGTCTTTGTGATTTGGAAGGCAAAGGAAGAGGATCCCTGTAACGAGAAAAGACAGTAAGGTGTCCAGCGAAGGAAGCCATCTCCCGCCTGACAACCACTGCCACCTGCGCTCTTGGTAAACTAAGACTATTTATGTAAAAAAGAAATAACTCCGTCTTTTGCAAATGAATATTTTATTTAGGTCTACCAAACATTTTTCGTTTATTCGTGCAAGGCATCGTCAATGGTCTATAATATAAAGAAAATTAATTAAGTATACATATTTTAATAGAAGGTCTGTAATGATTCTTGGTGACTCATTTAAAATTTCTAACTATTTGCAAATATATGGTTTTTTTACACTTACGTTCATTTTATGTCTTTTTCTTGTTGCCATGTGTAGTTCTGTATGTACAAGATGCACATAGTAATTGGTTAGTCACACGTCATGGGTGATGACTGCGATTGAAAACTGAATCGAAACATTTATAAGAGAAATCGAAAGTGTTTACACATAGAGATAGTAAATTTTTATTGCTTAATTTTCACCAGTTGAGAAATCTTGAATATGTAGAAGATTATTTCAGTATCGTATTATTTTGTAACCAAACGGTATATTTCATGACGTGGATTCCTAATTAGAACCTTATCTACTATGTCTCCTCTAAAACACCTAGCAGCCTATAACAGGAATTGTGAAACACCCTGCACAAACGGTAGAACATCCCTATATCACGAGAGTGGCTGACCCATTACCACAACCCTTGTATCCGGGTAAACATTTCATCCATAGAACTTGGCTTAGTTTCACTCTACGCTCCAGTACCATTTATTAAGGCAACTTCGTACGTTTATTAAGAATACTCTCAACCCATAGAAGGGCGGTCCAGCATATCTGTAGTGTCAGTTTGTGATCTTCGTGTAGTTTGTTGTTCAGGTTTCTCGGAAATCTAATTCTGTCATCGCTGTACATATGCGACTTCATTACAGTACACTTTCCAGTTACATTATAGTGACCACCTGTCAAAAGCCTGAATAACCATCTTTTGCGGTGAGAGCCGCTGCGAGATGTGCAGGAAGAGAGTCAGTGAGGTTCTGGAAGGTACCGACAGAGATCTGGAGCCATGCCGACTCCTGTCCTACTACCTAGGTACGCTAGGTTTCTCGGTTGTGGATCCATGGCGCGTGCAGCCCGATTGATTGGGCTTACATCCGGCGAGTTTGGTGGCTACGGGAGTACTTCAAACTCTATACTTATATGACCTGCAGCCGTCTAGAACTAAATTAGATTTATATATTAATACCTTCAGCTGCTAACGGGCGTTGATATATACCAGTGGGGACAGATGAAAATGTGTAACCCAACCGGGACTCGAACCCGGTATCTCCTGCTTACATGGCAGTCGCTCTATCCATCTGAGTCAGCGAGGGCACAGAGGACAGTGTGACTGTAGGGACTATCTCGCGAACACCTTCCGCGAGACCCACGTTCTCACCTTGTATGTCCACACACTACATTCGTAGTTTCCCTACCCAACACAATCATTACTCGTGGAAGACATTCTTACCAAGTCCCGTATGAGTTCGGGTAATACGTGTACATCCGCACAGAAGAAGGAGTTCATGGCCGGTATTGCCAGAACTATATACTTACATGGATATTTCGTTCTAGACGGCTGCCGATCATCTACATCTACATCTACATCCATACTCCGCAAGCCACCTGACGGTATGTGGCGTAGGGCACCTTAAGTACATCTATCGGTTCTCCCTTCTATTCGAGTCTCGTATTGTTCGTGGAAAGAAGGATTGTCGGTATGCTTCTGTATGGGCTCTAATCTCTCTGATTTTATCCTCATGGCCTCTTCGTGAGATATACGTAGGAGGGAGCAATATACTGCTTGACTCTTCGGTGAAGGTATGTTCTCGAAACTTCAACAAAAGCCCGTACCGAGCTACTGAGCGTCTCTCCTGCAGAGTCTTCGACTGGAGTTTATCTATCATCTCCGTAACGCTTTCGCGATTACTAAATGCTCCTGTAACGAAGCGCGCTGCTCTCCGTTGGATCTTCTCTATCTCTTCAATCAACCCTATCTGGTACGGATCCCACACTGCTGAGCAGTATTCAAGCAGCGGGCGAACAAGCGTACTGTAACCTACTTCCTTTATTTTCGGATTGCATTTCCTTAGGATTCTTCCAATGAATCTCAGTCTGGCATCTGGTTTACCGACGATCAACTTTATATGATCATTCCATTTTAAATCACTCCTAATGCGTACTCCCAGATAATTTATGGCATTAACTGCTTCCAGTTGCTGACATGCTATATTGTAGCTAAATGATAAGGGATCTTTCTTTCTGTGTATTCGCAGCACATTACACTTGTCTACATTGAGATTCAATTGCCATTCCCTGCACCATGCGTCAATTCGCTGTAGATCCTCCTGCATTTCAGTACAATTTTCCATTGTTACAACCTCTCGATATACCACAGCATCATCCGCAAAAAGCCTCAGTGAACTTCCTATGTCATCCACAAGGTCATTTATGTATATTGTGAATAGCAACGGTCCTACGACACTCCCTTGCGGCACACCTGAAATCATTCTTACTTCGGAAGACTTCTCTCCACTGAGAATGACATGCTGCGTTCTGTTATCTAGTTACTCTTCAATCCAATCACACAATTGGTCCGATAGTCCATATGCTCTTTCTTTGTTCATTAAACGACTGTATCGAACGCCTTGCGGAAGTCAAGAAACACGGCATCTACCTGTGAACCCGTGTCTATGGGCCTCTGAGTCTCGTGGACGAATAGCGCGAGCTGGGTTTCACACGACCGTCTTTTTCGAAACACATGCTGATTCCTACAGAGTAGATTTCTAGTCTCCAGAAAAGTCATTATACTCGAACATAATACGTGTTCCAAAATTCTACAACTGATCGACGCCAGAGATATAGGTTTATAGTTCTGCACATCTGTTCGACGTCCCTTCTTGAAAACGAGAATGACCTGTGCCCTTTTCCAAGCCTTTGGAACGCTACGCTCTTCCAGAGACCTACGGTACACGGCTGCAACAAGGGGGTGTCTGTTCTTTGTTAACAATATTAGCTTATTCCCAAGAATGAGCACCTTAGTTAATACTCGGCAGACGCCAAGTCCGAAAGAACAGACACCATATCCATATAAGTATATAGTTTCTGTCCCCGTTGATATATATCAACGCCCGCAGCAGCTGAAGGTTTAATATATAATTCTAATTTCGTGACTTTAAACTCATCCTGGCGCCCTTCAAATCACGCGCGTACACTGCGAGCTGTGGGACGCGTTGCGTTGTCCTCCTGGTAGGAGCTATGACGTCGACGAGAAACAAACTGCATGTAGCAGTGGACATGATCCCCAATGTTGATCCATTGTATCTTCCAGAATGTCTAGATCACCCCGAGAATAACACGAAAGCATTTCCCAGACCATAACGCTCAAACCTGCGGCCTGGACATTTCCAGCGATGTTGCAGGGTGTTTACTTTGATACGTTCACGTCTTTCATGCCAATGGCCACCTTTCGATTGAGCATAAAACGTGATTTATCTGAAAAGGCCACCTGTCGCCACTCGGTGGACATTCAGTAGCACTTGCAACTAGATCTTGCAAATTCCAGCCTTCGTCGCCGATGGACATCAGTCAGCATGGGTGGCTGAACCAGGCGCCAGCTGCGGGGGCCCATACGTAGCAACGTTCACTGAACGTTTTTCGAGGAGACATAGTTATTAGCCCCTTGGTTCATCTGGACGGGCAGCTGTTCAACAGCTGCACTTCTGTTCGCCCGTACACATCTCGGCAGCCGCCGTATACTACTGTCATCTATGGCACATGGTGTACGACATCTGCCTCGGTGACGGTTCTGAATAGCACCATTTTACCATGAACGCTATACTTTGGCGGCGGCGGCGCGCGAACAGTTTACAAACTTAGCTGCGTATGAAATATGCACACTAGCCCCGAAACTCAATGATCATACCCTTCTGGATGTCAGACAAATTCCTCCATTCCCTCATTAACATAGAGACTGCGCCGTTTTCACCGTCCCCCCGACACGCTTTATATACACTCCACGACAAGCGCTGCCATCCGTGTCTGCGGGTAGTTATGTGAGTGGTGTATGTAAGGATAATTGATCATTTTATACCACACGATTTGCCATCAAATGTACAGTTCGGCTTCAGAAGTCGTTTAACAATTGAAAATCCTATATTCTCTTTTCTCTGTGAGGTACTGGATGGGTTAAACAAAAGTTTTCGGACGCTAGGCATATTTTTTGATTTAACTAAGGTGTTTGATTGTGTTGATCACAAAATATTGCTCCAGAAGTTGGACCATTAAGGATTAGGGGGAGTAGCTCACAATTGGTTCACCTCTTACTTTCGCAACAGACAGCTAAAGGTCATTATTCACAATGTCGAGAACGGCTGTGATGTGGGGTCTGAGTCGGATACAGTCAAGTGGGAAGGGGGGGGGGGGGATGCCCCAGGGATCAGTGTTGGAGTCGCTGCTATTCCTTATTTATATAAATGATATGCCCTCTAGCATTACAGGTAACTCTAAAATATTGCTGTTTGCTGATGACACTAGCTTGGTAGTAAAGGATGTTGCGTGCGATTTCAAATAGTGCAGTTCATGACATGTAGAAAATAAACTAAAGCTAAATCACAGTAAGGCTCAGTTTTTACAGTTTCTAACACATAATTCAACAAAAACCGACGTTTTCATTTCACAGAATGGGCATATGATTAGTGAAACTGAATAATTTATATTTCTAGGTGTTCAGATAGATAGTAAACTGTCGTGAGAAGCCCACGTTCAGGATCTTGTTCAAAGACTTAATGCTGCCACTTTTACTATTCGAACGGTATCTGAAGTGAGTGATCGTTCGACACGAAAATTAGTCTTCTTTGTTTATTTTCATTTGCTTATTTTGGGGTACCTCTTCCCTTTCTAAAATGATATTTTTGGCTCAGAAACGGACGGTTTGGCAAATAAGTGGTGTAAGTTCACGAACCTCTTGTCGACCCCTGTTCACAAGTCTGGGTATTTTGACATTGGCCTCTCTCTCTCTCTCTCTCTCATATATATATATATATATATATATATATATATATATATATATATATATATATATATATACCTTACTGTCATTATTTCCTAACAATATTAGCTTATTCCCAAGAATAAAAAGCTTTCACTCAATTAATACTCTGCAGAAATCAAACCTGCATTTGGATCGGATTTCCGTAACTTGTGCAGAGAGGTGTGCAGTCACCCCCTCACCCAGAAGATGCCTCTACAAAGCTCGCTCTTTTTATCTATTACCGAATGCGAGGTGCAGCGCACACACAGTGGCCCTATATTCACAAAAACTCTCAGTACAGACAGTATGAAATGAACGCGGCAATTTAATAACGAATTTGTCCTAGTACACACGTAAAGTGGTGCAGTAAATCTCCCACTGTGCAACTGCGTGTTTGTTGAGCACTGCTGCATCCATTTTCAATAAGCTACCGCTCGAATTCAAAACTCTTAGCAGTAATCGACGCGCTTTCAAATCGGAACTGAAGAGTTTCAAATGGTTCAAATCGCTCTAAGAACTGTGGGACTTAACATCTGAGGTCATCAGTCCCATAAAATTAGAACCACTTAAACCTAACTAACCTAAGGACATCACACACACCCATGCCCGAGGCAGGATTCGAACCTGCAACCGTAGCACCACCGCGGTCCCGGACTGAAGCGCCTAGAGCCGCTCGGTCACAGCGGCCGGCCTGACGAGTTTCTTCGTGGGTCACTCCTTCTATTCTGTTGAGGACTTCCTTGAAAAATTAAGGTGATTCTTGTTGTATTGTTGATAGCGTTTAATTAAACTTATGGACTTTTTCGGGTTCATAAGCATTTTATTTTTAAAATCTGTTATTTCTTTTATGTTGTAATTTCATGTACTGACAAGCCCCATGGCCTTGAAGATTTGCTCCTCAATTTGGTCCTACGGAACTTGACGTGTAAATAAATAAAATAAATTATTGCACGTTGACGTCAAACGTAGGCGGTCGCACCAATGTGACTGGATTGTGTGCTTGTTGTTGACAATACTGACTGATTCACAAGAAACTGCTACATTCAGTGAACACTAGACGGAAAAAAAGTACCAGCACTTGCACAGCACTTCCTTATTGATTGTACAGAAAGTTATGTACTATACCTTCAGCATGTTTCAGTTTCAATGGACTTCCATCAGAACAGAAAAAAAAATTCAGTGACAAACCCCAGGTCTTCTAATATAAGTTGACAGGTTTCTTTATGGCACATTGCTTTTCACTAGAGAGCTCCTCATAGTAGTTGAGAAATTTTCTCTGTAATGTGATATGTATTCTCAAAAATGTGTGTGAAATCTTATGGAACTTAACTGCTAAGGTCATCAGTTCCTAAGCTTACACACTACTTAACCTAAATTATCCTAAGGACAAACACACACACACCCATGCCCGAGGGAGGACTCGAACCTCCGCCGGGACCAGCCGCACAGTCCATGACTGTAGCGCCTAAGACCGCTCGGCTAATCCCGCGCGGCTATGTATTCTCATATTCTCTCACAATTTTTCTTTAACTTGCATGGTGGCATGGAAACTCACAAACAAATAAAATAAATATAGATGTAGAACGATCACGCGGTGTTATAATGCGAATATTAAATGCACTTAAGAATGGCTATTTTTATTTCAGCAAAAGGTCAATAAAACACAAAAATATGTCACTGACTGCTTAAGACCTGAAATGACAGTATCGTAGACTCTCGATAACAAGGGACTGGACGGTACTACGAAGCTGCTATTCGTCCCCATTCTAGATCTGTTCCATTCCAGCCTGTAAGAGCTATGTTTAGTGAACACAGCGAGCATCGGTAAACAACAGGTGGCGCGTAATGACAACAACCAGAGTGGAGTGTCTGCGTGCGGACGGCTTTGCTAAAGGCTTGAGGCGCGAGAGCGCACAGCGCAGCTGCGGCCCGACCTTGAGACTGTTTGCCCTCCCCGCCCCTCCACTACCCCTACCACTACCCCCACTCCTACCCCTACCCACGGGCTAGCGGCGCATAGGTACGTTCAGACGCCGCCAAAACACTCCCTTCTTTCCGTCGTCTCTCCCCCTCACCCAGAAGATGCCTATACAAAGCTCGCTCTTTTTATCTATTACCGAATGCGAGGTGCAGCGCACACACAGTGGCCCTATATTCACAAAAACTCTCAGTACAGACAGTATGGAATGAACGCGGCAAGTTAATAACGAATTTGTCCTAGTACACACGTAAAGTGGTGCAGTAAATCTCCCACTGTGCAACTGCGGGTTTGTTGAAATGACACTCGTAACTCAACTGGAGTTTCGAAAGATATTGGGTTGGCATTAGCGGTCAGAAGTCCGCGAACCGTAGCTGGATACCCACTAGATAACTACTGCCCATGAGGAATACGGTACTCGTCTCTACTATAATTACGGCCACACGTTTTAAGCTGCTGTGTGTGAAAGAGGGTATATACGTAGAGGAGAAAAAAGAATATGCGAACATTTATGTTAATTGCTCTTTCCATCGGTCATTTATTTTGAAGTTGGTTTTGTGCAGAGCCTGTGCGGTCTTTAGTGGAGGATGCCTAGACCGGAGTCGGTTTCCTTGGATGGAAAGAGGAATGGGAGAGCAGAACAGCAGTAAACTGCCACAGTATGCCATGCATCTTTAGTAAACCAAAAGGATTTGATTGCCCTCGCAAAGTTTGGTCAACTCTTAATCGCATCAGAACCAACTGTGGGAGATGCGCCGACTCCTTACACAGATGGGGTAAACTTCCTTCGGCCGCTTGCGACTGTGGCGCTGAGAGACAGACGGTCAAACACAGGGCATACGAGGGTGACCCACAGGATTTCCTAATGGCGACCCAAGAGGCAATCGACTATTTATTATCTAAGCTGGACGTCTGCTTGTGATTGCTCTTCTGTGAGTGTAAATTTACAATTGGCGGTGTCCTTATATACAAACTGTTATTTATTACTCTGTTTATGCATATGTGATTTTTTTTTAAATCGTGTTGTTTCTGTAATTTTTACTGTGATGTTATGAGCCATGCGCTAAATAAATAAATAAATATGTTAATTGTTAAGAATAATACGCCACCATTTGTCAAATGTTTGATATTTTTATCACAACACGTTTCGACACTACGTTACCCCATTATAAAGCAATATAAAACATGGAACCAATCAATAAATCGAAATATTGGTACTACAAGTACTGACAACCAAACAGAATTATTTATATCACCCGGTAGTATAGCATACCTTAAAGCTTGTATGGCACTAGGCACCGTCAAAATCCAACAGCAAACATACAGTGTCAAACATAAAACTGTTCCTAGAACATCTCATACAGTTGTAGACTGAAGGCAGCCACTTCCACCCACCAATGATAGTACTTTCCTGCAATGCATATATCACAGCCCCCAACGATGCCACTCTCTGAAATAAAACCCTTGAACATTATATGGCAAGTCCTGCTAAATCCAAAAACCAGTACTACATCTATACTGCAACATGTGCATCCATAAAACATGACCAATAGAGAACAGTAAACCTGACGCCACTAATTCGAATAAGTTGGCGGCTGCTTTCCGATTAGGACATCGCTGAAGTTTGCCCAGAAATGCCCCTTGGACACTTCCGTTTCTTCATATAATACGCTAACGCATTCCTTTCTCAAAGCGCAAAAAATCTCCACTTCTTCTAAATCTGACAGCAAACATCCTTTATCGTCGAAGTGTAACATTTCTCCTCAAAGTGTAATAGCCCCACGCCTCGCCCGCCGACGAGCCGTTCTCTTATTATAATGCTCTTTAAATCCTACTTTTAAAGTTTCTTCCCGTTTGCCCCAAGTACTTCGTTTCACAATCCTGACACTTCATATTTCATAAACTCCCGCTTTCCTCATCTTGTTTTCCCCTGTGGAGCCTTTTGCTTCAGCTTGTGTTCCAGTTTGCTGTCGGTCATGAACCCAGTATTCACTTCTTTGTTGTAACATAACCTCTCCAATTTATATGAGATAATTTCCCAATACGGCATGGCCCAATATTTCTACCGATTTTTCTCGTTTTGTTGGTTTCTGTGCTCTACCACCGCATCCGTTTTATGTACTAAACCCGCGTCGAATCTATTTGCTACCACTATTTGCCTTTTTTTTAAAAAAAAGCCAACAACTAATCTCCTTCCAACGGTACCGACTGGCCTCCATGTCATCCTCAGTCAATAGGCGTCACTGGATGCGGATATGGAGGGGCATGTCGTAGAACACTGCTCTCCCGGCCCAACAGCTGTCGGCAGACCGGATGGTCACCCGCTATTTGTCTAAGACATTTCATTTCTTCGTCCTTGTTCTCAGCACATAGCGGGACGGATTTAACCCTGTCGATAGCGATAAGAGAGCTCATATTGCCTAGTTCTTTGTAAATCTGACTTGATTTTGTAATCACTGAAATAACGTCGTGTAACCTCTCAACCCATGCTGTTATCATTCGAGCTTCGAATGATGCTGTTGATACAAAGGTGACTTTTAAAATACCCTGTTTTCTTCGCAACATTTATAATGTTTGTTTCAATATCGAATCTGAAATCCCAGTTATCTCAGCCTGACTTTCATCGAAATCCGGTTTATCATTGCCTTCTCCTGTACACTCGGTCTTTTGTTGACAAGTTCCTGCTCTTTTGTATCCATTTTGACCATATAAATACAGGCTGCAAGTATTGAATTGTATGAAAAAATACCTAAATTAGTTACAAACTACGGAGTGCACACACTTTATTCAACATTCAAATGTCACTACAGATATTCGGCTTAAGGTTGTAACATATTCTATATGCCTGCCAACTTCGGCGATAATATGCGCAGACAAATAGCGAAATTCTAGATGACCCGCTAAAGTGTCGGAACATCGATGCTGTCGATGACCTCCTGAATGGCTGTTTTTATCTCAGCAATGGCTTCCGGATTATTGCTGTACACCTTGTCTTTAATACAGCCCGACAAGCCCATGCCAGTGCGGTCTGGGTAGTTCAAGCCAGAATACAGCCCCCAAAGTGCTCCTCCAGGATATCAAACACTCTCCTGCGTCGATGGGGTCGAGCTCCGTCTTACATAAACCACATCTTATGAAATCAGCGTTACTTTGGATAATGGGGATGAAATCATCTTCCAAAACCTTCCCGTACCGTTCGGTAGTCACCGTGTCATCAAGGAAAATCGCACCGGTTATTCCGTGACTGGGCACTGTACACCACACAGTCACCCACTGAGGGTGAAGAAACTTCTTGATCACGAAATGTGGATTCTCAGTCCCCTAAATGAGCCAGTTTTGCTTACTGATGAACCCATCCAAATGAAAGTGGGCTTCGTCGCTAATCCAAACCATACATGCGCATACTAATTCCCATCATGCCCTGCGACCAACCGTGCAGTTTGAACGTCCTAGTTCAAACTGTTCAGAAGTTATGACAGTTTTATTGTATGTACACCAACAATTGTCACCCTATACTTTAATCCGAAGATTTTCGTGATACAGGTAAGCGGTGTGAGTATTAAACAGACCTGCCGCAGTCGCCACTTGAGACAGGTGCTCTGGCTTTCTTGCTGCAGGACTTAGTTATTTTGTTACTTTTCAATTAGTTAAACAGAGGTCCTATCACTCTACCCACTGAACATTTGTATATTTTTTTCCTCTCTTGTGTTACTCTCGGTGGCGTATCAACAAGAACTCTATGAGTTTCCCTAAACAGTCTGGAATGTTACTTAGAATGTTTTAATGTAATTAAGCGTCCATTTTCATTCTCTGTTAGTGACGCTCGCTGCCACTTGAGCATGCTTCCGCGCCCCACTCAACTGCAACAAATTATATGGGCCACGAACTGCAGTCTCCCGTTTTCTGTTGGCTGCGATAAAAGTAAGGCTATCAAATACTACATTATTCTCTGCCTCCGGCAAGGATCATTATTCCTACAGTCTCTTGTTCCCCGTAAAATATTGCGACTCGCAGCAGAACCTGCCAAGAACGCCAGCTGGCCGTCCCTTGTCGTTTCATCTACATCTACATCTACATAGGTATTCCACAAGCCACCGCCCGGTGGGTGGCGGAGGGTACCCTGTATCACAACCAGTCATTTCCTTTCTTGATCTACTCGCAGATAGTGCGAGAGAAAAACATTTATGTACATGCCTCCATATGAGCCCTAATTTCTTGTATCTTATCTTCGTGGTCCCTATGCGGAATGTGTGTTGGTGGCAGTAGGATCGTTCTGCAGTCACCTTCAAATGCTGGTTCTCTAAACTTTGTCAGTAGTGTTCTCCGAAATAAATGTCTTCTTCCCTCCAGGGATTCCCACTTGAGCTCCCGAAGCGTATCTGTAACGCTTGCATGCTGATCGAACCTACCGGTAACAAATCTATCAACTCGCCTCTGAATTGCTTCGATATCTTCTTTCAGTCTGACGTGGCGCGGATCCCAAACACTCGAGCAGTGCTCAAGAATAGGTCGCATTAGCATCCTATATGCGGTCTCCTTTACAGATGAACCACACTGTTCTAAAATTCTCCCAATAAACCGAAGTCGACCATTCACCTTCCCTACCACAATCCTCACATGCTCATTCCATTTCATATCGCGTTACGCCCAGATATTTAAACGACGTGACTGTGTCAAGCAGGACACCACTAATGCTGTATCCTAACATTACGGGTTTGTTTTTCCTACTCATCCGCATTAACTTACGTCTTTCTACATTAACAGCCAGCTGCCATTTATCACACCAACTAGAAATGTTGTCTAGGTAATCTTGTATCAACCTACAGTTACTTATCTTCGTCACCTTCCTGTACATCACAGTATCGTCAGGGAAGAAACGCAGATTGCTGCCGACCCTGCCAGATCATTTATGCATATAGAAAATAGGAACGGTCCTATCACACTTCCCTGGGACACTACTGATGTTACCCCTGTCTCCGAACAACACTCTCCGTCGAGATCAACATACTGGGTTTTATTACTTAAAAATTCTTCGAGCCGGTCACATACCTGGGAGCCTGTTCCGTACGCACATACCTTCGTTAACAGTCTGCTGTCGGGCACCGTGACGAACGCTTTTCGGAAATCTAGAAATATGGAATCAGCCTGCTGCCCTTCATCCATAGTTCGCGGTATACCATCTGAGAAAAGAGCAAGCTGGATTTCGCACGAGCGACGCGTTCTAAAGCTGTGCTGAATCGTGGACATGAGCTTTTCGGTCTCTAGTAAATTTGTTACATTCGAACACAGAATATGGTCTAGAATTCTGCAGCCAACCGATGTTAAGGATATTGCTCCTTAATTTTGCCGAGGGTCGTACAAGCGTACAAAAATGAACCAGCTACTCCGCTGTAGACCACTTACCCTTTTCAAGACGGCCTAGCGCTATTTCACTGACCGCGGCTCTCTATACACTGTGTAACATTTTATATATGCTACAGCTATTTCTCCTGTTCAATCCAAGCTCTGTGTGCAACTGACAGAACAGCTGTGTTGAATCACAACTCACGACTACTTGGAAGAAGCAAGCCCACCCTTATATAAAAAAGGCCAAAAACGAGAAGAGCTTTTACTGAATGCACCAGTAAAATAGCCGCTGACAGAAATACTACTGAGATGTATTGACTCTGTATCGGACAACACTAGTAAATTTTAAGAAAAATTTCCTCTATCAACGTAACGTAACCATTACAAATGCAGATGGTAGGGTCATCTTTGAAGATTTCCACTACATACCATTTAATGACAACCGTTTTAGCCAACTGTGGACGGATAGCATCCGTTTTGGCAGATAACATCGGACAGAAACTGCAGAATAATTTATTTTGTGTTCAGAAGGCTACAGTAAATTCCTCAATATTACACGGTACTCCGAGGCACAAAAACGTAACAAGCACAGAACGCGCAATTTACTTCACGTACTTGATACAATTCTGAATGACTCTAAGCGGAAAATACAACCTAGTTGCAACCTGACAGTCTCTCGTAATCTTCACTCAACTGCAGTCAACGTAAAATGATGCTGAGTATTTTCTTCGGGAAATCTTTCCGCATACATTCATACAGCAGTTCTGCAGTATTTTTGTATGCAAGAAGCATGTCGACCGTTTCTTCACTTACGTACCGATAAGTGTCGTAGTGAGTTAATAATGTTATTGCACTGGTAGACAACTCAAATACTCAGTTAGGCTGAGAGCGAAGGGCTATGGTAAGATGCAGTCCATGTAGACGAATGCTATTAGAAGGAGTCTTACACTGATGACCAATAGGTTGTACAAATAATTAGGCTATAAAAAACAATCCGAAAACACGGGAACGCCACCGTTCTCTAATTTCAATGCTCCACGGTACCCAAATTATCATATCTGCGCAGGGGTTCCCCTCTTGGAAAATGACGTTTGCTATCCCGATCAATATGAAAGAAAGGAAGATTATGGTTTAACGCCCTTTCGACAATGACGTCATTAGAGAAGGAGCAAAGGCCGGAATGTTTCAAGTGTGGGGAATGGATTCGCCACATACTATTCCGAAGGAACCATCGCAGCATTTCCCTGGGGCGATTTATGGAAATCATGGAAAATCTAAATCAGGATCATCGGGCGCCGATTTGAACGGTCGTCCTCCCAAATGAGACTCCAGTGTGCAAATCACTGTGCCTCGAACGGTCCACACAATATGCCAAACGTTGTCGATGACTTTTAGACACAACATGTAAATAAGGTAAAACAAAAACCACAAGGCTAGCGGTGTGAGTTAAAGCGCAGCTTTTGGGATCGGGAGATGCACCGGCCGAGGATCGATTCCGCCCGGCGGGTTAATGAGGAGGGCCTTGCCCTTACGTGGTTTTTAGTAGGATTTCCGCATGCCACTAGTACCCAAGTCCCACTTCAGTTACACGATTCGCAAACATTTAGAAAACTTTCGCTCCCTTCATTGTTATTCGATAAAATTAGTAAGGAAACATAAGAGTAATTTTTTTTAAGTCCGAACAGCCGGCATAACCCAGTCACGCGAAAGTGTCACCAGCCGCCAGCCGGTAAACATTTCAACAACGTTACTGGGTCAGGAAGACAGCCACCCTGACGCTCTTAATAGAGACTGCGAGCAACTGAGCTGAAAATGGTTAGAACAGTGAAGGCTAAACCGCCTTTTTTACTCCCGCAACATTTTTGTAGGAGGCAACAACATTTAACAGGTGTTTGAGTAAGCAGCAAAGACCCAGTAAAACATTCGTTAAACAAATTTAGTGTAACTGAAGACCGCTGACTTGAAGAGCAGAATCAATTCGTTCATTACGAATGACGTCCTAGAGCAGATCCTCTCCTCGGTGACATAAATGCTCCACTCACATTAGCTTCTGGCACTCGATCAGCGGATTCGATGGCTTCCAAGTAATTTGCACTCGATTATCTGGTTATGGTATGGTAAAATCTTGTGTATGAGATTGTTCTACTGTTGATCTTGCACTGGCTGGTCCACAAGACGATTAGTGATGTGAAGCCACGCCTGATTTAGTCCAGCAGTCCAGTACTGACGTCAGCACAGCACCCGGCGCTGATGGGTGAGCTGAGGGTCTACCAACACGACTCCGATCAAGGGCAGAAGCTGCCCTAAACACATGCGTCGCGCGGATCTGAAGATCTACCGTATAGGCGAGCCGGGTGCAGCATGACTACACAGCAGCCAACATCGCGGTGCACCTGAGAGGACAGCACGGGCAGTGATTTGGGAGGGATTGACTGGTCCCCGAAAAGGCGTGGGAATCAAAACACTCACATCGTGGTTATTACTAACTCCAAGCCGAGCTACCGCCGGAGAGTCTCGCCTACGAGCGGCAAAACCGCCACCACAGGGAGTCATCGACCTCCACTTCGAGCTAATGCAGCCTTGAGTCCGCTATTTTATTCAACATGCCGGCCGCGGTGGTCTCGCGGTTCTAGGCGCGCAGTCCGGAACCGTGCGACTGCTACGGTCGCAGGTTCGAATCCTGCCTCGGGCATGGATGTGTGTGATGTCCTTAGGTTAGTTAGGTTTAAGTAGTTCTAAGTTCTAGGGGACTAATGACCACAGCAGTTGAGTCCCATAGTGCTCAGAGCCATTTGAACCATTTTTTTTTATTCAACGGATTTTTCTCCGGGTTACATAGCCGCCAGTCGACGCAGAAGAAGCGGCAATGACTTGTAATTCCACTAATAAACGAAATAATTTTGAATATTGTTTTATCGTGTCTAGCGACGCAGCACAGCCGGCCGCTGTGGACGAGCGGTTGTAGGTGCTTCAGTACTGAACCGTGATGCTGCTACGGTCGCAGGTTCGAATCCTGCCTCGGGCATGGATGTGTGTGATGTCCTTAGTTTGGTTTAAGTAATTCTAAGTCTAGGGGACTGATGACCTCAGATGTCCCATAGTGCTTAGAGCCATTTGAACCATTTGATGCCGCACAGGTCCTCAGTGCATCCTAATGAATTCCAGTCTGGTAGATGGCGTCCCCTACAATACTACACGCACACAGTTGAGGTACACATATTCCGTCCCCTAGGGTAACAGGGTGACGACAGGAAGGCATCCGGTCACTCCTTAAATTAACTATGCCACCTAAGTTGATTAACATGTCAACCTCGCGCCGATGCGAGACAAAGGCACAAGAATATGGTGATGGTGACGATACTTACGTCACAACATGGAGAGCGCTTGCGTAACAGGTAAAATACTAGCACATTTATGGGGAAAAATCTTCCTTACGCAAGCAAAGACAACATAGGTGAACAAATACCAGACAGATATACAGGGTGACAATTATTGAACTATATTAAGAAGAAAAAACATAAATTAGATACAAGTAAACGTCACTACACATATTAGGATTTAGGTTATGACAGGCTCCACGTGCCTGCCACCATTGGCGATGATGTGGTGCAGCTAATAGCGAAATTCTACGTAGCCCGCTGAAGTGTCGGAACATCGATACTGTCGATAACCTCCTGAATGGCTGTTTACAGCTCAGCAGTGGTTCTGGGGTTATTGCTCTACACCTTGTCTTTGATATACCTTCCCAAAAAGGGGTCGCATATGTTCAGATCCGGAGAATATGGCGGCCAAACTAGGCCCATACCAGTGGCCTTTGGGAACCCCAGAGCCACAATGCGGTCCCCAAAGTGCTCTTCCAAGATATCAGACTCTCTCCTGCTTAGATGGGGTCGAGTTTACATGAACCACATCTGGTCGAAATCAGGGTCACTCTGGATAATGGGGATTGGCTTTCGCCTGTAGAGGCTCACGCTGCTCACAGAAACTCAACAGTCCGAATGGACAGAGTAAGGTATGAATCCCCAATACTAGCCCAGTTGCTCAATCACTGCATCTCGTTCTATCACATGGCATTTTTTTCCGCAGCCTGTGGTCTAGTGGTTAGCAGATAACTTTATAGATTCCGAGCTTTTCCGCTCTAATGTTTTAATCATGTGAGTAACAACATTTTGATTTTCTCATGTAAAAGTTTTAATAATTTTTTATTTTTCTTAATCATAAAATAATTTACTATACCAGCTTATGTCTTAGGGTTGTTATTACTTCCGGATTTATTGTTACACAGATGTTCACCTTAAGATGTGTCTTTTAGTGCCACGAGAGCGGTTGTGATCCAGTAATAAAGGACTAAATACAGCTGAAGCGTGTATTAATACCCAAGATGACTAGTGGTTAGCGTCACTGCATCTAAACTACTGGCCATTAAAATTTCTACACCACGAAGATGTGCTACAGCCGCGAAATTTGACCGACAGGAAGAAGATGCTGTGATATGCAAAAGATTAGCTTTTCAGAGCATTCACACAAGGTTGGCGCCGGTGGCGAAACCTACTATGTACTGACATGAGGAAAGTTTCCAACCGATTTCTCATATACAGTTGACCGGCGTTGCCTGGTGAAACGTTGTTGTGATGCCTCGCGTGAGGAGGAGAAATGCGTACCATCACGTTTCCGGATTGTAGCTTATCGCGATTGCGGTTTATCATATAGCGACATTGCTGCTCGCGTTGGTCGAGATCCAATGGCTGTTAGCAGAATTTGGTGTCGGTGGGTTCAGGATGGTAATACGGAAGACCGTGCTGGATCCCAAAGGCCTCGTATCACTAGCAGTCGAGATGACAGGCATCTAATCCGCATGGCTGTAACGGATCGTGCAGCCACGTCTCGATCCCTGAGTCAACAGATAGGGACGTTTGCAAGACAACGACTATCTGCACGAACAGTTCGACGACGTTTGCAGCAGCATGGACTATCAGCTCGGAGACCATGGTTGCGGTTACCCTTGACGCTGCATCACAGACAGGAGCGCCTGCGATGGTGTACTCAACGACGAACCTGGATGCACGAATGGCAAAATGTCATTTTTTCGGATGAATGCAGGTTCTGTTTACAGCGTCATGATGGTCGCATCCGTGTTTGGAGACATGGCGGTGAACGCACATTGGAAGAGTGTATTCGTCATCGCCATACTGGCGTATCACCCGGCGTGATGGTGTGGGGTGCCATTGGTTACACGTCTCGGTCACCTCTTGTTCGCATTGACGGCACTTTGAACAGTGGACGTCACATTTCAGATGTGTTACGACCCGTGGCTCTTTCCTTGTTTAGATGCCTGCGAAACCCTACATTTCAGCAGGATAATGCACGACCGCATGTTGCAGGCCCTGTACGGGACTTTCTGGATACAGAAAATGTTCGACTGGTGCCCTGGGCAGCACATTCTCCAGATCTCTCGCCAACTGAATACGTCTGGTCAATGGCGGCCGAGCAACTGGCTCGTCACAATACGCCAGTCACTACTCTTGATGAACTGTGGTATCGTGTCGAAGCTGCATGGGCAGCTGTACCTGTACACACCATTCACGCTCTGTTTCACTCAATGCCCAGGCGTATCAAGGCCGTTTTTATGGCGAGAGGTGGTTGTTCTGGGTACTGATTTCTCAGGATCTATGCACCCAAATTGCGTGAAAATGTAATCACATGTCAGTTCTAGTATAATATATTTGTCCAATCAATACCCGTTTATCATCTGCATTTCTTCTTGGTGTAGCAATTTTAATGGCCGGTAGTGTAGGTTGCGGAGTGCCACGGTCGATTTCCAGCCGGATCAGAGATTTTCTTCGCTCGGAGATTGTGTGTTTGTGTTGTCCTAATCGTCTCATCTCATCTTCATCAAAATGACGCCCAAATCGCCGAAGTGGCGTCAAAAATGGAAAGACTTGCAACACTCAGCCGAACGATACCAGATGGACTCTCGTGGCCACTAATTGCCTACGGATAGTCAGTCATACGACGAGTCAAGTGCGTGAAATTTTGGTATGAATAGTGTGCAAAGGAACGCTGACGAAAAAACGAAAATAGTCTTGGTATGGCCAGTATAGTAACAATGTCGCTTGTGAGAGTTAGCTACAACTACTAACATTCAACATACGAGGTGTCTCCGGAAAGCATGTACCGTTTAGTTCTGCCGCCCCCAAAGTATTAGTGTCACTGTTCCGCATATTCCCACTCGTCTCTTTGGTTAATTGTCTGTCCACCGACTACAGCCGGATTGTGAACTCGACTGTCACGTACGTTTTGTAATTCTGTTTTTGAACGGAAAGAATATTAAGCCAGCTGAAATTCGCCGTCAACTTCAGGAGTTTTAGAGTTTAAATGTAATGAATGATGGAATGGTAAAAAGTGAGTGAGACAATTCAAAAAATGGACGAACCAATGTTCATAACGAAGAGCGGAATGTGTGGCCTTTTGTTATCAACAATGGTTCGGTTGAGAAATTGAATGATGATGATGATGATGATGATGATGATGATGATGATGTTTGTGGGGCGCTCAACTGCTCGGTCATCAGCGCCCGTACAAAGTCCCAATTTGTACACAGTCCAGGTTTTACACAATCCAATGTAGCCACTGTCACGACTGATGGTGATGAAATGATGAGGACAACACAAACACCCAGTCACTGGGCAGAGAAAATCCCCAACTCGACCGGGAATCGATCCCGTGACCCTGTGATCTAGAGGCAGGAACGCTAACCACTAGAACACGACGTGCGGAATGAGAAATTGAATGAGAAGATAGTTGAAAAAAGACAGTTCACAATAAGAATGCTTTGTGATGATTGTCGACAAATTTCAAAAACTGTTTTGGATGAGACTGTCAAAAATCGCTTAATTTTTTGCATACTGGGTTCCTGTTGGGTTCCGAAAATGCTTACGGATGTTCACAAAACGAAGTGACTTGGCAGTGCTATGATATTTGTTACCCAATATGATGATGAGTGAGTCGAATTCTTAAATACAGCTAGGACCAGTGATTAAACTTCGGTTTGTCACTCCAGAACCAAACCAACAGTCACTGGAGTGACGGCACTCACGATCCCGCAAAAAAATTCAGAACAATGTTGTCAGCACAAAAATATCATCTGCACTGTCTTCTGTGACAGAGAAGGCATTGTGCTTACCGTGTGCCTTTCCAGACGTAGAACCGTCAATGCGGTACGACATTGTGAAACACTGAGAAAACTTCTGCGCACAATTGGAAACAAAAGGCGTGGAATGCTCAGTAAAGGCATTGTGTTGCTTCGTGACAGCGCACGTCCCTGCAGTTGGATCACCCGCCGTACAGTCCCGATCTCGCACCTTCCGACTACACTTTAAGCGTGACTTTGGAGTAAATCGCTTTCACAGCGACGACGATTCAAAAAACGGTTGTTCATCAGTGGCTGTCTTCACTGGCGGCATCTTTCTATCAAAACCTATGTAGATGTCATTGTAAATGCCAATAACAGAAGAAGGCTGCTGCAACCGTGGCCGGAACGTTGGTTTTTCTCCAGCAGCAGTAGTTTTACATATTATGACGCAGTATCTTACCCAGAAAACTTTTATCTCGACTGGCAATAACTGAATGTTTCAAAGTGAGGGCAAAAATACACTGGTTTCGACACACATTTTCGCTTGATACTCGCTGTAGACTGCACCACTATGCCAGGGAAAACCTGCAAACTCTTAACTTAGAACCATTCTCTTAAGAATCAATATGTTGCTCAAACATTTTGTAATGCAATGCTTGGCACTGTAGGCAGAGTTCTCTGTAAGCCTTTCAAAACGCATGCTGCCCTAGATCCGAGAACGGTTCTATGGGTATAAATTATGAGTACAATGCCGCTAGTACTGAAACATCCCCTTAGAAAAATTAATGAATTGACTGTGCTGGTAAACCTCATAGGTTACTTAATTTTCAAACAGCTGAGCAGAACTTAACGTACTCAGACATTTCTCTCTTTACTTATTCTGATCAACACTAAACTGACACACAATATTTTTAGCGCAACGAAATCTGACTTTCAATAATCCCTACAATAGAATGGCCCTGACTAACAATAACCTATACCTTTCATGAATCACCTACCTCACAAAAATCTTCGTTACTCGAACTACTGCAATACAGCGAGCGCCAATACTGCCAGCTAAATAAAAGATTCTAACTACTGGTTGGTTGGTTTTGGGGTAAGGAGACCAGACAGCGAGGTCATCGGTCTCATAGGATTAGGGAAGGACGGGGAAGGAAGTCGGCCGTGCCCTTTGAAAGGAACCATCCCGGCATTTGCCTGGAGCGATTTAGGGAAATCACGGAAAACCTAAATCAGGATGGCCGGACGCGGGATTGAACCATCGTCCTCCCGGATGCGAGTCCAGTGTCTAACCACTGCGCCACCTCGCTCGGTCTAACTACTGAAGGCAATAACTACTGATAGGCATAGTTAGCAAATGAAAGATTTTGATAGAGAACAAACAATGTATTTACCTTAACAATGTTCAAAAGTCATCGTATATATATATATATATATATATATATATATATATATATATATATATATATATATACAGGGTGTTTCAAAAATGACCGGTATATTTGAAACGGCAATAAAAACTAAACGAGCAGCGATAGAAATACACCGTTTGTTGCAATATGCTTGGGACAACAGTACATTTTCAGGCGGACAAACTTTCGAAATTACAGTAGGTACAATTTTCAACAACAGATGGCGCTGCAAGTGATGTGAAAGATATAGAAGACAACGCAGTCTGTGGGTGCGCCATTCTGTACGTCGTCTTTCTGCTGTAAGTGTGTGCTGTTCACAACGTCCAAGTGTGCTGTAGACAACATGGTTTATTCCTTAGAACAGAGGATTTTTCTGGTGTTGGGATTCCACCGCCTAGAACACAGTGTTGTTGCAACAAGACGAAGTTTTCAACGGAGGTTTAATGTAACCAAAGGACCGAAAAACGATACAATAAAGGATCTGTTTGAAAAATTTCAACGGACTGGGAACGTGACGGATGAACGTGCTGGAAAGGTAGGGCGACCGCGTACGGCAACCACAGAGGGCAACTCGCAGCTAGTGCAGCAGGTGATTCAACAGAGGCCTCGGGTTTCCGTTCGCCGTGTTGCAGCTGCGGTCCAAATGACGCCAACGTCCACGTATCGTCTCATGTGCCAGAGTTTACACCTCTATCCATACAAAATTCAAACGCGGCAACTCCTCAGCGCCGCTACCATTGCTGCACGAGAGACATTCGCTAACGATATAGTGCACAGGATTGATGACGGCGATATGCATGTGGGCAGCATTTGGTTTACTGACGAAGCTTATTTTTACCTGGACGGCTTCGTCAATAAACAGAACTGGCACATATGGGGAACCGAAAAGCCCCATGTTGCAGTCCCATCGTCCCTGCATCCTCAAAAAGTACTGGTCTGGGCCGCCATTTCTTCCAAAGGAATCATTGGCCCATTTTTCAGATCCGAAACGATTACTGCATCACGCTATCTGGACATTCTTCGTGAATTTGTGGCGGTACAAACTGCCTTAGACGACACTGCGAACAGCTCGTGGTTTATGCAAGATGGTGCCCGGCCACATCGCACGGCCGACGTCTTTAATTTCCTGAATAAATATTTCGATGATCGTGTGATTGCTTTGGGCTATCCGAAACATACAGGAGGCGGCGTGGATTGGCCTCTCTATTCGCCAGACATGAACCCCTGTGACTTCTTTCTGTGGGGACACTTGAAAGACCAGGTGTACCGCCAGAATCCAGAAACAATTGAACAGCTGAAGCAGTACATCTCATCTGCATGTGAAGCCATTCCGCCAGACACGTTGTCAAAGGTTTCGGGTAATTTCATTCAGAGACTACGCCATATTATTGCTACGCATGGTGGATATGTGGAAAATATCGTACTATAGAGTTTCCCAGACCGCAGCGCCATCTGTTGTTGACAATTGTAACTACTGTAATTTCGAAAGTTTGTCTGCCTGAAAAGTACTGTTGTCCCAAGCATATTGCAACAAACGGTGTATTTCTATCGCTGCTCGTTTAGTTTTTATTACCGTTTCAAATATACCGGTCATTTTTGAAACACCCTGTATATATATATATATATATATATATATATATATATATATATATATATATATATATATATATATATCAGTTCATGATATCCAGTATTACAAATTTACTCTTTCTGATGGACACATGTCCAGATCGTCCGCTCTCAAAATTGTGCCATCTCTCTCCCCACATCCACCACTGCTGGCGGCTCACCTCCAACTGGGCAACGCTACGCACTGTTCACATCCAGCTGCCCAACACTACAATAGCGAAAACTGCAACAATGCCAACCAGCCACAGACTGCACACAGCACAGTCAGTGATTTTCATACAGAGTGCTACATGATGTCACCAACATAAAAACCTAAACAGTCTACTTACAGTACGTTATTAGTCGGTATAGATTTCGACCAAATTTAAGACTGTAGAACTGGGAAAGTGCAATACAAACACCTACCTAGATACTCGCAAATGATTTGCCAATCTTGTTATATGCCGAATAACGTGTACTGTAGATCTAGAGGTCGTGGAGCTATGGTTTGAGAAGCTTCTTGGTCGTAGAAGACACGTACGAAAATAGTGCCCAGCAGAATTGTCGCCCCGTCAGTTCTACGTCTACAGCTCCATCTACACCACTACGCTGCAAACTACTGACAAGTGCAGGGTTGAGGGTGCTTCCCATTGTAACACATATTAGAGTTTCTTCCCGTTCCATTCACGTATGGAGCCGCGGAAGATGACTGCTCAAATGTCCCTTTGTTCATTGAAATGAGCCCCGTGCGACTTCATGCTTTGCGACAATCCATGACATTCTTTCAGGAGTAAAACAAACCCGTGACCATTTCTGCTACCTTTCCTGTGTACTTTCAGTGACCATTTTAGTCGTGTTTGATATTAGTCACAGACATATGAGCAATAATCTAGGACGCGTCACATGCGTCTTTTGTAAGCAGTCTCCTTTGTTGATTCGTTATATTACCCACAACATCCTATCAATGAACCGAAGTCTGTTACCCGCTTTACCTATCACTGTGCCTATGTGATCATTCCATTTCATATACTCAGATTGTAACACTCAGGTACGACGGACGTTCAGTAAGTAATGCAACACATTTCTTCTGAAGGCTCATTGGCTTTACTCAAGATTCAAATACAGTATGATATTTCCCACTATTTTCACTACAAAACCCTATTTTTTCAACAAAATCTCCGTTCAACGCGACAGCTTTACGTGACCTTACTGGAAGGGCCTGTATGCATGCTTGGTCCCAATCTACTGGTCGGCGTCTGCGGCAACGTCCTGCTGCATCAAAAACCTCCCCAGCATCCACGTACTGCTTCCCTCGAAGTGCACCCTTCATTGGGTCAGACAGATTGAAGTCGAAAGGTGCGAGATTCGGGCTGTAGGGTGGATGAAGAACATTCCAATGAAGGTTTGTGTGCCCCTTTCGGGTCCACAGACTTGTGTGTGGCCTTTTGTTGTCACGGAGAGGTTCATTCGCATTTTGGTGGCGACAAACACGCTGTAGTCATTCCTTCAGTTTCCTGAGGGTAACACAGTACACTTCAGAGTTGATCGTTGCACGTGAGGATCTCAAACAAAATATCCCCTTCACAGTCCCAGAAGACCGTCGCCATGACTTTACCGGTTGAAGGTGCGGTCCATGGATTGCCGTTTTCCTTCCGATCGAAGTGATGAACCCATTTTTCATTGCCTGTGACGATGTTCGACAAAATATTGTCACGATCTGTGTCGTAACATGCAAGCAATTTCGCATAGATGGTCCTTCGTTGCTCTTTATGGTCTCCCGTTAGGCAGCGAGGAACCAATGGGCACACACTTTTCAGTACCTCAACTGGTGGACGAGCGTGCCAGCATTGCCAACAGAGTCGTCCAGTTGTGCAGCGAGGTGTCCGATTGTGAACCATAGATCGCCTCGAATGAGAGTGTCCACACGTTCCGTCACTGCAGGAATCACAGATGCGTCGGCAGACCGACACGCCAGAGATCGGACAGGTTCATGCGACGTTGTTGCGATGATGACAGATGCCTCGCCAAAAGACTCACCGTGCTTTTGTTCAATGTTAGGTCTCCGTCGACATTCTGCAAGCACCTATGAATATCTGGGATGCTCAGGTTTTCCGCCAAGAGAAACCCAACGACAGCTGTTTACTTGGAATGCATTTCCGTTACAGACGCCACTTTGAAAGTTACGTATAACGCCACCACCCGTCGAAACTACATGAAACTATTGGGGCAGAGGCGGAATGTTGCAAGATGTCCCACAACAAAGTCTGCATTTTTTCAACAAAGATTGGCCGAGAGTGAAAATGTGTTGCATTACTTATTGAAGGCCCCTCGTGTTCTTATGACAGTGATGGCACTAGTGACTCTTTCATGTCGTAGTCAAGTGAATCTATGTCTTTGATTTTATGAAACGTGTGGTTTACTTTCATGAACTATTAGAGTAAGCCCGCGTCTGTATCCATAGCTGCGTGGTCAGGGCAGCTGACTTCCTGGCGGATGACCCGGATTCGATTCCCGGTACTTCCAGGGACTTTCTTAGATGAAAGAACTTGAACAGTGTGCTCTCAGCATCGTGATGCGAAATGATGAATTACTTGACCGAGTATTAGCAGCTCGAAGTCACGAAAACTGAAAACAGCCGCGACAGTGGTACACTGACTCCACACCCCTCTATACCACATCCAGTGACGCCAGGGGATGGTACCCATGGGCTCGCCAGGGCCTGCAGACGAATTTACATAAAACAAGCTGCCATTGTCTGCACCATTGTGATGTTTTATTAAGATCTAATTGGATGAAATGGTTCAAATGGCTCTGAGCACTATGGGACATAACATCGGAGGCCATCAGTCCCCTAAAACTTAGAACTACTTAAACCTTACTAACCTAAGGACATCACACACATCCATGCCCGAGGCAAGACTCTAACCTGCGGCCGTAGCGGTCGTGCGGTTCCAGACTGAAGCGCCTAGAACCGCTCGGCCACAACGGCCGGCTAATTGGATGATCCTGCCGGTTTTCTCAGGCAGTACTCCATTATACACCGATGAACAAAAATGCTATGACGACTTCGTGGTATGGATTAGAAAAATCATGGGTAGGTTTCCGGAGGTATGTGTCACCAGATCCCTACCAATAAGTCACGCAGTTCCCTCGAATTACGGAGCGGTGGTTGTGGGTGCGGAGCTGACGCCCAATAGCGTCCCATGTGCATTCCACCTGGTTCAGATCAGGTGAATTTCTTGGCCAAGATATCAAAGTGAGTTCCCTGTAATGCATCTCAAATAACTGTAGCACTGTTCTGGCCTTGTAAGCCGGCCGAGGTGGCCGAGCGGTTCTAGACGCTACAGTCTGGAACCGCACGATCGCTATGGTCGCAGGTTCGAATCCTGCCTCGTTCATGGATGTGTGTGCTGTCCTTAGGTTAGTTCGGTTTAAGTAGTTCTAAGTTCTAGGGGACTGATGGCCTCAGAAGTTAAGTCCCATAGTGCTCAGAGCCATTTGAACCATTTGGCCTTGTAACTCGGACTGTTGCCTGGTGGAAGATGACATCGCCTTATGGGAAGATACCAAACATGGAGGGATACAGGTGGTCACCCAATAATGTTTATGTAGTCCACAGCAGTCATGGCACCTCCGATTGCAGGGGTTGGACAAAAATATGGAAATACCCCGAGGAAGGCATGCTTGAACATAAATGCAGACGCTAGTCAAGCCTGCAGGCTTCTTTCTTTCTTTCTTTCACGTTGACCTTCGTCCTGCAATGTTCGTAGGGTCAGCGTGATTACAACGGATTTGACAAGGTTAATTTAAAGGGGTAGCCGAATGCCCTTCCTACCGCCACCCCAGATCCCCCAGGACGGAATCATTGTACCCCAGCTGTCTGCATCTAGTGTAAACCGTTAAATAGTGCGGAAGCGTTACAAATGTCTGCGTGTCGTGTAACTGAGGCGGGATGTGGGGACCAGCCCGGTATTCATCTAGCGGGATGCGTTAAACAGCCTGAAAACCACATTCAGGCTGGCCGACACACCGGGCCACGTCGTTAATCCGCCAGGCGGATTCGATCCGGGGCCGGCGCGCCTACCCGACTCCAGGAAGCAGCGCATTAGCGCTCTCGGCTAACCTGGCGGGTTACTCAAGCCTGCAGGTTGTGCTGTTGTATTTTACCACGAGAGGCACTTCTGAAATATCCACATTACGTTGCAAGTGTCAACCATGGTCGTAACAGTGTAGCAGTGAGTGCATTATGTTGGACCTAAGCGATTTCGAACGTGAGTAAATTGGTGATTACATCCGCAGTTAAGGTAGCCAAACTGTTTGTTCCAATAAGCATCGTATCGAAGATTTATACCGCATATAGGTGAAGGGGAAAAACATTATCCGCTAAGTCACAACGCGGACTATCGTTTATGTAGACTGATGCTGACAGACGGTCATTGAAGAGGATTGTGACGAAAAATAAAATGACGACAGCTGCAAAGGTCACTGCCGAACTGAGTCACACCTGCGAATCCTGCCAGCACCAAAACCATGCGAAGCAACCTGGACTATGGAGCAATGGAAGACGGTGACTTGGTCGGCTGAGTCTTGTTTCAGACTGTTTCCAACTTGTGGCCTAGTTTACATCCTAAGAGTGAAACATGACTGCGGTTAGGTGATGATTTGGGCAGCTAAACTATGGCATTCCATGTGCCCCAGGATTAGTCTGCAAGGTCACATTATTGCCAAAAATTATGTGACTATTTTGACTGATCCGGTCCATCCAATGGTACTGGTTTGTTCCCCAGTGCTAATACTGTGTTACAAGACGACAGCGCTCCTGTTCACACAGCTTGCATTGTCTGTTACTTTTTTTGTGAGCTTGAGTGTGAATTGTCACATCTCCCCTGACCACCACAGTCATCAGATCTTATATTATTGAGCCTTTGTCGTCTCCTTTGGAGAGAAGGGTGCGTGATCGCTCTGCACTTCCATCATCGTTACCTCAACTTGCCACTATTTTGCAGAATGAGTGGTATAAGATACCCTTGAAATCCATACATGTCGTATAGTTGTCCATTCCGAGACAACTGGAAGCTATTTCGAATAGCAACGGGCTTCCTACGCCATATTAAGCAAGGTAATTTGTTGTGCTTTTTGGTTTTTCCATATTTTTAGCCACATGCTGTAATATCACTAGTACAGTGGAAGGTTAGGTCAAAGTTCTCCATACCATTTACCACCGCTACTGGCCTACGTTCTTGGCACGCTACAGGTTTCGAGTTGCTGTCCACCCGTACGACGACGTAACTGAAAACGCCGATCCATCTGGTGTAAAAAGAACCGTGATTCATTCATCCAGGCGACGCGTTTCCATCGATCCACGGTCCAATTTTGATGATCCCGTGCCCGCTGCAATCTTCATGGATGATGTCGATGGGTCAACATGAGAACACGTAGGGGTCGTCAGCTGATGATCCCCATGTTCAACATGTACGCTGCGCTGTGTGCTCTGAAACACTTGCGTCTGTACCAGCATTCTACTCAGTCCTCAGATCTACCACAGATCGCCGCCTATCGTGCGTAACAGAGCGGGTAAGCCTCCACGTTCTCTGAAGAGGCGTGGACGCCCAACACCTTATTACCTGCCCTTGGTTTCACCGTACTTCAACCACTTTCCACAGATGTTCACGACATTGGTATGCGAACTGCCGAATAGCTACACCGTTTCCGCCATGCTCGTTCTAAGGCGCCGGGCCCTAAAAAGCTGCCTTTGGTCAAGGGTGCTTATGTCAGTGTGTAGCCTCCCCCTTACTAATCGGCCTATCCTGCTTTCGTTATAAAATATGACCGTGGATCGCATGTATACCTAATGGAATTTTTCTAATTTGATAAGGCTATCTTTCCCGAAGAAGTAATACCGATAAGTAGGGGGAAAGTGTACAACCCATCTTTCTGATAGAAAAGTCCACTAAAAATGAAAAAGTAACTAAACCGAACAGGGCTACAATTTGGAAAAATTAAAGTTATTTTGTGCATTCACCCACGGACAACACTGGACAGAAAAGGGGTACCACTGATCATGAATCCAAAAGTTACACTAATGAACGAAAAGGAAATTATTACGGTCGCCAACCCGCTAGGGCGATTTACATCCAAAATCCTGTACAAGATGATGGGAAAGAAAAACATTTATTACTAAACACTGACGTGGCAACTGAAGGTTGTTACGTTTTTTGACGCTAATTTTAAGCGAGTATGTAATGATAAAGAAAACTGAGAGCAGTCACTTTTACGTTATGCATGTCATTAAATTTTGAAAAAGGCAATCGAGTAATGATTTGAAAATATGCACTTAAACTGTATCTTAGTATTGAACTTCGTTACGTGAACAATGACTTTCAGAGACTTCAACATAACGTCATCAAAGAAATTTAGAGAAAGGCAAGCACTTTTTAATTTGCAGTTATTTAATTTTCAAATTGGATTTCATATTATTGTCCGAACAACTGAGCCGTTTTTTTACTGATTTGAGCAGAATTAAATACTAGAATACGTACCAAATCAAACAGCCATGTGCTCCAAGCTATATGTAAAATAAATAAAACTTCCGCACTCTTAGTTTGTGCATTTTCTTCAGATTTGTATTTTTTCCAGTGACAGATTCTCAAACTTCGGTTAGGATATATGGAAAAATGGGAACAAGGACCCTGTTTGGTAACAATGTCTGAGGGCAATGAGGACACAATCGCCCTGAATTCAACTGATTATTATTTAAAGAAAGTTCATTAATCAGATCACATTCAGTGGTGCTGCTGGGTTAGCCGTTGATACTTTCTACCAATGACCAGTCTTACTTTAGTGTAGTGCGTGCGACGAAACTTGGAGCCGACGACGAATCTGTGTAGCTGGAACTGCTGCTGTTGTTGAAGACGGTAGCATCTTGCGGGGCCACGGCTAATTACAGGAGCGGGCAATCGTAATTAATATAGCCTCTTCCGCCCATCCACTGTCCTTCCTCCTGCTTCTAGTCATCTTTCCGGCGCGCGTACATGATGCCGCCGAAATGGTACTCTCTACTGCGAGAGCGTTATCACCACACTTCCGCACACTACAAGCGGTGGAACCCGTCTCTCGCTCTCTCCGCGCGCTCTGCGCAACAAACCCCTACCCAAAGGTTTTACAACGCATAAGCACTGCTATTATCGTTGGTAGTCGATGCAAATAACAATTCCTTTGGCTTTTTCACAGAGCTTATAAGTTTCACAGGAAAACACCGATAAATACAATAAAACGTCAACAGACTTCTACCTAAATGTACACATGCAGTGAAGCAATGTCCTTACTTTTTAAAAGAAAGCATTTAAATTACAAATATTTACATAAAACTAAAAAAAGTATATATCGGTAGCAGGTGCCATGCAACCTGCATTTTCGGTGTTACAAGTGTATTTCCCTATTTGCGGCCCGTGTGATTTCTAGAATGATTTCCGTTTAGTCTCTGCTCCAGCTACATATTTTCCTTACCGTCCCAGTTTCGCGTCTGGCACGTACTTTTTCGCTCATCAGTGTAGGTAACTGCGGCAGTCTGAATCATAAAGGAAATTTTCTGTATCGTCCAGAGAGAAACGTTGCAGTCGTCTTGCTCGTCGACGATGTCAACTTGGAGTTTTGGAATCTGAGTTGACTAGCTCCATACAGTTAAGAGTCACAGGGTGCGTGTTCCATTTCAAATACGAGTTCTCTATGAAACTGTACGTTGATGGAACTGCTGTTTGTACACTCCTGGAAATTGAAATAAGAACACCGTGAATTCATTGTCCCAGGAAGGGGAAACTTTATTGACACATTCCTGGGGTCAGATGCATCACATGATCACACTGACAGAACCACAGGCACATAGACACAGGCAACAGAGCATGCACAATGTCGGCACTAGTACAGTGTATATCCACCTTTCGCAGCAATGCAGGCTGCTATTCTCCCATGGAGACGATCGTAGAGATGCTGGATGTAGTCCTGTGGAACGGCTTGCCATGCCATTTCCACCTGGCGCCTCAGTTGGACCAGCGTTCGTGCTGGACGTGCAGACCGCGTGACACGACGCTTCATCCAGTCCCAAACACGCTCAATGGGGGACAGATCCGGAGATCTTGCTGGCCAGGGTAGTTGACTTACACCTTCTAGAGCACGTTGGGTGGCACGGGATATACGCGGACGTGCATTGTCCTGTTGGAACAGCAAGTTCCCTTGCCGGTCTAGGAATGGTAGAACGATGGGTTCGATGACGGTTTGGATGTACCGTGCACTATTCAGTGTCCCCTCGACGATCACCAGTGGTGTACAGCCAGTGTAGGAGATCGCTCCCCACACCATGATGCCGTGTGTTGGCCCTGTGTGCCTCGGTCGTATGCAGTCCTGATTGTGGCGCTCACCTGCACGGCGCCAAACACGCATACGACCATCATTGGCACCAAGGCAGAAGCGACTCTCATCGCTGAAGACGACACGTCTCCATTCGTCCCTCCATTCACGCCTGTCGCGACACCACTGGAGGCGGGCTGCACGATGTTGGGGCGTGAGCGGAAGACGGCCTAACGGTGTGCGGGACCGTAGCCCAGCTTCATGGAGACGGTTGCGAATGGTCCTCGCCGATACCCCAGGAGCAACAGTGTCCCTAATTTGCTGGGAAGTGGCGGTGCGGTCCCCTACGGCACTGCGTAGGATCCTACGGTCTTGGCGTGCATCCGTGCGTCGCTGCGGTCCGGTCCCAGGTCGACGGGCACATGCACCTTCCGCCGACCACTGGTGACAACATCGATGTACTGTGGAGACCTCACGCCCCACGTGTTGAGCAATTCGGCGGTACGTCCACCCGGCCTCCCGCATGCCCACTATACGCCCTCGCTCAAAGTCCGTCAACTGCACATACGGTTCACGTCCACGCTGTCGCGGCATGCTACCAGTGTTAAAGACTGCGATGGAGCTCCGTATGCCACGGCAAACTGGCTGACACTGATGGCGGCGGTGCACAAATGCTGCGCAGCTAGCGCCATTCGACGGCCAACACCGCGGTTCCTGGTGTGTCCGCTGTGCCGTGCGTGTGATCATTGCTTGTACAGCCCTCTCGCAGTGTCCGGAGCAAGTATGGTGGGTCTGACACACCGGTGTCAATGTGTTCTTTTTTCCATTTCCAGGAGTGTGTTTGCGTTTAATGTGACAGTTCTTGATTTGTTGACACTAGGTATTTATTAAGCGGTAGAGTGTAACGGAGAGTCTTAACAAACTCCAGTGGCAAACGCTACAAGAGAGGAATTGCGCATCACACAGGTTTTCTATTATGCAGGAGCGTATGTTCCAAGAAAAGTCGGGAAACACATTGCATCCTCCTACATACGTCTCGCTAAATAAGTACGATCACAAAATCAGTAAACGTAGAGATCATACGATCATTTATTGACAGTCGTTCTTCTCATGAACTATTCGCGAACGGAACAGTGGATGGGAGAAAGATAGTGGTACCAGGAGTACGTTTCGACGCACACTACAAGAAGGCTTGCGAAGTTTAGAGGTGGACGTAGATGTGTTAATACAGTATTTCCTCGCCATTAGCAGACTCCAGATCTATTACTCACGCTGTCATTCACAGATATTGATTATTTTCATTTTCACTTGAAGACAGATTTCGTGGTTACTTTCATACTGTACACAGAATGTAAATGTTGTGTAAATCTTCAATTACTTACTCTGTGTGTCGTAGCTACAACAGAATTGGGTCTTCCAATAGGTGCAGGAAGTGCACAACCAAGGGTCTGCTGCAACATTGTACGAGCTGCATTCAAGCATTATAATAGCTGCATTGAAGCTACACCACCTCCGCTTTTTGTCTCACAAACTAATCACAGGACAACTGTGAAACTTATGTCACTTCTCGACTTAATCTCCCAACAACTGTACACATTTTTCACAACGTCGATGTCATGATTCCGTGGCCGCTGTGAACGCTTCTTTAGGAGTCTGGTTTGACCATTGGAAAATCGCCAGTGTAGTAGCAGCAGGGCTAGTGAATGTGCGGTCATAGAGAGTCTCTGTCATCGTTGTAAGCAGCCGGAAGTAGGTAGTGTACATTGTCTGGCAACATGCCGCGAGCATGGTCGTCGTTCAGCATTCGTGGCACCCACCTGGACACCTTTCGCATATTCAGATTTTCATACCAGATTGTGTAAACAAATTCCACGGAAATGCGAACTCTGGAGGCGATGCGTTCCACACTCATTCGGCGAGACTCCAAAAAACTTCCTTTTCTCGCTCGATCATGTCGTCAGACTGGCTGGTACGAGGTCGAGGTTGTTTTGGTTTGTTCTCACGCGACGTTCTGCCTTATTTGAGCTGTAGTGCCCACGAACTCACATTATACAGATCTATAACAACATTACTACATGTCTCTCACCACTGGCAATGAATTTCAATCGGTACCTCACCACGAAATTGGAGAAAACGAATGATTACACCCTCTTCTAGTAATGGAAACGTCGGCATTTTAAGTTTCAAAAACAGCCCTCTCTCTCGCCACTATCGCAAGAGTTCCGTGTGCCGTACAGATCTGCCATCTCCGTCACGCATTCTCAACGAGTGCACACGATTTTAAACCAAACTGAATGTTTCTGTTCCCAGTCCTAAGAAAAAAGTCTGAGGTCTTATAACTTGAATGCACCTCGAAAAACTAGCGAATGGTCTACATATAAAAGGGAAAAATAGTACAAACAGACCTCCTAGTGGGCAGATCGTTCTTGAAATTTTGTAGGTAACTTTTCATGATCGAAGGTATACATTTCTTCGTACATATACCGGCGCAGGTATTTCAGTATTTCTGCCACATCTGTGCCTGATTTGAAGAATCTCGGCGTCCTTTGATGCTACTTTCTTGCTGCACGATTACTAACGTCAGTCAACACAAAATTGTACGTTCGCCAGGCTTCATCATCCAGGACTGATCTTCAAGTAACCCTGAATCAGTCTGTCCGTAAGACGAACTTCAATTTCCCTAGAGCGCTGCTAATAAATATACGTCCGCCGCTTTCTCTACTCGGAATATACTGAAGCTACATGATTATTGCATTAACTATTGCCGCGAATTGACTCTAAGAGGAATTTGCATAACGTGATTGCTTCGCGTTGGGTTTCATTAACCTTATGAGGGTATCCAACATCGTTCCTACATCACATTACATTTTTCTGTTGCCCCGATATACAGACTTCGGTAGCTCCCTTCAGTTCCCCGTCTATTTTTCTCGTATTCATTGTATTGCATAGTCTTGTTGCAATCGCAGTTATATGTAGGCCACCGAAAGGATTGTTGAAAACACTGACAAAAATAATTTCACAAAGGAGCCAAGTCAGAAAGTCTCCCATAATTCTTCGTTGGTAAATAACTCGTATTATCTGTTTAAATGTCCAGGAGGGTTAGATACGTACTCCAGGGGTATCTTTTCATCAGAATGCACGCACTAAATCACAGAATCAGTGTTGTACGCATACGTTCGTAAACACTGCTGTGGTTTTGAATATCGTGAAGAGCAGCGATAGCTCTAGTCATGACGCCCATTCCTGTGTACCATGAGTGCTTAGGACGTAACATTTCATAGAAACTTGAAAGGAAAAAGAAGAACATATTTCAAACCTGAAAGAGAACGTGGTTTCAAATGAAAGTAGCTCTGACCATATAAAAAAACAATTTACACTTCTCGACTGCAAATTTTAATATGATTCTCAAATTTTTCGACGCTTATACCAAATATCTTATCTAAAATTGTAAGGAAAGTTTAATTCGTCCTTGGGCGTTGTAGAACTACGCAATTGTTGACACTAGAAGTCCAAAGGGAGTCAAAAATTTGTTGGACGAACGATTTATTTATCGTAACCCGTTTTGTGCTAAGCCTGCCCTTAAGTGGCAGTATACGTTTCTTGTTTAGTACAAAATGCACCATTTTCACTCGCCAGACACGGTGTTTGTGTCCTTTGTTCATTTATAGGAAGAGTGGTACCTGTGAGTGAAAAATAATACGTAATCCATCCACTGAAAGTCACCAAGTCTGGGTAAGAATACACAATCATTTTTAATAGCTATTTAGGAAGTCATGATCGCAATGATGTCGTATAAACTTCTCAAATAGCTAGTTTCGGCCAGTCGTCATCATCAGATTTAAGTTGGTAATATCTTTCGATGCAAAGTATCTAGTCAGATGTATAATGCAAGCACCATACTCGAGTTCTTAATATACGTAATCTGCAATAGAAGCGAACGCTCCTGTATGAAGAAGGATTTGTCGAAAACCTGTTATGGGTAAGTAAATGGTCGATTTGTGAAAACTTTTGCCGGTTATAGTTTCTTTCTTACTTTAATTGTTAATCTGTGAGAGTCAGCACTTCATGGTGTGCTTGTCATATTGCAGCTTTATATCCTAGAAGATCCAGAGGGCCGTAAAGATCCCAGCGTAAAAGATGCAGACGAATCAAACGCCTACGTCAGAAGACCGTACGAGAGAACTGTGTCGATAATATAGCGGAGTCGCTACTTCGTATTTTCCGCAGGTACGGGGAGAGACAGCTCTCCGGCAGAACCCAAATAAGAAGATGCGGCTAGGGCGAGATTTATCGCATTTGGCTGGTGGCGACTCGCGCCGCGAGTAATTGCTGCGCGAAGAGCAGAGCGGAGAATGGGCGTGCGGCTGGGCCGGCTACCTGGCGCACGCTCGCCGATATTTAAAAAAGGGAGGAGATTGATGAGAGAACGTAACCAATTGCGTAGCAGAAAGGCGGAGTGAGAGGCGTGGCCTGCGCGGCATTATCAGATGCAGTGGCCATATCGATCTGCACGCGCTAACTACTGCCGCACTAGCGCCGTCCGCCTCACCACGCCTCCGCACGCAGCGTGCGCGCCGCCAGCGGACGCCGCCACAACGACGCGACGCGCTCAGCTGCCGCGCCACGGCCTCGCCTCAGACAAGGAGCGGCAGTTCCGATGCGCACAACACCATTCTTGCCGGCAACACACACTGACTCCAGAACTCACGTAGGGTTTGCCCGTAAGCGCTTGCACATTTCGAATCTCGCCACATAGCTAGTACACAGGTATCGTTCAAAAGTACCGTGGATTTTGAACACGTGTTTCGTTTGCCTCTTAACAACGTGTATTCGGTATCTGGAAAGCATTTGCCTTACAGCTTTGAAGAGACAAGTATGATGGCATTTCGCTTCTCTGCGAAAAACTGAGATGAAGCTAATTTTTTTTTTCTCTTTTGTTATAGGAACAGAAGGGATACCGGTGCAATTTTTCAGACTACCGACACTTTTTAAATAAATGATGCTTTACCGGCATTGCGAAATGGTTTCCGAGAGCACTGAGGTGAAAGAGTCTTGAAAAAAACACTCAATTTGTTGTTTCGAATCTCGTGACATAGCTAGTTCACGGGTATCGTTCAAAAGTACCGTAGAATTTGAACACGTGTTTTGTTTGCGTCTTAACATCGCGTATTCGATATCTGGAAAGAAATTGCCTTACAGCTTCGAAGAGACAAGTACGAGGGCATTTCGTTTCTCTGCGAAAAACTGAGATGAAGCGATTTTTTTTTCTCTTTTGTTATAGGAACAGAAGGGACACCGCCGCTATTTTTTAGGATCTGTGATTCCCCATATCGGACTACCGACACTTTTTAAATAAATTATGCTGTACCGGCATTGTGAAATGGTTTGCGAGAGCACTGAGTTGAAAGAGTCTTGAAAAAACATCCAATTTGTAGTTACGATATGCAGCAAATCAGCAATTTATCAAGCACTGAAATATTTTTAGGGACGAAATTCTTCAGTTTTTAATGCCATATGTTTTATCTTCGCTCACTTTTCAAGAACTGAATTATTAATCGTGCATACTCATTCTCCGTGGCATAGGTCGGTACTAATATTCTATTGTGAATACTTTAAAATAAGCACAACGGTTTGGGACGAGCAGGGTTTAAAAAATTACATATAAAAAATTTTGCGTGTTCAGAGGAGACGAAACGAAACTTCTTTTATGTGACAATACGTCACGTTGCACCGTCCCTCAAGGCTTAACGCTAATGATGTATTGAGACGGTATTCACACTACCGTATGATGAAAATTGTTTTAGAGATATTCCTGAAAATGTCGTCCTTATACATTGATGCGTAACAGCCATATGCTTGCTAATGATTGTCTGACACGCTCTAAGCAACCAGGTGGTTCACGAATAATGGCTGCAGTGTCAGCGAAACGGGCGATTACCTCTCCTGCAATGTCTATTGCTGTCTCGCACACCACCTGTTTCATCTCTCCCCCACAAAAAGAAGTCCATAGGAGTGAGCAACATCTCTAAAACAATGTTTATCATACACTGACTCTGAACATCTGTAGCCCCAAAACCTTCATGGACCTCTAGCGAGGTGACTGTGCGCATGTGTAACTTTTACCACATAAAAACCGTTTATTTTTCTCTCTTCTAAACACTCCAAAGTTTTGTATACGTCGTTTTTTGCACCCATTATATAATCCGGAGACAATGACTGAAGAGTCACATAAATTAGCCCTACAATATTAACTCTGTATTACTGGCTCTCAATATCTTTAACACTTGAAACAGCTCTTTATGGTGTAATAACTTCCTGGTATAATAACCACTGAGGTGCTTACCAATGCAATGTAAGTTTTCTTCCACTGACGTATTTCATTTGCATCCGTAGCACCAAAAATTATTCACCATAAATAAATGTGGCAAATAAGTGTAATATTAAAGTTTCAGTCTAAGAAACAGCGCTATACATAAGTCACGTGACAATTTCGGTTTGATGCTGACGATGGTGCGGTATGCTTGCTACATAGATATTCCTGTTGCATGTCTACGGATGGTGTCCCAAATATACAAGCCGTAGAGTGTATTAATTGGTACTGTTTTATTATTTTTCGTTGACACTTTTGTTCTGTATTTGAAAGTATCACCGTTGGCCAATCACGGTGAGTTGCAGAAAAAACTTTGACGCTATTTTCAGTTTGTGTGATGAGTGTCGCCTGTCTTTAAATGTGGATAAATGTGAGATCATAAGACAGAAAGAACGGTATAATATTTGATTACAACAGTAGTGGTGGTTATCTTGAGCAGATCACGTCGTATAAGTATTTAGAAATGATAATAAGAAGCGATATGAAATGGGGGGATGGGAGGCTTGGATTTGCTGGAAAGTGTTTGGCTTCTCTATCAATTACACATGACTGCAGACACCGAACGAATTCAGAGACATGTATGAATACTGTACCAACAGCCGTTATTTTGATATTTTATTAGGCAACCAGTTTTAACGTTCGAAAGACGTCATCTTCAGGCCTGTCGTATGAATGACACCAAGTACCACATCTATAAGACAAGGCATGGTTCCGTAGATATCCGCACTTCATGAGCATCACATGCTCGGATATCTACGGTACCAGATACGAATAATGATGCTTTGCCTTAAACATGCAGAGTGGTTCTTGGTGTCATTCGTGCGACACCCCTGAAAATGACGTGATTGGGACGTCGAAACTGGTTGCCTTATAAAACAATATCAAAATAACTCCTGTTGGTACAGTATTATTACATTTCATCGACCAGCCGCTGTCCCAGCTAATGAACCAAGGATGGAGTTTCATTTAACTCATAGACAAGTTGGTAGGATCGTAACAGTTCGATATAGTTCACACGAAAGTATAACACAAATGTTCCGGGAACTGAAATGGAAGTCTTAGAAAGAAAAACGACTTAGTTCTCTCTTTGAAATTTTAAATCTAAAATACAACTTCGCAGACGAATGAGTACTGCTTTGAAACTTGTACAAAAACCTGACTGCAGTTATAAGAATTGAAGGACATGAAAGGGAAGCCATAGTTGAGAAGGGAATGAGACAGGGTTGTAGCCTATCCCCGATGTTATTTAATATGCACTTTAAGCATAGGTAAATTATACAGATTATATTCAATCATAATTTGAGATCGAAGGAAACCGAGGATAAATTTGGAAAGGGAACTAAAGGTAATGGAGAAGAATTAAAAACTTTGAGATTTTGCCGATGACATTGTAATTCTATCAGAGACGGCAAAGGACTTGCCAGAGTAACTGAAGAGAACGGGTAGTGTCTTGAAAAGTGATTATAAAATGAACATCAACAAAAGTAAAACAATGGTAATCGAATGTAGCATCAGGCGATTCTGAGGGAAATAGATTAGGCAATGAGATACCTAAGGTAGTAGATAAGTTTTGATATTTGGGCAGTAAAATAACTGATGACGGCCGAATTAGAGAGAATATAAAACGTAGACTAGCAATAGCAAGGAAAGAATTTCTGAAAAGGGGAATTTGTTAACATCGAATATAAATCTAAACGTTAGTAAGTCTTTTCTGAAGGTATTTGTCTGGAGTGTAGAATCGTACGGATACGAAACGTGGACAATAAGCAGTTCTGACAAGAAGAGAATAGAAGCTTTTGAAATGGGTGCTACAGAAGAATGTTAGTCATTAGACAGTTAAATGGAATAACAAATGAGGAGGTACTGAACTGAATTAGCTAAAATAAAAAATTATGGTACAACTTGAGTAAGTGAAGGGATCTGCATCTTTGTTGTTGTTGACACACATTCCAAGTTCCACAGCCTCTTAATGGCTAAGTGGACTAGAATCAGTGTCTGCTGAAACAAGTTCTCGTGCTTGATCTTTGGATAACTTGCGGCAACACGAAATTTTTCTACATTTCCGTACTTGTCGTGAAGCTGATCTTTGGTACAGCGAAGCGATTCGTATAGATGCGGGCTACGCACGCAGCAGCATGTGAAAGTGGGCGCTTTGCTTTCTGCAGCCTCATGTTAGAAACAGACAGGATGAAACTCCAGTAATGAAGGATACAGGGCCACTTCTCTAATAGAGAGCGGAGGAATGCTTAACGGTTCAGGAACAAAATAAGTGAGACAGTACCTAGATAACTGACAAGTAGTCGGGTAAACGAGGATGGTGAGTGATTCAGGTATTTTGTGGCATAGCTTTTCGCCGGTGATGGGGCCAGTTACCATATACAGTCTCACAGATTTCCGCTACAGAAAGAAATATGCGGAGCGTTGACAAGCTGGCTCCACTAAGTATTGGACAATGACTTGCAAGACACAGACGTGGATTGGGGATGCAGGAACGCCTTCACGCAGTCAAAGCTGACTAATTTATCGATAAGTGTGATTCTGGATTCACTTTTGTTCTGTATACGGAGTGTTCCGAAACTTTGCGGGCGAAATTATCGACATCGATAGGCAGCAGTCTGTGGTAGATCTGAGGACAGAGTGCAATCCTGGTGCATGGACACGTGTTTCGGAGCACACCTTGCTGCACACGTTGTTAAGGATGGGTCTCTGCAGCAGACGACCCCTAGCTGACCCTACGACGCCGTTCATTAAGATAGCAGAGGGTACCGAACCATCGAAACTGGACCGTGGTTGATTGGAAACGCGTCGCCTCAACAGATGAGCCACCGTTTCTTGTTGCAGCAGGTGGAAGGCCGTTGCTACTTTCACCGTCATGCGGGAGAACGGCAGCTCGAAATATACACCGCACCACGCACGGAGGCCGGCAGCGGGTAGTGTTATGGGCATTTTGGTATGGAAGACTTTCATCTGAACTTCCAAGGGACATGTGGTAGTAAGGGAAGGCACCATGACAGTTATCTACTAAGTGAACTTCATTGCGGCCCACTTGCACCCGTTCCTACTTGATGTCTTCCCCGACGGCGCTGCAGTTTTCCAGCAGGATAACAGTCTGTGTTACAAGGTCAGAACTGTGTGACAGTGGTTTAAGGAGCGCCATAGTGAACTCAAGCTGATGTCTTGGCCCCTAAATTCCTCTGATCTGAACCCTCTGTAACATACGTGTGTTCCACATGTGGTTAGTAATTTACGGGAATCGCATGAGCTGTGTGTAGACATCGGATGCCACATACGTCCAGAAACCTACCAAGGGTTTTCAAGCCCATGTTTCACAGAATCTCTACTGTATTGCATTTCAAAGGTGAATCAACACGCTATTAAGCCGGCAGTCAATGATCAATTCCATTTGTTAATGAGTCGAAGTCCTGATCCTTCCGTACATCTCAGATAAACTTATAGCAGACACGGAGTAAAGAATTATCAGTGTACAATAGTACCACAAAGAAAAGTTTAATACAAGAACCAGTGGCAAACTTCCCTGAGAACTGAAGGGTTTAAATGAAGAGTACAGTTAAGCGACCCGTGGAATCGAGTTCTATTTTTATATTGATACTCTACCAGTCGCTGTGACGTCGGTGGCAGACAGTACTTATAACTGTACCATATTTTGAGGTTTCTTCCCATTTCATTCATGGACATCGCGGAAAAAGAATGACTGCTTGTTCGCCGCTGCGCGTGACGTTATTTGCCTGATTTTATCTGCAAGGCCTTTGCGGGAATATTCGAAGTTACTCCCCTGAAAGATTTGTCTTCAGTTTTGCTAAATAATTACTGCAAGATGTTCGGCGTCTTTGTTCGAGTGGCTGTTGCTCTCTCGCTAGCCAAGACAAGCTTTTCGCGATTCACACCGCCCTTCTTCCTATACGTTCTATCTCCCACTGTAGTCCGACATGTTGTGGTTTCCGTACACGTCAGTAGTATGTAAGTTTGGCCCGCAGAAGTGCTTCGCATGCAGTCTCTTAAACTAAATATTTTGAGAAAAGGAACTAATATTTGGAAATGAATATTTAGCTTTTAATTGAAACATGTAACTCTCATCTTATAGAACAACATATTGTCAAAGTGACGACCGACAATCTGAGTGTATGCACCGAGCGAGCTGTCGCAGTGGTTAGCACACTCGACTCACATTCAGGAGGACGACGGATCAGATCTCAATACGGCCGTCTAGATTTAAGATCTCTCGAGGCAAATGCCGGGCTGGTTCGTTTGAAAAGGACGCGGCTGACTTTTCTTCCCCATCCTTACGTAATTTGACCTTGTCTCTAAGGACCGTGCCGTCGAAGGGACGTTAAACTCTCCCTTCTATGAACGCATGCATTACAACAACGAAATGAAGTTTGCCGCTCTCTTAAATATCCGCGCTGTCAATATTATTTGTTCTCGGTGCACTGGTCGCTTTTAATTCTATATCAAAATGTCAGCTTTCTACAATATCCTATCGTCTTCGTCAGTAAAATATCTGACCGTCTAATCCTACAGGTGCAAATGATATGGTAGTAGCTACTGCGAATTACGTCGGCTCCTACTCTGATACGTCGTCTGCATCGTCTTTGCATCTGTCAAGATGTGTGTGTGTGTGTGTGTGTGTGTGTGTGTGTGTGTGTGTGTGTGTGTGTGTGTGTTTGTCTGTCTGTGGTTGTGGGGGGGGGGGGGGGGAGGGGAGAGGGGGGCGGGGAGGGGGGGGGGTGTAATACGTGACATACTCGTATATATCAAGCACACACTACCACGCATTTCTGAGTGCGCAGTCCATACCTTTCGAAGCTTTTCTCAGCGCTGTACCCAACATTAGCGAACCAACGTCTCGCCACAGTTCATCAACGTCGACAGTATGATGTGAGAAGAGCATTCCTGATCAATGGTGCAGGTTTACGCCGGCCGTGCAACAGATCTGCCAGCCTAGAAACTAAAGACACCTTTTCGAGGATCGAACAAAGTGGCGCAGTCGCTAAGATTCTGGCCTAGTTTCAATAAAACGGGATCCAAAAGACCAGCTCGGCCGTCCTTATTTAAGTTTCCTCTGGTGTCCTCATACCACTCGAAGGCAATGCTGGAATTGTTCCCTCAATAAAACGATGCGAAATTTTCTTCCATATCCACACTCATTCAGAGATGCTGCTACGCTTCCATCGACAGTGGTCGACAATTTCCTGAGAGGCAGGACGCAGCGTGTTCCTCTGGATGCATTGTCAATTGCAAGCACTGAACTAACATCATCTGTGCCCAAAGATGCGTGAAAAAACCATTGCAGTTTACTTTTATAGATGAATAACTTATGGGACGAAATTGGTTCTAAACTCAGGCTATTCATAGATGATGCTGAAATTTGCGATGAGATTCTATCCAGCGTAAATTGCAGTAACATCGGGTTCAATCTCACTCAAATACAAGCCTGGCAGAAGGCTTGGTAATTCGGTCTTATTGTAGAGAACCGCAAAGTTCAGCATTTCAAATGACGTACAACTGTGATATGATTTGGCTACTGGATTAATGAAACAGAATCAGTCAGTCATCTCGTACAAATATTCGGGAGTAACGATGTGAAACGATATGAGGTGGAAACATGACATAGGTTCAGTGGTAAGCAGAGCAGGTGGTTGTCTACGATTGACTGGTAGGATAGTGCGTAACTGCATTTTGTGTACGAAAGAGACTGCATGCGAAACACTTCTGCGGGCCAGACTTACATACTACTGACGTGTACGGAAACCACAACATGTCGGACTACAGTGGGAGATAGAACGTATAGGAAGAAGGGCGGTGTGAATCGCGACAAGCTTGTCTTGGCTAGCGAGAGAGCAACAGCCACTCGAAGAAATACGCCGAACATCTTGCAGTAATTATTTAGCAAAACTGAAGACAAATATTTCAGGGGAGTAACTTCGAATATTCCCGCAAAGACCTTGCAGATAAAATCAGGCAAATAACGTCACGCGCAGCGGCGAACAAGCAGTCATTCTTTTTCCGCGATGTCCATGAATGAAATGGGAAGAAACCTCAAAATATGGTTCAGTTATAAGTACTGTCTGCCACCGACGTCACAGCGACTGGTAGAGTATCAATATAGAAATAGAACTCGATTCCACGGGTCGCTTAACTGTACTCTTCATTTAAACTCTTCAGTTCCCAGGGAAGTTTGCCACTGGTTCTTGTATTAAACTTTTCTTTGTGGTACTATTGTACACTGATAATTCTTTACTCCGTGTCTGCTATAAATTTATCTGAGATGTACGGAAGGATCAGGACTTCGACTCATTCACAAATGGAACTGATCATTGACTACCGGCTTAATAGCGTGTTGATTCACCTTTGAAATGCAATACAGTAGAGATTCTGTGAAACATGGACTTGAAAACCCTTGGTAGGTTTCCGGACGCATGTGGCATCCGATGTCTACACACAGCTCATGCGATTCCCGTAAATTACTAACCACATGCGGAACACACGTATGTTCCAGAGGGTTCAGATCAGAAGAATTTAGGGGCCAAGACATCAGCTTGAGTTCACTATGGCGCTCCTTAAACCACTGTCCCACAGTTCTGACCTTGTAACACAGACTGTTATCCCGCTGGAAAACTGCAGCGCCGTCGGGGAAGACGTCAAGTAGGAACGGGCGCAAGTGGGCGGCAATGAAGTTCACTTAGTAGATAACTCTCATGGTGCCTTCCCTTACTACCACATGTCCCTTGGAAGTCCAGATGAAAGTCTTCCATACCAAAATGCTCATAACACTACCCCCTACCGGCCTCCGTGCGTGGTGCGGTGTATATTTCGAGCTGCCGTTCTCCTGCATGACGGTGAAAGTAGCAACGGCCTTCCACCTGCTGCAACAAGAAACGGTGGCTCATCTGTTGAGGCGACGCGTTTCCAATCAACCACGGTCCAGTTTCGATGGTTCGGTACCCTCTGCTATCTTAATGAACGGCGTCGTAGGGTCAGCTAGGGGTCGTCTGCTGCAGAGACCCATCCTTAACAACGTGTGCAGCAAGGTGTGCTCCGAAACACGTGTCCATGCACCAGGATTGCACTCTGTCCTCAGATCTACCACAGACTGCTGCCTATGGTGCTTAACAGACCATGTTCTGTGACGAGCTGTGGACGTCCAACATCTTGTTGCCTGCTCGTGGTTTCACCATCCGTCAACTACTTTCGATACGTTCTCACGACTGAGGTAAGTCAACAGCCGACCAGCTTCGCCACTTCCACGATGCTTGTTCTGAAGCGCTGGGCCAGAAGTATCTGCCCTTGGTCATGGTCACTTATGTTAGTGGACTTTCCCACTTGCGGCCAGTATGGTCGCTAGAATGATTACGGTTTCGTCTCTGAACTGCATACATATTATCCTCACCGCGCCATGTTCTTGCAAAGCTACCAGACAGTATTCAGTTTCGCATTGGGCAGCGATCGTGATGTTTTGGCTCATCGCTGTATGTAAATGAGCTAGTGGTTAACGTCAGAAGCTCCATGAGTCTGCCTCTGGATGATGCTGTTGTAGATGGAGAAATTGAAAATCTAGAAAGCTGTAGTAAAACGAAACGGTTATAGATTCACGGACAAGATAGTTTATAGAACCGTCGTTGACCGATACTAGTGTATTACTGGGTACCTTTCCGAGAGAACTGTTATAGTAAGGATAGAAGTTCGCATGATATCTGTGGGAAGAATCATTTGTCATTTCCAAAATGCTACCAGTAGTGCAACTAGCGCAATGACTGTTTGTAGCGAGTTAATAATAGGGCACATTGGTATATCAGCTTGTCATAAGCTACACATTTCTGCAGTCAGTGCCAGTTGACGTTAACGGCAATGTAAAGAGCGATAACACTGGACAGTGGATGACTGGAAACGAGTGATTTGGAGTGATGAATCACGTTATACCCTGTGGCAACCCCATGGAAAGTTTTTGGTTTGGCGAATGCTTGGAGAACGTTACCTCGCATCATGTGTAGCGCCAATAGTCTAGTACGGAGGAGGTGGTGGTGTTATGGAATGCAGGTATTTTTCGTGCTTATGGTGTGTTCTCCTTATTGCCCTCAAGAAAACATTATATGCTGAAGGATATGAACATATTTTGCAGCATTGCGTACTGACAACAGTAGAGAAACAGTTCGGCGACGATGACTGCTTGTATTAGTATGACAATGCATACTGTTATAAAGCGGCATCTGTGAGGCAATGGTTTGTAGACAAGAACATTCCTGAAGTGGACTGGCCTGCCTGGAGTCCTGACCTGAACGCAGTGGAATACGTTCGTTGAAGATGATTTAGAACGTCGACTTCGCCCCGGGCTCAAGCGGCCAACATCAGTACCTTCTTTGGGTTTTGCTTCTTGAGGAAAAATGGGCTGCCATTCCTCCACAGACATTCAGACAGCCCATTTAAAGCGTTCCTTGCAGAGTTCAGGTCTAACGTCAGTCGTTTTCATCCGCACTATTCGCGACTGGAAATACACTGAAGAGCCAAAGAAAGTGGTACACCTGCCTAATATAGTGTAGGGCCCCCGAGAGCACGCAGAAGTGCCGCAACACGACGTGGCATGGACTCGGCCAATGTCTGAAGTAGTGTTGGAGTGAACTGACATCATAAATCCTGCAGGGCTGTCCATAAATCCGTAAGAGTACGAGGGGGTGAAGACCTCTCCCGAAAAGCACGTTGCAAGGCATCCCAGATATGCTCAATAATGTTCATGTCTCGGGAGTTTGGCGGGCAGCAGAAGTGTTTAAACTCAGAGGAGTGTTCCCGGACCCACTCTGTAGCAATTCTGGACGTGTGGTGAGTCCCGCATTGTCCTACCGGAATCGCCCAAGTCCGTCGGAATGCACAATGGACATCAATGGATGCAGATGATCGGACAGGCTGCTTACGTCCGTCTCACCTGTCAGAGTCGTATCTAGACATATCAGGGGTCCCATATTACTCCAACGACACATGCCCCACGCCATTACAGACTCTCCTCCGGCTTTAACAGTCCCCTGCTGACATGCAGGGTTCATGGATTCATGTGGTTGTCTCCATACCCCTACACGTCCATTCGTTCGATACAATTTGAAACGACAATCGTCCGACCACGCAATATGTTTCCAGTCATCAACAGTCCGATTTCGGTGTTGACGGGCCCAGGCCAGGCGTAAAGCTTTGTGTCGTGTTGTCATCAAGGGTAGAGTGGGCCTTCGGTTCCGAAAGCCGATATCGATGATGTTTGGTTGAACGGCTCGGGCGCTGATGATTGTTAATGGCTCAGCACTGAAAGCTGCAGCAATTTGCGAAAGGGTTGCACTTCTGTCACGTTGTACGAATCTCTTCAGTCGCCGTTGGCCCCGCTGTTTCAGTATCTTTTTCCAGCCGCAGCAATGTCGGAGGTTTGACGTTTAAGCGGATTCCTGATATTCACGGTACACTCGTGAAATGGTCGTATGGGAAAATACCCACTCCATCGCTACCTCTGAGATACCGTGTCCTATCGTTCGTGCGCCGACTATAACGCCACGTTCAAATTCACTTAAATCTTGATAACCTGCCGTTGTAGCAGCAGTAACCGATCTAACAACTGCGCCAGACACTTCCTGTTTTATATCGGCGTTACCGGCCGCAGTGCCGCGTTCTGCTTGTTTACATGTCTCTGTATTTGAAGATGCATGCCTATACCAATTTCTTTGGCTCTTCAGTGTAGAAAAAGGGGGAAATGAGAGTGGTACATGAAATACCCTCCACCTTACTCCGCAAGAAGGATCATCGAGAACAGATATAGATGTATATGCAGATGTTGGATCACCTTTTACCTTTGTTCATCTGTAATTCTTCGCCTAAAGACGAATACAGCTAGTGAAATGCGACAACTGGGAGAAAATTAGCACCGGAACTTCCAGTCTGGAATGCACTCTCTTGATGAGTAATCGCTGAATCAATAAATTATCATGAACTGTAGCCCGACAATTTGACAATTTGATGGAGGCATCGATATGAAGAAGTTTCTTTTGACGTCCGCCATTCATAGATCTGACTTCTTGTACGAAGGAAGATGAATGAAAGCTCGTCGGGCGATGTTACTCTCCTTCCGTTTCGGTCTGTCCCTCTTGAATGAAGGATTTAGAGAAGCATAGAGATTAACGCATTGTCGACGGGGTGGTCAAGTAATTAGGGTTCTTGCCTTGTATAATGCAGGAGCTGAGTTCAGATCACTGCCCGGACAACCTCATGTAGGTTTTCCGTGGTTTACTTCGAGCAATATCGAGATTGATTTTTCCATAAACCCTCCGCGATTTCGTTTCTAATCTTTGCCCTATTGAGTATGTACTACGATCCTAGTAACTCACCAACCACCAGGCGGTAAACTCTAACAAACGTTCATTCGACGTCGACATCACAGAACAAAGTCAGTTGCAGCCTATCATAGAAACCATTCCGTAATTTTCCCGGAGTGATTTATGGAACTTACGAACACTATGGCAATGTTGGCTGGCGGTTAAGCGCGCTCCTCCTGAATGCGAGAGCAGTGCCTTAACCGTTGCAACTGAGTGGAGACATAATTCGTGGTGTAATGACGCGTTTTGCTGCTTATTTGGAGGTTGTCGTGCTGCCTCGTCTGTTCAGTGACAGTGATTGCGGCAACAGACTGTCTGGTACTTCATTGAGTTACGAGATTACTTGGTCGCGTTAGCTCTACGATTCTTTATGACAAACTTCTGCAGTATTCGGTAGTATCGATCACTGAAGATTGGTTTGCGTCCGCCGTAGCTCATTTCTGGTGGTGTCCTGCTACGAGTTCTGTATCACGCCGTCGCCATGATCACTGCTCCTAATACACCAAAAGTTCACCACTTGTCCCAACATTGATAGTCTCTTCAAATGCGTGCAGTTGTTGACACAGACGGGGAAACAGAAAGGCAGCCGGCCGGAGTGGCCAAGCGGTTCTAGGCGCTTCAGTTTGGAACCGCGCGACCGTTACGGTCGCAGGTTCGAATCCTACCTCGGGCATGGATGTGTGTGATGTCCTTAGATTAGTTAGGTTTAAGTAGTTCTAAGTCTAGGGAACTGTTGACTACAGATGTGAAGTCCCATAGTTCAAAATGGTTCAAATGGCTCTGAGCACTATGCGACTTAACGTCTGAGGTCATCAGTTGCCTAGAACTTAGAACTAATTAAACCTAACTAACCTAAGGACATCACACACATCCATGCCGGAGGCAGGATTCGAACCTGCGACCGTAGCGGTCGCTCGGCTCCAGACTGTAGCGCCCAGAACCGCACGGCCACTCCGGCCGGCGAAGTCCCATAGTGTTTAGAGTCATTTGAACTATTTGCTGCTAACGAACCTTTGACTGAAGACCGAAGAAGAAGTTACGTGGTCTAAATCTAGTGTGTCGCCTAGAGCACTGTAAAATCGTTTGCTTTACCACAGTTACAACGGAGAGTTACGTATTTGCTTCCAACAATTTGACTGCCACCGATACGCACAAGTTAAATAAATGATATCGCACCTGCTGAGTGACTGATTATTTCTGCTTCGAAGGACTAGTGACACAGACTTTGATCACTGGAGAGCAACGCAGAACGACATGAATCCGAGTAACTGCGTTGTAACAGTGATACACTTTGCACTCAGTCTTTATCGTCGTGTTCTGAAAATAATGCCAGTATGTGTGAAGGTGGATGATCCAACATTCTGCATCTCCCGCCCTCTTGAAATGCGATACGTAAAAGGAGCACTAGTTGCACGATCTACATGCGTCTCAATGTCCATCAATTTCTGCTTCTTCAAATATACAGGGTGAACCTGAACTCCTTGGACAAAGTTTTTAAAGTTGTTCTGGATACTCTATGAGTCTTTTGGTGTAACAGACCCCTGGTCTTCAATGACTTGTTACAGAGTAATAACTTAATGTTACATCAATTATCTCTTTTTCTGTAAAAATAACTACAGAATAGTGAAAAAGCCAATAATATGCAGTCACCAAAATGTACAACACAACACTCATATGTATTTACGTACAGATATAAAATACTATAAACAGGTTGTTGTCGGTGCGGGAAGAGCTCAGCATGCGTCGTCGTCCCGCTCTTCCATTGCACTCAGTGACCGATGCACGAGGAGCTTATCTGTCAACTCTTCATCAGTCCATATTGCTGACTGTTAGTGTTACAACTAACACTGCCCAAAAACAAATCAGAATTTGAACCGAATTCAAGCAGAAACGCTTCGTACTGTTCTGATAATGAATTTTTGTTACGGGAATGTACATTTGTAGTACATTCATACGATTTTATAAGCCCCTGTTTCGTGTGGGTTATTCGATTGTTAAGTGATGAGTATTCCTTCCCACAATCAGTGCTCGTTTTTAAAGCTTTTTGTCCCTTTCCTTGGCAGCAACTCGTTTCGATCATCGAAAATGAAAGAGATGTGTGTGAAAAGACTGACAAACAATGCAAGAAGTGGTCTTTATACGGAAAAATGCGACCTACATTTCCTGTACTAACGTTTAAATGGTGCTACATGAAGTCTGTGGGGGTGATAAAAATCATGTGCTTTGATAATGAATTGTTTCTGATGAAATGTCACTCATAGTGTTTTTACTCTATTTGCTTTTACGTAAGCAAAACGTTTTATGTCGTTGTGCAAATATTTTCCCACGAAAATGAAGGTTGATATTTTCATAAATAAGGAGTTGGCCTTGTTTCTAATACGTATGTACTTCAAAGGTAACGAAAAGAATTACACAAAATCCTTATTGTCTCAGCTATGCCTGCTCTTTCGTTGTGACCACCGTGTTGGAGGTGTTTACCTTTCCGTAAGGTAGAAACTCAAAAGGCCATGAACTACACGAGACACAGGTCTTTGTCGAATCAACCGACTCAATTTAATGCTCTGCCATCGGTTTGGAGGCGCAGAAAATACTCGTCGTAGGTCATTACAAGGCACATCTCGAGTAGCTACTGATAAATTGGAGCCATATTTCGACTTAACTGAAATACTTCGACTTATCTCTAATGATATCTACAAGACAATTGTCATCTGAGCTTCAAGCATTCAGTTTGCTGATAAATGAAGTGTAGTTACTCTTGCAACGTCCCCTTAGAAAAATTAATGAATTACTGTGCTGATAAACCTCTTACATTATTTGATTTTCAAACAGCTGAGCAGAACTGAACGTACTCAGACATTTCGCTCTTTAGCTATTCTGATCAACACTAAACTGACACACATTATTTTTAGCGCAACGCAGTCTGACTTTTAATAATCCCTATAAAAGAATGGCCCTGACAAACATTAACCTATACCTTTCACAAATCACTTACCTCACAAAAATCTTCGTTACTCGAACTACTGCAATACAGCGAGTGCCACTACTGCCAGCTAAATAAAAGATTCTAACTACTGAAGGGACTAACTACTGATAGGCATAGTTAGTAAATGAAAGATTTTGATAAAGAACAAACACTGTATTTACCTTAATAACGTTCACAAAACATAGAATTGTAATATACTATGATTGCAAAATCAACGAGTCACAGCTGGAATTAATCAACTTATACAAATACCTGGGTCTAACAATTTGTGGTGTTATGAAATAGAATGATCACATAGGTAAAGCAGGTAGTAGACTTCTGTTCATTGAAAGGATTCTAAGAAAAATTTGCCCATGTGTGGACTCATACCAAATAGGTCTGACAGGGATATTGCTCACGTACGAGCAAGGGCAGTACGAATGGCCCTTGAATTTTTTCTTTCTTTTTTTTCTTATCGCGGGCGAGTGTCACGGAAATGCTGAAGAAACTGAACTGGCAGATGCTTAAAAACAGACGTCAGCTGAGCCACAGACGCCCATCATAGTTTTGAGAGCTTGTACACACATCAAAAATAGTTTTTCAACACCTCGATCCTAAGAGTTCCGGAACCTGTACAGGATCAACATGAACATCTTTTCCGCCCTTTTAATTGTTCAGGAAAACCACACATTGCATGTTGTACCACCACACAGCGAGACCCTGAGGTGGTGGTCCAGATTGCTGTACACACCGGAACCTCTAATACCCAGTAGCACGTCCTCTTGCACTGTAGCATGCCTGTATTCATCGTGGCATAATATCCACAATTTCATCAAGGCGCTGTTGGTCCAGATTGTCCCACTCCTTAAAGGCGATACGGCATAGGTCCCTCAGAGTGGTTGATGGATCACGTTATCCATAAACAGCCCTTTTCAGTCTATCCCTGGCATGTCTGATAGGGTTCATGTCTGGAAAACATGCTGGCCACTCTAGCCGAGCGATATCGTTATCCTGAAGGAAGTCATTCACAAGATGTGCACGATGGGAGCGCCCGAATAGTCGTCCACGAAGACGAGTGCCTCGCCAATATGCTGCCGATATGGTTGCACTATCGGTCGGAGGATGGCATTCACGTATCGTACAGCCGTTACGGCGCCTTCCATGACCACCAGCGGCCTACGTCGGCGCCACATAATATCACCCCGAAACAGCAGAGAACCTCCACCTTGCTGCACTCGCTGGGCCGGCCGGAGTGGCCGAGCGGTTCTAGGCGCTACAGTCTGGAACCGCGCGATGCTACGGTCGCAGGTTCGAATCCTGCCACGGGCATGGATGTGTGTGATGTCCTTAGGTTAGTTAGGTTTAAGTAGTTCTATGTTCTAGTGGACTGATGACCTTCGACGTTAAGTCCCATAGTGCTCAGATCCATTTTTTTGCACACGTTGGACAGAGTCTCTAAAGCATTCAGCCTGACCGGGTTGCCTCCAAACACGTCTCCGACGATTGTTTGGTTGAAGGCATATGCGACACTCATCGGTGAAGAGAACGTGATGCCAATCCTGAGTGGTCCATTCGGCATGTTGTTGGGCCCATCTTCACCGCGCTAAATGGTTTCGTGTTTGCAAAGATGGACCTCGCCATGGGCGCCGGAGTGAAGCTGCACATCATGCAGCCTATTGCGCACAGTTTGAGTAGTAACACGATGTCCTGTGGCTGCACGAAAAGCATTATTTAACATGGTGGCGTTCCTCCGAGCCATAACACGTAGGTAGCGGTCATCCACTGCAGTAGTAGACCTTGGGCGGCCTGAGCGAGGCATTTCATCGTACGGTTCCTGTCTCTCTGTATTTCCTCCATGTCAAAACAACATCGCTTTCGTTCACTTCGAGACGCCTGGATACTTCGCTTGTTGAGAGCCCTTCCAGGCACAAAGTAACAATGCGGACGTAATCAAACCGCGGTATTGAACGTCTAGGCATGGTTGAGTAACAGACAACAAGAGCCGTGTACCTCCTTCCTGGTGGAATGACTGGAACTGATCGGCTGTCGGACCCACTCCGTCTAATAGGCGCTGCTCATGCATGATTGTTTACATTTTTGGACGGGTTTAGTGACATCTCTGAACAGTCAAAGGGACTGTGTCTGTCATACAGTATCCACAGTCAACGTCTATCGCCAGGATTTCTGGAACTCGGGATGATGCAAAACGTTTTTGGTATGTGTGTTAAATGAAGAATCTAGGAATATATTACAGCCCCATACATACCGCTCTTCTTGGGAACGCGAAGAGAGTATTAGACCAATTACAGCGCTCACAGAAGTATTTAAGCAGTGGTTCTTTACACGAATGGAAGGGGATGGAACACCAGTGGGATTTATCCTCTGCCATGCACTTGAAAGCGGTTTGCCGAAATTTGGTGTAGGTAGATGCGTGTCCTTGTCATAAGTGTGGTGTGCGTTGCAGTGTAAGGTTTTACATTTTCTTGCTGGAGTACAACGTTTGGTACCCTGGTCATGAAGGGTGTGACAAAAGGATGTACTAATCTTGCCACATACTCGTGAATAATGTCTTTTTTCAACAGTTAACAAATAACTCATGTTTCTGTCGGACCATTACAGCCAGGGGACATCGGCTGGTACGTATTTCTCGATTCAGTAAACTTACCAAGAGCTATATATTTTGGGTTATTTTATTTTTTATATCAAATTCTGCCAGTTTCGGCAACTCAATATTTGCATCTTCAGGCCCCATACGCGTATGGGGCCTGAAGATGGCAATATTGGGTTGCCGAAACTGTTAGCATTGGATATAAAAAGTAAAATAACCCAAAATATACGGCTCTTGGTAAGTTTTTTGAATCGATAAATCACTCCTGTTGCTATATCCAATAAATTCTCACACAATGATTGCAGCATATGGGGAGGTGTGGGCTTTGAGAATAGCTTCCTCCTGTGACGTTTCACCAGGTCACCTTACACTCTGGCATCTATCTAACCGCTATAAACAGAAGCGAGATTCGTCGCTGAACGTCAAAGAATACCATTCAATGTCTCTTTTAGCTCTGGCTCTACATCATGCAAATCTCCGTTGTCTCTGGTGCGGACCAAGGGTGGCGCAGTGGTTAGCACACTGAACTCGTGTTCGATAGGACGACGGTTGAAACCACCGTTCGGCCATCCTGATTTCGTTAAATCACTTCAGGCAAATTCCGGGATGGTTCCTTTGACAGGGCACGGCCGACTTCCTTCCCCATCATTCCCTAATCCGGTGAAACCGATGACCTCGCCGTTTGGTCTCTTCCCCCTAATCAACCAACTAATCTAACACGGTGTCAGCAGTGAACGACACATTACAAAGCGAGATCCTAACCCCGCTTCCAGCAATCTATCCCCAACATTTAGTGGTTCAACTGTTGTCATCCATCTGTTCGTCAGAATCAGTCGAACACTCCTATGATCTTCTCGTGGTGTAGTCCTTCTGAAAGGACATGTGCCTATTCTTCATGCCACGCAGTTGTCCAGGGTGTCTCTCGTAATCACTCGCATTGTAGTCATTGCACTGCAGCCAAAAGTTGATGGTCTCTACCGGAATGATGCTCCATGTTCCTCACGCAAATGAAAGAAAAAGAAAGAAAGAAAGAATTGATCGTACGGCATCGATTGCCGGGAGTCGCCACCTAGAGATGTCCGGCTGCCGTGTTGCAAGTAGTCTCAGTTGACGCCGCATTAGGCGAATTGCATGTCGATGATGATGGAGGCAACACAACCCCCATTTCCCGAGATGAGAAATTCTCTGAACCGGCCGGGACTCGAACCAGGGCCCCACTGCAGAGGAGCCAGACTCGCTGTCCACTCATCTACAGAGGTAGACAAGCCCACCGCTTTGACCTTTCTCGAAGTCTGAAACGTAAGCTCCACGTGCATAGCCGCTAGGTATGGTGTGTTATTATCTTCACATGAAAAGAATTAGTAATATTTTCTGTAGTGAAAATAAGCTCTCATACGACTGACATTTTAAACAAAATTCACAGGCTTGGAAATACTGAGGTATCAGTTTGGCAACGTTCGGTGCAAAACATTCCATTTTCGTCTGTGTACGAATATTCTCAGTAATTTATGAGGTATCTGTTCCTACGATATAAATTTACACCGTTCTTTCTTGCTGTTCTGCCTGCCACTCATCTCTCACTCCGCTGAAACTTGTAAATGATGCTGTAAGGAATTGTGTGATGCGCTGTTTACTCCTGTGCCGCCTCCTGCATTTTTCAATAAGATGAAAGAGTTTGCCGGGGACGGGAGAATGGCACTGGCGATGCCGAATCGGAAGAAGTGCTGCTGAATAGGGCCGCATTGTCTCTGCCCGGCGGCGCGGCGCGCACGTAGCTTCTCCTTTCTGTGTGGAGTACCCACCTGGCCCGCCCCACAAAAGCCTCGTCTGCCCAAATGTCTGTGTTTTTCTCCTTCTTCAGAGGACTGGAGCACGTGGTGGAACCTGCGGCACGTGTCGCGCAAGAAAGTAAAATCTTTCCTACCAACATCGCTTTACGTCTTTCATGAGATACATCAAGTAAAGCTTGCAATGAAAGCCACAAATACTTGTATTTCTTACACTATAGAATAAACTTCCTCAAATTTAATTCCACACGAGCGCTATCTGATTGGACATTAATATTGGGTGTGTTTTCACTTTACTGTTATGACGACATGAACTCTGATGGGGACACTTTAAATGAGGAGTGCCAGACTCTCCATCCTCAAGAGCCGAAAGCAGAAAAGGCAGAGGTGTTGGACGCTTGGTCTGGAGCGAAGTCGAAGTTCTAACTCATCCCAAACGCGATCCACTGGGTTCAGGTCGGTACTCTGGGCAGGTCAGTCCATTTCTGATATGCTGTTGTCCACAAACCATTGCCTCACAGTTGTTACTTCATGACAGGGAGCATGTCATGCTGAAAGAAACAGTCATCGTCGCCGGACTGTTCCTCTACTATACGCAGTAAACACTGCTGCAAAAATTTCTGATATCCTTCCGCATTCAGCGTTTTCTTAAGTGTAATAAGGGGAACACACCGTAATCACGAATAACACCGGTATATCACAACAACACCTTCTCCATACTATACATGAACGCAGCGAATTTCTCCAGGCCTTTACCACATACAAACCTTTCCATCGGATTTCCACGTGGCATAACGTGATTCATCACTGCAAATTACTCATCCACTGTCCAGAGGCCTCTCTCTTTACACCGTCTCAAGCGTCGCTTGGAAAAAAAAAAAAAAAAGGTTCAGATGGCTCTGAGCACTATGGGACTTAACATGTGAGGTCATCAGGCATTACCTTCATATTAAATAGTCTGTGTTCGAATAAAACGACAAGTTTACTGTTACTATTCGTTGTTTATTCATATCCACAACGCGTTTCGAATACTTAAATCTTACATGCATTAGTATGCCATATGTGTAAGTTGTGTTACGATTTTGAGGTAACTTGTGGCACTGCCTCCAGCGGTCACAGGCTCCTTTCTATATCATAACACAGTGCATGTAAACTGTCATGTTTTGTAAAAAAAAAGTTGCTGTCTGGATGTTCGCATTTAAAGTCTGTGTTCGAGTATGGGATCCGAAAACCCCATGAAGTCACTGAGATGGAATGTCGCTCCTCAGAAGCGAGTGCATTACGAAGCATTTCTGACCGATACATGTTTCGATCAATTTACTTCACCGAGGGAACTGTAAGAGGACCTGATTTATCTGGACATGTTCGAAAATTCCTTAATTCCACAACTTGGGGCAGAGGAATATGTTTTTTCAACAAAATGGGTCCCCATCACATTTTCGTCCGAACAAACTTGAGTGTCTAAATGTCCTGTTGAGGACAGTGCCAGATCTGCTTGATAGGGAATGGCACGAATAGGAACACGGCGCAGAAGTGTGTCGTAATACACAAGTGGGGCTCACATTTGAGTGCGTCTGTGCTCAATGTTTGAAGCTTGTAACTTCACTGCTAGAGCAGTGAGATAATCCACACACCTAAGCAGTTAGACGAAGCTGTAATAGCGTGCTCGGGCTGCCACGCCAGATGTGCTGTGGTATTTCGGCTGTTTACGTGACTGAGATGTCAGATCTGGCACTGGCCGACGGTGTGACAGCCGATCATAGAGTGAGCAAGACCCTCCCGATGGCAGTGTCTCGGACGCTAAGCAAACATTGAGCTTCTCACGCGATGATTTGTCGAGGACAAACCGAGTCAACTGTGGCGAATAGCTTGTTGACGGCGTAAGACCCAGGTGACAACAGCAGACTGACGGATCACAGGTCAGCAAATCAAGCCTCACTTTAAAGCAGGACAAGTGCTAAAACAAATAGACATAACCCCACAATTAAGGCAGAGAACTTACGAACCTTTGTCTACATTTACACCTAGCTCTATGGATATCAAATCACTATAAAGTGATGTTCCATTTACATATGAAGCGTGGGAAATACTTTGGTTGTTATTAGTTTTCTTTTAATTACGTTGAAACCAGTTGTTGGAATCTAGACTGGCAGTTGATATTTTACAGCAGCTCGCTTGCACCACGCCAGAGTAAACGAGATAGATATCATTATTTGTGCACATCATCTCCGCATGCTGTCCCTTGGCTTCAAATGGCTCTGAGCACTATGGGACTCAACTGCTGAGGTCATTAGTCCCCTAGAACTTAGAACTAGTTAAACCTAACTAAGCTAAGGACATCACAAACATCCATGGCTCTGGCTCTGAGCACTATGCGACTCAACTTCTGAGGTCATCAGTCGCCTAGAACTTAGAACTAATTAAACCTAACTAACCTAAGGACATCACACACATCCATGCCCGAGGCAGGATTCGAACCTGCGACCGTAGCGGTCTTGCGGTTCCAGACTGCAGCGCCTTTAACCGCACGGCCACTTCGGCCGGCTGCTGTCACTTGTTAGTCCAAACTTATACACAGGCTGTTACAAAAAGGTACGGCCAAACTTTCAGGAAACGTTCCTCACACACAAATAAAGAAAAGATGTTATGTGGACATGTGTCCGGAAACGCTTAATTTCCATGTTAGAGCTCATTTTAGTTTCGTCAGTATGTACTGTACTTCCTCGATTCACCGGCAGTTGGCCCAATTGAAGGAAGATAATGTTGACTTTGGTGCTTGTGCTGACAAGCATCAAGCACATTAGTACGTAGCATCAACAGGTTAGTGTTCATCACGAACGTGGATTTGCAGTCAGTGCAATGTTTACAAACGCGGAGTTGGCAGATGCCCATTTGATGTATGGATCACGGGGCAATAGCCGTGGCGCCGTACGTTTGTATCGAGACAGATTTCCAGAACGAAGGTGTCCCGACAGGCAGACGTTCGAAGCAATTGATCGGCGTCTTAGGGAGCACGGAACATTCCAGCCTATGACTCGCGACTGGGGAAGACCTAGAACGATGAGGACACCTGCAATGGACGCGGCAAATTATTCGTGCAGTTGACGATAACCCTAATGTTAGCGTCAGAAAGTTGCTGCTGTACAAGGTAACGTTGGCCAAGTCACTGTATGGAGAGTGCTACGGGAGAACCAGTTGTTTCCGTACCATGTACAGCGTGTGCAGGCACTATCAGCAGCTGACTGGCCTCCACGGGTACACTTCTGCGAATGTTTCATCCAACAATGTGTCAATCCTCGTTTCAGTGCAAATGTTCTCTTTACGGATTAGGCTTCATTCCAACGTGATCAAATTGTAAATTTTCACAATCAACATGTGTGGGCTGACGAGAATCCGCACGCAATTGTGCAATCACGTCATCAACACAGATTTTCTGTGAACGTTTGGTTAGGCATTGTTGGTGATGTCTTGATTGGGCCCCATGTTCTTCCACCTACGCTCAATGGAGCACGTAACCATGATTTCATAAGGGATACTCTACCTGTGCTGCTAGAACATGTGCCTTTACAAGTACGACACAACATGTGGTTCATGCACGATGGAGCTCCTGAACATTTCAGTCGAAGTGTTCGTACGCTTCTCAACAACAGATTCGGTGACCGATGGATTGGTAGAGGCGGACCAATTCCATGGCCTCCACGCTCTTCTGACTTCAACCCTCTTGACTTTCATTTATGGGGGCATTTGAAAGCTCTTGTCTACGCAAGCCCGGTACCAAATGTAGAGACTCTTCGTGCTCATATTGTCGACGGCTGTGATACAATTCGCCATTCTCCAGGGTTGCATCAATGCATCAGGGATTCCATGCGACGGAGGGTGGATGCATGTATCCTCGCTAACGAAGGACATTTTGAACATTTCCTGTAACAAAGTGTTTGAAGTCACGCTGGTACGTTCTGTTGCTGTGTGTTTCCATTCCATGATTAATGTGATTTGATGAGAAGTAATAAAATGATCTCTAACATGGAAAGTAAGCGTTTCCGGACACATGTCCACAGAATATATTTTCTTTCTTTGTGTGTGAGGAATGTTTCCTGAAAGTTTGGCCGTACCTTTTTGTAACACCCTGTATATCCAACAAACTAACTTTAGCAGTCTTGCTGTATAGGCCTCTAAGAGACTTGTCAGCAATCTCTTTCGTAGAGAGTGTCCATCCAGTACTTCGATGCATACTATTTCCATTATCTGAAACTCAGAATATGTGATAGATTCAATACTCGCACGCACTCCTTCGTGTTCCTTTGGTATGCACGGTTCCAGTAATGAACCATTTGTCAATAATAACCCGGTGGCATAGCTAGTTTCTGACAGAGGAGGTGCAGAAGGCTGAACGAAGATTAGGTTTAACGTCCCGTCGAGGACGAAGTGACTAGAGATTGAACACTGAGGAAGAGTGGAGAAGGAAATCGCCCATAGCCTTTTTAGATGAAACATCCCGGTAATTACCTTAAACGATTTATTGTATTGTATGTGAACCGGGGACCTAGAAACGACGGAGAGGCTTCGTCCCCGCCGTAGCCGCAGTGGTCCACAACCCCACGAATACTACCGCAGTCCACTGCACCCCCTCCACCGCCCCACACCGAACTCAGGGTTATTGTGCGGTTCGGCCCCCGGTGGACCCCCAGGGAACGTCTCACACCAGACGAGTGTAACTCCCATGTTTGCGTGGTAGAGTAATGGTGGCGTACGCTTACGTGGAGAACTTGTTTGCGCAGCAATCGCCGACATAGTGTAACTGAGGCGGAGTATGGGGAATCAGCCCGCATTCGCCGAGGCAGATGGAAAACCGTCTAAAAACCACCTACAGACTGGCCGGTTCACCGGACCTCGACACAAATCCGCCGGGTGGATTCGTGCCGGGGACCAGGCGCTCCTTCCCGCACGGAATTAAACTATTTAAGGAAACCATGTAAAAAGTAAATCTGGACGACTAGACAGGAATTTGAACCGCCGTCCTTCCGAAAGTTAGTTTAGTATTTTACCACTACACCAGCCCGCTCAGTCGTAGAGATAATACACGACGCGGATCGATAAGTGTGTGTGGCATGCAGACTTCTGGCCATTCAGTGAACTCCAAATCGAAGAGTCTTCAACAGAAGTGTAAACAGAGAAATAGGAACAAACTAACAAACACTAACAGTGCAGCAAGCTCATAATATAGCAGCTTATACATTATGATGATATTAAAACGCGGAATAGGCTGAAAAACTATTGAAAGAAAAATAAATTAATACATAGTGAGTTCTGAGTTCAAATCAGTATTACTTGCTAACTTAGATTATGATAACATAAACTACTTTAAAGTCGGATACACGTAATTTTACTTCAGGATTGAAAGAAATTTCTGAGTGCAGCTCAGTCTCAGTGTTTGGCCTTTCTCAGAAAAGAGCTGCCTATTCTTATCGGTTTTTAGTAATTATTAGCCAAAAGTTGGGCTCATAATTTAGTTGAAAATGCTACAGACAGAAGATCACATTCAAACTACAAAAGCCGGTAGTTATAAGACATTAATGTTGTATATACTCTTTTAGTAATTACCTGGTGCCTCATTCAAACTATTAATTATTGTGATTTCTCTTTGCGACTATTTTTAGTTTGTATGCAACAAACACGAAAGAGTGAAGGAACATTACAGCTAAACGTCCTCCTGCGACCATCATCATTAGAGGTGGACCATGCGCTCAGATTGGCTGAGAATGGAATACGAAACCGACGGCAGCCTTTTCAGAGAAGTGTCACGTTACTTGTTTGCACTGAATCAGGAAATCCAAGACAACATGTCAATACGCAATAAACGCTAAAAGAAACTCGTATCATATCCGATTTCTTATGGTTCAAATGGCTCTAAGCACTATGGGACTTAACATATGAGGTCATCAGTCCCCCAGACTTAGAAATACTTAAACGTAACTAACCTAAGGACATCACACACTTCCATGCCCGAGGCTGGATTCGAACCTGCGACCGTAGCAGCAGCGCGGTTCCGCACTGAAGGGCCTAGAACCGCTCGGCCACAGCTGCCGGCTCCGATTTCTTAATTTGTTTATTTATTTAACAAAAGAGGAGTCTAGGATATTGTTAACAACTCGTCGACAGCGTGTCATTAGCGACACAGCAGAAGCTCAGCTGGAGGAGGACTAGGAAGGATGTTTATTTTTATTTTATCTGTGTGTTCTTCTTCGCGATTACAGTATAGTATCTGTTTATCTAAAATAGTCATACAACCCACGTTTCTGAGCATAATAAAAATATGTATAATAATAATTGCTGCCTGCTACGTACTGATATCGCAAAAATCTGACACTACAAAGAAGAACTGTTGGTACTATGGTTTCTGTGGTGTCACCGCCAGACACCACACTTGCTAAGGGTAGCCTTTTAAATCGGCCGCGGTCCGCTAGTATACGACGGACCCGTGTGTCGCCACTGTCAGTAATTGCAGACCGAGCGCCGCCACACGGCAGGTCTAGAGAGACGTACTGGCACTCGCCCCAGTTGTACGGACGACTTAGCGATGCAACACTGACGAAGCCTCGCTTATTTGCAGAGAAGATAGTTAGAATAGCCTTCAGCTAAGTTAATGGCTACGACCTAGAAAGGCGCCATAATCCTTTGCTATATATATTGTGGTTATAACATGAATCATCAAGAGCGATGTTCTACAAATGTGGATTAAAGTTAAGAATTCCAGAAGCTACGTACTTTTCTTTATAGCATTCATTACGTATCCTGTTTCAGACCTCACGCCAGCCTGCGTGAGTTTAAGCGCGTGCCTTTCGGTTACCCGTCACTGTGGACTGGCTGTCTTGTCAGTCCACAACAGTTTCTACAACTGCTTTTACGGCTACTATCACTACAGTTCTCTCATTTGTTCGTCCGTTAGGGTCACAGCTTCGCTGCAGATTAGGAAGGAGCTCCTCGCCATCTTACATGAGAAAACGTCCTTCCTTTCTCCGTATGAGATTTGATGAAACCACAGATAACGTAAATTATGATGGCCGGCTAGTGACTTGAACGTCATTTTTCGGTAACGCGATTCAAATTTCTTCACTATTGTACCGAGGTGGTACAATGCGAATGCTAGTTCCCACAGCTCGTGTCTGTCGTACTGAAAAGATTCTTCCTCTCCTGCACACAGCAGAACATGCCACTCGTACAGCTTCCGTCTTTCTGGCTTTCCCGTTGTCAGTATTTTAACTTATATCTTGCGGCGTTCACATAAATTCAGAAAACGCTTCCTTTATCTCGCACCGGTTTTCTAAGGCTGCGTGCTGACGGCAGCAATTGCTTCTAAAAGGATTTGTTACCCTCGTAAGATACAATCAGGTAGAAAGATAGGTTATTTGAGCTGTTTTAAATCTAATTTGAGAGCCGTTTCTTTGTATCGATACACAGTATATGTGAGATGCTAAGAAAGCTGGGAGCGTCATGTCAGGTAGACGAGAGAGGGCGATCCCGATTCCTTTGAGGAAAGTCACTCACAGCTGTCAGCTTTCACGTGACTTTACGTCGTCATCCTTATCCTGGATTCAATCTAATCAAAGATTGCGACAGAAGAAGGATATATCACTGTCAGGTCATAATAACCGCGATTCTCTGTATTTCACTGAACTGTCGGCGGCATAACAGAAGAGTAGTTAGTCATTGTTAGAACAACGACAACGTAATGTTAACTGAAATACGGTGAGGAGTGCATACGTTGTGTGTATACGAACTGCAGTTTCATAGCTATATTATGAATAAAACTTAATTTAACGATTTGAATTTTCGTCTCTTGCATTTTATTAACCTTTTAAAAAAATGAAGATTACAGTTTAACGTCCTGTCAACATCGCCTTTTCAATTCTGTGAGCTTTACAGCTAGTCTTTGGGAACGGGCGATGTTGGGTATACAAATACTGTCGCACATCTGGCTCAATGAAACAAAATCCCTATCTGATAGGGTTATAAGTTTCGAAGTGGTTCAGAGGACTAAAACAGCCCTAAAAAAAGCAGCTCTCCCGTTCTTGTTAATGTTTTTAGAGGGTCTTCATCGTTTCTGTTTTACATATTCATTTCTCAGACATGAAAAATGGCGTCGCAAAAGTGGGGAAGCAGGTCTTTCATCCATTCTCCCTCGATTTAGAGCAAGTTTACTTTAAAGAGAAACATTTGCCACTATACTGAGAAATGCTGTAGCTAAGTTCGACTGTACTACACAACAGAGCGCAATAAGCGAAAGCCTTTACCATACTGTTATTGATGGGTGTAGATCTTGCAAGATGGTAGACTACGAAATTAGGATTAATGTTAGATCCAAGTCCTATCATCCGCTGTTATGTTTTCAGTGGTTCCCCTGCATTTATTTAGAGGACACGACAGCTTCCTTGCACATCTAAGATCACTTAGAGGCTGTAGTCTGCCTCTGATCACCTCGTCGGCAACGGGAAATAAAATTGTAATTTCTTTTTTAACATTAGAACATGTGTCGAGAACGTTCATGCGTCTACCATTGTCAGAGGAATTCACTTGCCGTCGATCATCGGATTTCGTGTAATGACAACGAATATTCATAACTATACTTGTGTTACATGTCCACCATGAGTTTCCAGCAGAACTCGTTTACAAGAAGGAAAACCGCGTCTAAGATCTCATAGATTTACTAGAACAGTTCTTTCTTTTGTCGAGCAAAGAGTCGTTAACTGTCTCTACACAATTACATTTAACTTCATCACATATACGGCTTGTGACTGGCTCCTACGAGCAGTGTGTACTGACGTGTAACGGCACATTCTTTAATAACCGGTATTAGGCCATGCTTTCAGTCGTCCCAGCAGCATTTCTGCCAAAGGGAAAAAAGCCGCATACAAAGCTAATTTATTTTTTGGGCGGGCACTTATTTCACGCCAAACAATAGCTTATAAAAATTCAGAATCACGTTTTTGAATTTCAAGAAAACTGAATAATTCCATAAGACATTTGGTACCCAAATTTAATAAATCCGGAATGCATTATTTTCTTTTTACCTACATTTAACAGTTTAAGAAAAGGTATTAAATACTGAGTTATCTGAAATGAAATTCCGTCTATCTGGAATGTTGTGTTGCAACTGTAGCTTCAAACCGGCCACCTACCAGCAACTTCACTTTATAATGATCGAGTGTTATCATAAATAGTTTCGATCTTGTTTAGAATCAGCAAATTCTCGAAAGATATGACTACTTGCACATGACATTACCCACGCTGTTGCATTATTAATCTTCACCAGTAATTAAAGCATATATTACCGCTGTTGCAAGCATCAACACTTTTCTGTGGAATGTTTTGAGGGCTGCACTAGACGTCAGGGACTGTAGGCAAAATAAGTAGAGCAAAGATAACTTCCACATATATTAATTGTGTCATACGTAACCCTTGTCCTCTTACCGATTTTCCACACACTAGATAAATAATACGTCATTTTACTTTTTTGTTTATGGCTTTTAAGGAACTGAAGTACCTCACTAACGAATTTTAAAATAAAGTTGAAATAACAAAACGAAAAGCTATTGTTTTCATATCTTACGATAACTTCCTCTTAATTATCTTTCATGGCGTCTCATATGAGACTGTCATTAAAAGAGACAGATAATTTCTTCCATTATGGTGTGGGAATGACCGCAACGATGAGAAGCCCTTTGCCATTTCAGATTGAACGAAGTAGTAAAATACTGTAGGCCTAAGAGCGTGCTGAAAAGTTAGTTTACTTTCCTTCTGTTAGTTCACAATGAATTACGTTAGATGATATTCTTGTGCCCAATTGAACCGTAACATGAGGTGTAAAAGACACGTTGTCTAATTATTTTCTTTAGACTAGTCATCCGCTTCGATCACCTCTACCTTTCATTTAATCCCTAGATGTGGACGCTAGTAAAATTTCGAAATAATTAACTTGCTCAATTTCCTGCTCTACTAAATTTGTAGAAAGTGAAAGAAATACGCAGGAATACCGCTACACTCCATACACTTTCTTCAGTGCATCAGAGACTTTAGTAAAAAAGAGTGTATGAACGAGAGAGTGGAAAATGAAAAATATTTCAAACTGAAGGAGTACAGAAGCAACGAGCTATGTGGCGCAGTAATAAGGTCCGTGGACTCTTATTCTGAGATGGTAAGAATTTCTAGTCTCGCTGTTCTGATGTCGGCTTAGTCTACTATAGCCAAAACATTCGGTATAAATAATATAATGATTTCTTAGATGAGGCGACAGCCAATTTCCATGCTCATTCTCGCCAAATCTGAGTTTGTGACCCGCTCTAGTGACCTTGAAATCAACAGACCTCTAAATTCTAACCTTCATACCTATCCGTCATGAGTCGTGACAGTAACTGCATTAAAAAACCTGTCTGATGCTAAATGTTGCTGGGCTAAATGTTGCTGGCTGATGTACAATTTGCCATGAGCTCCGTCGGCATATCATCTTCACTCACTGATCATATGGTGCCGTCTAGTCACACCTGTGGCTGCGCTACCAATTTTTGTACATAACACTGGACGTGTTTCGGACCAATGTCCATTTCCTGCAGTTGTCCTATCCAAGAGAAATGAAAACGCAATATTAAATAAGAACGATAAAAACATTTACAAAGGTACAGTTGACAGCCGTGGCTGAAATTTGAATTAGTCGCCATGTTACGCAGCAGCCAATCACATTACGGGGAGTACAAATCTGCTCATAAAAGTAAAGAACACATGTAATTTTGAGTACAGTAATTGTGACACTCATCATAAGGATACATCCTCTTAATAGACGGAAGGAAACTTCTGCACGTTATTCGCAGTGTGGTGTCACCGCCAGACACCACACTTGCTAGGTGGTAGCCTTTAAATCGGCCGCGGTCCGGTAGTATACGTCGGACCCGCGTGTCGCCACTATCAGTGATTGCAGACCGAGCGCCGCCACACGGCAGGTCTAGAGAGACTTCCTAGCACTCGCCCAGTTGTACAGCCGACTTTGCTAGCGATGGTTCACTGACAAAATACGCTCTCATTTGCCGAGACGATAGTTAGCATAGCCTTCAGCTACGTCATTTGCTACGACCTAGCAAGGCGCCATTACCAGTTACTATTGATGCTGTAAAACATGTACCGTCAAGAGCGATGTTCACCAATTATGGACTAAAGTTAAGTATTCCAGCAGATACGTACTTTATTTGTTAGTCTTAATTACTTGACCTGTTCCAGACCTCACGCCAGCCTGCGTGAGCTTAAACGCGTACCTTCCGGCTTCCTGTCATAGTGGATTGGCTGTCTTGCCAATCCACAACACGCAGCACTGCCGACCTAGTAAAGGCACCTCATTTCGTGATGTGGGGTGAAGGACGGTAAGAAGCATCTAAATGTTGAATGGTGTAGCATAATACATTCGTAGCTCAGTAACACAGTCGACGGTCTAACAGTAACTCCCTGGCGGCAAGGTTGGCTCGTATCCGGCTGGTTCAATTTTTTTTTTTGCGTTACTCCTTTAATTGGTTTAATCCGTACAAATCTTGAAATTAACTGAACGAACATTTCACAGTTCTAATGAAGATACTGTCGGCACTCAAAAGGACACAGCATGTGGATTCTTTACCACTTAATATCCCGTCCAAATGCCTCCAACTTCAATGACTGCCTGCAATCTGGGAAGAACGGAGTCTATCGGGTGGTTAGCAATCATCATGGGGTCTTGGTGAAGGGTCAGGCCAGTTTTCTCCTATGTTCCCTTTCGCCTCTGCCCATACGTTTTTAATAGGGTTATGTCTGGTTCAGGAGGAGAACTCTCGATAAGAGAAATTTCATTCTCTTCTGCAAACCACTTCTGCAACCATCGCTGACACGTGTATAGGAGACTGGTCCTGCTGGAAACAGATTACTCCCAAAGGATACAGTTGTCACATTGATGGGACCACAACATTACTCATACTATGGATATACTGGACGACATCAAGTCGACCATCAATCGTGTGAAGTATTCCTGTTCTACGGGAACACATCGATTCCCAAACTGTTACAGACACACGGCCACTGCCATATGAGTCAAGGATGTTTCTGAAGTCGAAACGGGCACCTTACGGTCTGTATACTCGAGCTGGATTACCATTCGACGAGGATAATAGCAACTCGTGGGAAAATATCACGTTCCGCCGGTCACCGTTGCCACTGTTCTTGAGAAGCGCTAATCAATAGAGTTGATGATAATCATGGAGCTTCTCCTTGATGGCCGCACGTTTAATAATCAGTCTGGCCTGCTGAGCCCGGTGCCGAGCCGTGTGTATGGAATCAGGAAATGCAGTAGTATGTTTCAACTGCACTGCATTAAAAAGGAGCTTTGCCATTACATACTGACAAGTTCATTTTCCTGGACGAGTACTATTACACGTCGGAGTGCAGTCCTCACATGCCTACTGGATTTTCCAGTATCTCAATAATGTTTTAACATCACTTGTGACGAACGATGCCACCAAATCCTCTTCCTCCACATGAGAAATGAGGCGAGCACGAATAGCCTGTTGACGATGAGACTTGGTGCACGAATATGTGACTGGACTGAAAGTGATGTGGTGCAGGTATTTTGTACTTTCTCGTGTATTATCACTGGCTGTTACAGAACAAATAGTGCATGTGTGGACCTAACCTTCCGACACAGATTGTCAGTCTGTTACCGTGTGATATCAACGAAACTGTGTGAATAATTCTCACATATTATGTCAAATAGAGTTAGTTAATTTTTAGACTCCAGACAAGTTACTCTTCACCACAAGGGACATTCATTTTAGCTCGCGGTCGCTTTCTCGCTTCCGGGGTCCCGGGTTCGATTCCTGGCGGTGTCAGTGATTATCACCTACCTCGTAATGACTGGGTGCTTGTGTTGTCCTGATAATTTCATCATCGTTCATGAAAGTGGCCGAGATTGGACGGAGCAAAGTTTGGGAAATTGTACGGGCACTGATAACCGCTTAGTTGAGCGCCCCACGAACTAAACATCATCTCATCATCATCACCATCATCACGGACAAGCGTAGTGTAGGCAGTCTCTCTAACAGATGTGTTACATTTTGTGAGCCGGCCGGGCTGGCCGAGCGGTTCTAGGCGTTACAGTCTGGAAACGCGCGACCGCTACGGTCGCAGGTTCGAATCCTGCCTCGAGTATGAATGTGTGTGATGTCCTTAGGTTAGTTAGGTTTAAGTAGTTCTAAGTTCTAGGGGACTGATGACCTCAGAAGTTAAGTACCATAGTGCTCAGAGCCATTTGTACCATTTTGAACATTTTGTGTCCTGCCAGAAAAACGCAGTCTTTGGTTAGCCTTCCCCACAACATTTTCTATGTGTTCCTTCCAATTTAAATTGTTCGTAATTGGAAGCCCGCCCCGATAGCTGACCACTGGGTCAGCGCGGTGGTCTGTCGTGCCAAGGGGCCTGGGTTCGATTCCCGGCTGGGTCAAAGATTTTCTCCGCTCAGGGACTGGGTGTTGCATTGTCCTCATTATCATTTCATTATCACTAGTGGAAGGCAACGGGAAACCACCACTGGAATCATTTCCCTAGACTTTAATGTGGTGGACCTCTGTGATAAGGCTTCCCCCATGACAAGACCTGCCGTAAGGCGGAACACTTAGTTAGTAGTAATTGTAATTCCTAGGTATTTAGTTGAATTTGACTGATTTATCGTTTAACCGAAGTTTAACCGATTCCTTTTAGCTCTTATGTGGATGAGCTCACACTTTTCGTTATTTAGAGTCAATTGCGAAGTTCCGCACCATACAGATAACTTATCTAAATCGTTTTGTGATTTGTTTTGATCTTCTGATGACTTTACCAGTTGATACACGACAGCTTCATCTGCAAACAACCTAAGACTGTCTCCTACACTCTGTGTGTAACTAATAATTTAACATGTTAGTTGCCCAAGAATACAAATCATTGCAACAGTTCGCACCTTCCAGTATGGGACTGTAACATGTTAGTTTTTCGAAACGAGACCACCGAACAGAGGTACCTTCTCATCCCTCTATTACACGTCCCATTGCATGCACCATTGGAAAAGCTCTCCACACAAACCGTTCGAATAGTCTTACGCCCGAAATAAAACAACTGATGGCGTATTTCTGACCAACAGAACTGTAGTAATATAAACTCTAGCTGTTTTTCTTTTCTATACGTAAACTGCAGTGGGAAAATTCCTGTTGGGATCGATAGTTAACGATGAAGCCAAAAGTTGCACAATACATGTCGTAAGCACATCTTGTACCGATATTCACATGCATACTGTCGCACGACTTGTGTTTGTATTTATTACTGGCATGTTTCACTAAATATAATCATACACGCAAAAGCTTTTCGTGTTTGTGCGTGTGTTGCAATAACGATGAAAATTATTTAGAAAGATCTGAGGTAACAAAGACAATGATGGGCAGCTGTAAACTGTGACAGATTATACTGATCGTGGTTATTCTGTAAATATTTTTAAGCGGGATTTGGTTTTAGTGAAAGAAGTCGCAACATATTGAGATCCATATTTTATTCACATTCTATATAAAGATTTGTTTGTTCCGAGCTATGTTGTTATCATAAATGGCTGGTTCAAATGGCTCTGAGCACTATGGTCATCAGTTCCCTAGAACTTAGAACTACTTAAACCTAACTAACCTAAGGACAGCACACAACACCCAGTTATCACGAGGCAGAGAAAATCCCTGACCCCGCCGGGAATCGAACCCGGGAACCCGGGCGTGGGAAGCGAGAACGCTACCGCACGACCACGAGCTGCGGACTATCATAAATGGTCCTGCACACACTCACAAGTTTCCGGTTGTATCTCACGAGGGAAGCACTATCGTGGCACTTAATTCGAATCTTACTCCTCTTGTTCCTGACTCTATCTTGCTGTTTTTATATTCCTGCAATGTTTTGTGCCCCAATGTCTCCAAAGTACGGAAACGGTCCGCATGTTTAGAGACACAGGTGGAGGAAAAGGATCACTTCCGTACGGTGATGAGTGTCTTCTGAATAAGTACCTTGTAACAACTTCAGTATGAACTGTCAAGAAAATAAGACATCGTCGACACAAACTGAATAGAAATGATGAGCGAACGATGTGGATCAAAGGTACCAGAACTTGTGTTTGAGACCCGTGAGTGTTGTAGGTGATCCAGCAGAAAAATATGAGTAGCCGGCCCGAGGGCGGATGGCTGGGCTCGAGATCCGGTAAAGCGCAGTCTGGCAACACGGGACGCTCTTTTTGTTCCTTCGCTTCGATCTTCTTTGTTTGGAAGCTTATTAATAATGTGTCAAGCGAGGCGAGGCAGCCCGCTGTGTCATTGTGAGCCTCTGCTAATAATCGCTCTAATTGGGAATACTGCCATTTCGTATTGAATAAAAACAAGTGGAAAGGCCCGTAAGGAGGAAACAACATATGATTACATTAGGCTACCTGCTGAGTTAGGTAATTTGTTTTCTCGGTTTTCCCGTTGAACTGTCGCCACGGTTTTTATCTTGCTCTTAGTTCCTATTGAGCGTTAATATGAAAACAGAAGTTGCTCACACTACGCTGTTCTTGCATCGTCCGATGTCACTTGTCTCACAGCCCATCCGTCTCTCTACCTCTGTCTCCCTTTCTCTATTCCTGTTTTTCGATTTTCTTCTCAATCACTCACAATATGCATCACATCCAGCACAGACATGAAGGAACAGCTACATCTTGTTTATCAGTTGTCCATATTTTTTCAGAAAGCAGTAGTAATCTCCCAAAATAATTGAAACGTTTATAAATAAAAGCGTGAATAGTAGAAGCAGAATATGAATCGTCATGATATCAGCGACTTTAGTTACTAATTGATGGTGATATGTTGAACTCGAGGAAGTCTTTCAATTTATCTTTACCAAAGTACAGCAACAATAATACTTTTTACTGATATGCAACGTTCATGTACGCGTTTACGCTACTTCGTCCCGAAATTTTAATAAGATCTGTGTTCTTTAGCCTATAAAACTACTCAAAGTTCAAGTACCAAAGAATAAAAAGAGCGAAGTTACGGTACATGTAAATTATCCGCAGTGGTTAATAAAACAAGTAAGTAGTGGTTAAAAATGTGGAACTATAAAAACAGGAAAACTGATCACATCAGAAAGAAGCATTGCAAAAATTGAGTGAGTTTCACATCGATGTTAACACTCATGAGATACGACCAGAGCATTTTATGGAAGTGTGGGACCAGCTACTAAAACAAGACAGCGTGGGACGACGGAAAAAGATACACAAGGAAATAAGAGGCACTTTATACTAGAACTAAAAAACGGTTACCAGAAAACTACAGATGGTAGACCTTAGCTTCCCAAGTTTACAGTTATGCAATACTGTCTTTGTTACTTTAGATTTTCTTAAATACTTTTACTTTTCATCGTAATTACGACGCACGAACAAGAATTAAAATCTTTTCTCCGCTTATTCGACGAATGTGATCATATTTAGTTATACGTGCCAATAAGGAATAAAAATACAAACGGTGGCTCAGATTCGTGCATACGACTTCTGAAAACTAATTTGCCCCCACTATGAGTTTGTCAGTACAGTACAGGTATAGTGAACAAAAATAATGCCCGTTTATTTCACTTGAATGTGAGTTGCTGTCAGAATAGATATTCCGATTCTTTGCTTTGGTTCTTGGGCTACTCGAACAGTTTATGTTGAGAACATCTGCGTGGATACTTTAAAAGTTGTGTAAGTGTATAGCTGACGATATCACTGTCCACCAGAAAGGATAACCACTGAATAACTATAAAGAAAGTCATGAGTGGTTAAAACACCTCATATACTGAGCGAATGCTCGTAGTACGTGTCAAGAAACGTCATTCTCGAAAAAAGAAAAAATATCAAGTACTTTTTAATTACAGAGTTCCTAATAAGAATCAAGGAGTAGCCCAAAAGAGTTGTAAAGTCAAAGGAATACACACGCTACACTGTACGGAGGACGAAATCTGTGATTTGCTGGGAGCATTCTGAAAGTATAGTGAACCTGGAATGTAGGCCTCAAGCAACAGTTTCTTGTGGCCTACTCTCGAGTACCATTACAGGGTACACCCAGGAAATGGCTACACGGGTAGCGGGGTATGTATGGAAGAGACTGGACTGTTTTTCACGTTATAGGGGCTCGGGAAACTACAGAAGGGGAGTCAGTTTAAAAGGGTGCAGGGCACACACAGGAAATTAGACCTAGCAACAGCCGCTTCTGTAGTTGTAAACTGTCGTAGCTGTGTTGTGAAAGAACCAGAGCTCCAAGCGCTAATAGAAAGCACTGAAGCTCAAATCGTTATAGGTACGGAAAGCTGGCTAAGGCCGGAAATGAATTCAACCGAAATTTTTCAAAGCATCTAACCGTATTTAGAAAGGATCGATTAAATGCAGTTGGTATTGGAATGTTTATTGCTATAAGAAGTAGCTTACCTTGTAGTGAATTTGAAATAGATAATTACTGTTAGTTAGTATGGGTAAAGGTTGTACTTGGCAACTGTAATAAATTAATAATTGCTTCGGTTTACAGATCTCATTACTCAAATGTTATAGTTGCTGATGTTATAGTTGCTGAGCAGTTCAAAGAAAACGTGAGTCTTATTTCACATAGGTACACCACTTACACAATTATGCTTGATGGTGAGTTCAGTCTGCCCTCGATATGTTAGCAGAAATACATTTTTAAAGCCGGCAGTAGGCATAAAACATCGCCCGAAACTGCACTCAATGCTTTCTCAGAAAATTATTTCTAACAGAGCTCAAGAGCCCACTCGAAGTGTAACTGGTTCCGAAAACATACTTGACCTCTTAGCAACAAATAATCTTGAGCAAACAGGGAGCATCATGACGGACACAGGGTTTAGTGATCCCAAGACAGTTGTAACGAGACTGAATGCCGTAACATCCAAACCCACCACAAATGAACAAAAAGTACATCTATTTAAGAAAGCAGATAAAAATTCGCTTAACGCCTTCCTAAGAGACGGTTTTTACAAGTCCTCATCTGATTATGTAAGCGTAGACCAGATAAGATACACAGGGTGTTACAAAAAGGTACGGCCAAACTTCCAGGAAACATTCCTCACACACAACGAAAGAAAATATGTTCTGTGGACATGTGTCGGGAAACGCTTACTTTCCATGTTAGAGTTCATTTTATTACTTCTCTTCAAATCACATTAATCATGGAATGGAAACACACAGCAACAGAACGTACCAGCGTGACTTCAAACACTTTGTTACAGGAAATGTTCAAAATGTCCTCCGTTAGCGAGAATACATGCGTCCACCCTCCGTGGCATGGAATCCCTGATGCGCTGATGCAGCCCTGGAGAATGGCGTATTGTATCACAGCCGTCCACAATACGAGCACGAAGAGTCTCTACATTTGGTACCGGGGGTGCGTAGACAAGAGCTTTCAAATGCCCCCATAAATGAAAGTCAAGATGGTTGAGGTCAGGAGAGCGTGGAGGCCATGGGATTGGTCCGCCTCTACCAATCCATCGGTCACCGAATCTGTTGTTGAGAAGCGTTCGAACACTTCGACTGAAATGTGCAGGAGCTCCATCGTGCATGAACCACATGTTGTGTCGTACTTGTAAAGGCACATGTTCTAGCAGCACAGGTAGAGTATTCCGTATGAAATCATGATAACGTGCTGCCGGCCGGAGTGGCCGTGCGGTTCTAGGGGCTACAGTCCGGAGCCGAGCGACCGCTACGGTCGCAGGTTCGAATCCTGCCTCGGGCGTGGACGTGTGTGATGTCCTTAGGTTAGTTAGGTTTAATTAGTTCTAAGTTCTAGGCGACTGATGACCTCAGAAGTTAAGTCGCATAGTGTTCAGAGCCATTTGAACCATGATAACGTGCTCCATTGGACGTAGGTGGAAGAACATGGGGCCCAATCAAGACATCACCAACAATGCCTAACCAAACGTTCACAGAAAATCTGTGTTGATGACGCGATTGCACAATTGCGTGCGGATTCTCGTCAGCCCACACATGTTGATTGTGAAAATTTACAATTTGATCACGTTGGAATGAAGCCTCATCCGTAAAGAGAACATTTGCACTGAAACGAGGATTGACACATTGTTGGATGAAACATTCGCAGAAGTGTACCCGTGGAGGCCAATCAGCTGCTGATAGTGCCTGCACACGCTGTACATGGTACGGAAACAACTGGTTCTCCCGTAGCACTCTCCATACAGTGACGTGGTCAACGTTACCTTGTACAGCAGCAACTACTCTGACGCTAACATTAGGGTTATCGTCAACTGCACGAATAATTGCCGCGTCCAGTGCAGGTGTCCTCGTCGTTCTAGGTCTTCCCCATTCGCCAGTCATAAGCTGGAATGTTCCGTGCTCCTTAAGACGCCGATCAATTGCTTCGAACTCTTTCTGTCGGGACACCTTCGTTCTGGAAATCTGTCTCGATACAAACGTACCGCGCCACAGCTATTGCCCCTTGCTAATCCATACAACAAATGGGCATCTGCCAACTCCACATTTGTAAACATTGCACTGACTGCAAAACCACGTTCGTGATGAACACTAACCTGTTGATGCTACGTACTGACGTGCTTGATGCTAGTACTGTAGAGCAATGAGTCACATGTCAACACAAGCTCCGAAGTCGACATTACCTTCCTTCAATTGGGCCAACTGGCGGTGAATCGTGGAAGTACAGTACGTACTGACGAAACTAAAATGAGCTCTAACATGGAAATTAAGCGTTTCTGGACACATGTCCACATAACATCTTTTCTTTATTTGTGTGTGAGGAATGTTTCCTGAAAGTTTGGCCGTACCTTTTTGTAACACCCTGTACATGTATATTACATAAATTAATAAGAGATGGTACTGATCCCCCATGGTACACAAAACGGTCAGAGCACTGTTGCAGACGCAACTAGAAAAGCATGCCAAACTTAAAAGAACACAAAGTCCCCAAGATTGGCTATGTTTCAGAGAAGCTCGAGATTTAGTATGAACTTCAATACGAGATGGATTTAATAGTTTCCACAACGAAACTCTGTTTAGAAATCTGGCAGAAACCCAAATAAGTTCTGGTCATATGTAAAGTACATCAGCGGCAAGACGCTATCAGTACTTTCACTGCGTGACAACAATGGTGATATCACTGATGGCGGTGCCACCAAAGCAGAGTTACTAAACTCGATTTCCTGAAACTCCTTCACCAAAGAAGCAAAGGAAACATTACAGAATTCTTAGAATTCAGAACGACTGCCAACATCAGTAACTTGGAAGTAGATACCCGCGGTGTAGCGATTCATTTGAGAGAATGCTGATACATCAATCATACACAACCGCTCGCTCTTCGAAAGATTCGTGTCTAAAGACTGGAAAGTTCCGCAGGTCACACGAATCCCCAAGAAAGGAAATAGGAATAATCCGCTGAATACCACTAACGTCAATTTGAAGTAGGATTTTGGAACATATAATGTGTTCAAACATTACGAATTACTTCGAAGAAAACGATTTATTGACAAATAGTCAGCACGTATTCAGAAAATATCATTCTTGTGAGACACAACTAGCTCTTTATTCTCACGAAGTAATGAATGCTGTCGACAGGGGATATCAAATTGATTCCATACTTTTAGATATCCAGAGGCTTTCTGTTTCGTTCAGACTCATCGTCAATCTTGTTGTGTCTAGGAAGTCTGCATACTCCATTAGCTAGACAAACAATCAAACAACTTGTACCATTTAGTTTTATTACAATTAATCAAATAAAATACTTAACTTTGGTTACTACACAGATGTGTTGCAAGCAACTGCTATCGAAGTTGCTATCGTTGACGCTCTTATCCAAGTCAATAATCTCAAAGCTGCTGTCGAACTGGGCCGCCACCGTTCGGGTGCGGCGCTTATGATCTCTTCACCTAGGGGCCGCTACTGTAACGTTGTCGTCCTGGAAGGGAGGTTGGTCAGTGTGCGATTGGCTGGCGTCTCACAGCCTTCTCTCCCTTGTCGTTCTCTACTGGAGTGTCGGCGCTTGACTTAACGCCGTAACACTTTCGATACCGTTCCTCACATTCGTCTTCTAATCAAATTGTGTGTCTGTGAAGTATCACCACAGCTGTGCGACTGGATTCCTAATTTCCTGTCGGAAAGGTCACAGTTAGTGATAACTGACGGAAAGTCATCGGACAAAACAGAAGTAGAATCTGATGTTCCCCAGGGAAGTGTTACAGGCCTCCTGATTTTGCTGATCTACATGAACGACATAAAAGACAATCTGAGCAACCTTCTTAGATTTTCTGCAGATGATGCACTCATTTACCGTCTTGTAAAGTCATCAGATAATCAAAACCAACAGCAAAATTATTTAGACAAGATATCTGTATGGTCCAAAAAGTGGCAGCGATTGACTCTAACTAATGAAAAGTGTGAAGTCATTCACATGAGGACTAAAAGAAACTCGCTAAATTTCGGTTAGATGATAAATCACACTAATCTAAAGGCTGTAAATTCAACTAACAATTACGAATAACTTAAATAGGAACGATCATGTAGATAATGTTGTGGGTATAGCTAACGAAAGACTACGATTCATTGGGAGAACAGTTAGTGCAACAGGTCTACTAAAGAGACTGCTTACAGTGCGCTTGTTCGCCATCCGCTAGAGTACTGCTGTGCGATGTGGGATTCATGTCAGAAGGGACTGACGGAGGACATCGAAGAAGTGAAAAGAAGGGAAACTCCTTTTGTACTATCGCGAAATAGGGGAGAGAGTGACACGGACTTTTATGTGAATTGGGTGGCAATCTTTGGAACAAAGATGTTTTTCGTTGCGTCAGTATCTTCTAATGAAAATTCAGTCACCAACTTTATTCTCCGATTGTGAAAATATTCTGTTAGCGTCCACCTAACATGTAGAAATGATCATCATGACAAAATAAGAGAAATCAGAGCTCGCACAGAAAGATTTAAATGCTCGTTTTCCCGTGGGCCGTTCGAGAGTGGAAACGTAGAGAAATAGGTTGAAGGTGGTTCGATGAACCCTCTCCCAGGCACTTAATTGTGAATTGCAGATTAAAGAGGTAGATGTAGATATGGTACTTTCAGCAAATCACCTATTAGAAAGGAGTCGAAAAAGGTAGAGTATTCCTGTACTTGTATGTATGTATGTATGAAGCCGGGGACCTAGAAACGATGGAGAGGCTTCGTCCCGCCGTAGCCCTCAGTGGTTCACAACCCCTTAACAGGCTACAGCAGTCCACCCACCCCACCACCGTCCCACACCGAACCCAGGTTTATTGTGCGGTTCGGCCCCCAGAGGACACCCCCCCCCCCCCAGGGAAGGTCTCATACCAGACTAGTGTAACACCAAATGTTTCCGTGGTAGAATAATTATGATGTATGCGTATTTGGAAACGGTGTTAGCTCAGCAGTCGCCGACACAGTGTAATGTACGGCAATGCTGAGTTACACGTCCCTTGTTGATAATGAACTCACCCTCTAAGAATGAAATAACCCTTCGAGGCGTGGTGACAAATTAACATCCGTCGCAAAACACGGGAGGATTCTAATTTTAAATTCATTTCTTATTCAGAAAGTACTTTCTAGTACTTAGAAATATACTGAATTTTGTGATAAGTGTCACAAACAAAGAGAACAGCCCGAATTAGTACAGACTCGGTGAAAGTGTGGAAGATAGTAGAAACGTTTCGTGCGCATAGACTCAGCAGCACCCTCTACTGCGTAATAGGAGAGACCAACGTTACACCGTTCTCCTTCACTTAAAGAGTCCCTAACAGAAACGTGAAAACAAGGCCATTGCTTTTATTTGGCATCAAATGGTCACATAACAGCACGAGTTACAACGAGGCAGTACGAATAGCCTCTAAGACTCAGGGAAAAGGCGGCTGCTACGCCAGTGATGCGTCCGCGGGAACAGAGGATAGAAGAGGGAAGGAAGCAGCGCCGAGTGAGTACTAATCCACTCGAATGTGGCCACAGAGCGGGAAGTCGTCATTTTGTCTGCGCGGTCCCACCACACTGTACAGCTCCGTCCAAGGTGTTGCGTCAATGCAGGAGCACTGCAAAGGCCCTTCTGCGTCTGTGGTTGGATGTCGGCTGCTACAGGTTGTTCCGATGGCACATTTGCCATTGCATTGGCTGCAACTGTCTGGGAATCGCAGCTACCTGAGCCTGCAGTTGGCACGTGAAGTGTCCCTTTGCATTCTGAATGCCGAAATGCTGTGATGTCGGACTCATCAACTTTTTTGCTCTTAACATCTTCCATTTCATTTCGCAGCAACCTTCTCTTCATCCTATTTCATAGAGGGATAACGATTTTCTGATTCTCCCCCCCCCCCCCCCGTATCAGAGAACTGAATCACATACATTCATTCAAAAGACATCCACGCAGTCCAGCCACATTAATTTGTCCACATGTCACAAGCCTGAATAACTACCTATTGCAGCGCGGATGTGCAGGAGGAGAATCAGTGAGATTCTAGAAGGTAACAAATGGGATGAGGAGCAATGCCAGCCGGCCGCGGTGGTCTAGAGGTTCTAGGCGCTCAGTCCGGAACCACGCGACTGCTGCGGTTGCAGGTTCGAATCCTGCCTCAGGCATGGATGTGTGTGATGTCCTTAGGTTAGTTAGGTTTAATTAGTTCTACGTTCTAGGGGACTGATGACCACAGATGTTTAGTCCCATAGTGCTCAGAGCCATTTGAACCATTTGAGCAATGCCAACTCAAGTACGGTGGCAGCTGCGCTAGGTTTCTCGGTGAAAGATCCATGCCACGAACAGCCCGATAGAAGTAGTTCCACACATTCTCAATAGGGTTTTGATCCGCGGAGTTTAGTGCGCAGGGAAGTACGATACACTCATCCTGGCCTGTTAACCACGGGCGTACCATGCGAAGTCTGTGACATGTTGCATTGTCCCACTGCTACACTCATGCTGATAAATTAAGGATAATGCTGATATGTGGTGAAACAACGCTCTGGTGGGCGGTTTGCGGATTTAAATCACCTTGGGGTATGACCATGCGGTGCATTTGACCTGTGGTCGTCGCGCGTTGGCGCTGGCAGCAGCCCACATACGCAGAGGTGTGTTGGTTCAAATGGTTCAAATGGCTCTTAACACTAGGGGACTTAACTTCTGAGGCCATTAGACCCCTAGAACTTAGAACTACTTAAACCTAACTAACCTAAGGACGTCACACACATCCATGCCCGAGGCAGGATTCGAACCTGCGACCGTAGCTGTCGCGCGGTTCCAGACTGTAGCGCCTAGAACCGCTCGGCCACTCCGGCCGGCAGGTGTGTTGGTGCATGTCAGATTACGGTGCAGCGAGTAAGTGTGCAGACGTTTTCAGACGCGCTTATGGTGACTGTGTGTAGAAAATGGCTCCAAGAACACATATTGATGACGTTATGAGGGGTAGAATACTAGGGCGACTGGAGGCTGGTCAAACACAGCAGGTCGTAGCACGGGCCCTCCGAGTGCCACAAAGTGTGATCTCAAGATTATGGCAACGATTTCAGCCGACAGGGAACGTGTCCAGGCGCTACAGTACGGGACGTCCAAGTGTACAACACCACAAGAAGACCGATATCTCACCATCAGTGCCCGCAGATGGCCACGGTGTACTTCAGATAGTCTTGCTCGGGACCTTACAGCAGCCACTGTGTCTCCAGACACACAGTCTACAGACAACTGAACAGAGGTGGTTTATTCGCCCAGAGACCTGCAAGGTGCATTCCACTGACCCCTGGTCATAGGAGAGCCCGTAATGCCTGGTGTCAATAACACAGTATATAGTCATTGTAACAGTGGTCCCAGGTTATATTCACGGTCGAGTCAAGGTGTAGTCTGAACAGTGATTATCGCAGAGTTTTCATCTGGCGTGAATCAGGAACCTGATACCAACCCCTTAATGTCCTTCAGAGGAGCCTGTATGGAGGTCGTGCTTTGATGGTGTGGAGTGGGATTATGATTGGTGCACGTACACCCCTGCATGTCTTTGACAGAGGAACTGTAACAGGTCAGGTGTATCAGGGCGTCATTTTGCACCAGTATATCCGCCTTTTCAGGGGTGCAGTGGGTTCCACCTTCCTCCTGATGGATGATAACGCACGGCCCCACCGAGCTGCCATCGTGGAGGAGTACCTTGAAACAGAAGATATCAGGCGAATGGAGTTGCTAGCCTGTTCTCTAGACTTAAACCCCATCGAGCACGTCTGCGATGCTCTCGGTCGACGTATCGCTGCACGTCTTCAAACCCCTAGGACACTTCAGGAGCTCCGACAGGCACTGGTGCAAGAATGGGAGGCTATACCCCAGCAGCTCGACCACCTGATCCAGAGTATGCCAACCCGTTGTGCGGCCTGTGTACATATGCATGATGATCATATCCCACATTGATGGAGAACATGCGCTGGAAACAGTGGCGTTTTGTAGCACATGTGTTTCGGGGCGGTTGTCTCAACTTATCACTAACACTGTGGACTTACAGATTTGTGTCGTGTGTGTTACCTATGTGCCTATGCTATTAGCGCCAGTTTTGTGTAGTGCCACGTTGTGTGATACCACAGTCTGCAATTATTCTTAATTTATGAGCATGAGTGCAGATGCCATCGTGTCGAGGAAAAACGAAATGCATGCAGGGGTGGACATGGTCACCAAAGAGAGATGCGAACTTACGTTGAGCCATTTCAGATTGACTATATCACGCAGGGAATGCCACGAAAACATTCTGCAGACCATAACGCTCTGACGATTGTTGAAAGGTGTTTGCTTTCAGATGTTTCACGACGATCATCTGAAAACGCCATCTGTGGCCGCTCAGTGGATGACCTGTTACGGTATTGGCGTGACCACATTGAGTGGATTAGTACTTGCTCGGCATTCGTCGCCGATCAACGGAAGTCAGCATGGGTGCATGAACCGGGCGCCTCCTGTGGAGGAGCCCCTTGGTTCATCTGGGCGGTCAGTTGGCCAACAGTTTTACGTCTATTAGACCGTACTCATCTCTGCAACAGTAATTCACCTCTGTCAACCATGGCACCAGTTCTGAATAGCGCCATTTTTCCGTGCTCGGATACTTTAACCATGGTGATACACAGACAGTTTACGAACTTACAAGGGGAGGTCGCCAATTGTGAAATTCAGATTCGATTCATACTGCGCATAATAAAAGCTCATGGCCAGAGGTGTAATGTGGCAAAGCACCAAGATGCACTTCTCAGCCGTTGTCGAGAAAATCGACAGTTAAAAGAAACCGTTGCGGTGAAATACTCTCGACGATTAATAATTTTCTACAGCGTCGTGGCGCAGCGGTAAGCGCTCGGGTTCGTAATCCGAAGGTCGCCGGATCAAATCTCGCGCCATGCAATTTTTTTTTATTATTAGTTTTTTGTAATTCAAATATATATATATATATATATATATATATATATATATATATAAAGTATTAATGAATTGCTTATGCATGTTGGTGAAGGCGGATCGCTCTCTAATTGTACCGCCTCCATTTTTCCGTTTTTTTTAACAGGGTGTACCAAAGCTCTCCCGTCCGCACTGATTTTCGACAATGTTATAAGTTGCGCTAGGGACCGCATCTACCTTCTTTCGAAGTTAGCAGGCAACTACGCTGTTATGCGGCGGCTCGTTTCGGCTCATTCAACATCTGTCATTGAAGTGTAACGAGCGAGTAACGGAGTTTATATTTCATACCTGCCACAGCAAATTTGTGTTCGTGGGGTCTCTATTCTAATTCGAACGTTTGACTTACGCTATACGTATTCGTTTCGGAATATCGTTTCTACGTCTTCCGTTAACTATACGTGGTTAACATTATGAAGACAATTATTAACATTTGTGAAATACAACTTTGTTTGCGGAAAACATAATGATGTCGCCAGTTTTTCCACGACAAACGACTTTCAACAACTTATTATATGCATAATTGTTGCAACTGATTGCCGGGAATTTTATATATATATTTGAATTATAAAAAACAAATACTAAAAAAAAGAAAGGTTGCATAGCGCGAGATTCGATCCGGCGACCTCCGGGTTACGAACCCGAGCGCTTACCGCTGCGCCACGACGTTGTAGAGAATCATTAATCGTAGAGAGTATTTCATCGCAACGGTTTCTTTTAACTGTCGATTTTCTCGACAACGGCTGAGAAGTGCATCTTGGTGCTTTGCCACATTACACCTCTGGCCATGAGCTTTTATTATGCACAGTATGAATCGAATCTGAATTTCACAATTGGCGGCCTCCCCTTGTTAGCCATTTCGGAAATGCTTCCACCCTTGGCCTGAAAGCCTATGATGATGCCCTTTCGGGTGTCATATAAACCGCTCAGTTTTCACATTGCGACAATGACTGCGCTGTTTTCCGCGTCCCTCCGACGCACTTTATATACCCTAGACTGTGCCACGTGCCGTCTGTGAGTGCACGTTGACGTCGAACATAGGTGGTAGTCACATTAATGCGACTGGGCCGTGTAATGACATATCTCCCAAAACAAAAATAATGTTCACCATGATTTCGAACATTCCGTTTATTCGATTACAAGTGAGTTCAGTCCAGTCCCGTCAGATCTTTCCCTGTCAGCCTTTTGCGTAGGGTAATGACTGTAAAACGAGTAGTGACGAGTTGGACTCAGGGCAACAGTGTGACAAGAAGAGTAGCCACGGCTCCTCCCAGATGCACTGCACTACGAGAAGACAGTGGTATTGTTCCACTGCCTCCGACGAACAGACAGGTGAAAATGACTGAAATTTATGTTGAGGTTGCAGGCGGAGAGTCACCACGAACCAAATGGTTCAAATGGCTCTGAGCACTATGGGACTCAACTGCTGAGGTCATAAGTCCCCTAGAACTTAGAACTACTTAAACCTAACTAACCTAAGGACATCACACACATCCATGCCCGAGGCAGGATTCGAACCTGCGACCGTAGCAGTCGCGCGGCTCCGGACTGAGCGCCTAGAACCGCTAGACCACCGCGGCCGGCTTCACCACGAACCGTCAGGAAAAGATTACTGCAAGCTGTGTTGAGATTTCGAGTTGTCATGGATCTTCCACCGCTGACACCATACCAGAGACAACAGACTCTTAAAGGTATAGAGCCAGAGACAAATGAGACCTTGAGTGGCAGCCTGTGGTGTTGAGGGACGAATCTGGTTCACATTTGTAGCGGTCAGATTGACACCAACCTGTCCGCAGACGACGTGTTGAAAGGTCACAGGAAGCAACGAGTCCCAAGTCCCAAGTGCTGGAATCGCGGTGTCGGAAGCTATTGGATATGACAACAGGAGTGATATGACAATTGCTAAAGAGAAGCCGAATGCTCACCAGTAAGGGGCAAGAACAGGAAACTCTATTGTGATATCCATTGACCAGGATACCAAATGGCATATTACAGTAAGATAATGCAACAGCGCCACTGCAGAATGGTTCAAATGGCTCTGAGCACTATGTGACTCAACATCTGAGGTCATCAGTCCCCTAGAACTTAGAACTACTTAAACCTGACTAACCTAAGGACATCACACACATCCATGCCCGAGGCAGGATTCGAACCTCCGACCGTAGCGGTCGCTCGGTTCCACACTGAAGCGCCTAGAACAGCTCGACCACACCGGCCGGCGCACCACTGCAGTTAAGACCACAAGTATATGGATAACTGACTACTCTGTCCTCCAGAGCATGTCTGCAATGCGAGGGGAAGAGCTACAACTTATACCAGCCTCCAACCAGCAATCTTCATGAACTGAAATGTATGTTTCAAGCGCGGCAGAAAATTCCTAAAGATGATGTTTGGAAGCTGTTTACTTGCGTACGACAATGAATACAAGATTGTATTAGTGCTTGTGGAGGTCACACCTTATACTGGTGTTGATAATGGACATCAGTTCCGAGTGAAATTAAATTTTATACATTTAATAATCGTTATGTGATAAGCATTCCAGTAACTTTGATAAATATCAGACTGGTCCTTCAGGGTGTAATATTTTCCATTTCTGATAATGTACACAACACTGCATACGTTTGGAAAAACCATGCTGCGTATTACAACGGAGCGAGATGGGAGTGATCTATGTGAGTTATTGGTTAGAATAGAGAATAGTATGCTCAAATAACGCCTAAGAATGACACATTTTGTACCGATAATTATTGTACATGTACAAACATACTGGTTCCATTTGGAATTTTTCGCTTTTATATAAACTGACTTTACCCGCCAGAGCACTCCTAGTAAACACGCCAGGTGCCGCCAGTAGACTGTGTGGAGGTACATGTTTACAGTTATGTTCAGTTTTAGTTCTGTTTCTTTGAAGGTAAGACAGGCCGCGCAGCGCAGCGAACGTAACTGAAAATGGCCCCAAAGTGACCGACTCCTTATGAGTGACGGGCAAAGAAATTACTTTGCGCCAATAATACAATAGCGTTCGGCAAATGTCAAAGAAATTGAAGATTTACATCAGCGCAGTTGTCAAGACCATACACCGCCATCGACATACAGGCTCCTGTTATAATCTTCCTCACTCAGGAGTACCCCGGAAAACGTCAGAACGTCAGGAAAAGTATTTTGTAGTGATCACTATACGTAATAGATTCTAAACTGTCCGTGAATTGACTGATGAGCTAAACACAACTAGATATACACCAGTCAGTGAGTCAACAGTGGGACGACGCCTACCAGAAAACAACTCCCAGGGTTATGCAGCAGCAAGGAAACCATTGTTGTGCCCTGTTAATAAGAAGAAACGACTTCAATAGGCTAAGAAACAACGACATTGGACAGCAGTGGATTGCAAAGAATCTTATTCATTGATGAATCCAAGTTCGAAATATTTGGAAGTAAACTCCCTCTATTCGTATGCCGTTTACCCCACGAACGCTTGAATCCTCAGTGCGTCATTCCAACTCGGAAGCACGGAGAGGGTTCTGTGATGATATAGAGATCTTTAGATCTTTTGGAGGGAGTAAAGTCGGGGATTTGGTGAAAGCAGACGGAAAAACGAAACAAAAGGATGATCATGCTAGTCTCCAGCGGCATGCCAAGGCCTTTGGTTTGCATCGGATTGGGAAAGGATTTTGTTTTGTGGACTGGCAAGACAGCCAATCCACTAGGACGGGAGGCCGAAGGGCACGCGTTTAAACTCACGCAGGCTGACGTGAGGTCTGAAACAGGTCAAGGTCTTGTAGTAGCAAAAATAGTACGTAGCTTCTGGAATACTTAACTTTAATCCATAATTGATGAACATCGGTCTGACGGTACATGGATCACAAGATAAATAGCAATTGATAATGGCGCCTTGCTAGGTCGTAGCAAATGTCGTAGCTGAAGGCTATGCTATCTATAGCCTCGGCAAATGAGAGCGTAATTTGTTAGTGGACCAACGCTAGCAAAGTCGGCTGTACAACTGGGGCGAGTGCTAGGAAGTCTCTCTAGACCTGCCGTGTGGCGGCGCTCGGTCTGCAATCACTGATAGTGGCGACACGCGGTCCGACGTATACTAAAGGCTACCACCTAGCAAGTGTGGTGTCTGGCGGTGACACCACATTTTGTCTTATGGCAAGACAGCAACCCGAAATATACACGCCGCTTGCTTCAGGACTATGTGAAGTCTCTAGAGGTTCGAAAATTTTGAAAAACATCGTGTGACTTCCCCAGTCACCTGACTAACTCAATAAAGCTGCTGTTGGGTGAGTTGGACAGGAAAATCCCAAAACGGGGACTCAAGTGTTGGACACACTTGTGGGAGGTCCTGCAACAAGAATGGAGACTAATTCCAACTGAAACCCTTCACATGCAGTGATAAAAGCAAACTGTGGCTATTTGGAGGAATCCAGAATTTACTAGTTGCATTTACTTATGCATTGTTTGAGCTTAATAAACATACAGAAAACAATAAAATGCAATTTTATAAAATATTTCTTTTCCATTGTCCATAATCACTTGGTGTTTCGCCGGCCGGTGTAGCCGAGCGGTTCTAGGCGCTTCAGTCTGGAACCTCGCGACCGCTACGGTCGCAGGTTCGAATCCTGCCTCGGACAAGGATGTGTGTGATGTCCTAAGGTTAGTTAGGTTTAAGTAGTTCTAAGTTCTAGGGGACTGATGACCTCAGATGTTAAGTTCCATAGTGCTCAGAGCCATTTGAACCATTTGAACTGGGTGTTTCGAAACTTATGGAAGGTAGAGAAAAGTTTTGATGGTGCTGAATTGCAGTCATGCGATACTTTGTAAAAGAGTCATCCGCCATTTGACTGTGTATTATTACATTTATCTTCTATGCTATCTAGATTTCGGTTTTTATGCCATTATCATTTACAGTCCTAAAAGTTGTTAGACTATTGTTATGTCACGTCTGTTAAGGCATACCAAAGTAGTTGGTGCTTTGGGCTGCCTTAACAGGTATGAAATAATAATGGTCTAACGATTTTTAGCATTGTACTTAACAACGGCATAAAAGCCGAAATCTAGAAAGCACACAAGATAAACATAGTAACGCACAGTCAAATAGAGATTTACGCTTTAAGAAAAATTGTGGAGGGTAGTGTACATATAAATAAATTATTGTGCAATTTTATTATAACGAGAGATGTTAAACATTTTCATAAAGTATTTCTATATTGTTTAGAAATTTTAGAGTTCACAATTACTGGCCACACTGCCTGCGACCTCTGTCCGGATTTCAGCTGCTGTTAGCCATCTATTCGTCACAACCAGTCCTACAATTCTATCATCTTCTCGAGGTGTAGTCCTGCTGGAAGGACCGGCGCCTACCCTTCTTGCCACAATGTTGTCGTGAGTCCATCTCGTCAGGACTTATTCCGCAGTCATTGCCCTACTGTCTGTCTGTCTGTGAGATCCGTTAGTGCGGTACTACCGTGTTCCTTGTGTGAATGATTCGACCTTTTTCTAAGTCCGAAAGACGGAGACAAGCTGTACGTGTGCGTCATCTGGGCATGCTGCGTTGCGATCTCCACATGAAAAATTCCGGTAACATTAGAAACATGTAACAGTCGTCATGTACTAACACCATTTCTTCGTCTGTGGGAACGGCTTTTCTATGTAATGAAAATAAACTCGCAGAAAGATAAAATTTTAATCAGCACCTCCTACAGGCATGGAAATACGGGGGTATCACTCTGGTCACAGTCGCTCAATGTGGTCAGCGTGTAACATTTTCCATTTACGGCAGCGTATTTTTACGTTATGGCATTTGTAGGCTTAGAGGAAACTTTTGACAGTGTTGACCTAAATACTCTCTATCAAAATCTGAAGGTGGCAGGGATAAAATACAGACAGCGAAATGCTGTTTAGAATTTGCACAGAAACCAGACAGCAGTTATAAGAGTCGAGGGGCACGAAAAGGAAGCAGTGGTTGAGAAGGGAGTGAGACAGGGTTGTAGCCTATCCCCGACGTTATTCAATCTGTATATTGAGCAAGCAGTAAAGGAAACAAAAGAAAATATTGGAGAAGAAATAAAAACTTTGATATTTGCCTATGACATTGCAATTCTGTCAGAGACAGCAAAGGACTTGGAAGAGCAAGTGAACGGAATGGACAGTGTCTTGAAAATGGGCTATAAGATGAACATCAACAAAAGCAAAACGAGGATAATGGAATGTAGCAGCATTAAATCAGGTGATGCTGAGGGAACTAGATTAGGATATGAGACACTTAAAGTAGTAAATGAGTATTTTTACTTGGGGAGCAAAATAACTGATGATGGTCGAAATAGGGAGGATATAAAATGCAGACTGGCAATGGCAAGAAAAGCGTTTCCGAAGAAGAGAAATTTGTTAACATTTGGTATAGATTTAAGTATCAGGAAGTCCTTTATGAAAGCATTTGTGTGGAGTGTAGCCATGTATGGAAGTGAAACATGGACTATAAATAGTTTAGATAAGAAGAGAATAGAAGCTTTTGAAATTTGGTGCTACAGAAAAATGCTGAAGACTAAATCGGTAGATCACGTAACACGTGAGGAGGTACTGAATAGAGTTGGGGAGATGAGAAATTTGCGGTTCAACATGACTAGAAGAAGGGATTGGTTGGAAGGACACATTCTGAGGCATCAAGGGATCATCAATTTAGTTCTGGAGGAAAGCATGGGGGGGGGGGGGTAAAAATCATAGAGGGAGAACGAGAGATGAATACGGTAAGCAGGTTCAGAAGAATGTCGGTTGCAGTAGGTATTTGGAGATGAAGAAGCTTGCACAGGGTAGAGAAGCGTGGAGAGCTGCACCAAACCAGTCGTTGGACTGAGGACCACATCATCAACAACAACATTTTTACGTTAAATAGTTTCAGGACGATAGTCGCCCTGTACATGTAGCAAATGCTTCGCTATTTTGTAACAAATTTTCTGCTAGTGGTAGATTTTATTAGGTTGTTTTACACCTTTCGTTACATTTCGCTTGGAATACCGAGTGTTTCTCCGCATTGCAACAGCGCCAACACCAATGGCACAGGAGTGAATCGCGTAACTTCGTTAATTAAAGACAGTAAAATATTACTTTTTTTTTTTTTTTTTTTGCACCATGTGAAACTCCCCACGTAAGTGCAGTCAGATTGCTACAGGGCAGTCCAGCTGTGTCACAGGTACGACTTCTTAGCCTTGTACGGCTGATTAAGACGAGGTTGGGGACTCTCATAAGAAACCGTTCACTAATATAGCAGTGCAGAGGTCCGCTCTGGGTTCGCCGATAAAACAGTTTCCCTTTCTCCGGAGATGGTGCAATTACGCAGCATAGCGGGAACGCGTCGTCAGAAATGCCATATGGTGTGGGAACCCTGCTTTCGCGATATTGCACTGGCAAGCAGATTGCTGCCTCTTACTTACTCTCTTACTTACTCGAGCCCCTAATTTGCACCCCATTCCGTGTTCACGAATATGCGTAACATCTTTACGTTGCGACAAGTGGTACAGTTGGGATGGGACGCTCCCGGGAAGGAAATGTAAATGTTTGCAGTACGGAGGTTGCTGGCGCTTACGGTACCGTCGCTGCAGAGCCAATGCCGGGACGTGAGTGCACACGTGGCTTGGCAGTTTGCACGCCGCTCCCAGCGCCCCGTTCATTATGCCAGCCGCATTCTCGCATGCAATGCGTTTCCGGCCAAAACTCGCTGTCTTCTCCGAAAAGCAGTCCGTGTCCGTCTTAGATTTCTGCCACCTAAAGATGATGACCTAGGAGAAGATCAGTTTAGGTTCTGGAGAAATATAGAAACACTCGAGGCAATACTGATTTTACGAGCTGTCTTGGAAGACAGATTTAATAAAGACACACCTAGACTTATAGTGGTTCTGGATGTAGAAAAAGCTTCTGATACTGCTGCCTGGAATACGGTATTTGAAATTATAAAGTTATCAGGGATATACAAAGGGAAATAAAAGTTGTCTACAACTATTACAGGAACCAGACTGCAGTTATAAGGGCCAAAAGACATGACAAGGAGGCTGTAGTTGAAAGAGGAGTGAGACAGTGTTGTAAGCTATCGTCAAAGATATTCAATTTGTACCTAGGCAAATCATTAAAAGAAACCAATCAAAGATTTGGAGAAGCTGTTTGTACAAGGAGTAGAAATAAAAACACAGGAACACTTGCTGATGACATTTCATACGAGGCGCAAAGGAGTTGGAAGACCAGTTGACTAAAGTTAATAATAGTGGAAGAAGGGCGATGGAATTGGAAATTTGTGGTAAGCTCTATGGGACCAAACTGCTGAGGTCATCGGCCCCTAGGCTTACACACTACTTAATCTAACTAATACTAACTTACGCTAAGTACAACACACACAACCATGCCCAAGGGAGGACTCGAACCTCCGACGGGAGGAGCCGCGCGAACCGTGGCAAGGAAGGTCAATGGGATGCAGTCAAAGTTGTAGACCACCTTTGCTGTTTGGGTAGCAAAATAACTAATGATAGCAGAAGTAAAGTAGACATAAAATTAAAAAAAAAACTGGGCCTTATACCCTCAATTCGCGCAGGACAAATAAGTTTCTAAGCATTGTCGTAAACGTCACGTTACAGCTGTTGCACAATTCACAATAAATGTTCGGTTACCCCACTGTCAATTTCAATGCCTTTGTGCAAACTTGGAAGAACATGTGTTGCCAGTGTGAGAGCAACTGCACGTTCCCTATTGAGGGTAGCACTGTGCGTGATGCGACCAAGCAGTTAACCTCGTGTCTTCATATTTCGTTTTCAAACCTCACAATTCATCCAACACCATATAAATATAAACATTTTCAAACTGAACGTGAGTGCTGACATATAACTATGAACCTAGGTTCTGTCCTGAAATACAGGGTGTAACATATACCTGTTACACAGATATTTTTATACCTGGTACCTTAATATGTTCGCATATCAGTGTGTTAGTCGTATTTTACTGCGTCGAATAGTCTTCCCAGAGCCATGTCATGAACCTTACGACATGATGTTTTCTGTAACTGCGCCTCTAAGTGAACTGGCTGGCTCTGAGCACTATGCGACTTAACTTCTGAGGTCATCAGTCGCCTAGAACTTAGAACTAATTAAACCTAACTAACCTAAGAACATCACACACATCCATGCCCGACGCAGGATTCGAACCTGCGACCGCAGCGGTCACGCGGTTCCAGACTGAAGCTCCTTTAACCGCACGGCCACACCGGCCGGCACTAAGTGAACTGCACCTGTCAGTATAGACTACCCGTTTTGCATCCACACGTCCACACGTCCACATTTCCAACACCTTACCTGCTGCTAAAGGGAAAATCAGCATTATGGGCTTGCTCTTGCCGCATATACTTGGAGGTACTAGCTATTGTAATAGCTATAATTATTAGTTTTCAAATGACGTAAATACTGATATAATATTGTTTATTACAGCGTCCTCAGTCACCAATAGAAATATCTGCTCTTATACCCGTTACACACTATACACTCTGAGAAACTGAACATGATTCACTAATAACATTTTTATGGATATTCTGCAAATCACATTCAAGTGCCTGCCAGGGACTTCATCGAACCACTTACACGATTCTCTATTATTCCAATCTCGTATAGCGCGCAGAAAAAACGAACACCTATATCTTTCCGTACGAGCTCTGATTTCCCTTATTTTATCGTGGTGATCGTTCCTCCCCATGTAAGTCGGTGTCAAAAAATATTTTCGCATGCGGAGGAGAAAGTTGATGATTGGAATTTCGTGATAAGATTGCGTCGCAACGAAAAACGCCTTCCTTTTAATGATTTCCAGCCCAAATCCTGTATCATTTCTGTGACATTCTCTCCCATATTTCGTGATAATACAAAACGTGCTTCCTTCCTCTGAACTTTTTCGATGTACTCCGTCAGTCCTATCTGGTAAGGATCCCTAACCGCGCAGCAGTATTCTAAGAGGACGGACAAGCGTAGTGTAGGCAGTCTCCTTAGTAGATCTGTTACATTTTCTAAGTGTCCTGCCAGTAAAACGTAGTCTTTGGTTATCCTTCCCCACAACATTTTCTGTGTGTTCCTTCTAATTTAAGTTGTTCTTAATTGTAATACTTAGGTATTTAGTTGAATTTACGGCTTTTAGATTAGACTGATTCATCGTGTACCCGAAGTTTAACGAGTTTCTTTAAGCACTCATGTGGATGACCTCACAGTTTTCGTTATTTAGGGTCAACTGCCACTTTTGCACCATTCAGATATCTTTTCTAAATCGTTTTGCAGTTTGTTTTGATCTTTTGATGACTTTATTAGTCGATAAACGATAGCGTCATCTGCAAACAACCGAAGACGGCTGCTCAGATTGTCTCCAAAATCGTTTATGTAGATAAAGAACAGCAAAGGGCCTATAACACTACCTTGGGGAACGCCAGAAATCATTTCTTTTTTACTCGATGACTTTCCGTCAGTTGCTACGAATTGTGACCTCTCTGAAAGGAAATGACAAATCCAGTCACGTAACTGAGACAGTCTGACTAAACATATGGAGTTTCGGAGATGACAAAACTCTCGCAAAGTTCAACGAAAGAAGGGGAAGGGTTACTCGGAAGTAACGCAGCTCAAATTTGAGTTACAACACTGATTGCTTACACCAAACTACCCTGCCTCAAAGTGTAATGAAAACAAGACAGATGGAAAAGAGTAAGGAAACTTTTTATTATTTCAAAAGTAATATTCATTTAGATTCAGGAGGGTAAATGTCTTCATGGAATGGTGTTTCCGGTTGCCTCAGGGAACTATGACCGTACCCGAGCGTGCACCTCTTCGTCTGAATAAAATCGACAGTCACAAAAGTCTTTCTTCAGACCTCCAGAAATATGTAAATCGCTTGGGAAGTGATCAGGACTGTATGGAGGATGCGTAAGGCCTTCCTAGCGAGACTTCTGCAGCGTAGTCGAAATCAACTGGGTGAAAATGCTCTCCGACATGTAGCCAAGGTTGTTTCAAGTACGCTGCAGAAGTTTCGTTCGGAATCCATCGCACATCCTACATACAGTCCCGATCTCTCCCCATGGATCTTCCATATTTTTGGAGCTCTGCAGAAAGACGTTCGTGGTCGTAGATTTGCTTCGGATGAAGAGGCGCACGCCTGGGAACAATCGTCTTCTGTAGGCAACCGTGAACATTGTTCCATGATGGTACTGACCATCATGTCTCATAGCGGAATAAATACATCAGCGGTTATGACAATTACTTTTGAAATAATTAACGGTTTGTTTAGTTTTTTCCATGTGCCTCATTTTCATTTGATTGTCTCTTGTATAAGGGTACAAGTAAAGGATAACTACCGAATAAGATGGTTTAATATCCGCACCAAAAACCATAACACAAGGGTATTTAAAATAATGTTACAAACTGCTTAACCATGATCTTTAGACTGAGAGAATCTGTAATACACTTGTATTTACGGATGGTTAACTAAAAAATGCATACTGACCACAACGTGTTCTGATGAGATCAAAACCGAGAATTACGGCGTATCGTTTTTAACGGCAAGTTAGAATCGTTCAAAAATGGTTCAAATGGTTCTAAGCATTATGACACTTAACATCTGAGGCCATCAGTCCCCTAGACTTAGAACTACGTAAACCTAATTAACCTAAGAACATCGCACACATCCATGCCCGAGGCAGCATTCGAACCTGCGACCGTAGCAGCCGCGTGGTTCCGGACTGAAGAGCTTGACCAGTTACAATGGAAAACGCAGTGCAGAAAGGACACAATTCTAAATAACCCCGAAGCGAGAGCGAATTCCTACCGCATTAATGCAATGCGAATGTTCGACGTTACCTGTAGTCTCACCACAGTGCTGAAAGTTGTCGGTCTAACGCAGCCATCTTGAAAGCACAAGACAACTGTTGAAATAACGCCAACCCGATGTGCTGCCGGAATCAGAGTACTTCGTGCTCAAACTGCACGAGGCAAAAATGGTTCAAATGGCTCTGAGCACTATGGGACCTAACTTCAGCTGGCCGGAGAGGCCGTGCGGTTCTAGGCGGTGCAGTCTGGAGCCGAGCGACCGCTACGGTCGCAGGTTCGAATCCTGCCTCGGGCATGGATGTGTGTGATGTCCTTAGGTTAGTTAGGTTTAATTAGTTCTAAGTTCTAGGCGACTGATGACCTCAGAAGTTAAGTCGCATAGTGCTCAGAGCCATTTGAACCACTTAACTTCTTTAGTCATCAGTCCCCTAGAACTTAGAACTACTTAAACCTAACTAACCTAAGGACATCACACACATCCATGCCCGTGGCAGGATTCGAACCTGCGACCGTAGCGGTCGCGCTGTTCCAGACTGTAGCGCCTAGAACCGCATGGCCACTGCGGCCGGCTGCACGAGGCATCCAACTGAAAATATGAGCCTAGGGCTCTGACTGCCAGGCACCGATCAAAGCTTTCCGTGTCCTTAACAGATACTTGCCGACTCCTCTTGCAAAGCAGGCAGAGTGGACTAGGGTGCCATCGACTTTGAGACGACAAGTGATTCACGCGTGGCGCGTGAAAGGACGGTTATGAAAGATGCTCGCCCTAAAGTGGCTGTCTTCCAACATCTGATATATGTATTCAGTTTGTAGGAAGTCTTCTCCATAAACATTTGTCCGGAAGGTAGTCTTGTATGGGAGAGTAACGTGGACAATAAGCGCACGGACGACAATAGAATGAAAATTTATGAAGTGAGAAAGAAGAATAGTAAATAATTAGAAGGATAAATTAGACAGCTAATAAGGAGATACGAAGAGGATCGTGGAGAAAAGAAATTTGTGAGACAACCTGCCAAAGTTGAAAGAAGGGGTCGGTTGATAGGACACTGTCTTAGGCATCGCAAATTGCAGTTTGGTCCCATGACCTTAGCACAAATTTCTTAGGCGTCAAAGAATTTTTATTGGAAAATAGGGTGGGGGTTTGAGTATTACAGGGAAACCAATGCTCGCGTACAATAAACAGGTTCAGTTGAATGTACACTCCTGGAAATGGAAAAAAGAACACATTGACACCGGTGTGTCAGACCCACCATACTTGCTTCGGACACTGCGAGAGGGCTGTACAAGCAATGATCACACGCACGGCACAGCGGACACACCAGGAACCGCGGTGTTGGCCGTCGAATGGCGCTAGCTGCGCAGCATTTGTGCACCGCCGCCGTCAGTGTCAGCCAGTTTGCCCTGGCATACGGAGCTCCATCGCAGTCTTTAACACTGGTAGCATGCCGCGACAGCGTGGACGGAACCGTATGTGCAGTTGACGGACTTTGAGCGAGGGCGTATAGTGGGCATGCGGGAGGCCGGGTGGACGTACCGCCGAATTGCTCAACACGTGGGGCGTGAGGTCTCCACAGTACATCGATGTTGTCGCCAGTGGTCGGCGGAAGGTGCACGTGCCCGTCGACCTGGGACCGAACCGCAGCGACGCACGGATGCACGCCAAGACCGTAGGATCCTACGCAGTGCCGTAGGGGACCGCACCGCCACTTCCCAGCAAATTAGGGACACTGTTGCTCCTGGGGTATCGGCGAGGACCATTCGCAACCGTCTCCATGAAGCTGGGCTACGGTCCCGCACACCGTTAGGCCGTCTTCCGCTCACGCCCCAACATCGTGCAGCCCGCCTCCAGTGGTGTCACGACAGGCGTGAATGGAGGGACGAATGGAGACGTGTCGTCTTCAGCGATGAGAGTCGCTTCTGCCTTGGTGCCAATGATGGTCGTATGCGTGTTTGGCGCCGTGTAGGTGAGCGCCACAATAAGGACTGCATACGACCGAGGCACACAGGGCCAACACCCGGCATCATGGTGTGGGGAGCGATCTCCTACACTGGCCGTACACCACTGGTGATCGTCGAGGGGACACTGAATAGTGCACGGTACATCCAAACCGTCATCGAACCCATCGTTCTACCATTCCTAGACCGGCAAGGGAACTTGCTGTTCCAACAGGACAATGCACGTCCGCATGTATCCCGTGCCACCCAACGCGCTCTAGAAGGTGTAAGTCAACTACCCTGGCCAGCAAGATCTCCGGATCTGTCCCCCATTGAGCATGTTTGGGACTGGATGAAGCGTCGTCTCACGCGGTCTGCACGTCCAGCACGAACGCTGGTCCAACTGAGGCGCCAGGTGGAAATGGCATGGCAAGTCGTTCCACAGGACTACATCCAGCATCTCTACGATCGTCTCCATGGGAGAATAGCAGCCTGCATTGCTGCGAAAGGTGGATATACACTGTACTAGTGCCGACATTGTGCATGCTCTGTTGCTTGTGTCTATGTGCCTGTGGTTCTGTCAGTGTGATCATGTGATGTATCTGACCCCAGGAATGTGTCAATAAAGTTTCCCCTTCCTGGGACAATGAATTCACGGTGTTCTTATTTCAATTTCCAGGAGTGTATATTGCCGAGCAATGCAGAAATGAAGAGGCTTGCGCAGTATACACTAGACTGCACAGTTCCATTAAATTCGTCTTCTGACAGAAGACCATAAAAACAATAACCCTTTTTTGACGATTTCTCACCTTCATGGTGATACAGTACAACAGTCAGATGTAAAAGAAACTTGAGAAGTACCGTTTGATGTTGTTGACGTTGCATTTCACGATAAATGTGTACAAATTATCTGGTTGTTAACGTCGGAACATTCGTGAAGCTGTACGCAGGTGACGGTATTGTGTACAAGACAGCTGTAATGCTATAGTCCGATTAAAATTACTTGGTAGTCGGTGTCTCACACTTGCCACTACAGTGTTGCTTCATCGGCTGCCGGCTACTGCTCGGCTATAAGCGACACACACACACACACACACACACACACACACACACAGCGGATCACTCCATAAATGCCGTTAATGTATAACGCGGAGCAATACTGCGAAGTTTGTCGTAAATGCGAAATGGACTGTCGGCAGCTGATTTTAAATGACCAATGACTGAAGTATAGTAGGCGACGCGATTTGTAGCCTTGAATTTAAGCTCATTTCCTAAACTAACCACGAACTCACGGTGTGCAATGCATCCGAAAAAACAGCGGTCAAAATTCTGCGGCAGTACTAAAATCATGATCGCTTTGTTCACGCCGATTAAAGCTAACCTTTATGAGCAAACTCAAGACAGAAAAAATTCAGTTTCAGCGCTTAAAACAAACTGTAATTGCGCTACGCCACAACACTGTGCTGAGTAGTTATATTTATTACTGTGGTGCTCCGGTCGCAACTATTAATTGAAGCCTTATCTAAAATTATAAGTGACATAGGCAGAGTCCAAACGCAAAAAGAATGATAAAAGGAAATAAAGTCAGTACGATGATGACAATGACACTGTAAGGAATTATAAATATTAAAATTACATTTAAACCAATTCATTGAATAAAAACAATAATTAAATTCTTTTGATTAGATTTAGGAATAATAAAAAATCTCTAACATATGACCTTCTACAGGACCGGTTTGTACGCTAACCATTGCGCTACGCCACAACACTGTGCTGAGCAGTTATATTTATTACTGTGGTGCTCCGGTCGCAACTATTAATTGAAGCCTTCAAAAATTCGGCCTCAGGCAATGTCGTGCGAAGTTTATCTAATGTAATCCTATCTCTGTACTTATAATAACTGTATATGTGACGCTGAATCATGTCTTATGCGGAAGTATACATTAGTGTTTGGCTAGTGATTTGTATGAAACGTGTGAATTTCGTTAGTATCGTCGTGTGTGTATGTTGTTTTTGGTGCGGTTACCATGTGTGATAAAATACGAAATAAAAGTATTAATTTCTATACTTTCAACATTGCAGCACAGTCAGCAATCGTGATAATCTAATGTATAAGAAACTATCAGCCTCAATTGAGATAATGAAACCAACCTTTACCTAGGTTTCAGCCCAAATAATTGAGCCTTCTTCATAAGATATAACTGAATCTAAAATCTGTCTAAGAGGATATGGTCTATTCAGGCTGTTTAAGTTTTATTTCTAGACCATGCTCTCTTAGAGAAATTATTGATTCAGGTATATCTTCTGAAGGAGGCTCAATTATTTGGGCTGCAACCTAGGTAAAGGTTGGTTTCATTACCGCAATCGAGGTTGACAGTTTCTTATATATTAAAAGTATTATTCCATGGTTTGGAACCCCAACACATCAAGAAAAAGAGGCGAACAAATAACTGGTAGAGAACTGACCAATTGTTGTGGTATTTTGGTAACTGTTCGGGCGCAAGGTTGAGCGTTCTTGTTGGAGGAAACGAGCTCCATCGCGTAAAGGGTCAGCTATCAAGTAATTTTAATCGGACTATAGCAAGGCTGAAGCGCACTGCAGTAAGTCCAGTCTATGATCTACTCTTGGTGCAGGGTCTAGTAGTTGATCTCCTACGTAAATAAACGTAACGTATTACACATAAATGGTCAGAATGGCCAAATACTGTTTGATTCCAGTATTGATAATGGATCACTGGAATAAGTAACAGCAGCAAAATACTTATGAGTATCATCGCCGAACAACCACACACAGCCGGCCGCGGTGGTCGTGCGGTTCTAGGCGCTCCAGTCCGGAGCCGCGCTGCTGCTACGGTCGCAGGTTCGAATCCTGCCTCGGGCATGGATGTGTGTGATGTCCTTAGGTTAGTTAGGTTTAATTAGTTCTAAGTTCTAGGGGACTGATGACCACAGCAGTTGAGTCCCCTAGTGCTCAGAGCCATTTGAAACAGCCAACCACACGTAGGTAGCCGTAGTAAAAGCAGATGCTGAGATTTACTGGACTAATCTTAAGGAAACGTACCTAATCTAATAAAGAAGTGTCTTACAAAACACGCATTCGATCGATCCATGAATATTGATCGCCAGTCTGGAACGTTTATCAAGTAGAATTAATGCAAAGATTTGAGAAAGATAAAGAAAGGGCGATGTGTTACGTCACAGGCTCGTTTAGTAAGCGCGAGAACTTTGTTACCTAACGGTTACTGCTAATGTAGTTGCTCTTCTAAACAGCATCCCATACGAGCAAACCAGTTGCGTCTTTACCAGGGGTTACTCGTGCTTTAGGTCCTTGGGCTATCTATGGCTCGGTTTAAAAAGAATAGCTCGGTGGAGCCATAGGGTCGTGCTGCGCATGTATGCTTTCATGCCCCACAGGTAATTCGCTGCGAATTGCAGTGGCAGACTCTGTAGAAGAGCCGTTGTGCGCCACGGAGAAGTTTACAGTTAGAATTCCGTGCGCGCACGTTAAAAGAGAAGTCAGGGAACATATTGCTTCCTCCCTCATACGTCTCGCGAAATGACGTTAGAAGTTAGAGCTCAGTCGGTGTCTTACAGCCAGTTGTTACTCCCACGCACTGTGCGTTTGCGAATGGAATAGGAAAGGAAATGTAACTGCGGTACCAGAAGTACTTGCCGCCAAACATAGTATGTTTGCTGACAGAGGAGAGATTCAGGGTTTTTGATAATTGCACCACACCGCAAAGGAATCAGCAGAAATATGTTTTGCCAAGACACAATTTACAATTTACTACGAAATATAACAAAAAGTTACCAAAGATAAATAATCGAGTACTCAGCAGAATCATTAGGTGATTTACAAATATCTGTCTACAGAACTGTATGTAATGGCATAATTATAATTTTCAGCTATCTATATGCAAAACCAAGATATAAGCATCCACCAGAAAACACTTGACAAGAGCAAAAGATTTAATAAGAACCAAAACTGTTTAACACCTTAATTGCAGTTTACTTTTAGCTAATTCTATAGATGCTAAATGTAAAACTAAATCACTGTGTAGCTTACGTGATACAATAAAAAGCATATTGTGTGCAAAGCCATTGTTGAGTCTATGATAAAATTTTATAAAACCATAGTAGTCCCTGCTATCTTTGACATATCAGAGTGTTGGAACGTGGCAAAAAACAGGTTTCCTCTTTTCGCTATAGCTCTCTCCCTTTCCGGCTATGAATGTGTTCTTTTGACCACAGCAACCTGACAAACAGCCGATCTCAGTAAAGCAAGAGGAAAAGCGGCAAGGGTTAGCATCACCTAGACTGTCAGTCAAGAATACTGACGAAAGAACCGTTTCGGTTGAGCACGAAGGTCTGGATTGCGCTTCAACGGCACGTACAATACCTGCTATGCATATAACCAAGCGGGTGACACGGGTGTTTCAACACGTATTACAGGTCATTCCCGAAGAAGTCAATTATGTCAGGGTGGTTCTTCTGAAAAGGACATGCCTGATTTCATTCTTTATCCTTCCCTAATCAAAATTTGAGTGCTATCGGTAATGGCCTTGTCGATGGACGTTAGACCCATGGTGATACGAGTATTTTGATGTGTGATACTGAGGTATTTATACAGGGTGTTTCACAATTCACGGCGGACACTTCTAGAGGTTGTAAAGGGGACTTAGTAGATCAGATTTTAAAAAGAAACCATTGGCCCAAAACGTCATACAACGACGCTACAGAGAGACAAAGTTAGAGGCGCTGGAGCCTGTAAATGTACGTATACATACAGGGTGATTCCGTGGTGATGTTACGAACTTTCTAGGATGATGGAGAAGGATAAATGTGTCAATTTTGGATAAGCTCCGTGTACCGGAAACGAACGAGTCTAAAAAGTTACAAGCGAAAACGTTTCTGACACCTCTGACACTGGAATACACGTACTTGTACTTTTGCTGCTAAGATTGTAGGTTAGGTAACTTTCAGAGGTGGTAGCATGGACCAAAACAAGGAAAAAATATCCAGCTAACATGGACTCTAAAATGCATATCTGAGGAGCTATGAACACTTGTTCATCTTCGTTAATGTGAAGCACATCTTCTCTATTAAACAAGTGCTCATAGCTGTTACGGTATGCATTTTAGAGCCTACGTTTTCTGAACATTTTTTCTTGTTTTGGTCCATATTACCATCTCTGAAAGTTGCCTACCATACAGTCTTAGCAATTACAGTACCACTACATGTAATCCACTGTCAGAGGTATCAGAATGGTTTACACTTATAAGTTTCGACTCGTTCGTTTCCGATAAAGAGACCCTTAACTCAAATTGAAACATTTATCCTTCTCCATCATACTAGAAAGTTTGTAACATTATCACGGTATCATCCTCTATATACACTATGTAATCAAAAGTAACCGGGCACCCACAAAAACATACGTTTTTCATATTAGGTGCATTGTGCTGCCGTCTACTGCCGGGAACTCCATATCAGCGACCTCAGTAGTCATTAGACATCGTGAGAGAGGAGAATGGGGCGCTCCGCGGAACTCACGGACTTCGAACGTGGTCAGGTGATTGGGTGTCACTTGCGTCATACGTCTGTACGCCAGATTTCCACACTCCTAAACATCCCTAGGTCCACTGTTTTGGATGTGATAGTGAAGTGGAAACGTGAAGGGACACCTACCGCGCAAAAGCGTACGCGCCGACCTCTTATATTGACTAACAGAGACCACCGACAGTTGAAGAGGGTCGTAATGTATAATAGGCAGACATCTATCCAGACCATCACACAGGAATTGAAAACTGCATCAGGATCCACTGCAAGTACTTTGACAGTTAGGCGGGAGGTGAGAAAACTTGGATTTCATGGTCGAGCGGCTGCTCTTAAGCCACACAACACGCCGGTAAATGCCAAACGACAACTCTCTTGGTGTAATGAGCGTAAACAATGGACGACTGAACAGTGGAAAACCGTTGTGAGGATCGGCGAATCACGTTCACAATGTGGCGATCCGATGGCAGAGTGTGGGTATGGCGAATGCCCGGTGAATGTCATCTTCCAGCGTGTGTTGCCAACAGTAAATTTTGGAGGCGGTGGTGTTATGGTGTGTTAGTGTTTTTTATGCAGGGGGCTTGTACCCCTTGTTGTTTTGCATGACACTATCACAGCACAGGCCTCCACTGACGTTTTAAGCACCTTCTTGCTTCCCACTGTTGAAGAGCAAGTCAGGAATAGCGATTGCATCTTTCGACACGATCGAGTACCTGCTCATAATGCACGGCCTGTGGCGGATTGGTTACAAGACAATAACATCCCTGTAATGGAATGGCCTGCACAGAGTCCTAACCTGAATCCTATAGAACACCTTTGGGATGTTTTGGAACGCAGACTTCTTGACAGGCCTCACCGACCGACATCGGTACCTCTCCCGACTGCAGCACTTTGTCAAGAATGGGCTGCCATTCCCTAAGAAACCTTCCAGCACCTGATTGGACGTAATCCTGAGAGCGGAAGCTGTCACAAGGCTAAGGGTGGGCAAAACTATGCTGAAGTCCAGCATTACCGATGTAGGGCGCGACGAAACTTTAAGTCATTTTCAGCCAGGTGTCCGTATACTTTTGATCACATAGTGTACATACATTTAAAGGTGCCGGCGCCTTTAACTTTGACGCTCTATAGCGTCGTTGGATGACGTTTCCAAAGATTGGTTCCTATGTATAACTTGATCTACTAAGTCCCCTCTACGAGCTTCAGAAGTGTGTAACATGAATTGTGAAACACCCTGTAGATACACCACCAAACCTATCCGGTTCCACACGGGTAGTACTAAGCATATGTGGACGGATGAGTTGCCTGGTGTAACTGTAATAAATTATAAAGGCTACGCAAACCTTCCTCGTGGATCAGTCTATTAATTAGCTAAAACCGTATCAAAATCCGTACAGTAGTTCATGAGATTAGCTTTTCCATACAGATAGAAAACCCCAGCTGGGAACTTTAGTTTATCATATGCATAGATTTCTTCAAACTTTCAATGACGTGAGAGCGGGATTCAACGACACGTGGCTCTTCGTCACGTGTTCGGAGGAATTTTGTACAATGGCTGTTTCTTGGGACAGGAAGTGAGAATTCTAACTCGGCGAAAAAGACTTATTATTACTGTTAGATCAGGTGCAAAATCGACCTTATCGGGGAATTTACCATAGACAAATTCTTCTGGTATTCCTGTGAGATGAGTGTGCCTACGGCATCAACTGGGTTGGCAAACTCGGAGGAGCCAATGCAACAAATTGTTTGAAGTCAACCGCGGAAGAAAGCGTAACGATTTTTCAGAGTAGAACACGAGATCCCTAGTAAAAGGACAGTGCTACAGATGATAGGTACCATGCAGCCGTCTCCATGAAGGACGGATCTCTGTGTCCGAAGCTGGGTCCACGCACCGTTGAGGTCACTAACGCTACAGCAAACCGTGCTGCAGTATGATGCTCAGTTCTTCATTCCTCTGTCTTCTCCCATGTTCATCAGATTTCGGGGTGTTTCTATCATTATAATTTGTGTATTGAAATGCGTTAAAAAAGGAATTACTATTTGCCAGACTTATTTTATATACTGAAGAGCCAAAGAAACTGATACAACTGCCTAATATCGTGTAGGGCTCCAGTGAGCACGCAGAAGTGGCGCAACACGATGTGGCATGGACTCGAGTAATGTCTGAAGTAATGCTGGAGGGAGCTGACTCCATGAATCCTGAAGGGCTGTCCATAAATCCGTAATAGTACAAGGAGGTGGAGATCTCTTCTGAACACCCCGTTGCAAGACATCCCAAATATGCTCAATAATGTTCATGTCTGGGGAGTTTGGTGGCCAGCGGAAGTGTTTAAACTCAGAAGAGTGTTCCTGGAGACACTCTGTAGCAATTCTGGACGTGTAGCGAGTCCCGCATTGTCCTGCTGGACTTTTCCAAGTCCGTCGGAATGCACAACGGACATGAATGGATGCAGGTGGTCAGACAGGATGCTTACGTACATGTCACCTGTCAGAGTTATATCTAGACGTATCAGGGGTCCCATATCACTCCAACTGCACACGCCCCACACCATTACAGAGTCTCCACCAGCTTCAACAGTCCCCTGCTGACATGCAGGTTCCATGGATTCATGAGGTTGTCTCCATACCCGCAAACGCCGTTCCACCCGATAAAGTTTGAAACGCCGCTCGTCCGACCAGGCAACATCTTTCCAGTCATCAACAGTCCAGTGTCGGTTTTACCGGGCCCAGGCGAGGCGTAAAACTTTGTGTCGAGCATTCATCAAGGCTACAATAGTGAGCTTTCGGCTCCGAAAGCCTATATCGATGTTTCGTTGAATGTTTTGCACGCTGACACTTGCTGATGACCCAGTACTGAAATCGGCAGCAATTTGCGGAAGGGTTGCACTTCTGTCACGTTGGACGATTCTCTTCATTTGTCGTTGGTCCCTTTCTTGGAGGGTCTTTTTGTGGCCGTAGAGATGTCGGAGATTTGATGTTTTACCGGATTCTTGATATTCACGGTACGCTCGTGAAATGGTCGTATGAGAAAATCCCCACTTCATCGCTTCCTCGGAGATGCGGTGTCCCATCGCTCGTGTGCCGACTGTAACACCACGTTCAAACTCACTCAAATCTTGATAGCCTGACATAATAGCAGCAGTAACCGATCTAACAACTGCTCCAGACACTTGTTGTCTTATATAGTCGTTGCCGACCGCAGCGCCGTATTCTGCCTGTATTTGAATACGCACGCCTATACCAGCTTCTTTGGCGCTTCATTGTATTACTAGGCCTAATAATAGATTCTATGTTGCTACCCTCACTTATTTTGCTGCTCCATAATTGTCCATGTTCATGATATTGCTCTACAACCCTGCAAGATAGATCGAACCGATGCCCTTTGATTCAGAGCACTTGTATGTCCTGATTCTGGACACCGTGTTTGACGCAATTGTCTCAGCTGACCATTAGGGCACTGTCGGTGCCGTGGCTAATTAATTGATCTCAGCAGAGACCGAAATAGGGTACCCCCACATATCTTAAGTGTAACTGCTAGCTTAGGCTTGCCACAAGTCGTATGTCAGCAACAGTAAAGTCTCCCAAACGTGAACAGAGAGTGAAGATCATACAGGGAGATGAAGATTTAATTTTGCTGGCGGCTGATAAGTGAAATGCAGTATCTTCCTTATTGCCACAGATTATTATAGGAAACCCGGCCAGGGTGGCCGACCGGTTCTAGGCGCTACAGTCTGAAACCGCAGGACGGCAATGGTCGCAGGTTCGAATCCTGCCTCGGGCATGTGTGTGAGTGTGTTGTCCTTAGGTTAGTTGTTGGTTAGGTTTAAGTAGTTCTAAGTTCTAGGGAACTGATGACCTCAGACGTTAAGTCCCATACTACTCAGAGCCATTTGAATTTTTATTATAGCACAGTCTCGTTCTCATTTAATGCAATTGTAAGATGGCAAGAACTATGCCCCTTACACAAAGTCATTAAAGATCACCTACTCACGTTGAGCGAACAGTAGGGCTGAACAAAAAAATGGCTGACAAGGCACAACGCATCTTATAGAGGGTATAGTATGGACGTATTGGAATAATTAACTTCGGGTGATGATTTTAAAGTAATTCACACGACATGAAAACTTTGTGGAAACGAGTCGATTTACTGGACACTAGTTTACCCCAGGGAAGCATTTAGAGTTGACTGTGGCTGGCTGGGGACCGGCGATGGAAAGCGACAATAGGCAGCTTAGGGCACCTCAAGCTCTGAGAAAGCGGTAACGCGGTGTGGCCTCCAGCCGCCTTAAGATGAGTGACAGTGAGTGGGTGGTTGACCCCAACTCCATGCTGGTGTACCAGGAAACAGACAGAGAACTTGTACGCCTGTTGATAAATGTCTGTCGTCCAGTTTTTTGTGAAACATGCGAGAAAGCCGCGCAAAGCTACAATGGAGCGGTCAACAGAGGCCAAAATTTACATGTTCGTGACTATAGCAACTTCACGCTGAATTCACAGTCCGCAGAGCCTGAAGTAAATCAGGTGAAGAGCGACAACATGAAATATACCAGCCTCCGATCGGAACGTAGGACCAAGGAATTTGAAGTACTCTCCTGGGAGTCAGAATTCCGGAAAACTTGGTGTTAGTGCAGACGCTAACCTTGATGGGTGGCCTGGGAGGAGCAAAATAGAAGTTTAGAGGAAGGGAAATTTTGTGGGAATTTGTTCACTTCCCAGAGGAGGCATTGGTCGGTGCTGGGAAGCAACGCATAATTAACGCAAATTGCGCTGCAATTGGCGAAAGTGATTTTGCTGGAGGGGAGGAGGGGAAACCGAGGTGAAGAGCGGACTGTGAGAAGTCTCCGTAGAGGTCTTCCATTCCCAGCTTGCCTAGAGTGCGGACGTGGCATTTTTTACTCAGCTTGCCTGGGAAAGAATGATCATCTCTGCAGTTTAGGACCTAGCAAATGGAACGATTGAGCTTGGAGATAGGAAGTTTTGGTTTAGCTATATACTGAGAAAGACAGCTAGGAGTGAATAGACAAGAGCAGCCTTGCAGCACCACAAGGTCGGCCGACGTCTGCACAACGACGCCGCTCCGCCACGCTGTATTCGGTGATATTGCGCCCTCTCCAGCCACTGATTAATTTGTTGGATCACGTTGGCAAAGTTTCCACAAGGATTTCATGGGCCATGTATTGTAGAATTCTTCTCACACTTCGCATTACGCCTGGGTCAGTCGATAGGAATTACTTTTGAGTTATCGCGCTTTACTCCACGCAAACGCAATTTATTACCACTGCCTGATAGGAGAGTCTTGTAATGTGATGATTGAAGGTCGGGAGTTAAAATAAATTTGTGCTAATCGACTGCATCTGTTTTCAATCAAGTAGTTGAAATCCCAAGTCACTTTCTTAATTAATTTTTTGTTCAACATTTGCATCTGGTGTTCAATAGCTGAATATAACATCAATGTGCACCCCTTTTTAATTAAAAGTGATCAATTCTGAATAAATTAATGTCAACACTGCCACTGCAGTTCAATCAGGAGTCACAGCGTCATATTACTTTTTTGCGTTATCCGATATTGCGGCAGTTTTGCACTCTCTGTTGATCTGTTAGTCAATTAGTTGGGGTGAACACACGCCAAAACCAGCTAAGTGATAGGTGGGGTGTCACACAATATGTACAAAATTTTACAATGCTTTTCTGCTCCCACAATTATTAATACGGAATGTCGGAAACCGAACTGCTAAAAGCCAAAAAATTAATTTTAAAAATGGGGCAGGGGGTGCCTTTTCTACATCTACCAATTTTACTTATGTATAAAATTCTGAATTTGTGTACAACCGAAGTCTGAAGGTTAACGAATTTAAAGACTGCAGAAAGAAAAGTCCCTGACAGTCTCATACGGCTAGCAGATTGAAAAAGTCGAAAACAGTATAATTGTGGAAGAAATATTCAAATCTGTTTGAAACACATGGAGTATTTACAAAGTCATTATTCCCAAACAGAGGATGCTGTGTTGTCGTAGATTCGTCTCCTTTTCGAAATTGAAGTACAAATGTGTACTTTCAGTGAAGCAATTAAAACACAGCAGAATGTAACAATACACAGATAAGAGTAACATGTACACATCATGGTCCGTTTATCCGAACTGCAGTAGGCTAATATAAAAATGCAGAATGATCACTCTACCCAGATCCTTGCCACGAACTGTTCCATTCCTACGTGTTTTAAGTGCTTGATTCAAACTGCACATGTGCACCACGATGTGGAACAAGGGAACAAAGTAGGCTAATATAGCAAATTCTGTTTCATTTTGTAAAAATGTTGTTTGTAAACACAGAGAGAGAAGCGATTGCGTAACGACCAAGGTGTATACTTATGACTGTATATTTACACTTATGACTGTATGACTGTAAATACTGCATGCGATAACATATATAGGGTGAACTTTAATAAAACCGACAAAGTGCAGGGACAGATTCCTGGCTGGAATTGGAGGAAAAAAGGTCCGATGAACAAGCGTCCGGAAATGCATCGTTGCCACGGTAGAAGACGCTGACGCTCCCAAGTCTCGTGTGTTCCCTGGGTGTTACAGGCTGTGTGATTAACGCAGCGTATTATAAGCAGCAGAATGGTCATGTCGAGAACAAGCTGAGATGGTGTTTGTGTACGTCCAAGCAAACGGTCGAAAGGCAGCATAGCTGTACCAAAACAGGTAACTCCACAGACACCACCCACATTACACAACATTTCAAGCCTGTTTTGGACGTTTGTGTGATCGTGTGTCCTTCCAGACAAACGAACGTGCAGGGAGGCCGTGGGCTGTGCGTACACCAGATTTGGAGGAGCGGGTTCTACAGGATATTGAGACGAACCGTAGTACAAGCACCTGGTAGGCGGTCCACCTACATGGTGTAAGCCAAAGTACGACTATGTGTATCCTGCGTGACAACCACTACTATCCGTATCACCTGCAATCCCCTGGAGGACACTCTGAGCATCTGTTGTGACGTGGATGCGATGCAACTCTGTACTATGTTACGGGACGATTTATTGTTGGACGCACACCGTCCATTTCCGGACACATGCTCATCGGATATTTTTTTCCTTCATTCCCGGTCAGGAATCCGCCCCTGCAGTTTGCCGGTTTTAATGTTCACCAAGTGTATATATACATATTGGAAAATAATATCTTCTAGTGAAATTGCTCGTCGTAACTCAGTGCTACACAATATCATTTCTTAAGCGACTTGTGCTTCAATAGTTTTAGATTTATTAATTTCCAACCATCTGCTGTACATTTGTAGGTGGTACGGTAGACACATAAATTTCCATGTTTTTGAGTTATTTTATTCGGTTCTAGTTTTTCGAGTTGGATTACTTCCCTCGCGAGAAGAAAAACTACGTAGAATCCTTGCATACCTGACGATGTGCCGCTGTGGCCGAGCGGTTCTAGGCGCTTCAGTCCGGAACCACATAACTGCTACGGTCGCAAGTTCGAATCCTGCTTCCGGCATGAATGTGTGTGATGTTCTTAGGCTAGTTAGGTTTAAGTAGTTCTAAGTTCTAGGGGACTGATGACCTCAGATGTTAAGTCCCTTAGTGCTCAGAGACATTTGAACCGTCTGACGATGTGGTAAGGAAACTGACCACCCCTGCTCCTGACTTTTGTGGTCATATGGCTTTTCTAAAACGCCGTAAGAAAATGTTTGTTTGATATCTGGTGTTAATGCTGTTGGTTCTCCCACTTACAAGTTGTGCAAATAACAAACAATGTTAATGCCCCACAGTGTGTCGCTGCAAACATTGCACTAAAAACTCTTATATATTCGTTGAGACAGTTACGGTTAGTCTGAACGTCGTCTCTTCACAAATGTCCATGTGGAAGATTCGTTGCTGGTGCTGATGATTTAGGGTTTGAAAAAACTGAACATCTAATGTCATCAGGCTCTTATTCACAGTCTAGGACGGAATCTTTGTATCCCATCTGCCTCCGTCTGGAGTGTGAAAACGTTTCCTAAAGATTTTCGTAGCGTGTATCGGAGGCGGGACGTGGGTACTAGGGCAGCATTCACTTATTGAGATGTGGGAAACCGTCTAAAAACCACTTCCAGGCTGGCTGGCTCACCAGCCCTCGTCGTCAATCCGCCAATCGGAACCGATATTGGTTAAGTTCGCCTCTCCCAATACCGAAAGCGCCGCGTCAACGTGCTTGGCTATACGTACGGATGGAAGATTCGCGAAAGGTGTTGCAAAACCAAGTTCCTGGTTCGATTCCCGGCCGGGTCGGAAATTTTCTCCGCTCGGAGACTGGATGTTGTGTTGTCCTTACGTTCGTATGGCACCAACTGACATTCTGCTATTGAGATGGCTCAGTGGGCATGTACCGAAAGCCAATAAACTGAAGAAAAAAACCTACTTTTTGTGCGACGTAAATCTTTATAAAATGACCGACGCAAAAGTCATTTGTTCTCCATTGTCTAAAGACTTGAGCAATTCATTTACTGAGCATTTCGAGGAATTCAGCTTACCGTCCCCCCTACTATGATGTTCATGCTGCGGAAGCCTTTATGATCTGGCATGACGTCGATACTAATCAGCAGTCCATCGACGAAATGAATAGCACGCATATTAATATCCAATCCGCGAGCGGGATGGAGAGAGAAAGACAGAAGCTACTATTATATGTTCTATTTTAACGTTAATCGGATTTCGGTTCGGCCACTGTGTACACCACAAGTCGAAGAACACTGACAAATTACACCCCGCACCGCTTCTGTCACTCAGCAAAGCAGTAAGCAGTAAACACGTTGATATGTGGAGCCTCAATGATTTCTACATCTACATCTACATCCATACTCCGCAAGCCATCTGACGGTGTGTGGCGGAGGGTACCTTGAGTACCTCTATCGGTTCTCCCTTCTATTCTATTCTCGTATTGTACGTGGAAAGAAGGATTGTCGGTATGCCTCTGTGTGGGCTCTAATCTCTCTGATTTTATCCTCATGGTCTCTTCGCGAGATATACGTAGGAGGGAGCAATATACTGCTTGACTCTTCGGTGAAGGTATGTTCTCGAAACTTTGACGAGGATCGTCTGAATTCCGAGATTAAACGTAATAGTGACGTGAACCTAAAGAACTTCTGTAGTGAACCACTGTTAGCCCTCACTAAGAAACTAAATCCCGAAGATTTTCAACAAATACAAGATGATCCGATTATAGCGCTTATTCCATTCTGTGTGGCTAGATCTATTAACATAGGCATGTGTAATGTAGCAGGCCTGTCCAGTCGGCTGCATGGCAGTTTCTACTTGGACTACTTCATTTATTTTTCACCGTAACGTAGATAATTACTTTGAGTACAGACCACCAGAAAACTCTAGTGTCCAGGAAGTTTCTGACAAAGGGCAGTGGACCTGATGACTGTGCCCTGGAGTACCTGATTTGATCATTGTGAAGTAGTCCTTTAATCATTGTGAGATAGTCTTGGTGTAAATGTCAAGTTATTATGTGTGGCGGTGTATTCTTGTTTAAGTGCTCTAAACTGTATCTGTAAATGTTGTTATAGAACTGCTTGTGGAAACGTCAACGCCATTTTGAAATAGACACTGCTGCTATGTTAGCATTTAGACAGTGTCAAACCTAACAATGATTGTGAGGTTGCCAATAACGTAAGTAAGGGAATGTTTTGTTGTAAATCCAACTTTAAGATGAATATGTATACTTTCGGCTGAATTTTATGCTGTAATAACTAATCTGGTGTGCTTTTACTTGAACTGTTTGGTTGATTTCCACTCTAGGTTTCCTAGTACCAAACTGCGTGCAGCTACCCGTGTTGCCACAAATAGCCTAAAGTATTATTTTGCGCACGACTACGCATTTTTAAATATTTGTTGACATTTGCAATCATAAATTTATAGCTTGGAGGATATTCAGCGTCAGTTTCAGTAACCCGTTTTGACAGTCTGATAACTCATTTTTTGCTAAACAACAACTGGAACATTATTTTTGAAGTACGTTTTTCACTTAAACTAGGTACACGAACCATACAAAAGGTTCATAATCACAGAAGATGTCTGTTACATTTTCCGTCCGTCCAGGAAGGTAACATAGATACTGCGCACTGCGTCCTCGGGGTCACTCAGTCTACATGTATGCGTTCAGAACATCGGATAGAGCACCATCGTAGCACAGTACAGCGAGACCTGGGCAAATCAGCCGTTGCTGAGCAAAACCCCGAAACAAGCAAAGCATTCTGTTTTACGAAACAAGACTCAAGTCATCTTCAATTGGTTTTTGGTGCTATAACTGCATGCAGCCTTGATTGCAGACTATATTATGAGAACTGTGTTCCGCCTCATTATGCAGAGCGTACGCTCCTCTTATTGCCCGAACATGTTTCGGTTCATCTGCGTCATCATCAGAGAATCATATTTTAGAAATATCTGAAAATATGTGAATTACAGACTAATTCATAAGTGAAAAATAAGATCAAAAATATTTTATATACTTTTATCGTTAACTTACTTTCTAGAAGGTTATGTTTCGTAGCATTTTCGTCAAATAGATAGCTTTAATCTGTAACATCATGAAGTCCTTGTGAAGGTAGTTGCCGAGTTAACAAAAGTACTCTTTATTTAAGCGTAGGTTTATTTTACGGTTAATATTTTATGGTTGGTTGATTCGGGGGAAGGGACCAAATAGCGAGGTCATCGGTCCCATCGGATTAGGGAAGGATGGGTAAGGAAGTCGGCCATGCCGTTTCACTGGAACCATCCCGGCATTTACCTGAAGTGATTTAGGGAAATCATAGGAAACCTAAATCAGGATGGCCAGACATGAGTTTGAAACGTTGTCATCCCGAATGCGAGTCCGGAGTATTTATCACTGCGCCGCCTCGCTCGGTAATATTTAATGACTACTTACAGTTTGTCTCGTAATCCTTAGAATCATATGTACGTTCCTCTGTTGCAGACAGAGACATAAAAACACAGTTCAGGTTATCTTAGTGAACAGCACTCACAAGTTAAACCACTGAACTTTCTTAGAGACTAAGATTAAGCTTAAAATAGCTAGAACATCTTTTATCCCTAATTTTTCACTCACGAATTATTCCGTCCATCACTTTTTATGTTCAGACTTGAATAAAACATGCTGATGGTACAAATTTGCCCCAAACTGTTTGGGCAATAAGAAGATTCTGTGGTCTGAATAGTCAGGCGGCACACAATTTTTCTAAAATTATCGCCCCATACAACGATTTGCACGAGATCTATAATAAAAGTGGCTTTGGAGGTAAGAATATGTAACGATAACTTTAGCCAGGACAGGAATTGCACCATTGCTGGTGCCTGGAATAGAGCCATTGACGCTAGGGTGCGACCGAGAAATATGCCTGGTTGTTTATTTCCAATAAGTGCAGATGAGGCTAGGAGTGTACTACTATCGCCAACATCAACATAATTTGTGGTAGCGCATGACATTTCCTTGACTTTTGCATGATGTCATAATGCTGTAGATTGGCCAGTCGTAGACTTACTATCGGTTACAGAAGGCCGTCGCGATAGTAGTCATATATTCCAGACCCGGAAACTTTACTACTTTCGACGTGTCAAAGGGCTCTAAGCACGATGAGACTTAACATCTGAGGTCATCAGCCCCCGAGACTTAGAACTATTTAAACCTAACGACATCACACATATCCATGTCCGAGGCAGGATTCGAGGCTGCGACCGTAGCAGCAGCGCGGTTCCGAACTAAAGCGTCTAGAACCGCTTGGCACAGCGGCCGGCTTCGACGTGTCCTAGAAAGTCATGCACTCCGTATCACCTTTTGTATCTGTCTTCCCTCTCCTATGCTCATTCTCTACCAGTCGATAAACTTTCCTCTCTCCTCCATTTCCTCGAGCACCTTCCCAAATCTGGAAGATTGAAACACCATCGCCTTCACAGTCTTCTCTAATCCCGGACTGCCAGCACACCTATCTGAACACGTCCCATCCTCCACCTCTACACCATCCATACTCTATTCAATGGCAACTTCAACAGCCTCCCTCTTCCTGAGCGAGAAATACTTCGTTGTCTACGAGCTTAGCCCCCATTTCCTTTCTTTAGATTAACAGCTCCAAGATATCTGTGTTGCCATTCACTTCTCAACCGTCCATCCTTCTTACCTACCCTGACAGACGTCCATGGAAACTGACTTCAACTAAAACAGAGGCATCATCGTCCACATCTTAACACCAGCCACGTTATCGCCATCGCCATCTATGTTTTAAAGTTAAATCACGAAAACAAATTACTTTATTGTATTTCAATCCTATTATTTTTATCGTTTTACTAATAAAAACATGTGTGTATATATTTTGAGAATTCCCGTTCCGTATTGGGGGAAGGGATGAAATGATGTATAAAGCAAGAAAGCAGTCAGTTGCTCCCGAGTTTGACGATGGGGAAAGTTGTCAAAGCCTGGCACTATTTCTCATACCCAGAATATTTTATTCAAGACTGCCGTAGTGATAAGTAATGTTCCCATATCCCGATGCTTTGCTGAAGTGGCTTAAAGAAACCGTGGAAACTCTAAATCCTGAGTACCACACAAAGTTTTGAATCCCACTCCTTCTGATTACGAATTAAGTTTTTAACTCGCTACAGCATCTCACTGTCGTTATGGCAGTCCACTGCATTGGAATAAAAGCACGTTTTCTGAAATAATATTCTTCCGCGCAAGACAGCTGTCAATATTAAAAATGGTTCAAATGGCTCTCCGAGCGGTCTAAGGCGCTGCAGTTATGAACCGTGCGGCTGATCTCGGCGGAGGTTCGAGTCCTCCTCGGGCATGGGTGTGTGTGTTTATCCTTAGCATAATTTAGATTAAGTAGTGTGTAAGCTTAGGGACTGATGACCTTAGCAATTAAGTCCCATTTGTTGTTGTTGTGGTCTTCAGTCCTTAGGCTGGTTTGATGCAGCTCTCCATGCTACTCTATCCTGTGCAAGCTTCTTCATCTCCCAGTACCTACTGCAATCTACATCCTTCTGAATCTGCTTAGTGTATTCATCTCTTGGTCTCCCTCTACGATTTTTACCCTCCACGCTGCCCTCCAATACTAAATTGGTGATCCCTTGATGCCTCAGAACATGTCCTACCAACCGATCCAGTCTTCTGGTCAAGTTGTGCCACAAACTTCTCTTCTCCCCAATCCTGTTCAATACTTCCTCATTAGTTATGTGATCTACCCATCTAATCTTCAGCATTCTTCTGTAGCACCACATTTCGAATACTTCTATTCTCTTCTTGTCCAAACTATTTATCGTCCATGTTTCACTTCCATACATGGCTACACTCCATACAAATACTTTCAGAAATGATTTCCTGACACTTAAATCTATACTCGATGTTAACAAATTTCTCTTCTTCAGAAAAGCTTTCCTTGCCATTGCCAGTCTACATTTTATATCCTCTCTACTTCGACCATCATCAGTTATTTTGCTCCCCAAATAGCAAAACTCCTTTACTACTTTAAGTGTCTCATTTCCTAATCTAATTCCCTCAGCATCACCCGACTTAATTCGACTATTAATTAATTTTTTATTTATTTTTATTATAATATTAATATTAAAATTATTTTATTTTTATTTATTTTTTATTATATTATTATATTATTATAAAAATATTTAAAAATAAAAATATTAAAATTAATTAATTAATTAAACTAATTAAGTCCCATAAGATTAAAAAAAATGGCTCCGAGCACTATGGGACGTACCTTCGGAGGTTATCAGTCCCCTAGAACTTAGAACTACTTAAACCTAATTAACCTTAGGACATCACCCACATCCATGCCCGAGGCAGGATACGAACCTGCGACCGAAGCGGTCGCACGGTTCCAAACTGTAGCGCCTAGAACCGCTCGGCCACAACGGCCGGCTCAATATTATCGCTTAAAAATTCGTATCGAATGAAGTATTGGGAATAAGCAGATCGAGGAGAAAGGAAAATATAGCTCTCAGTTTCCAAATTTATTACAACTGAGTGTGTATGCCTCGTAATAATCGCTAGTAGTGGGTATATCATGGGATATCCTTCCGGAGGACAACAATCAGAAACGCAATTAGAACGTGCAGAGAATTAGTGCTCTACCACCAACGATTGCTATCTAGCGCGCACAGGAATATTGCGTTTCTCGAGTCCCCCCCGCGTGGCAGCTAACAAACCGGCGTAAAAAGACGAAAGCGAGAAAGAGTCGCCTCGCGGAGTGTCTGTTGTATGCGTGCGGGAATATGAAGATCCGCTGTAACAAAAAGCAGGCGCGCTGTGCCCACAGAACGAGAGTGCGGTGTGCAGAGAGGGGGCGGCACGTACGAAACTCGGTTCGTGACTTGTTACAGAAGGCGCCAATACGGCGTAACCCAAAACCTGGCCCGGCGGGCCATTGAGTCGGCGGACGTGCCAATGGCCGCGTTCCCCACCCTGGCCTGCCCGCCCTTTGTGTCCACCTATGATCTTCCACACAATGCGCAGCCGACATTACGCCATTTACCGACGGCCGCAATATCTCCCGGGAACTGGTTTCACGCTGCCTGTCAACCTCGCAAATTTGTAGGTTACCGGCTTCCGGGTGCCGCGAACGGTTCGCGGGCGCGCCTTTGCACAGCTTGCGATGTTATTGCTGCTGGGGGCGGGAGATCTCAGAAAGGAGTGGCGGTACTGAGACATTTTTGATCGAGCTGTTGCCGCTTTAATGCGAATACCTTGGTACAGCTGGGATCGAATCAAAATCCAACACTGTTACGTACTTGAAACACGAACGCAGCACTGACTGATATAGACGATAACTCAAACTTTCAGTAAATCTTATTTAACCCGAGTCATAATGATATCTACATCTACATACATACTCCGCAATTCACCATACTGTGCGTGGCGGAGGGTACCTCGTACCACAACTAGCATCTTCTCTCCCTGTTCCACTCCCAAACTTGCGAGGGAAAAATGACTGCCTATATGCCTCTGTACGAGCCCTAATCTCTCTTATCTTATCTTTGTGGTCTTTCCGCGAAATGTAAGTTGGCGGCAGTAAAATTGTACTGCAGTCAGCCTCAAATGGTGGTTCTCTAAATTTCCTCAGTAGCGATTCACGAAAAGAACGCCTCCTTTCCTCCAGAGACTCCCGCCCGAGTTCCTGGAGCATTTCCGTAACACTCGCGTGATGATCAAACCTACCAGTAACAAATCTAGCAGCCTGCCTCTGAATTGCGTCTATGTCCTTCCTCCATCCGAATTGACAGGGATCCCAAACGCTCGAGCAGTACTCAAGAATAGGTCGTATTATTGTTTTATAATCGGTCTCCTTTACAGATGAACCACATCTTCCCAAAATTCTACCAATGAACCGAAGACGACTATCCGCCTTCCCCACAACTGCCATTACATGCTTGTCCCACTTCGCATCGCTCTGCAATGGTACGCCCAAATATTTAATCGACGTGACTGTGTCAAGCGCTACACTACTAATGGAGTATTCAAACATTACGGGATTCTTTTTCCTATTTATCTGCATTAATTTCCATTTATCTATATTTAGAGTTAGCTGCCATTCTTTACGCCAATCACAAATCCTGTCCAAGTCATCTTGTATCCTCCTGCAGTCACTCAACGACGACACCTTCCCGTACATCACAGCATCATCAGCAAACAGCCGCACATTGCTATCCACCCTATCCAAAATGTCCTTTATGTAGATAGAAAACAACAGCGGACCTACCAAACTTCCCTGGGGCACTCCAGATGATACTCTCACCTCCGATGAACACTCACCATCGAGGACAACGTACTGGGTTCTATTACTTAAGAAGTCTTCGAGCCACTCACATATTTGGGAACCAATCCCATATGCTCGCACCTTAGTTAGGAGTCTGCAGTGGGGCACCGAGTTAAACGCTTTCCAGAAGTCAAGGAATATGGCATCCGTCTGATACCCTTCATCCATGGTTCGCTAGATTTCATGTGAAAAAAGGGCGAGTTGCGTTTCGCAGGAGCGATATAAGCCGTAGTGCACTTTTGTTGGACTATTCAACGAAGCAGGGGAATACCGATCACGTTGGTTGGTTGGTTGGTTGTTTTGGGGAAGGAGACCAGACAGCGAGGTCATCGGTCTCATCGGATTAGGGAAGGACGGGGAAGGAAGTCGGCCGTGCCCTTTGAAAGGAACCATCCCGGCATTTGCCTGGAGTGATTTAGGGAAATCACGGAAAACCTAAATCAGGATGGCCGGACGCGGGATTGAACCGTCGTCCTCCCGAATGCGAGTCCAGTGTCTAACCACTGCGCCATCTCGCTCGGTGTACCGATCAGGCATCTGCAAACTTCGTAAGACAACGAGTACTTTAACGAAAGTAACAGACAACCCTACTATCATATTCTTTCTAGATTTTAGTCCAGCTATTCCTTTGATAATGTTGACATCGACGCTTTCCTTGCTAAACAAACATTTTTGCACAACATTTTTCTTATTGCATTGATACCAACGACCTCAATTATTTGTTGGACATACAGGGTAAAGAAAAATTCGCGCAGTCGGACCTCGCAGCGTGATTCCTCACATAGTAGCAATGCAAAAATATCTCTCACAAAAAGGTTCTCCTGCGCATATTTCGGGCAGTAAATGGACGTTAAAGATTGGTAATCTGGCAACGCTGTAATCACGTGTACGGTATCTATTGCTGTCAGGATACAGTAGCAGTGCTGTGCAGTTGGTGCTGTGGAAAGTGTTTTGGGTTAGAATGCAGCACATCGAGGGTTCGATTCGGGGTCTAGGCTTATTTGTTTTTCTTTGCTAAAGGTAGTCTGTGTGGTACGGTATCTGGCGTCTTAATCTTCAACCAGCGATTACAGTGGGTCTGCAACAAAATATTTGCAGTTACGTACTACGAACACAGAAATGGAAATACAATCGTTTTGAATGGTCAGCTTTTAAAGAAACCTTTTGCACGTCGTGGACTTGAATTATTTCCCACCACTGCATCTACTAGATTCCAGATTTGTTTTGTGTGTACCTTCCCCCAATGGTCCCATTGATTAATAACACCAATTATTCTTGCCACGTTTAGGTCCATTACTTTTCGTTACGGCCTCACGTCACAAGTAGGACTAGCAAAGTGCTTTGCAAACAATTTCGATGAGATCCTTCGGGGAAGGTACGAAGAAAACAGGTTTGGAATCTAGTAGATGCAATGGCACGAAACAGCTTTCACGACATGCAAAAGGCTTCTTGAAAAGCTGACATATGAAAACGACTGTACTTCCATTTATGTATTCGTGATACTAACTGCAAATATTTTGTAGAAGACCACTGTAATCGATGTATGACGATTAGGACGATAGGTACGATACCACACAGACTACATTTAACAAATAAAAACAATAAGCCTTAACCCAGAATCGAACGCTGGACTTCCTGCAGCCTAACCCAAAGCGCTATCAACTGCACCAACTGTACAGCGCTGCGCAAGATGCTGTTAAGAGTTAGTTATCATACATGTGAATACAGTGTTGGCGGGATGCCAATCTTTAACGTCCATTTGCTGCCCTAAATATGCACAGGAAGAAATTTTGTGGGAGACATTTTGGTATTGCCGGTATTTGAGGAATCGCGCCACCAAGTCCAAGTGCGCTAATTTTTCTTCATCCTGTATACTAATCTCTGGCGCCCCTTTCGAATTTTGTCTTCTGTGATTCGCTCTGGTATCATGAAAGGGATTCCCTGACGTCCTATCACATGCGTTATCATTCTATTCCTTCTTCTGGCTACAAATTGACACATATTTCTTTCTTCGCGGATAGAGTGGACAGCCTCTTCGTTCTTTATAACTGTTGACTACAACGATGGTAATCTGCAAGTTGCTCCTTTGAAACACTTACGGTGCCTGAAGCTGGCGTTGCGCGCCTTCGTTCTTATGTATCTGCAAATTCGTCAATTTGATCATATTTCACAGCAGTGCTGGATGCGCCGCCTTATCTAAATCCTTTTCCGTAGTGGACGCCCGTCACTGGAACGATGTCCCTCGACGCTATGAAAAAACTGACTCACATCTCAAATATGAAATGATGCTTAATGACTTTTCTTATTTCTGCCATTGTTTCTAAATGCAGCCTTTACCCCATTTCAACTCAGTGCACTCTTGTACCGCCAGACCTCTCTTACACCCTGAAAGCTTTAGCTGCAGCAGTCTATCTGAATTTCTGTCTCTTAGAAGCCATGCTTCCGTAATTCTCACTTTTGTACCCTTACTCTTGACCATATTCCAGTTTAGCTTCATCACCAGTAGCCGTACTAATAGTAGTACTACCAGTACTACTTTCATTATAACTCTTCATATTATCTCGAAGACAATTTTGTTTTCCCAGATGGTCTTAGATACATGCAAATCTGTTCCAAATCATCCTATCACTTCTGTTATTATCAAACAGTTTTTAGAACAGCAACCTACCATAAATTAATTTATGACTTTTTCTATAATATTTTATTGTTTTTTGACGTTTTCAGCACTAGTTTAGAGCCTTTCGTTCATCATAATATGGCTGCATTGCATTTGACGATCAGCCGTTGAATGTTTTTAGTTTCGTAATGTCAATGAATACTAATTTTGAACTGAGATATATTCGAGAACGTATAGAAATTTAAGATAAACTCAAGTCAAATCAACAGAACGGATGTATAACCCCTGTAGTTACGATAAAAACAGACCAGTTATTGCTACAAACTCTGAAACACTATCTCTTTGAAATTTCTATGTTAGAACATCACACTTTTATACAACCATAAATACAAGGGCCGTTTAATAAATAATGCAACACGTCTTTTATGAAAGCGTGTTGGTTTTATTCAGGACTCCAGTACACCATCTTATTCCTCCCTCTTTTGGTCACAACACTCTAATTTTCAAAGTAATCTCCATTCATGTGACGGCTTTAAGCAACCTTATTGGGAGGGCATGTATGCCCGCATTGCACCACTCTACTGGTCGACGTCGGAGGCAACATTTTGCTGGGCGGCTGTTGTGGCCGAGCGGTTCTAGGCACTTCTGTCAGGAACCGCGCTGCTACTCCAGTCGCAGGTTCGAATCCTGCCTCGGGCATGAATGTGTGTGATGTCCTTAGGTTAGTTAGGTTTAAGTAATTCTAAGTCTAGGGCACTGACGACCTCAAAAATGGCTCAAATGGCTCTGAGCACTATGGGACTTAACATCTGAGGTCATCAGTCCCCTAGAACTTAGAACTACGTAAACCTAACTAACCTAAGGACATCACACACATACATGCCCGAGGCAAGATTCGAACCTGCGACCGTAGCAGTTGCGCGGTTCCGAACTGAAGCGCCTAGAACCGCTCGGCCACCGCGGCCGGCGATGACCTCAGATGTTAAGTCCCATAGTGCTAAGAGCCATTTGAACCATTTTTAAACATCTTGCTGGATCAATAATCTCCCCATCATCCACTTGTTGCTGCCGGCGGGGAGGGAAGTGGAAAGGTGCGAGATACGGACTGCAGAAAGAACAGTCGAAGGAAGTTCTGTGAGCTCCTCACGGGTGTCCAGACTTGTGTGAGGTCTTGCACTGTCATGGAGAAGGAGAAGTTCATTTGCATTTTTGAAGTGACTAACACGCGGAAGTTGTTTCTTCAATTTCCTGAGTGTAGCACAATACACTTCAGAGTTGATCGTTGCTCCATGAGGGAGGACATCGAGCAGAATAACGCTTCCAGAGGACTAGAACACCGTCGCCGTGACTTGAACGACAGAGGGTGCAGCTTTGAATTTTACCTTCGGAGGAGGGGTGATGTGGCACCTCTCCATGGATTGCCGTTTTGTTTCCAGTTCGAAGTGATGAACCCATGTTTCATCACCTGTGACGATGTTCGACAAACAATCGTCACGGTCAGTCTAAAAAGTCTCAAGCAACGGCCGCCCAGATGGTCATTCGTTGCTCTTTATTGGCTTATGTTAGGCTGCGAGGAACACAGCGGGCACACACCTTTGAGTACCCCACTGGTGGACGAGCGTGTCAGCGCTATCAACAGTGACGTCCAGCTGTGCAGCGAGGTGTTTGATTGTCATCCGTCGATCACCTCGAGTGAGAGTGTCTGCACATTCCAACACTGAAGGAGTCGCAGTTGTGTGCGGCCGGCGGCACGCGGAGATCGGACAGGTTTGCACGACCTTGTTGCGATGATGATATACGTGTCGCTCCACGACTCACAGTGCTTTTGTTCACTGCCAGGTCTCACTAGACATTCTGCAGGCGCCTATGAATTTCTGCGATGCTTTGGCTTTCCCCCAGAAGAAACTCAATATAGCTCTGCGCTTGGAACGTACTTCTATTACAGACGCCATTGCCGGCCGCTGTGACCGAGCGGTTCTAGGCGCTGCTGCTACGGTCGCAGGATCGAATCCTGCCACGGGCATGGATGTGAGTGATGTCCTTAGGTTAGTTAGGTTTAAGTAGTTCTAAATCTAGGGGACTGATGACCTCAGATGTTAAGTCGCATAGTGCTTGGAGCCATTTCAACCATTTTGAACAGACGCCATTTTGAACCTACGTACAGTGTCACCATCTATCGGACCTGCAAGAAACTATAAGCGCTGAAGCAAGAATATTCCACAATGTCGTGCAACAGATTCTGCGTTTTTTCAATCGAAACTTGGCGAGAAAAAAATGTGTTCCATTATTTATTGAACGTGCTCGTACATTCGTAACTTCTTATGTCTCCATTATTATTATTATTATTATTATTATTATTATTGGTTGATATAATCTAGGTACTATTATTATTACTACTAGCTGTTAGTCATTACTGTTATTCTAAGTCACCCTTAATAACCTAAAACTTGCACCCCTTGTATGTCATGAACCGTTCAGACTATAGAAATGAGGTCTTCGAAAATGATGGTTGGTAGAAGGGCACGTACTTCTGTTTTATTTTAGATCTACTTTACTCTTCTATCAACCGAGATACGATAGCAAGTTTGTTTGATGGAACAAAATATTTTTAACGGCATTCGAAATCTATAGAAAAGACAAATACAATGATACACTGAAGAGCCAAAGAAACTGGTACACCTGCCTATATACCGTAGGGCCCCAGCGAGAGCGCAGAAGTGTGGCAACACGACGTGGCATGGACTCGACTAACGTCTGAAGTAATGCTGGAGCGAACTGACACCATGAATCCTGGAAGGCTGTCCATAAATCCGTAACACTACCAGGGGTTGAAGATCTCTTCTGAACAGCACGTTGCAAGCCATCCCAGATACGCTGAACATTATTCATGTCTGGGGAGATTGGTGGCCAGCGGAAGAGTTTAAACTCAGAAGACTATTCCTGCAGTCACTCTGTAGCAATTTTGGACGTGTGGGATGTCGCATTGTCCTGCTGGAAGTGCCTATGACCGTCGGATTGCACAATGGACATGAATGCAGAAGATCAGACAGTATACTTATGTACCTGTCACTTGTCAGAGTCGTATCTAGACGTATCAGGGGTCTCATATCACTCCAACAGCACACGCCCCACACCATTACAGAGCCTCCACCAGTTTGAATATTCCCCTGTTGACATGCAGGGTGCATGGATTCATGAGGTTGTCTCCATACCCGTACATGTCCATCCGCTCGATACAATTTGAAACGAGACTCGTCCGACCTCGTACAAACGAACAAATTATTACATTTTCAGAAATATTGGATGATTTATTGAAGAGAAAGAGCTTCACAAACTGAGAAAGACAATAACACGTTGGGCCAACTTTGGCTTTAATGCAAACAGTTATTCGGCTGGGCATCTATTGATCAACTCTTTGAATGTCCTCCTGAGGGATATCGTGCCAGATTCTTTCCAATTGGCTTTTTAGATCCTCAAACTCCTGAGCTGATTGGAGGGCCCTGCCCATAGTGCTCGAAACGTTCTCAAGTGGAGAGAGATCCATTAACATTCCTGGCGAAGGTAGGGTTTGCAAGCACAAATACAGGCAGGGGGACTGTCCCCGTGTTCGGATGAGTATTATCTTCCTGTAATCTATGCCCAGGATGGCCTGCCATGAAGGGCAATAAAACGGGTCGTAGAGTTTCGTCGACGTACCGCTGTGCCGTAAGGGTGCCGCTGATGACAACCAAAGTGGTCCCGCTACGAAAAAAATTACACCAAAGACATCAGTCCTGGTTGTCGGGCGACAGTCATGTTGGTTCCCAACCGCTGTCAGGATCGCCTCCAGCACATGTTTGCTGGTCATCGAACTCAGTTCGAAGTGGGACTTATTACTGAAGACACTTCAGTCAGTGAGATTCAATGTCGAAGACGTGTCTGGAGACTCCGCGAACAGCGGCGGGATACTAACCCGACTATCGCCAGCCATATGGCCCTACAGCCAGGAGTGATAGTCTTGGTTTCAATTTCTTTTCATACTTGGACCTATTTGGTTGTCATCCGCGTCACCCTTACAGAACAACGCTACGTCGACGATACTCTACGCCCCGTTATGTTGCCCTTCATGGCAAGCCATCCTAGGCTCACATTTCAGCAAGACCGCACCCACCCTGCACACGGCGGAAGTTTGCACTGTTTGTCTTCGCACTCGCCAAACCCTACCTTGGCCAGCAAGGTCGCCGCATCTCTCTCCCACTGAGAACGTTTGGAGCATTATGGACAAGGCCCTCCAACCAGCTCGGTATTTGGACGATCTAACGCGACAATAGAACAGAATTTGGCACAATGTCCTTCAGGAGAACATCCAATAACTTTGTCAATCATTACCAAGCCGAATAAATAATTGCACACGGGCTAAAGGTGGACGAACGCATTATTGACTTGCTCAGTTAGTGAAACCACTTCTCTTGACAAAATCATCCAATTTTTCGGAATATTTTTTGGTCTTAGACTGTATATAGACCGATGAGCCAAAAAATAATAACCACTGCCCATCGCGAGACTGAATGCCGCCTGGTGGCGTTGCGGCCACCTGACGAGGTAAGACAAGTCTAGAAGAGTAGCAGAGAGGAATGCGGAATGATTGTAGCTACGATACGGGTCAGAAATGGGGAAAGCCACTGACATAAGAGACTTTGTGAAAGGGTATATTGTTATGACCTAGCAATAAATAAATGTAAATGTAGTGTGACTAGGCTCTCCCGTCGGGTAGACCATTCTTTGGGTGCAAGTCTTTCAATATGTCGCCACTTCGGCGACTTGCCCGTCGATGGGGATGAAATGATGACGATCAGGAAAACACAACACCCAGTCCCTGCGCCGAGAAAATATCCGACCCAGTCGAGAATCGAATCCGGGCCCTTAGGATTGACACTCTGTCACGCTGACCGCTCAGCTACCGGGGGCAGACACCTGGCAATTGGGAACGGCCATTCCGGAAACGACGAAGCTGACCGGCTGTTCTACTGTCTTGAGCATCTATGGAAAGCGGTTGAAGAACGGCGAAACCAAGAGCAGGAGACAAATTATTGGACGTCCATACCTCATTACAGAACGTGGGTGTGAATGTGGGTGGGTGGGGGAGTGGGTTTGGACGCCCACCAGCGTGAAGTTTGGAGGTACACTCGCTCTGTAAAGCACGACACGCGGCGATCTGTGACATATCTAACGGCAGTGCACATTGCTGGTACAGGCATAAATGTGTTAGAGCACACCATTCAGCGAACAGTGTTGAATTTGGGGCACCTACGTGTTCCCACGATGACCCAACGACATCATCACTTACGCTTGTTGTGGGAACAGGATCATCGAGATTTGATCGTGTATCAATGGAAAGGTGTCGTGTCGTCGAATGAATCACATTTCTTGTTAAACAAGGTCGACAATCTTAAATGGATACGCTGTCGTCCAAGCCAATGGCTGGTCAAAACATGCTCCGCATCACGATTGCGGGCCTATGGGGGCATTATTAGGTTTTGGGGGACTTTCACTTGGGCTTACATGGAACTTCTGGTAGCAATGGAATTCATCGCGACAGCTGTGGTCGATGTGAACGTTACTGTGGACCGTCTGCATCCCTCCATGCTTCTGATGCGTTGGCATGTTCCAGCAGGATAACTGTCCTTGTCAGAAGACCAGATGTGCTACAGTGGTTTGAGAAGCATGATAATGAACTCACTATGATGTTTTGGCCAACACATTCGTCTGATGTGAGGACAAAATCGATGCTGTATAGTCTTCTAAAGCCATCCAATACACTATCAAGCACGTGGTCATAATGTTTTCGCTCATCAGACATCAGTGAATTGTTCAAGTGAGTAACACAATGGAATTTTCAAAGAAGTACTTCAGTCACAACACGTTACCTCCAGTTACAAATTACGGGCGATTTTCCCATTGCTTCAGCGGTTTTCGTTCAGATCTAAGTTCAGGCTATCGTACATTATCTCACAGCTAAGTCACAGTCACGTAATTATAAAGCGTTATCTTCCAGGGAGGTTAAGTAACACGTCCAGAAATTTCAATGTTTTGAATCTGAAGATTCTTCTTTACGTTTATTGGAGTCCCTGAGGACTGGGAGACCAAGTGCAGACATGAAGGTAGCATGAGCGTGTGTGTGTGTTTTCCCACAATCTTCCATTGGAATACTGCACAGTACGTTTTCAAAATTTTCATCTAATGCAGTGTTGACGTTGTTAGAGCATAGCACGTTTCTCATAATTACGTAGCAGGCACACACACACTCTGTCCGTGGAATTAGTTACTAACCAAGCATGTGGTACTTACCACAAGCTTGACTGGCTAAAACCGAATAAAAATTATTTCAAATTAACGAGATGTATATGTTCTACTACCCTGTCCGTCAGGGTCATTTATCCGTAAAACTCGGTATTTGTGTACAATCAATGTTGGAAGGTCAACGAATCTAAAGAGAGAATTTCGGTATTGTGTTGCGTAAGATCGTAGTGACGTCTGTTTCATTTATGACCAAGACAGTATAAATCACGTTTTGATTTCTTTAAATAAAATTTTGAATATTAAAAACGTGATGTAGACTCATTTGTCCATAAATCTAAAGGCAGCAGAAGTATTATTTCATACAATTCTAATCATTTGCTAGAAACAATATAATGTTAACACATGCAGTACTAACAGAGTCATACATCCTATTTCCCAAAATTCCTATCAAACACTGATTTTACAAGAATTGAAAGTTTTATACATAAATGACCCTGATGGGTAATAGAACAAACACGCCTCTGTATTATAAGATCGTTATTTTTGGTTTTACCTAATCAAGTTTTGCTACTTCCGTGCAGTTTTCGGAAAATATTCAGGTGTAATAAGAATAATTCCGCCTGTTCCAGTGGAGAAGCACTTCCGAATTTCCGTCCACTACCCGCAATAGTATCGTGCAAAAGGAATGTGGCACCCTAAGAAGCGCAGTGCATTATGCTACACCACGAAAGTACTACCGTGGTTTGTTACAGTGTCATTAGTTTTGCCTGTTATGTTAAAATGTAGCCGAATTGAGTTAACGCAGTTCGTTTTTGTGCAAACTGCGTTTAATCAAACTAGATAGCGGCAAGCGTCTAGACATTTCATTGGCTTCAGCGGAAGTTGCAGCCACTATTAAATAACAGCAAAGACGAAATTGCAGGCGTCTTTTAAAGGCGCGAATTAGCGTGACCGCAGATTATAAGACGGGAGCATACGGCGCCGAGGCTTTGGCGGCGTGGCGTAGCAATTGCTTTTACGCCTCCGCCATTTACACCACAGCTAGACGAACTGCAAAGAATCACAAGGCGTCAGCCACAGTTCCCATCTCAATTAAATTTTAGTCGCACCTTCGCCTCCACGAGAACTTCTTCTTGTAGACAATGTTCTCCGTAAATGCCAAGATCCGGTTATGGAAAAGTTCAGCGGAAGTCACCAACGCGTATATCTTAGTGGAGCGGAATCGTCAGATGAAAGTAGCTTCGGGAGTTTTAGGACCGTAACTCTTCACTAAAGATATAAGTTATCTGGTGAATAACATCGACCGCCTCCGTACCCGAATGCTTAGCGTCGGTGCTTTCATTGCAAAAGGAACCCAGTTTCTATTCCCGGTACTTCCCTGGGGTTATTGAGTGTGGTGAGGTTTGGAATGTGGTCTACCCAACCTCGTGACACCAAACTGAAGAAAGAAGCAACTTCCCCACCAGCATTCATCTACTGGGATTAACGGCTGGAGAGAACGGCGAGATGCTAACTACGTGTCCCGAGAGCAGACAACAGTCCTCGTACTGCTTTGTATGCTACAGGCCTGATTCGTGAGTGCAGTTGACACGCCCCGCACCGGGCAACGTCGCAATCTCCACAAAACTTTCGTCACAATGATGTTACTGTAAGTTATTTAGAAAAGTTGCAACGCCAGTAAACTGTAAAGAATTGCAGGAAGATCTGTACAGGATCGATATTGGGTGCGGGGTTTGGCAGGTGAGCCTTAGTGTAAATAAATACAACGTTTTGTGCATAATTAGCGGAAATAATAACTACTTTTGATGACACTATAGACTAAAAATTTTGTGACAGTAATAATTGTACATTTTGTATTAATATACGCGCAGAGCGATATAGAAAATCATAAAATTAGGAGACGTCGAGTTGAGGCTCATTGGATGAATCTTAAGGAAATATAATTCATCTCAGAAAGAAGCGCATTACAAAACAGTCGTTGAATCGAATCTTGCGTATTTCTTGTCAGTCTGGGTCCCTTTTCTTGTAGGTTTAATGGAGGAAATGGAGAACATCCAAAGAGGAGCAGCGCGTTTTGCCAGTACATTGGCAGCTGCTGCAAGCAAGGCGTTGTGCATCACGAAGTGGCTTACTGTCGCAATTCCGAGAGCATACATTTCAAGAACAACCGGGGAGCATTTTACTTTTTCCTGTGTAGATTTCACGGGGTAACCACGATGAGAAAATCAGAGAAATTCGATCTCATCTGGAGGTATACAGAGAGTCTTCTTCCCACACAAAATTCGCGAATGGTACTGTAGAGTCAGAAATGATAGATTTACTGGGACCACCTTCCTCCCAATATCGTAGTGAGAACTTCGGAGAATACCTGTAGCTATAGACAGACAGCTATAATGACAGAAGGAAATAATAAAACTCCTGGCTAGTAATAGCGACATATCAGAGCGTCGATGCCGAGGTTTCGTGACATCCGTACCAAATACAATACAGCGTCCTCAATGTCTTAGATGCTCCGGGGCAAAAATATAATGAAAATCCACCTGAACGAACATAGTGACAAAACATTTAGAGGTCGAAAGGTTACATTACAAACAAGAGTTCAAGAAAATCTTTGAAAATTTAGCTTAGGATGAACAGTGAATGTGTCAAAGTGGAAAAAGTCATTATTCACCGGTCTGTAGTTGTAAGGACTGATGATACTGAAGATACCGTAGAAAAATAAATAAACAGCAGTTTTTTTTTTCTGTGTGACAAGAAAAACAAGATCCCTCCCACGATTTTCGTAGCACAGTATCTGATCAAAACCATTCTTATACCATTATGTAATGCATAACTGACCACCAGATGTCACGAAAGGCGGACCCGCCACTTTAAAAGGAGACGGGCAGAGTTATGTTGTCACCTGAAATGATCACGTAATCGTTGGCTGTAACACAACCTTTGAGAGTAATTATGGACCAGCAGAATACCATGATATGGCTGCCCACACCATCACACTTCCACCGCCATGCAATCAAGCACCCATGATTTTAGGCTTCCTTTGGCGTTCTCCAGACATATACCAGGCCCGATGATGGAATTAGTGAAAACTCGTCGGACCATATGACGTGTTTCCACTGATCAGCCGTCCAGAATTTATGCTTCTGACACCATGTTTTACGCTTCTTTTCTTTTTTTGTCGTCACTAACGGTCCATGTATATTCGATTTATGCAGTTCTCGACGGACAGTGTCGATAGATACGGGGTCTCGAAGATGACTGTTGAGCGCTGCAGTCACTTTAGCCACCGTTGTTTTGTGTTGTTTTGACACAATTCGTGTTAATGCACGACGATATCTGTCATTTGCTTTTCATTTGTGCCCACTATTACGTTTACTCGACGATGTCTTTCCATATTTTGTGTAGGCTGTCGTGACGGTTGAAACAGTTGCTCTTGAAACATTCAATAAGTTAGCTTCCTTGCTTACAGTCTCCAGCTAATCGGGCCCCTACAATTGGGCCCCCCTTGGAACTCTGTTAGGTCCTCTATTCCACGCCCACCTCGGCCTCTGAATGAAATACAAAGTGTGCACTGCTCGTAAACAACCTGCACTGATGCCTAGTCCGTACTGAACACGCACAGTCCAGCGAACAGTTGCCCTACTTGCGTTATTGACCGTCGGACAAAACCATCCCATTACTGCCACTGTTCACATTATTTTGCGTATCCCCTGTACATGTATCATTAGTGAGCGGGCGCATGCCTCACAGGCGGCGTCATAGGCATTCAGAGCACCAAACGTCGACCCCTATCCTCGAGAGCTGAGCCTACGTACAGTGAGCTGGAGACTTATAAGAAAGATAGCGATTCTTTGCTGCACGGCGGGTCGGCTACGTGGGGTCTGGAGTGGGCGTCAAGCCACCGCGTTACGCAACAGAGATGCTATTAGCGACACTGGAAACGGGAGTAGTCAGCAAAAAGCTAGATGCTCCCACGTTTTCAGCAATGGCTGCTATTGCGGCTGCGCCTAAGCGCCGGCTTTTTGCTGCTCGATAAGGCAGCTACATTGTACGAGCTGTTCACAGCCGCAGCCCAAGCCCCTATTTTGGAAATAAGCTACTATACAGCATGGAGCACTTTGGACCACTTTTCAGATTATGCGAGTGTCCGAACTTCTGTTTATTATGTATTTAGTTATTTAACCGTATCACATCAGTGTCTTTCACCCTCTTCCGCCAAATCAGGGTTTTACGTATACAAGACTTTCCACATTACAGTTTACTTAAATAAGGCTAATAACTAAAATATTGTAAATGGTAGTAACAGTTAGTGCAAGAAAGTAAAAGTACGATATCAAACAAGATCGACAAATAGTGTTAATCCTCAAGAATTTTAATCTTTTTATTGCGTGAGCCTTTCAAGGTATCTAAAAGAGGTTTTTCGGCTTGTAATAATACGCAGAAGGTCGCACATTTTGTTTTCTCCACGTAACTCCCGTATTAACCGCGATACGTACTTTTTTATAATTAAATGATGGCATTCGAAAGCTCTTGAGAAGCGAGTACAATTAATGTTGGCGTTGAAAATTTCTGCAAATAATCCGAGAAAAGAGCTCAAATTTAAAGGCAAAGTACCCGGAATTGGCTATTAACGTGCCAAGTGGGCTTCATCGTTGTATTTAGCCATTCGGCTGATTACTTGTCTCCATTAAGGCTGTCCACTGAAACATGAGTACATACACACATTTGAAATCGTTTTTCAAACCCGTCATGATATCCTAGAAGTTAGCGTATAGGTTCAGTTACATCAACTATAGCTAATCTAGTATCTTTATTGTATAAAGTAGGGTCAAGCTCTGTAGCAAATGCCTCTTTTCGTGCTGTGTATAAAGACGGAAGTTGGCATGTGAGTCCTATCTGGCGAGCCGGCCGGAGTGACCGTGCGGTTCTAGTCGCTGCTGACTGGAGCCGAGCTACCGCTACGGTCGCAGGTTCGAATCCTGCCTCGGGCATGGATGTCTGTGATGTCTTTGGGTTAGTTAGGTTTAATTAATTCTACGTTCTAGGCGACTGATGACCTCAGAAGTTAAGTCGCATAGTGCTCAGAGCCAATTGAACCATTTGAACCTATCTGGCGATGTTTACAATGCAACAGCCGATTTCGGCCGCCTGTCCTTTCAATTTCAACTCATTTCTCGGATTCTTTTGAGAAAATTTTCAACATTAACAACCATTTCACACTGATGCGCCAAAGAAACTGGTATAGGCATGCGTAATCAAATACAGAAATATGTAGACAGGCAGAATACGGCGCTGCGGTCAGCACCGCCTATATAAGACGGCAAGAGTCTAGCGCAGTTCTAAGATAGGTTACTGCTGCTATAGGGGCAGGTTATCAAGACTTAAGTGAGCGACCGATGGAACACAGCATCTCCGGGACAGGCGATGAAGTGGGGATTTTCCCGTACGACCATTTCACAAGACAAGGGTGAATATCAAGAATCTAGTAAAACATCAAATCTCTGACATGGCTGCTGCCCGAAAAAGATCCTGCAAGAACGAGACCAACGACGACTGAAGAGAATCGTTCAACGTGACAGGAGTGCAGCCGGCCGCTGTGGCCGAGCGGTTCTAGGAGCTTCAATTGGCTGAAATGGCTCTGAGCACTATGGGATTTAACATCTTAGGTCATCATTCCCCTAGAACTTAGAACTACTTAAACCTAACTAACCTAAGGACATCACACACATCCATGCACGAGGCAGGATACGAACCTGCGACCGTAGCAGTCGCGGGTTCCTGACTGAAGCGCCTAGAACCGCTCGGCCACCGTGGTCTCGTACATCACATCTTCTGATTTCCGTACCATTCGGATTATTCCTTCATGTTGGGTCCTTTTTTGTGTTAGATTGTATAAGGTGTGTTTTGAAGGAAAACGTACGAAACTTCATAACAACCAGACCGCTTGAAATTTGTAAATTCCACTTTGGGATAACGTAGACAGTCACATGGCGATGCGAATGTAGTGTCATCATCAGCTCCCCCTAAATAAATAGATGCTGTGCCCTGAGCAGGCAAGGTGATACTCATCATCTTTTTTGATGCCCGAGGGCCGATGCTCATCGAATTCCGGCATCGAATTCCTCGAGCACGGGAAAACCGTGAACAGTGACGTGTACTTTGAGACAGTCCATAGCCTACGTAAGTCCGTCAAGAGCAAACGGCTCGTGCCGTTTATGGAGAGAGTGATTCTGCTCCGCGATAACGCGCTTCCACAAGTATCCAAAGTCAGAGAAAGTGTAATGGCCAAGTTTAAGTGGTAGCAGCAGCTTGAGCATTCGCCCTACAGTCCGGTCGTTTCGCCGTCCGACTTACGTTTGTTCGGTCCGCTAAAAAAACATCTCAAAGGGAAGCGTTTCAACTCGGATAACGAATTGAAGGACACAGTGGAGAACTGTCTTTTGTCACAGCCACAGGAATTCTGCGAACAGGGCATCCTTCGGCTCGTGAAACAGTGGGGTAGTTTTGCGCAGGTCTCTGATAATTTCATTTGGATAACGACTTCAGTTATACCCACAGCGCTGTTTCGTACCTTTACTTTTGAACACAGCTGATAGATAGAGAAAATGAGAAGTACTCTATAAAATTAACCTCAACTCCTGTAGCAAAATAGTTACGGTGCTGCTGTTTCTCACAAGTGACCTCACTTCTCCTGTCTAGAGCTCTTAACTAAAGAATTTGTTTCCGTAGCAGAATGCTCTGTAGAAGGCCATAGGCTAATTTTAGTGTCCGCGTCATATGTCGGTCAACTGCGTAAAATCCGCTTTTTAATTTTCGTGTTTTAAATTGCTATTCAGTTTTCGTGTTTCAACCATATGTGTGTTCTGTTTCAGAAGTTTTATTACGGGAGCAGTCCATCCTCGGTCCACAGGAATGTAGGAATCCGCCTGAAAGCCACACATAAGCTGGCAGATACCCCCCCCCCCCCAAAAAAAAACAGCTTTTATGCAAATGCACGCTCAAAAAGTGGAATTATTTCCATGTACTTTTGAGGGTAATTTCTGACTGATTCACGGAGTCACAATTTTCCTCTGAAAAATAAGCCTTCCTATCTTGACCAAATATGAATTAGATAACGAATTTGTGTTTGGAATCAGTCGAAAGACAAAGATTCAGCCGAAGTTATAACCTCTCGTATGCTATTAACAATATTAGTTAAGCCGTATAACCTTACTGCAATTTTGTGGCTAAAACATATGCATGAAATTCACTGACAATGTTCACAAAACGCCTCTTACACAACGTTTCGTTTCCAGAGTAGTGTGTGCTTCATTTCCTATGAAAATTTCACAAGTCATCGGGACATAATAATGAACTTTCATTGGTATAATCATCAAATAACGTATGTAAGTAACGGACCAAGCCAGCAGTTTGACTTGACCATATTCCTCCTGAGTGAAATGCGGCGCCATGCTATAAAATAAACCCATTTGAGCCGACGTTAGAGCTGAACTTATTCTAGAATACAACGTCGTATTTCATGCAGAAGGCCTTTAATCAAGTTGACGACTATTGCGTAAGTCTAGGCTCTTATGCAAGGAGTGGTTGTTTCTACGTCTTAAAGTTAGTCGAGAAACCGACTACATACAAGATAAAACTTAACCTACTTGAATATATAATTTAGGGCAGCAGTTTACTGAAGAGACCTCGTTCGCCGGCCGCAGTGGTCTAGCGGTTCAAAGGCGCTCAGTCCGGAACCTGCTACGGTCGCAGGTTCGAATCCTGCCTCGGGCATGGATGTGTGTGATGTCCTTAGGTTAATTAGGTTTAAGTAGTTCTAAGTCTAGGGGACTGATGACCACAGATGTTAAGTCTCATAGTGCTCAGAGCCATTTGAACCATTTGAGACCTCGTTCAGCACGTCAGTATCGGGAGACACCAGAAAGGCTGGGTGGTTGTACATCTACTCCCACAAGCGACGCTACTGTGTACTGCGAAGTGTACTTCACAACAATACAGGTGAATTTCTTTCAAGATTCATTGGTATATGTTTATCAATACGGCTCCGAACGCCACTGATCTACACTGTGTGATCAAAAGTATCCGGACACCCACAAAAAGTACGTTTTTCGTATTAGGTCCATTGTGTTGCCACCTACTGCCAGATACTCCATATCAGCGGCCTCAGTAGTCATTAGACATCGTGGGAGAGCAGAATGGGGCGCTCCGCGGAACTCAAGGACGTCGAACGTGGTGAGGTGAGTGGATGTCACTTGTGTCATACGTCTGTACGCGGGATTTCCACATTCCTAAACATCCCTAGGTCTACTGTTTCCGATGTGACAGTGAAGTGGAAACGTGAAGGGACACGTACAGCACAAAAGCGTACAGGTCGACCTCGTCTGTTGACTGACAGAGACCGCCGACAGTTGAATAGGGTCGTAGTGTGTAATAGGTAGACATCTATCTAGACCATCACACAGGAATTCCAGACTGCATTAGGATCCACTGCAAGTACTATGACAGCTAGGCGGGAAGTGAGAAAACTTGATTATCATGGTCGAGCAGCTGGTCGTAAGCCACACATTACGCTGTTAAATGCTAAACTATTTCTCGCTTGGTGGAAGGAGCGTAAACATTGGGCGACTGAACAGTGGAAAAACGATGTGGCGATCCGATGGCAGGGTGTGGGAATGCCCGATGAATGTCATCTTCCAGCGAGCGTGTGTAGTGTCAACAGTAAAATTCGGAGGTGGTGGTGGTATGATGTGGTCGTGTTTTTCATGGACGGGGCTGGCACCCATTGTTGTTTTGCGATGCACTATCACAGCACAAGCCTACATTGATGTTTTAAGCACCTTCTTGCTTACCACTGTTGAAGAGCAATTCGGGGATGGCGATTGCATCTTTCAACACGATCCTGCACCTGTTCGTAATGCATGGCCTGTGGCGGAGTGGTCACACGACAATAACATCCCTGTAATGGACTGGCCTGCACAGAGTTCTCACCTGAATCCTATAGAACATCTTTGGGATGTTTTGGAACGCCGACTTCGTGCCAGGCCTCACTGGCCAACTTTCACGGAAGCCAGGCTGTGGCCTGTCAACTGCCATTGTGTGAAGACAACCAGCAATGGTCCGCTTGCTTGAACGTGAATTCCGTGCCCACATAGCCACCCATTCAAAGCCCCTGACACCTGGTGCCACGGAGATTATGGCACAAATGGATCATCCAATGAAAGCAAAACTGCTTCAGTCCAGTCCCAACATCTTGATGGCAAAATGTATGTCTTGTACACAAAGAGTGGGAAGTTCGCTGTCCTTACACCGATTTTTCGTAAATTTTGTTATATTTCATGTCCATCATATTGTCAATAGCTTAGTGTCATCACCGCCACACTGAAGTTTTGGATGGTTGAAATTTGAGCAGGACGATGGAACTTTTTGGACGTTCGGGGATGAACAGCGCAGGATCTGGGAGAGATTCAGTGATGGAGCACCGGAGTAGACAGGAGCTGATGGTCATGTGGGGCTGCTTGGCACACTTTGCTGATCTTGAACACATCTACATCTACATATACATGATTACTCTGCAATTCACATTTAAGTGCTTGGCAGAGGGTTCATCGAACCACAATCATACTATCTCCCTACCATTCCACTCCCGAACAGCGCGCGGGAAAAACGAACACCTAAACCTTTCTGTTCGAGCTCTGATTTCTCTTATTTTATTTCGATGATCATTCCTACCTATGTAGGTTAGGCTCCACAAAATATTTTCGCATTCGGAAGAGAAAGTTGGTGACTGAAATTTCGTAAATAGATCTCGCCGCGACGAAAAACGTCTTTGATTTAATGACTTCCATCCCAACTCGCGTATCATATCTGCCACACTCCCTCCCCTATTACGTGATAATACAAAACGAGCTGCCCTTTTTGCACCCTTTCGATGCCCTCCGTCAATCCCACCTCGTAAGTATCCCACACCGCGCAGCAATATTCTAACAGAGGAAGAACAAGTGTAGTGTTAGCTGTCTCTTTAGTGGACTTGTTGCATCTTCTAAGTGTCCTGCCAATGAAACCCAACCTTTGGCTCGCCTTCTCCACAATATTATCTATGTGGTCTATCCAACTGAAGTTGTTCGTAATTTTTACACCCAGGTACTTAGTTGAATTGACAGCCTTGAGAATTGTACTATTTATCGAGTAATCGAACTCCAACGGATTTCTTTTGGAGCTCATGTGGATCACCTCACACTTTTCGTTATTTAGCGTCAACTTCCACCTGCCACACCATACAGCAATCTTTTCTAAATCGCTTTGCAACTGATACTGGTCTTCGGATGACCTTACTAGACGGTAAATTACAGCATCTTCTGCGAACAACCTAAGAGAACTGCTCAGATTGTCACCCAGGTCATTTATATGTATCAGGAACAGCAGAGGTCCCAGGACGCTTCCCTGGGGAACACCTGATATCACTTCAGTTTTATTCGATGATTTGCCGTCTATTACTACGAACTGCGACCTTCCTGACAGGAAATCACGAATCCAGTCGCCCCGTAGGCCCGCAGCTTGATTAGAAGTCGCTTGTGAGGAACGGTGTCAAAAACTTTCCGGAAATCTAGAAATACGGAATCAACTTGAGATCCCTCGTCGATAGCGGCCATTACTTCGTGCGAATAAACATGTAAGTTTTCACGACCGCAGCACCGTGGTCTGTAATTTGAACAGCTCTCTTACGTTTCTGGTACGTAGCTTTCGTAGCTGATTTAATTCGACTTTGTCTACTGTTTCTGAAATCTCGTATCCGTGAGGTGCACAGATAAGGATATTTTAGTTCTTAATTCTCGGTGCAGTCTTCCTTTCATTTGGTACCTCCTACGGTGTTAGTGTCACTTTTTTTCTTTTTTTTGTCGATCTAATTCGTAATTCAATTAAACGTATTCTCTGATAACTTCTGATTAAGGTTTGAGGAACTTATGGGTAAATAAAGCTTTGTTAAAAGCAGACTTGACTTCCACTTCAAGATGCTAAAATTGTTCTACAATTTTCCTACTTGTGTAACCCATTAAAAAATAAATATTGATAAAACTCCTCCTAGAACATCTCATGTTGGCTTGTCGTGTTCTCAGGACACAGTTTACAACTGTTACTTGAGAATGTTACACGCCAACATGAGATATTCTAGGAAGAATTTTACGTTTGCAGCGCATGTTTGCTGCTGGAATTTTACTTTTGACGGTGCTTAATGCACAGAAACTTTAAGAATTTGATAATACGATAACATAGTCGCAAAACTTGTTGTGTTGCAACATTCTCAGTACCGATTAACACAACATAGTAACACTCAAGGCTATTATTAAATAAAGTGTCATAGTATGCTGCGATTGCTTTAACACCTGTTCATCACTTGTGGAATTATGTATCTTTGGCAACATATTTACTGAACAATCTATTAAAAGTTGTGTAGATTTCTGTACAGGGTTACGACGTACGTTGGTAAACCAGCTTCTCAGCGGCACCATTTCTAACTGTGATGTAGTGGTCTTTCCAAAACGCTTCTGATTCCGCTTAACGGCGAAATCTTCTAAAGAAAACACATTCGTATAGGATAAATAAGGAATCAACAAGTGAATCGAAAATTTACTGAGAGGCTGACGCAGCATTTTGTGCCAGATAGAGAGATCCCGACGTGTATGAAGTAACATCTGACGTGACACTGGACCAGTGCAGTCAAAGTTATACATTACTGGCGCACTTTAACTATGTAGAAATTCTATCCACTAAAAATTGCAGGAGTATCCAGTTACATCACAACAAAATATCCGTGTGGTGCAAAGACTAGCATTTGTCTCTTAATGCAGACTAATCGAAAGCTGTGAACAGCACGAAACGTTACGGAAGGATTAATGAGTCACTTATAGAGTCAGTAAATATTTGACAGTAACGATGTGTAGACATACGAAATGAAATGACCAGTAGACTTAGCTATGCGTAAAGCAACTGACAGGCTACCACTCATTCGTTTGTTTACAAAAGATATTGCATACAAGGCAGTGCTTAAGTCTACGGAACCCTATCACATGGGACTAAAACGAGACAGGTGACGTATACAGATAAGGGTATTGCAAATGGTCAAAACGTGTTTAACAAGCGATAGAATGTAATAGAACCGTTGACTCGAAGATATAAGCCGCACATTTTGATAGAACTCGCTTAGAAAACTCCAGAAACCTTTTTACAGTACAAAAACTAGGAATACGCTGCAGCCACCTGCGTATCTGTCCCACATAGATCGTGCAGATAAAATAAGGCAAATAACAGTTCTTGTAAAAGTAGTTATTATTCTCACGTTCCGTTCGTGAATGAGATTTTTTTTTTTTTTCTTTATTGTGATTTCATTCCCCTGCCCCATATGGGCAGGGGAGGGCTGTCAGCAGCATAATCCGCCGCTCTTCAGCCGAGTGACATGACAACTAAAACAAGAATAAAATAATACATACATAAGGAGGTAAAAAAGGGGAACATAAAACAGAGTAAGGGGAGAAAATGGAGGTAAAAATACACTGACATGTAGACGTTCATTGGGGACAGTTAAAAAAGTCACCAAAAAGTTAAAAAACACAATTGGCGATTCTTAAAACACAGAGAAGACACTGGATGCGCATGCACAGGTTAAAAGTTGGCCACAGTATTAAAAACACTCCGAAACAACACACTTAAAACCCACTTGGAGCACACACGACGAAGAATAGAACTACCAGGTGGGACCTGCCGAGGGAAAGGTCAGAGAGGATGGAGAAGGAGAGGAGAGCATGGGGCAGCTGGGGAAGCGGCGGGATGAAGAGAGGAGGGGCAACCGTGGGTTCACGAAGAGGCAGGAGACACACGGGGCGGGAGAGGAAAATGGAAGACAGGGCAGGAGGGAGCGCAGAGACACTGAAAGAAGGCACAAGAGATGGAGGGGGAGTAGGAGGGGAAATCCGCTCAGAAGGAGGGAGGGGGAGGAGAGGGAGCCCTGAGGAGGAGGCAGGAAGAGGGGGTTAGAGTTGGTAGGAAGGGTAGATGTCAGGGCAAAGCTCATCATCCGGGAGGGGTAGACGGTGGAAGTTGTGTTGGGAAAGGAGATGGAGGGTGTGGAGATGGAGAGAGGGAGGGACACAACGGTAAAGGCGCGGCAACTGGTTGGGAGTGGAGAGGAAGGGAGACACCAGGGGGTGAGGGGGATCAAGGCGGCGGACAATATATAGTGTGCGGATGTGTTCAAGGAAAAGGAGAAAGTGGGGGAAGGGGATGAGGTCATAGAGGATGCGCGTGGGGGACGGAAGGCGGATGCGGAAGGCGAGGCGGAGTGCATGGCGTTCGAGGATTTGGAGGGCGTTATAGAACCGGGGAGGGGCGGAAATCCAAGCGATGCTGGCATAACAAAGGACGGGGCGGATCATGGATTTGTAGGTGTGGAGGATGGTGGAAGGATGCAGACCCCATGTCCGGCCAGACAGGAGTTTCAGGAGGTGGAGGCGGTTGTGAGCTTTGTTTTGGATGGTAAGGAGATGGGGAGTCCAGGTGAGGTGGCGGTCAAGGGTGAGGCCAAGGTATTTGAGGGTAGGAGTGAGGTGGATAGGACGGCCATAAATGGTGTGGTAGAAATCATGGAGGCGGAAGGAGCGGGTGGTGCGGCCTATGATGATCACCTGGGTCTTGGAGGGATTAACACGGAGGAACCACTGGTTGCACCAAGCGGTTAATTGGTCAAGGTGGGTTTGGAGGGTACGTTGGGACCGTTGAAGGGTAGGATAAAAGGCTAGGAAGGCGGTGTCATCAGCAAACTGGAGAAGATGAACAGGAGGGGGAGGTTGGGGCATATCAGCAGTGTACAGGAGATAGAGGAGAGGGGAAAGGACATAACCTTGGGGCACGCCGGCAGAGGGGTAGAAAGTACGGGAGTTGGAATTGTGAATAGTCACATAGGAGGGACGATGGGAGAGGAAGGAAGCAACGAGACGGACGAAGTTGATGGGGAGAGCATAGGACTGGAGTTTGAAAAGGAGCCCGGGATGCCAGACACGGTCATAGGCGTTCTGGAGATCAAGGGAGACAAAAATAGCAGAGCGACGGGAGTTAAGTTGGAGCGAAAGAAGATGGGTAACGTTAAGGAGCTGGTCGTCAGCAGAGAAGGAAGGCTGGAAGCCACATTGGGTAAAAGGAAGGAGGCGGTGTTGGTTAAGGTGGCGGTGGATGTGAATGAAACAGAGGGAAACCTTAATATATGGTGCAAAGTAGTACCATCTGCCACGCATGTAACAGATATTTGTACCTCGTGGACTTGGGTGTAGATATATCTATACATATTACTAAATTAAAGTCATCCACCACGTTTTTCTGTATTTATGCTCCGGCTAATCACAGGAACAACTGCAGGAATCTTATATGGTTTTCACTAATCGATAGGCTGATTAACGAGGAAAGTCTGTCTATACAATGTATTACCACTACGCCCTATTCTTCACTTACTGAGCAAGCGCTCCGTCTCTAATGACTTCGATGTCAACATGTTGAGATCTAACATTTCTTCCTTGCTTGCTTTACTTCAAACAGAAAATCGTCGTTGTCAATTTCTGTTTCTCTTGCTAAATATAAATAGTCTTACAGAACTGAGGCTCATCAGTGGTTTTGACAAATGGCACCGTTAATACGCCGTTAAAAGACACGTGTAACGATAAAAAAAAGCTTTGAGTTCTAGTATTGTGATGTCGAACCGATAAGTTCAAAGTCCCGTCAGGGTATTCTTCGAATTTACAGGTCATCTTCATTTGCAAAAGACGAGGAGAATACTAATTTTATGCTGTAACAAAGTTTGTGTTGAGCTCTCGTTTCAAAAGTAACAGAAAATAAAATTCTGAATCGTAGAAATGGGAATCCTACAATTTAAACGATTATGGAGCGTCGTTGCGATACTGTTTAAGGCCTGGATTACTCCAATTGTTGCATATGAACTCCGTTTTTGGTAATATACGATTTAACAGTAATTTCTACAACAAGATAGGTATCATGCTATGATCGTAAGTGACAGAATTATTAGAGAGCGAAGATGTATTCGCAGTGTCTCATGTAATACTTAATTACTTAGTCCTTAGCGCTACAGCCCTTGTAGGGACTTGGCATCCCGGACAATCTCCGCCCAGCCGGCCGCGGTGGCCGTGCGGTTCTAGGCGCTTCAGTCCGCAACCGCGCGATTGCTACAGTCGCAGGTTCGAATCGTGTCTCGGGCATGGATGTCAAGTCCCAAGTGCTCAGAGCCATTTGAACCATTTGAATCTCCGCCCACTCTTCTCAGCTAGTTGCCTTGGTTTTCCATCTTCAAACTCTCATCCTTCTCAAGTCTTCCTCCACGTAGTCTAGCCATTTTTGAACGATCGCCACCAACGCGTGAGTAGGCGTGCAACAGATATTCAGGCACCTGTTACGAAACTGTCAGATAATTTTGGATATTAGTGGGAATGACGACACAAAATTTTTTATAAGCCTTTAGTCTGAAGGACTGACAAATACGATTCACACTTCAGTAGCTGAGACACACTGTATAAATTTTCGTGTGCAAACACATTTCTTTGTTAACAATATTCTGAACATATATGCTGTAGATGTGCAGCGTTCGATCCCACGCCATCGTTTATGACTGCCGTCACATGTAACGATAGCTAATATTTTGGTATTAGTTCCTCTGGAAAGTGTAAAAATGCAACGTGTTGGACGTGATGTGAGTTCTAAAAAACGGATTTCTTTACGTGTGGCGTAGGCTAACGTAAATTGAAGTTTATGGGCGTTTATCTGGAGCATGTTGTTGATCTATTCAGGCATTTTATTTCGTTAAGGAGTAACTGCAAGATGATTTTATGGACATACATAATAATAATAAGGAGTCATAGCAAGAAGCGTGAATAATTAATATGAAGTCCAAGAACAACGAGAAAAGAAGACGAGAAATGCGCTGCAGAATTTTAAAGATGACATTTGTTAAATCTGTGGCGGGAACTAAATGCCTATCTTCTCCGATTTGGTTCTTCTCATCCACCAAGATTTCTGAATAACAGATCTGTAGGAAAACATAGTCCCCGTTACCATAGAGATGGTACTGGCTGACTAGCAAAAAGCAGTGAAATCTCCAATGAAATGAGTATTTTCTTAATTGTATACTGTGGTACCTTCTCTGCTAACATTGTAGCCGAGTAAAAAGTGCCATTCCTCTCATAGCGTGTACCGCTGTAATTCGTGCGCAACATCACGACGGGCTTAATAAAACATCAGCAGTTTGAAACGAGCAGAAGTTGGGAAGAAGTAAGAAAGGTACTAGTTTTACGCCAAATCGGTGATGAGGTCAATACAGACGGCGCACAGTTGTGTAAGGTTACGTGAGTTATCAGCAGTGGACCTGTAGGGAGTTTGACACTTGCACGGAGCGACACTTGTAAGGAGAGGAAATGTGTTGACATTTGTCCTGAGCCCAGGACTCTGTAAGTAGTGGACAGGGTGTTCCAGAAGTGGGATACACCGACCTGTCCGTCCCTACCTGTAAGATATTCTATGGAAGGTCAAAGCCCATTTCCTGCACAAAGTTCCCTATCCCCGCACCAGTCTGTAGTGTGCGTGGCTTACTCCCAGAGTTCAGTACTGCAGTTGACCTCTTGACTGACAAATAGTGTTCCGTGTTTTAGTGCTGAGATAACGTAGTTCATTGAGACCACCCAAGGTAAACCTTTACTGATTTATAACTGGCTGCACTATATAGTGGACTATACAAACAAACAAGAAGTGACTTACTGGCGTTGTGTAAACTTTAAAGAGAATAAATGCAAAGGAATACCGTGCATAAAAAATAACTCAGTTTTAGGGGGAGGTAGCCATGTTTGTATTCCAGATGAATCAGCTAATGAGGTGAAAAAACGTATTGTCAGAGCAAAGAAGTGGACAATCGAGGCTACGACTTAGTAACATCGTTACCATCACACAGAAGTGCGAAACAATCGTTACATCACATTAGGCGAAAATATATGGGAACTACACAAGATCCCACAGATTCTGAAAGAATATTCTTCCAACAAAATAATTTACTGATGAATTATGGTAGCAATTTTTTACTTGCAGCCGGCCGGAGTGGCCGATCGGTTCTAGGCCCTACAGTCTGGAACCGCACTACCGCTACGGTCGCAGGTAAAAATCCTGCATCGGACATGGATGTGTATGATGTCCTTAGGTTAGTTAGACTTAAGTAGTTCTAAGTTCTAGGGGACTTATGACCTCAGCAGTTAAGTCCCATAGTGTTCAGAGCCATTTTTACTTGCAGATGATTACAGGGGATCGAATGCAGAGTTCTGATGTTTTCCAGCGAAAAGAGAAAAGCGTGTTTATCAAACTGCGAATCACTTCTTGTGGATGGAACGTTCAAAAGGTCGAGCAAGCAGTTTCAATAGTTGCTTATACTCCACGTCAACCTTAACAGTTCTTGGGACGAAACAAACACCAACACTCTTTCAGGAGTGCTAGTTCTGCAAGATTCGCAGGAGAGCTTCTGTAAGGTTTGGAAGGTAGGAGACGAGATACTGGCAGAAGTAAAGCTGTGAGGACGGTGCGTGAGTCGTGCTTGGGTAGCTCAGTTGGCAGACAGCCTTCGGCGGCGCAGCGGTTCGGACGGTGTTTACGTCCCTGCAGCACGTCTGCGCGAGAGGTGTTTACGTTAAGTGTGTAGCGGTGTGTCGCGGTATACATAGAACGAATCATAGCCTTGCCGTTCCGCAAATCGACACTGAAATTTAGATTTGTTAACGAATATGCTCGACCGAAGGTTTACGAGATCGAACGTTATTTACGGGACGAGGTGAAAATCGAACCTGACGTTCTAGTTGGAATACACTTATCTATAGTCAGCAGCGTGGTCTATGTCAAGCTCATAAATGAAGCGGCATGTGACGACCTACTACTTCGACACCGACAAGGACTTCGTTTCTGTCATTCGGACGGGAATGTTGGAGCGGTAACAGTTGAACACGCCGGCATGGGCCTCCGAGCGATCCGTGTCTTTGAGCTTCCATTCGAAGTGCCAGAAGAATTGGTGACAGACGCCCTGCGTCCTTACGGAACGATCTTATCACATGTGGCTGAAAAATGGGCGAGTTTCAAGCCGTATCCTGTTCTCAATGGCGTCAGACAAATACGGATAGAACTCCGAAAACACGTCCCGTCATACTTGTACATCGCCGGTTGTAGGGCGATTGTCATTTACGACGGACAACCAAGGACGTGCTCTGCATGTGGGAAAGAGGGACACATAGGTTCTGAGTGTGCTCAACGAAGGTTATTACAGGTACCACGGGATGATCCACCCCTCATGCCGCATCCGACTGTGCTCCCCATGACTTACGTCGCCGCATTACGCGATGACGTGGGCCGCGAGACAGACGCGTACCAGAACACACAGAACACACAGACAGCGGCGGATCGTGGCGAGCCACAGAAAGACGACGTTGCGCTGGACCGTCTGCAGCAGTCACAGGACGCCCTCTCTTCGGTTCCGCTTGCGGCCCCTTCAGATAAGGCACTTGGAGACGTCGACAATACGACAGCGCACGATTCCGACGTCCCCAACGAACAACTGAAGACCATGCTGACCTCTGATACCGAGGCCCGGCAACGAAAACAGCGATCACCAAAACGCCGGAAGAAGCGCCGCCTCACGGTGGAGAACGACCACTCTGATCTAGCAGACAATTCTGAGAAGTTTACGGGTACAGAACAGACGACCATGGATACAGAAGAACTGCCTAGCGTGGATGCAACGGTGGCCAGCGGGACGGCGGCACGACCTACCGCTGACGATGCTCCAGACACAGCGATGGGACACTAGGGGACTGGTCAGAAGAGCCACCCCCGTGGGGAACAGATGATGCCGGAGGAACTGCTCCCACGCGCTCTCCCGGTGTAAGACCGGCAGAGTGCACGGAATAATGGCAGACCATATGAGGAGACGGCGGGGGACGTTAGTCCGACAGCAGCCTATGTACGGCAAATTAGCGACCGTACGGTACCCTATCTACGTTGGTCGCCATGCAACAAGCTTATCGGGTAGGGTCTGTTAACATCAATAGCATTGGGACGCCGGTAAAAATCAAGATGCTCAGTGACATGATAAAGGCTGCGGATTTAGACATAGCACTATTACAGGAAGTTCGGGTACTTCGCCCTCGGACTTTTACGGTTACGACATTTACTGTTCCCCGTGTGACGAGAGAGGCGTTGGCACAGCTATACTATTAAAGGAAGGGATACGTGCAGACGAAGTAGAGTATTTCAAATGGTTCAAGTTGTTGTGACTTGGCAAGACAGCCAAGTCACAATGAGAGGAAGCCGAAAGGCACGCGCTTAAGCTTACGCAGGCTGGCGCGAGGTCTGGAACAGTTAAGGGAATTAATAGTAGCAAATAAAGTACGTAGTTGATATAATACTTAACTTTAATCCACAACTGGTGTACACCGCTCTTGACGGTACAGGTTATAATCTCAATATCAAATGCTATGGCGCCTTGCTAGGTCGTAGCAAATGACGTAGCTGAAGGCTATGCTAACTATCGTCTCGGCAAATGAGAGCGTAGTTGTCAGTGATCCATCTCTGGCTAAGTCGGTTGTACAACTGGGGCGAGTGCTAGTAAGTCTCTCTAGACCTGCCGTGTGGTGGCGCTCGGTCTGCAATCACTGACAGTGGCGACACGCGGGTCCGACGTATACTAATGGACCGCGGCCGATTTAAAGGCTACCACCTAGGAGGTGTGGTGTCTGGCGGTGACACCACACAAATGGCTCTGAGCAGTATGGGACTTAACATCTTAAGTCATCAGTCCCATAGAACTCAGAACTACTTAAACCTAACTAACCTAAGGACATCACACACATCCATGCCCGAGGCAGGATTCGAACCTGCGGCCGTAGCGGTCACGCGGTTCCGGACTGTAGCGCCTAGAACCGCACGGCCACCGCGGCCGGGGCAGTAGAGTATTTGCCTTCTGCCCGTGGTACGGCCGTGACCATAGGTGGAATACGTTTGATCAACATATACGCACCGTCAGGCTCGGATAAGAGAAGGGACAGAGCAGATTTTTACGCCCATGAGGTTACACCGTTGTTCCAGGGACGATACGATGGTTGCATACTCGGCGGAGATTTTAATTGTGTGCTCGACAGAAAGGACCAACAACCTAACTATACTACTAGCCAAGAACTTAGGGAGTTGGTCAACGGGATGGAATTAGTCGATATATGGGACCTGAAGTATCGCAACCAACCAGGATATACATTTTTTACTAGCCACTCCGCGGGCCGTTTGGACCGGATCTACGTTTCAAGGGCGTTAGCAGTGTCGACGGTGCACGCAGAAATATGGCCGACAGCGTTTACAGACCACGAGGCATATATTTGTACGGTTAACCTTGATAGACAGCAGGTATGGTGACGGAGGGGCAATTGGAAGATGAACGTCTCCCACCTGCGAGATGCAGAATGCCGACTCATGGTGGGGGACGCGTGGCATGGCTGCCTCCGTCGACGAAATTCTTTCGGTTCTGTCCTGCAGTGGTGGCTCGAGTGCGCGAAGCCAGCTTTACGGAGGACGTTAATAGGTTATGGGTAGGAGGTTTCTCAATGGCAGCGCACGACCACTGAGTTTTAATTTACGGCTCTCCGGGAACCGTTAGCTCAACTACCTACACCAGAACGCCAGGCGGTCGTCCACCGAGTTAAGGCGAAGCTGGTACAACTTGCGACGCTGAGGATGGCAGGTACGATGATACGCGCGTGGTCGCAGGATTTCCTGCCCAACGAGGCTCCCTCGATGCGTTATGTGATAACGGAAAGACGAAGAAGACGCAGGAATTTAATACATGAGATCGATTTCGGCGATGGTCGTCGCTTTACAACACAAAGGGGCATAGCACAGGCGTTCACGGATCATTTTAGCAGATTCTATGCGAGCAACGGGGAGGGTCAGAGGGAGCTGAGGAACGTCCTGGAAGAGATCCCAGACGCGACGAGTGTGAACGGGGAAGCGGACGGGTTATCTGAAATTACGTGTGAACAGCTGGAGGAAGCGATTACACGAGGTGCTTGCAACAAGTCCCCAGGTCCAGATGGATTCCCGTTGGAGTTTTACCGTGCCTTTGTGACCATTATGACACCGATGTGGCTATGTATGTTTAATGATCTTCTGCGGCAAGAAGTACCGGTTCACATTCAATTCACGGAAGGCCTCATGATACCGATACCGAAGCCCCGTGGTGGCAAACGGCCTTGTGATTATCGCCCCTTGACCCTCCTCAATAGTGACTACAAGATCTTCATGCGCATCCTGGGACGTCGTGTCAAAAAGTCGCTAGAGAATCGAATACATGCCGATCAGACTTGTCTTGGCGGCATCAGTAATATCCACACAGCCTTGGGAGACTATCGTGACGTCGTCGCCCTCGCGGCTGCATGCCGCCTCCGGGGGGCGATAGTTGCAGTAGATTTCGATCATGCTTTTGATCGCGTGGATCATGTGTACCTCGCGGCGGTGATGAACAGGATGGGTGTCTCGCCATTATTGACCAATGCTGTGATGCGGCTGTTGCACGGCGCCAGATCAGCGATGGTGGTCAACGGATGGAGAACTGAGTATTTTAATATCTTAAGATCAGTGAGACGGGGTTGCCCCTCGTCGATCCTCCTTTATGCGATCGCCTTAGAACCGTGCCTCGCAGGCCTTCGCCGCCGTCTTACCGGGATCTCCCTACGGCATTTATCATTCAAATGCACGGCATACGCGGATGATATTGTGTTCCTCGTAAGGAATGAGAGGGAGACTCAAACAGCACTGGATTGGCTACAGACGTATGGGATGGCAGCTGGAAGTGTGGTCAACTACCGAAAATCACAATTCATGCATGTGGAGCGTGGACTAGAACCAGGAACGGGAGGACCCTTACCTGCGGTGGAAACCCTCCGCTGTTTGGGTATCACCTTTCATAAAGAGACAGCGAGAACGGCTGCGGACAACTACCAAAGACTGTTACTCAGAGTCCGCACGGCAGTACGACTAAACGCCCTATATGCTGCAGCGAGTGTTACTCGTCAACCTTTATCTCGCGCCCATGATGTGCCACCTGACACATCTTCTCCCCTTGACGCGCACCATGGCTATGAGGATTCAGGCGGCTTTTGGGTACTATGTGTGCCTGGGACAACTCTTTAAGGTACAGTACAACACGCTTACCCACCCAGCGCGAGAGGGGGGGGGGGGGTGTTGGTTTAGTGAACGTGCACGAGAAGGCGCGTGCCATGTATATTAATACTATGCTCAAACGGTGGCGCAACAGGAATCACTCGCTTACGGGGACGATCATCGAAGAACTCGTACCAACATCGCATCTTCCTCCAGTCAGTGTCGGCCGTATATCGCCCCCTTTAACGTATGTGCGCACGTTCATCGTGGAACACAGTTACGTTCGAGAGCGTTTACCGACGACCCAACAGTCGACATCGAAGGACGTGTACCATCTGCTTCTTCGACAGATCGCCCGGAATAGGGTGGAACGCAAACATCCAGCTGTCAATTGGCACGTGGTGTGGCGCACGGTCCACCACCCCCACCTACCTACATCAGTCAGATCAACATGGTACATTGTCGTCAACCGTAAATACCCTACAAATGATAAAAAGTACGCAATACATTTGGCGGATTCACCCTTGTGTCAGCAATGCGGCGTGCTGGATACGGACGACCATCGGCTGGTCTGCGGCGAGGCATTGGCTGTCTGGACTCTCGCAAGAAAGATAATAGCATTCATGCGGCGCACTATCTATACAGCAGTCTATTCTGACATAGTATTTTTTCCAGAGGAAACGTATTTTCCGCGTCATAAGACGAACGCAGTGGCGTGGATCACGGGTATAACGGTTCATTACATCTATAGAGACACACGTACGAACGTACTGAACGTCCTGGATTACTGGCAATACTTGCAAGATGGACACGCAAAACTATTACGGCTACAAAAGTACAAGGATTGGTATGCCAATTTCCTAGTAACGGTGTTTGCGGACCCGCCATATACTTGGGGTGTGCCGGGTGCGCAAAGATGAGCGGCGGTGCTTTCGTTGTGAAACCGACCAAGTAATGTGAGCGACTAAGAACACTATGCGCGTATCGACCTACGAAAAACTCACGCTTGAACAGTTAGCAAATGGATGTACTTCAAATTTTGTTTTAATATCCATAAATACTTTCCTTTAGGGTGCCGGAGGTGGCCCCACTTTGATTTTGTTGTTATTTCATGCTGCATGGTAGGACGGCAGCGAGGTTCCTTCCAGGACATTTCTCATGTGTCAGGACGTACTATGTTATTCTGTGAATAATAAAGGTTTCTGTTTCTCCTACCTTCCTTCATATAAATAAATAAATAAAAACCCCTCACTCCCCCAAAAAAAAAAAGATGGATAGAGAAAAAAAAAGTTGGTACAGCGGTGAAAGGCAAAGGTCCCGAGTTCGAGTCTCGGTCCGGCACACAATTTTAATCTGCCAGGAAGTTGCCAGTCCAGATGTTTACACTTTGCTGCCAAATAAAAAGCGAGAAAACATATGAAAAATTTTAAAAGCTATTAAAACTAACGTGCTTGGATGGAATCCTGCATTTCTGATGATGAATTTCGAAATAGCCATCGTCCAAGTAGCTAATAATTTGTTTCTTGGAACAGAGATTACTGGTTGCACTTATTTGAATCAATGTTTGTGGAAACAAGTTTAGTGTTGTGGCCTCGTTCCAGCCTGTAAGGAAAACAAGGAAATAAGCTGTCAGGTAAGAATGTGTTCTGCTGTAGAACATTTTTCCCTGTAAATGTTGGATGACGGTTGGCTGTTATCAGATAGCATGTCAGTATATCAAAAGCTTCAGGACTTTTATGACTGCCGGCTGCTGTGGCAGAGTGGTTCTAGGCGCTTCAGTCCGGAATCGCGCTGTTGCTACGGTCGCAGCTCGGGCTTGGATGTGTGTGATGTTCAAAATGTTTCAAATGGCTCTGAGCACTATGGGACTTAACTGCTGACGTTATCAGTCCCCTATAACTTAGAATTACTTAAACCTAACCAACCTAAGGACATCACACACATCCACGCCCGCGGCAGGATTCGAACTTGCGACCGTAGCGGTCGCGAGGTTCCAGATTGTAGCGCCTAGAACCCCTCGGCCACACCGGCCGGCGTGTGTGATGTCCTTAAGTCAGTTAGGTTTAAGTAGTTCTAAGTCTAGGGGACTGATGACCTCAGATGTTAAGTCCCATAGTGCTTCGAGCCATTTTTGAACTTTTATGATTATTCAAAAAATGGTTCAAATGGCTCTGAACACTATGGGACTTAACTGCTGAGGTCATAAGTCCCCTAGAACTTAGAACTACTTAAACCCAACCAACCTAAGGACACCACACACATCCATGCCCGAGGCAGGATTCGAACCTGCTACCGTAGCAGTCGCGCAGTTCCGGACTGAGCGCCTAGAACCGCGAGACCGCTTTATGATTATTTTGTTGATCAGTGGCTCGACAGTGAACATATGCCAACAGGGATGTGGAATTGCAGTGGAAGGCGCCATCGCACTGATAACGTCTCGGAAGGGTGAAACCGAAGAATAAATACATTAACATCAAAAGTTCATCCGAATGTTTACTCGTGAAAAATCTTCGAGAAAATGCAGAGTACCACGGCCACCGGTTTAACTGACTAATTTTAAACTTTGATTGGAAAAGAAGAACAAATCCGCAATGAAAACTGACCAAATGATTGCAATGCCTTTATAGAAACTCCAAACTAATGGGAACTTAAAATCATTTTTTACCTGTGTAGACTACGCAAAGAAGTTACAAAGACGAAGGAAATGGCAGAATCATTGAAAAATCTGCAAATATTGGAAAGTAGTTTAAATGTAATTATTGGCAGTCTTGTAAATATTGGAAATAAATTTAATGCGGGACGAGAAGTGACTACCTCCTTGTGATGTTCTCTGGAAACAACACAAAGTCGGCTAAATATCTGTTGAAATTTGTAAAATGTTCCCCAATGAAGACTGACAAGATTACCTCAATGGTCAAGCCTTTCCTAGGGGATAATCGCAGCATTCGCTTTGACAGGTTCTTAGAATCAAAATGTGTATGGGCAGTCACCGAATACAAAATCTTTGAAACAGAAACGTAGGGAAATGACATGCAGTTAAATCCATGTTTTCCTCCCTCCTTTAGCAGATGAGCTAACAAGCATGAAACTGAGAAAAACAAAACAAATTATAATAAAAAGTGACTGGTCGTAGTTTTGCATATGTTAAAAATAATTTCTAGTAAAACATGTCGTAAGCTACAGCAGGCCTGTTGAGGATGCAGCTAGGTGAGCAATGGTGTTCACGCTCGCTCGCCGCCTGGGCTATGAGCGTTTGCAGTACATGTGACGGTCAGATGTCATTATACAGCTCAGTTTGGCCAACTGGTAGCGCAGGAGCAGTGCAAGCAACACGCTGCCTTCTGAGAAATGACCATAATTATGTTCGACGTAGCCTTAGATACGAACACACAGTTTATACGGTGCAGTGCTTAAGTAAGGGTTAACGCTACCCAAAAATGTAACTTTTCATCTACTTTGCCGATAGAAACCAAATTTCAAATTCGTGTCTATTATGTAAAGATGTAGCAATACAGAAGTCTTAAAGTTCGTAACTTCATTGAGTTGCGAGTTTTGAGTTTTTAATGAGATTTTAATGGTATTCTTGAAAACCAACTGTTGGTACTTTCACCACGATTGCTACATGTCAGATTTTGTAGGTACATACACAAGACATAGTTCAACGGTCCTGTGCATTCATTTCATAAGCAATATTAACAATTTGATTTCTGTTTTTATTTCAAATTTCAGCTTTAAATTTTCTATAATTATCGGTACATAAATGTAATGATAAAATAAACAAATTACGTTCTCGATGACATTAATGCAAAGAAGTATACAAATACAACAACAACAAGACTACTTCATGCAAAATTTTCATTCAGACTGGTTAATATTTATGATATAAAAGTTGACACTGAGCGTAGAGAAACAAACTTATGGTAAAATAGATTTTAACACTTTATCAAAAACAGGATCTTACTACAAGACATGGATCCATTAAAATTCACTGGCATCCTGATGTTCTGTCTTCCTGCTTATATAAGGCTTATTCTTGTAATTTCGAGATCAGGGTAGCAATTTTCTTGAACTTTCTGAATAAAAATCTACTCATAGCCTTGTTGAGGAGGAGCAGTGGGACGGATATCTGATCGTATGCCAATGCCTATTGCCTTGGAGATTGTTGATTGCTCTGAGCAGAACTTCAGTGTAGTCCCTAAATTTATATTTACACAGTCAACAGACAGAGTAATTGATTTCTAGCGACTGACTGCCAATTGTTTCGCTTCAGTTTTCCTGGAAATCTTGCAACTCGTTTTGAGTTTATGGCAGGTTCGGAGTAAAGATGGTTCTCTTTGGTGTTGATAGAAATCAAAAATTATCTTTGGCATATTTCAGTGTGCTACAGCCTCTTACGCAGTCCGTATTTCAAATATTTCTTAGCCATACTTGTAATTCGAATACAGACAGATCGTTTTGGGATCTAAGAGTAAACACTTCAAAGATGTGAAATTGCCATTAAATATTTTTATTTGAAATTGAAGTTTTAAGGTGTAGTCTCCCTTTAAAATGGAGAGTAGCCGTTTTTAGAGAGATAGAAAGAAGAATGATGATCGGGTTAGGAATTTCAACGTGGTCACACACATCAAAATCAACGTATCAACACAGTAGGCCTAGTCTAAACGTTTATTATATGCCATGGTGTCTTGATACGCTTTGTGTTCTATCAATGTGTTCAAAACTTTGAACACAACGAAAAAATTCAGTTTACATCGATATTAAAATAGATTCCATGAAAAAGAGTATGGACACTTGGAAGGCGAACAGCGAGAAGCCGATGTACAAAAAATTAAAAAAGAGCGATATGACTGAAGAAAGTATTAATCATACGGGAGCAGAGAAATAAACCTCTCAATGATTTTCCCAACATTTTCGCTATGAAAATACATTCTCCTTTCCGGGAGGAACGCTCTACGACTGAATCTGAAGTTAGATCAAATTACCATACTGCTTTTCAGATTTCAAAGTGTTGCGCAGTTTCACTGACTTTCGGGTTATGTTGACGGTGTGGAAATTCGGCTACAGCTACATGTTACACGCCTACAGTGTGACGTTTGCGCGATTAGTTTCACAACAAAATTAGTCTCGTAGACTTCTGTTTGCAAAATGTAAATTTTCACTACTTTACAAGTCTGCAGCTACGATTTGTCGTTGTTTGGACTTACATGTACATGCTGCTTTTTTACGCAATGAAGAGAACGAAATCCACCCACAGAAGCTGACTGGCAGACTTCAACTTAAGAACTTGTCTTCGAATTAGCATCACTCGAGAAATGGTACCAGATATTGATCCTTTAATGAAAAGCAAAAAATTTGTCGATTTAAATTTCGTCGTAAAACGGCAGTCATTGTATGGCTGCAACAATCGTAAGAAATACCATGTTTCTACTTAGCTGCCCCCTCGCCTCCCTTCCCACCAATTCTTCGTATCATCAAAATATTGAGAGATGTTGAATTTCATTGTCAGTTTCATTATGCTGAATTTAAATGTCATTTCTCATTAATACAACAGTCTTAAAAATAAATATGCAACGAAACGCATCACTGAGCCACCCTGATGCTCTAAATGATTGATCACTGCTGCGATATGAGCTCCAGCCAGCTCGCACTAGCAGCTGTGTTGAACTGCTAGACTTCGTGTTGTGCCTGTACCTGTGAAATCCGGTTAGCCCGGCAACAGCTTTAGGCTCTGTACAAGTGTCACTGCGTGTAAATGTCACTCCGCGCAAGTGCTCCAACTCCTGTTAAGACTCATTCGAGAAGTCAACTGGTTGACGTAGACCAGAAGAAAAAACTAATCTTGTTTTTTGGTTGTGGGGAGGACTTGAACTTCGTTCGTACTGAATACCAGTCTAGTGACTTAACCACTGAAGTGCAGAAATATCGTTCTGGAGGATTTGGTTTGCAGTGTTGTGTGTTGTATACTACGGTGGTCAGAATCACTTCGGAAAATAAATTAAGAATTTGTGCAAATATTTGTAAATGTCTTAAAATGTGAAGTGTTACACGGCTTAGCTCACAAACAAAGGAAATGTCCACGCTTCGTTTACAAACTGGCTGCACAGACGGCAAGGTCCTGAAATTTTTTACCATGGCAGAAAGAAATCCCTCAAGAGAGCTTAACGAAAGTCGTGAACGCCCTGAATTAATGTGAGTTGTTGTATTATAGATATGTTTTTAGGCTAATAACGCAAACTAATACTTTTCCAGCACTTCTGCTGAGACAAAAAGTCACTACAAAGTAATTAAAATTTTTCCGCCTTCAGTTACATTTCATGAGAACATTACATCACCGTTAAGTTAATCAAATGTATTTTCTTCACTTTGTGGTTGGATGGCTAAGTGGATAAGCATCAGACTAGAAATACCAAGACGCTGGTTCATTACCAACTTATCTAGGGATCTTTTTTGTCACTTATCACATCTTTCAGTTCTAACTATGATTTCGTAATGCGTAAAAGCGAAGTTATGACGTGGTTCGAAGCCCACGTAAAACGACAGGTCCTATAACTGGCTGGGCAACTAAGTTCAAAAGCTCACCGAAAGAACTGTTGTGTTCACACCGGAATGCTATTTTTACTATCTTCTTCCCTACAGGTCCGTTGAAATGACAGGATGTACATGTCATGTAGCTGTATCACTTCACCTTGAGGGCGTTTAGTGCAGTGTCAAAGAGAAATGGTTAAATGGTGTGATTTTACATGGAGCACATTTCATCCCTGCAAAAAAAAAAAAAAAAAAGAAAAGGAGGTCCATTTCCTGCTCGCCCTTACCCCTCTCTCTGTCCACATCCTCCTACCCCTCCCTCTATCCAGCTCCTCCCCCCTTCCCTCTTTGTCAGACCATCTCCTCGTTCACCGTGTCTCTGTCCACCTCCTCCTCCCTCACCCCCCTTCCTGTCCATTACCACAGTTTTACCCCCATCACCATCCCAACGGGAGGCTGACGGTTATTACTCCCACGGTATTTCTTTCCAGTTAGTATTTAATGTTGTTGTTGTGGTCTTCAGTTTTAAGACAGGTTTGATGCAGCTCTCCATGCGACTCTATCCTGTGCAAGCTTCTTCATCTCCCAGTACCTACTGCAACCTACATCCTTCTGTATGTGTTTAGTGTATTCATCTCATGGTCTCCCTCTACGATTTTTACCCTTCACGCTGCCCTACAATACTTAATTGGTGATCCCTTGGTGCCTCAGAATATGCCCCACCAACCGATCCCTCTCCTATTCAAGTTGTGCCACAAATTTCTCTTCTCTCCAATTCTATTCAATACCTCCTCATTAGTTATGTGATCTACCCATCTAATCTTCAGCATTCTTATGAAGCACCACATTTCGAAAGCTTCTATTCTCTTCTTGTCTAAGCCATTTATCGTCCACGTTTCACTTCCATACATGGCTATAATCCATACAAATACTTTCAGAAACGACTTCCTGACACTTAAATCAATACTCGATGTTAACAAATTTCTCTTCTTCAGAAACGCTTTCCTTGCCATTGCCAGTCTACATTTTATATCCTCTCTACTTGGACCATCATCAGTTATTTTGCTCCCCAAATAGCAAAACTCATTTACTACTTTAAACCTCTCATTTCCTAATCTAATTCCCGCAGCATTACCCGATTTAATTCGACTACATTCCAAAATCCTTGTTTTGCTTCTCTGCTTCTCAGTCTCTGGTTTGCTTTCCCTACATTATCTACGTGGTAGCCCCAATTTAAGTTATTCGTAACTGTAATCCTTAAGTATTTAGTCTAATTTACAGATCTGTGTGATTTATAGTATAACCGAAATTTAGCGGATTCCTTTTAGTACTCATATTGATGACTTTACACTTTTCATCATTTAGAGTGAATTACCACTTTTCGCACCATACATATATCTTGTCAAAATCATTTTGCAATTGGTTTTGACCATCTAATCATCTTTAGTGGTATATGTGGATACTGTCAGCGAAATATGTTGCGAATAGATTTAGTGGTAGAGAAGTAATAACTAAAAACGTCAAGCACGATGACGAAGTTTTCGACGCACCTCAATGTTTATGACGTCATATCTCCTCAATCATGTGTCGTTCAGTGATATAATTTTGGAGGTACATCCAGTGGTGTATGTGGATACTGCCTGCGAAACATGTAGCGAATAGAATTAGTAGTAGGGAGGCAATAAATTAAGAGGTAATGCCTGATGCGGCAGTTTCACTGCATGAACCACGAAAATGTGGGGAGGGAGGAGAGTATCGGCGAGAAAAAGTTTACTAAAGGTTTGAAATTATGTGTTAAGTCTGTTTCAAGGCGCCAAGTGCTCTCATTGCCAAACATTGAATGAACGTAGTGTAGGTATTTGCGAACGGTTCGTTACGCTACATTTTCACTCCAACCTCTTTGACAGGTAGGTCGTTCTTATCACCATAAAGCGTCTTCTCAGATCTACAACTACATCTGCATCTACATGGATACGCTGCAAAACACATTTAAATGCCTGGCAGAGGGTTCATCGAACCACCTACACAATTCTCTATCACACCAATCTCATCTAGCGCGCGGAAAGAACAAACACCTCTATCTTTCCGTACGGGTCTGATTTCCCTTATTTTATCGTGGTGATCGTTTTTCCGTATGTAGGTCAGTGTCAACAAAATATTTTCGCGTTCAGAGAAGAAAGTTGGTGATTGGAATTACGTGAGAAGATAACGTCGCAACGAAAAACACATTTCTTTGAAAGATGTCCAGCTCAAATCCTGTATCATTTCAGTGACACTCTCTCCCCTATTTCGCGGTAATACAAAACGTGCTGCCGTTCTTTGAACTTTTTCGATGTATTCCGTCAGTCCTATCTGGTTAGGATCCCACACCGCGCAGCAGTACCGTAAAAGAGGACGAACAAGCGTAGTGTAGGCAGCTCCCTTAGTCCTGCCAATAAAACACAGTATTTGGATACCCTTCCCCACAACATACTCTGTGTTCCTTCCTATTTAAGTTGTTCGTACGTTATTTAGGGTCAACTACCAATCTTCGCCCCATGCAGATATCTTTTCTAAACAGTTTTGCAATTTGTTTTGATCTTCTGATGACTTTATTAGTCGATAAACGACAGCGTCATCTGCAACTACCTTTCTTGAATATTGGTGTGACCTGTGCAATTTTGCAGTCTTTGGGTACGGATCTTTCGTCGAGCGAACGGTTATATACGATGTTAAGTATGGAGTTAAGGCAACAGCATACGCGGAAAGGAACCTAATTGGTACACAGTCTGAACCAGAAGACTTGCTTTATTAAGTGATTCAAGTTGCTTCACTACTCCGAAGATATTTACTTTTACATTACCCCTGTTGGCAGCTGTTCTTGATTCAAATTCTGGAATATTTACTTCGTCTTCTTTTGCGAAAGATTTTCGGAAGGCTGTGTTTAGTAACTCTGCTTTGGCAGCATTGCTTCGACAGTATCTCCACTGCTATCGTGCAGAGAAGGAATTGTGAAACGGACTTAGGGTCTGTAATGTATTCATCCAAAGTATCAACTGAAACTACAATCGAAAGAATAGGTTCATATAATCTAATTTTCTGGAATGTTCTTTAGTTTCATTACCACAGATTTGTGACGTAATCAAAGGTACTTTGGAAAATTATTATTTCATAGTGTTTTGGTTGTATGATTGTTTTGAAGAGACCGAGAGAATGAACGGAATACATACGTAAAGTGAGAATGCGATGTTGTATTAAAGCTATGTCAACGTAAGCATCAGAAAGTTGTTGTGTAATAGATGAATTTATGACGTATGCCCGAGTGAGTTTGATTTTGTAAAGGGCAGCCAGAAGGGGCGATGAGTATTACATTCATTAGTAATTTATTTTGTAGCAAGGAATCGTATTTTGTTTTCATTAAATTTGTCTAGTTTCGGAATTATGAGATTTCTAGTCTAAATTACTTGTGGTAATCTGATTGGCTGACATTAGAAACACCGCGAGTATAGAAGTGCTTGAGATGATCTGATTGGCTGCTTAACGTACTAGCCAATAGTAATTCGGCGTTTAGCGCGCGTTTGAATAGACCTTTGTACCTCAGATCTGAGTCGAGATAGTCAAAATGGTTCAAATGGCTCTGAGCACTATGGGGCCTAACTTCTGAAGTCATCAGTCCCCTAGAACTTAGAACTAATTAAACCTAACTAACCTAAGGACATCACACACATCCATGCTTGAGGCAGGATTCGAACCTGCGAACGTAGCGGTTGCGCGGTTTCAGACTGTAGCGCCTAGAACCGGCCACCCTGCCAGGCTCGAGATAGTCACCCGGTGCCGTCTTCTGGCAAACACCTATGTTAAGTCGCGCTGTTCAGATTTGCACCAAAATGAAGAAATACGCGCGTTTGATCAGTTCTCGTGTATTTGATGAAAATCGACTACAGTTTTGAGTATTTTGAGAAAGTTTGAACTTTAAGAGTGATTTATTTAAGAAAATTTCGCGTGCGAACTTTTCAAGTCGTACACAAACTCCGTGTGGCGTGTTTCGTCCAAATTACGAGAAATTATGGGGAGCACTTATGTGCAAGAAGACTGCTGAACGAATGACTGTGTTAACTAGCAAACAGTCGTGGGTCAGTGACTGTTTAGAACGTTTAAAATATCGGCCTGAACTATATATCTTCTGGCTGTTTTTAGGTGTGAACTTGTTACAAAGACAGTCAGTAGCATTGTATAATTAGTGTCGGGATATTAAATATGGACTTGATAGCCATTTTCCTTGTTTTAGAGACATTAAATCAACTAAAAGGAAATTTAAGACATTTTTTCAAACGAGTCATGCAAGATTATTGAACACTCCATAGTTTAATTAACTTTCAGCTACTGCTCATGGACTGGAGTTTGCGTGGTACGTATTTAGTCGGATTTTTGTCAACGTTGCTTTGTCGGCTAAACCAGTGTCTACTATCGCATAGTGAAGGGTCAGACAATGTGAAGCCTATCCAGGTAGGTGAACGAATTGTTTAAAGCACCCCCCGCAAGTGAGGTGCTAATGTAACGTAAAAAGTAGAAAGTTGAACAGTAAATTAATATAAAGGGAGTAAACAGCAAAAATCTTTAACACTTAACTGGAACAGCAAGGCTACATAACAGTTTATATTAGTAAAGAAAAAAGCAATAAAATAGAATGAAACTGGTAATTGATACAGCTCTTTCAGGAGTTATAAGACATGGAAAGTGGTACACAAACCAATTAAAAGAAAGAATATACGAAGAACATAAGCAATATCCACAAGAAATAGAAAATTTCAATGAAATAAAAGAGCTGAATGAGTACAGGAAAATGGGGGAATATGTAGGAACAGGCAGCGTGGGAAGTAATGAAAAACAGAGAGGATTATGTGAAGTTTAGGATAGGGAAGTATTAATCTGTGTCTGGTGATTTAAGATTATATCTGGAGTGTGAGTTAGATGTTTGTTAATTTCCAGGGCTTCGAGCAGGTTGAGTTTTTCGCCTTTGTTTGCTAAGAGAAGGACGTGGGACGGCGGCCGGTAGTCGTGACCCTGGCTCAGTACATGTGGAGTCAGAATTCTGCAACCTCCAGCTGTTTTCTCGTTCAGCCAGCCTAGTTGCTACGTCTCTGCCTGTCTGAAAAATGTAAAACATATCACAATCAGAACAGGTAATTCTGTATACACCACTGTTGGCTAATAACTGGATCTTATGTTTGTTATTTAAAATACACCGGCTGTGTTGTTCTTAACGTAGTAGGAAAGCTTATACTTGCAGATGTGCAACATCTTTTACAATGTCGTTTACAAACATTATAACTTCTTTGGCGGAAATAGTCAATAAATGTCTGAAGATGGCCTTGTAAGCCGAAAACCGATTAACACAACAAATGTAATACTGTAGAACAACAGCAAACTAGCGCTCTTCATCTATTATAAAGTTCACCGTTCTATTGAGCTTGTGTTTTATTTGTAACGTGAGTAGAGACAAAGACGTAGCATTGTTATTCAGTAGCTCATAAATGGGATGCAGGCAGCCATACATACAAACAGTTGATATAGACACAACCACTGACTCATTCCATATAATTTTGATAGAAACTGTGCAGATTGTCTGCGGAACATGAAACTAATTAAATAATCTCAAGATCTGCCATTCCACTGCATGTAAATATTGCGTGTTCCACAGCCTAATGGCACGTAATGTTGTTCTAACCAGGTGTAAGCTACGTAATAAGCGTCTACTTATAAAGACGAGTGGAGCTTGTAATGGAACAAAAATAAAAACAAATCGCTCAACTTTATAACTGTTTCTTTACTCAAAGCACAGACAAGAAAAATCAGTCACGGAGATTCACTGCGGAAAAATATATATTAGAATGATTCTCTTCAGGACCATGCTGCTGTTGACTGAGATTATAAATTCCAGGTTTTCCGATATCGTCACTAATACCGCAGGTATTCGGTGCTGCGGTTATAACGTTTAACATTTAATCAACTGCGGCGTAATTGAAAAGTCCCTGGCCGAAGGACTTGATTGTTTCGGGCAGAGTACGCTAGTTAATGGGAAAAATTTAGCAGAAACCACAGAAATTCCACAGTAGCTAATTACTCGGAAACCACGTCGTGGATTAATTCCATTAAAGTTATTTTCTGAATCGAGGAGCAATGGTGTTAACTGTCATTACAGGTCAACGAACAAAAGAGTGACCGCCACCGCTTTTAATTTTCCCTGGGACAGCAACGAGGCAGACAGAAAGGAAAGCAACCAATGGATCCACCCGTCAGAACACGGATACTGGACAGTCAAGGAATGTGCATCTCGTTAATTACATCCGACGTACCTTCAAGATGATATTTGTTGTCTTTTGAAGCCATATCAAGAATTATCACTGCAATTAACAGCTCACAACGAAACTGAAAAATCGTGAGCTGTGTCAACAAAACAAAAAAAAAGAGAAGCATTCACTGTAGCGAAAAATATAAATCAGTATTTCTGGAGCATTATTTAATAAAGAAAGAGGAGAAATATTGATGTAAAGTAAGGCGATAACTCATACCTCCATTTTTCGTGGTGTCGCTAAATCAACTGAGAAAAAATAGGGGATGCGTGAGACATTTCCTTATTTTTCGTTGTTCAATTGCAGCATGCGCTCCATCTCTAATGACACCCTATCTACGCTTTATGAAACTTTAACGGTCGTCTTTGATACCAGCGAAAATAGGTCCCTTTTCATGACAAACCACAGTTTCTGTTAAATTCGTGGTATGCTCGCGTGTGTTCCCGCGTCAACCATGTGAAGCTGTGGATCAACTGTGCACGATATCCGCTACGTAAGTCAGAGGTAGTGATCGTCAGCTTCGTGAAAAGAAGAATGTCTCCAGTCTCTACTATTATCAGCCCTAGATGAACGAACTACTTATGCATACTATCGACTGCATACGACGTTGTTGTGTTTATTCGCAAGCTATAACGTGTTTAAAAAAGAAAACTCGCCCTAACGCTCAGGAAGAGTGTTTCGAAGAATACACAAGAATAAAGTGCGAACTTTCATTACGTTTACTGGTATCTAATCTTTCCTATGCTTAATCATATCGAATATTATGGATATTATTGCAACGTCACATCATGTTACTTCAAAAGTGACGCTGATGACCACATCGATTTACAAATCTTCATTGTATATTAATTGTGGCAAATTCACAGCAACAGAACGCACCAGGATACCACAGACTGTGTGTTACGTGTCATGGGGACGTATGGTTAAGTTGAAACTCTTAGGTTAAACGCCAATGTTTTGTGTTCCATTTCACGGAGAGAAATAGTGAGACGTTACTCTTTTCATTACCTTACATATATTTATTACACTTGTTTATTTAGTCTTTAAGTGATCATTACGAATTTTTCGAGTACGTAACTGATTACTAGTGTTTTCACAAAGCTGCTTTCCGATTCAGTGCATTGTGTGAGTATACAAATGCGAACTTGAAGGATGTCTATTTGAAGTAGAAATTTTTGAAAAGAAAGAGCCTCTTTAGGAGGATATCTCAAGCAATTGATTTCATCTTTCGGAGAATGGAAGTTTGACTGTAAGAGACCTAGGAGGACGACATCACCACCAGAGAACCCAATTCTTGATGAGTTACCGACGGCCCTAGTGCCAGGGTGAGGCTAGTAGCTGCTGCATGTAATGCTGACCCCATGACTGTCTGTCGACTGTTGCGTGATAACGTGCTGCATACGTATCATTTACAGCTGTTACCTACTTATTTTCTTGCACTAGTACAGATTTGTTTAATGTTTATTCATCAATGTTGCAGCCCCTACTCTAGTATAACTGTTCTGTTTACGGGTGGGTTGTAGTTTCAACGTTATCAGATTGCAATCTTTTACAAATTCAAATGGCTCTGAGCACTATGGGACTTAACATCGGAGGTCATCAGTCCCCTAGCACTTAGAACTACTTAAACCTACCTAACCTAAGGACATCACACACATCCATGCCCGAGGCAGGATTCGAACCTGGGACCCTAGCGTTCGCGCGGTTCCAGACTGAAGCGCCTAGAACCGCTCGACCACAGCGACCGGCAATCTTTTACATTTACCACGTATGTGTGGGCTGACATGAATCCTCACGCAACCCTTGAAGGATGTTATCGAAATGATTTTCTGTCTATGTCTGGGCCACTGTTTTAGTGACTGTTTATTAGAGTCTCATGTTCTTCAATCCACTTGCAATGCTTTCTTAGATGAGACTCTAACCAGTTTGCTGAAAAATGTGGTTTTATCGGAGAGAAGCAGAATGTAGTTAACGCATTACGGAGCTTCTCCTCATTTGTGTTACTGCTCATCGGCTTCTAAATAATATATTCCGAGACATATGGCTAGAGCATGCTGGGCCAGTTCCGTATGCGTGGGGGCATGACCCCCGTTCCTCGAAACCCTCCAAATTTATTTTTTGGTATAAGCTTATGTATTTTTACACGTACCAATTTACAAACATCACACATCTACCCTGTTGAAAATAAAGTAGCATGAAAGCTAAATATGGCAAGGAATTCTAGAATTTACAAGTACATTTAATACACTTTGATGCCGGCCGCGGTGGTCTCGCGGTTCTAGGCGCTCAGTCCGGAGCCGCGTGACTGCTACGGTCGCAGGTTCGAATCCTGCCTCGGGCATGGATGTGTGTGATGTCCTTAGGTTAGGTAGGTTTAAGTAGTTCTAAGTGCTAGGGGACTGATGACCACAGATGTTAAGTCCCATAGTGCTCAGAGCCACCTATGTGGATGGGCTTTCTTTCTGACCGGCTTAAGAGAACAATCAATCCAGATAAAGGTGCAGATTCGTAGCCTGACTGTACCTTCTGCCAACAACAAATCCGACACGCATTATGAGACTTCAGGTAGAAACGATAAACCACAGAAAGTTGAGTAAGCCAAGAAAAAATGGAGAAGACGATCCAAAAAAAAGAGAGAAAGAAAGAGAAACAGGAAGACTGATTTCCCAACAATACGAGAAATTGACAGAAAGACATAGTATATTATGTGATTATATGAATGCGAGGACGTCCGAACGAACAGACACCACACATTCATATTGGTCTCAATAGGCGATGGACCCACCACATTCAGTGCAGATGCACAAATACGTCCGACCTCCTGAGGGAGTCTCTAAGTAGCGGGCATAGACACGGACAGGCCACGCGTGGTAGCCGCGCGGTCTTAGACGCCTTGCCACGGTTCGTGGGCTCACCCCGTCGGGGGTTAGAGTCCTCCCTCGGGCATGGGTGTATGTGTTGTCCTTAGCATAAGTTAGTTTAAGTTAGATTAAGTAGTGTGTAAGCCTAGGGACCGATGACCTTAGCAGTTTAGTCTCATAGGAACTTACCACCACCACACGGACAGGGAGTGCGGATAGGTGGCGTAAGGTGGGAATATGGGTCAGCCGAGAAGCGTCCCGAGATAGTCTGTGTAGTTGCGATAAGCATTGTGTCCGGGTGGCGCAGTGGTTAACGCAACTGCCTAGTAAGCAGGAGGTCTCTGGTTTGAATCCCGGTCTGGCACACATCTTCACTCGTCGCAGCCGATGCAGCACGAAGTCTGGTGCAGCTGATATCAATAACCCCTTCCCCTTCCTTTCACCCCCTTCGACCTTCAGTTTACATAATAGAAAGAAATAGAGCGTACCCTATTCACACGCTCGCACAGGGCAAAGTCTGCAGACAAGTGTTGACGAAACTGACAACGTTGAGTGTACACTTCGATTTAATATTGTGTAAATTATGACACTGTCAAAGTTGTGAGAGTTTGTTTCTATTATATTTCTTTACTAATTACACGTTCTTCTCAAATTTCCGGACGCATACTTTCCATATGCTACTGTACTTTGGTTGTAATGCTAAAGCAATGAACTGTCCTCATCATTACGAATTATCATACAAACGATCCCTAGAACCTGGAACTCTCCAGCGCCTGGAGGAGCATCCCAGACACCGCCTTCCTATCTGACCTGCTGACATCCTACTATCCTACTGCTGCCTTGGGGCACCACTATCCAATCCCTAATGTACCCCCAGTATTCCTCCTCGTCCACCCATCACAGCAGCTACACCTAGCCTAACTGACCTTTTAAACTTGCCACATCCCCAAAACACCCTACCAACTCTCTACCAAAACATTCCCGTAACACTGTTGTTAACCTTTCCACCAAAATCCTCAGCCCCACAGAAGTTTCAGTCCTATCCAAAGGTCTCATCTTTAGCGCTGCACCTAAAGTTAACCATTCTGGATTTGTAAAAGATCTGCTCTCCTTCTCCCGATCCCTGCAATGGAAGCACTTCTTTGCCACTAACCCCTCCAGCCAAAGCCACCCTTATACCAACATTGAACTCTGCCTCTTCCAGTTCGTACCACCATCCGACTGTGATCCTCTCCCGCCCCCCCTCCCACCTAACCACTCGCTGGTCACCTTCCAGGAATTCCTTACCCCAACTTAGCCTCACCATGCTCCCCAGGTTCCTTCCTCAGAACACCAAACTTTCAGTAGAAGAAAGAACAGTCATACACAACCTCAGAACAAATCCTTAACTAATAATCATCCTACCTGGAGACAAAGATTCCTCTACTGTTGTTACGAACTGCAGTCACCAGGCAGAAGGCCACCGCCAATTATCTGATCCTCCACCTATAAACTCTGCCAGAGTGACCCCATCCCAGAAGTCTATCACAAATTACAATCCCTGCTTAAACTCTTAGGGTCTTCGCAGAAACTCTCCCCTGAATCAATTTCCCTCCTTACCCCTATGACAACCCACACATCTACCTTATACATGCTCCCAAAATTCACAAACACAACGATCCTGGGCTCTACATTGTGGCTGGTTATTGTGCTCCTGCTGAAAGAATTTCAGCCCTCATTGACCAACATCTCTGACCAATTGCCTGTAGTCTAGCCTCACACGTCAAAGACTCCCAAACTCCCCGGACTTAAGTCCTTGTGACTTTGATTTGATTCTGAAGATGAAGGAACCACCCAGGGATGGCATATCTGCAGTGATACAATGCTCAGTATGCTGAGGGTCTCACCAAGGCCTCCACAGACAGGCACTGTCCCCCAGACATTGTCCGCAAACAGGTCTCACATGCAATTTCCTCTCACACCTCCAGTTCTTCCACTACCCACAAGGACCAGCCATAAAGGAGTGTCCTCTTCTTCATCACCCACTATCACCCTCGAATGGAACAACTGAACCACATCCTTCACCAGAGCTTTGATTGCCCATCATCATACCATGAAATGAGGGATATTCTATACGAGGTACTTCCCACCCCCACCCCTCTAAAGTAGTGTTCCATCACCCACCCAACCTCCACAATATCCTAGTCCATCCCTATGCCACTCTCAATCCCAACCCTTTGCCAGTAGGATCATATCGTTGTGGAATACCCTGGTACAAAACCTGCCCAATCCACCCACCCAGCACTTCCTATTCCAATCCTGTCACAGGTTTATCCTACCGCATCAGGGGCTGGGCCAACTGTGAAAGCAGTAATTTACCAGCTCTGCTGCAATCACTGCGCAGCTTTTTAATCAGTATGACAACCAACCAGCTGTCCACCAGGATGAATGGCCACTGGCAAACTCTGGGCAAGAGATAAGCAGACTGGTCCCGGCAGAGGTTCGAGTCCTCTCTTGGGCATGGGTATGCGTGTTTGTCCTTAGGATAATTTAGGTTAAGTAGTGTTAAGCCTAAGGACTGATGACCTTAGCAGTTAAGTCCCATAAGATTTAACACACATTTGAACATTTTTTCATAAGCAGACTACCATGTGGCACAACATGCAGCTGAACATAACGCACTTGATTTCAATGGCTGGTTCACTACCAAAGTCATCTCGATCCTTCCCTCCACCAGCAGCTTTTCAGAACTGCGCAGATGGGAGTTATCCTAACAGCACATTCTCCACTCTTATAATTATCCCAGCCTCAACCTATGGTAACGTACTGTCCCCACACTCTCCACCCAACAGTTTCCACCCCGTCTGTCCATCACCTCCTCCCCAGTCTCACCTCCCACTCTGTTTATTTGTGGCTCTCTGCCAATGCATCTGCCCATCTTTCCCCACTCCTCTTCTGTTTTGCTCCTTTTTTCCACACCCCTCTGCCTCACAACCTTCTGATGCTGTGCCTGTTGGCAGTGTAATTCCTGTACACTCCACGAGACGGCATTTGTCTCTCTCCTAACCCATACATTACTGCCCCTCCCCTTTCCGCGCCCTCTTTAGATTGCTGCTTGCATCCAACGTGATAGTTGGATTCTGGGCCGAGATGCTGGAGTTAGCGGTCATGTGTGTGTGAGGTGTGCTTGCTTACATGTGTGAATGGAGTGTGTCTCTCTCTTACTAAAGAAGGCTGTGGCCGAAAACTTTATGCAAGAGTCTTAATTGTGTCTGTCTGCAACTTGATGTGTCTTCTTTACAGTAAGCAGCAATCTGTCTTTTCCTCCATTGTTGATATACATACATGCATACATATACTGAGGTGACAAAAGTCATGTAATACCTCCTAATATTGTGTTGGACCTCCTTTTTCCCATTGTACTGCAGCAACTTGACGTATCTTGGAAGTCCCCTGCAGAAATATTGGGCCATGCTGCCTCTGTAGCCGCCCATAATTGCGAAAGTGCTGCCACTGCAATTTGTTGAGCATGAACTGACATCTCGATTATGTCCCATAAATGTTCGATGGGATTCATGTGGGGCGATCTGGGTGGCCAAATCATTTGTTCGATCTGGCTAGAATGTCCTTAAAACCAATCGCGAACAATAATGGCTCAGTGGCATATCAAATCATTTTTTTTTTTTTTTTAGCATGTAGTCCACAGATGGCTACAAGTGGTCCCCAGGTAGCAAAACGTAATCATTTCCAGTCAATGATCGGTTGAGTTGGACCATGGAGCCACCACCAGCTCGCACAGTGCCTTGCTGACAATTTTGGTCCATGGCTTCGTAAGGTCTGCGTCACACTCGAACCCTACCATCAGTTGTTACCAAGTGAAACAGGGATTTATCTGAGCAGACAACGGTTTTCCAGTCGTTAAGGGTCCAATCGATATGTCATGAGCCCTGCGCTCCAGGCGATGTCGCGCTGTCAGCTAAGGCTCTCGCATAGGTCGTCTGATGACGTAGCCCATTAACACCAAATTCCGCCGCACTGTCCTAACGAATACGTTTCTGATATGTCCCACATTGATTTCGGTGGTTGTTTCACGCAGTGCTGCTTGTCTGTTAGCACTGACAACTCTATGCAAACGTCGTTGTTCTCGGTCGTTAAGTGAACGCCGTGAGCCACTGCATTGACCGTAGTAAGAGGTAACGCTTGAGATTTGGTATTCTCGGCACTCTCTTGACACTCCAAATCTTGGAATATTGAATCCTCTAACGATTTACGAATATCCCATGCGTCTGGCTCCAACTACCATGCGTGCAAATTATGTTAACTCCCGTCGAGAGGCCATAATCATGTCGGAAACCTTCTCACATGAATCACTTGAGTACAAATGACGGTCCACTGCCCTTTTATCCCTTGTGTAATCGATACTACTGCCATCTTTATATTCGCATATCGCTGTCCCATGGCTTTTGTCTCCTCAGGGCATATACGTATATCAATTTTTATAATATTTATGAGCGTTTGGATAAAAACATTTTAGGCATTTTTGGCACGGTAAAAATGAAGTCAGCAAGTTTTGTAGGGGAGAGATAGTAGCAGAATCTGTGTGTGTGTGGGTGGGGGAGTGAAGGGGAAGTGAACAGTGTTTCAATTCCGATGCGTTGTTGTACGTAAATCTGTCATTGACCCGAAGGTTGACTTTACTAGGCACTGAGCGAGTGGAGGTTGTAAGACTTACGTTTCTCCGATCTGAGAAATACTTCATCCAGTTGTTCTACACATTCCTACAGTTCATCATGAATCCTAACCACGGCACACCTTGAACTTTTTCACACGCGTGAACAACTGTCAGAGGATCTTTCACGTTAACTGTCAGAAACGAAGTACTAAGAGAAACAGAGTCTGGTATCAAAGTCATCTGTATAAGAAGCCTGAGCGAAGCAATGCTTATATAGGGTTGACTGAATACGTTGACTACTTGCAGAGAACTTTACCAGAAACGTGAGGCTCGCTTACTAGAAATGTTGACAGTTTTAACATGTAATTTTCAAATTATCTGTGATATTCTCTGAACACCTATCTGTCAATTATGGTAGATAGTCATTAGGCAACTTTGCGAAAAATGGTCTGCTCTCCATTTCATTTCTGTTCACTGCAAAGTGACTACATGCATTGGTATGCAGATAACTAGCGTCACAAGAATGCTCAATAAATCTCGCGTCATAAATTTATGAATTAAAGAAAATTGCGCAGACCTGAGAAAACACGAGGTAACAATCTATAAGCTAATAAAAAATAAAGAATGGCAAGTGCTTTTTGAAAACCATTAATTGGTATTTTCGACAGTTTCTTCATATCCTATGTCATTTTACTATCCCTTTATATACCATATTACACAGTTACCGAATGTTTTAGTCACGGTGCTCCCATAATACACTGAGCGTTGGACTACAAGTAATAATAGCCGGAAGAAATGTGTTGGCATACGATTTGTACGCTGGAAGCAGGGAAAATGTGGGGTGAGTCTGTAATGTATCTCGATGGTCCTCCTTCGGAGGTTATATGCACCAAAACGTGATTCTGTTAGCGACGAATCTGCAAACGGAGATACAGTGGGAGATGACTACGTAAGACTGTGCTCATTAACGCTCGATAAATCATCGTGAGCGCTCGAAGACTCAAGCGTACCGCAACTAACCTACGTGCTGCGGATCTTTTGCTTGTCATCGTTCTACCTGTTGCCGATGTGAGGCAGAAGATCAGCAGCGGCAAGTGTTTAATATGGGTTAGAGCGCATTTGGGTTAGACGCACGAGCCCTGGCGTTTCCCCATATGTGAGTGGCATCGCTAGAGGCGGCGAAACCTGGCGTTGCCGCAACCTTTCCCCAACGAGTCGCAAAACAAGTTTTAATTGAGAGTGCACCAGTCGGGAAAGGAAAAAAAAGGTCACTTGTCAGAAGTATTTGAAACATTTCGTCCAAAATCGAGACTTGACTGTCGACACGACAGCGTAGTCGATGATTATGATGTTAATATTACACAGCTGATGCCGAAGAACTTTTATGTTATTTATTTATTGATATTTATTTATTGGTATTTTATAAATACATCCTCTCGTTTATCTCTGTTTGAGGTCGTTTAATACCGAAATGGCTGTGTATTAAAGTCCATAATTACTGAAAATACAGTTCTCGTGTCATTTGAAACAAAACGAAATATTTGACATATCATAATAAGCACACTAATATGAAATTAAATTAAATTGTTATAGGTCGATCACCAACTAAAGAAATGAAACTGATTCCTCTCTGTGTGTCACTGTTTTACACCTATTCGATGCAGGTTCTGGATTTCATGGCTGTACCGGGAAGATTTCGATTCTTGTCAGTCCCTTTTCGTGCATACTATACTATGTAGCTACTCTGTACCTAATGTAATCGGCACTCTGTAGCTGTTATGTGTCTTGTAACTATTACAGTTTTCGCAAATTCGAGCGGGTTGCCTCTGTTCTAATTCTAATATTAAAGTATGTACTGATAACATTTAAATGTAAACTAGCACGTTTCACTGGCAGGAGATCAACCATTGAAGTTACGGAGCACCGTTTCCGAAACTGTGTGCAGCTGTGTCCACTGATGACCATAGTTCCGTATATCTTCAGCGTTTATACAAACCCTCAGAATGTACTTGCTACCTAACAGCTGCCATGGATGGAGGAACATATCCAAGAGCCATTTCCCAGATTAAACAAATATTGGATATAACCTATGACCACTGATGAGGTGCACCGTGACCTGATTTGAGTTAGTGTTTTTCCAATTTTATTCTTCCCTCTGCATCAAGGAATATATCATGAATTCTTCTTGCTTTCGTAAGCTTATCGCACTCACATTACCACTCGTTTACTTACCAGAAAGATTACATACGTCGCCTGGTCAAAATCTCAACCTCATGCGGAACGTAAAAACAAAATCATTCATATACCCTGTGTGGTGTCACCGCCAGACACCACACTTGCTAGGTGGTAGCCTTTAAATCGGCCGCGGTCCGTTAGTATACGTCGGACCCGCGTGTCGCCACTATCAGTGATTGCAGACCGGGCGCCGCCACACGGCAGGTCTAGAGAGACTTCCTAGCACTCGCCCCCAGTTGCACAGCCGACTTTACCAGCGATGGTTCACTGACAAAATACGCTCTCATTTGCCGAGACGATAGTTAGCATAGCCTTCAGCTACGTCATTTGCTACGACCTAGCAAGGCGCCATTACCAGTTACTATTGATGCTGTAAAACATGTACCGTCAAGAGCGATGTTCACCAATTATGGATTAAAGTTAAGTATTCCAGCAGCTACGTACGTTTTCTGTTAGTCTCATTTCCTTGACCTGTTCCAGACCTCACGCCAGCCTGCGTGAGCTAAAACGCGTGCCTTTCGGCTTCCTCTCATAGTGGGTTGGCTCTCTTGCCAATCCACAACACCCTGTGCACCCATTTGGTAGAAGTCAGTCATTCGTTCTGTGTATGCAACAACGTGGAAAGACCTTCCTATTGCACTTTGTGCCGTTGACATATTTCAATACAGCAGCCTAAGAAAATGAAATCGTTGAAAGCAATTACCTCACGGCTGCTTTCCGTTTTTGGGTACGAATAATATTAGACCCTCTAGCGTTCACCATGGACATACTGCAGTCTCCAGCAAACGCTTTCCGAGTGTCGTCAGCGACCGCATTTAGTTTTTTTAATATTTAATACCGTCCGACAATATGTCCGTGACTTGAGTGGCTTAATGGACAATAACTTATCACATATGTACTACGAAAATTTTAAAAAAATGTGACAATCACTACAAAGCGGAATCGACGCTTCACTTTGAGTGGAACGCGCTACATGCCTCCAGAGGCAGTAAGCGCACTTATCTGCGAAACATTCCACATAATACTTTAACTATCCCACTGCTGTGTTTCGCCAGGTAGATACAGCTGTTGCTGTTAGTGTCTGACATTTGGCTGTCATTCGCACGGTCCAAAGCAGGCAACTTCGATATTCCCCGCCTTCAGAAAATAAAAGAAGATATTTCAATCAACACTTTGCTGGTAGCGAACTGTTCCATAATGTTTCCAAGGGCTGGTTGATTCATCAGCCTGTACCATCCAATGAATAGTGACTGTATACGATTGCCTCGAGATAGGGTGAATGCCTCCACGTTCAAGGTGACTATATGGAAAAGAAAACGAAAGAAAGCAGTAAATTTGATATTTCCCGTTTTCAGAATTTTAATAGGATTTTGTGTGAGGAAAATTTTTCTTGATTTTCTGAATGAGCCTCGTATTTAGTCACTAAAATATCACACCAGAAAGTGAAATTTCTGTAACTGTGCTACACGTTAATCCACCGTCTGGAATGCGACTAAAGCTCGTAACAAATGAGGGAGCGATAAACTGAAGGATGAACATTGTATGTAGTGGTTTTTAGACATTAAGCGTCTAAGTAAGTAGCAATACTTAGGTTTTGATACTTAGTATACGATAATTTCAGAGTATTGGTATCGCAATTGTAGACTCGTTTGAGTAAAGTAAAAACGTCGAGAGTTAAATTGTACGAGGGCGTGCTGAAAGGCAATGCCTCCAAATGTTTTATTCGAAAACTCTTAAAACTTTTTAAATAAAACGAACGTCATTAACATTCTTTTCTTTATACTTCATGTCTACATTCCCGATGCTAGACGGCTACGGAATGTATAGTATAACATGGCAGTGTTCAATGTAACTAAACTGCCGGAAAATTAAAGTTAGTACAACCTTGTAGATGTTTCCAATTTACTGAAGATTTATTGTTGTAACAGTGCGTATGGAGTACATGAAATGATTACATTTACAGATCAATAGCACAGGCGGATCTGAGATACTAGGTATCGACCTATGCTGAAACACCCATATTAGTAAGTGGTGGAGCCTCCACAGGCGGCAATGTAGCCGCTGACTCTGGCATCAAGTCAATCGTACAGGTGGCGAATACAGTTCTGGGGTAAGTTACTCCACGCCTGCTAGACCTGTTCACGTAGTTCTGTAAAAGTTGTTGGTTGACGAGTCGCACGAGTCACTTTTCGTCCCATCATATGCCACACGTGCTCAATTGGACACAAGTCCGGAGATTGTGCTGGCCAAGGAAGTTGCTACACGTCTTGCAGAGCACGTTGAGTTTCATGGGCAGCGTGTGGGCGACCATTATCCTGTTGGAACAACACGTCACCTTCCTGTTGCAAGAACGGTAAAATAATGGATCTAGCACCATTCTGCGCGTACCAAGCACTAGTGAACGTCCCCCTCCAGAAATACCGAAAGTGAACGAGAGTTGTAGCTTATCGCACCCCAGACTACAGTGTGTAAATTTTAAGCTGACAAACCAGAATAACTCGAAAAATAAGCTTCACACGAAAAAATGTGTAGAATCCAAAGTTGATTATTTTCGAGTGGGACATCTTCTAGTGCTAAAATTAGCCCGCCACCCCCTGTGGGTGGGGCGGGAGGCAACTTTAAAATTTCAGATGGGAACCCCCATTTTTTTATTGCAGAATCATATTTTACATAAAAAACGACGTACATTTTGTCTTAAACATTTGTTTTGATTCTTGGCAGTTGGCGCTGTAATTCAAGAAAATCCATGTTCTCATTTTTGCGTAGAAAATGGTTACAAATGTTCAAATGTATGTGAAATCTTATGGGACTTAATTGCTAAGGTCATCAGTCCCTAAGCTTACACACTACTTAACCTAATTTATCCTACGGACAAACACACCCACCCATGCCCGAGGAAGGACTCGAACCTCCGCCGGGACCAGCCGCACTCTCCCTGACTGCAGCGCATCAGACCGCTCGGCTAATCGCGCGCGGCAAAATGGTTACAGATAAAGAAAAATTACTTATTTACTTCGCAAAATTTGATTCGCTAAAAGTAAAACTCTCCCTCTCTCCCCATAGGGTGGGGTTTGAGAGAGAGGAATTAGAGTTTTACAAATGTTGACCCAAATATTTGGGTTGGCATTTTCCTCAGTTAGTCTTTTACTTTGTTTACTCTGTGAGTTAATGGTTCAAATGGCTCTGTGCACTATGGGACTTAATATCTGAGGTCATCAGTCCCATAGAACTTAGAACTACTTAAACCTAACTAACCTAAGGACATCATACACATCCATGCCTGAGGCAGGATTCGAACCTGCGACCGTAGCGGTCGCGCAGTTCCAGACTGAAGCGCATAGAACTGCTCGGCCACTCCGGCCGGCTGTGAGTTAATGAGTTCACTCGATAGTAAGTAGGATGTTTGGTTAGTTAGTTAGCTAGTCAGATGATTTCTTTGATAATTAAAAGTTGTGTGGCCTCATGACCACGAAAAAACCAAAACTTATCCGAAACTGCGGAAGAAATTAATATTTGGGTCAACATTTGTAAAACTCTAATTCCTCTCTCTCAAACTCCACCTTACTGGGAGAGAAGGAGAGTTTTAGTTTTAGCGAATCAGAATTTACGAAGTAAATAAGTAATTTTTATTTCTTCATAACCATTTTCCACGCAAAAGTGAGACCACGGATTTTCTTGAATTACAGATCCAACTACCAAGAATTAAAACAAATGTTTAAGATAAAACATACGTAGTTTTTTATGTAGAATCTGATTCTGCAATAAAAAATTGGGGTTTTCATTTGAAGTTTTAAAGTTGCCTCCCGCCCCACCCCTAGGGGCTGGGCTGGCGGGCTAATTTTAGCACCAGCAGATGTCCCCCTCGAAAATAATCAACTTTGGATTCTACACATCTTTTGTGGTGAAGCTTATTTTTCCAGTTATTCTGGTCTGTCAACTTAAAATTTACACCCTGTATAAGGCATGCGGTGGGGCCAGTGTGTGTTGGACGAATGCACTCTACGAGGCAGCAGTCACCATGTCTGCATTGTACGCGCGAACGACCATTACTTGCGCGGAGGCAGAATCCGTTTTCATAGCTGAAGACCACAGTGGGACATTCCGTCTTCCAAGTGAGCCTCTGGTGGCACCAGTCAAGACGTGCACGTCGATGCTGTGGCGTGAGTGGAAGACAGGCCAGAGGCGTGGTCCCACTGCTACAGTTCACAACATTTCGTGTTGACACGTCTGAGCTCACTAGCCCTCTTTATCTATGCTATAGTAGCTGTACGCTCTGCCACTGCTGCCCTTACAATGCGACGATCCTGGCGAGCGTCTGTGAGAACGTCCAGAACCTCGTCTACTTGTGTATGAATGTTCACGTGACCACTTGTACCAGCATCGTTACAGACCTGACGCTGCACGATAGACTTGTGTGCACTTCTTCGATAGGACCATCCTGACACTCGGAAGGCCAGTTGGTTGTAAGAAGCACGAGTAGGCATCGATGCCAACTTGCTACACACCTTTGCATCACACTGGGTCTTCTGGCTGTGAGCATTCCCTATTGAAGTTTAGACACAAGCGACGCCCTGATAGCTGCGCCACTGCACTATCTGTTGGCGGACGACGTTAAAACCATTATCAGTGCATCTACTTGGTTGTTTTGGGGTAGGAGACCAGACAGCGAGGTCATCGGTCTCATCGGATTAGGGAAGGACGGGGAAGGAAATCGGCCGTGCCCTTTCAAAGGAACCATCCCCGTATTTGCCTGGAACGATTTAGGGAAATCACGGAAAAGATAAATCAGGATGGCCGGACACGGGATTGAACCGTCGTCCTCCCGAATGCGAGTCCAGTGTGCTAACCACTGCGCCACCTCGCTCGGTCAGTACGTCTACTATCCCGCTGGTGGCATAGGCCTTCATCGGGCAAAAATCGACGTCGTCTCTCCAGGTGTACTAATTATTTCCGGCAGTGTATGTCGGAGCGTCAGAAACAGCGTGCTGTAGTCGAGTTTTGAATACGAAGAGTTCGTCCAGACATGGAGCACCATCTCCTTCAGCATGACAATACCAGACCACACACGAGGGCTGCGACATCTGCAACAATCCAGCGTCTTGGGTTCACTGTCCTTGATCGTCCTCCATACAGTCCCGACTTGGCCTCACCGGGTCTCCAGGAATTTCCAGAACTTAAAGAACAGCTTCGAGGACTTCACTTTCATAGGGATGAAGCGGTGCAAACAGAGGCGATGTTGTGGCTCCGTCAACAAAGTCACACAGTCTAATGCGACGGTATCAACAGACTGGTTTTCGTTGGTTGAAATGAGTGACTATGTTGAGAAATAAATGTTTAGAAATGAAGAATAAAGTTGCATAATGTTAATATCGTTTGTTTTATTTAAAAGGAATTTAAAGTTTTCACATAAAAAATTCGGAGGTATTACTTTTCAGCATGCCCTCGCATGCAGTATCTATGTAGTACACAGGAAACAAGGGTAGCACGGAAAACTACATTTCATGAATGATCTAAAACGAACATGTTAAATTTTAGCAACATATACCAATAATATTAAGCAAATATTTACTACCTTGGTTAACACAAATAAGCAAGAACTCATTTACATACCATGAAAACTTCAGTACCAGATGACCACATTTTCACTAAAGCTGGAACCGCAGTAATTTGGTACTGAGATCGGCATTCTGGAAAAGAGCTAGTCAAGTTAATTTCTTAGGCAGAAAAACAAGTAGACACGACTTTTCACTAATAAAACAGTTTTACTTGTAATATTTTCACGTTTGTGTTTCCAATATTTATCGTTTATTTTCTATGCTTGTATTCGAGTTTATACTCAAGTTGTTTCTTGCAAGTGTAGCGCTATTTCAATATTGTGCATTGTATCCTAAATAAGTTATTTTGTGTTGAGCAGAAGTCTCAAAAAAATGGTTCAAATGGTTCTGAGCACTATGGGACTTCACATCTGAGGTTATCAGTCCCCTAGAACTTAGAACTTCTTAAACCTAACTAACCTAAGGACATCACACACATCCATGCCCGAGGCAGGATTCGAACCTGCGACCGTAGCAGCCGCGCGGTTCCGGACTGCAGCGCCTAGAACCGCTAGGCCAGAAGTCTCAAAATGCGCAATAAAGCAATCAGTATCTCGTTGTTCTGACAATATCGTGCTGTCGATACAGTTTTAGATATCGGTATCAATTCCAAATATCGCATCGATTCTCGGATTGCAACGTCTCTAACTGTATAACTGAAAAGAATGAAAAAGGTAACAGAGTAAGGAATGGCGAGACCGGAGAGATGAGAGATGAGCGTTGGATCGGATTTATGGCAAGGATGCTCACTGCCACTGAAGCTGCTCAACAAATACGGAGAATAAGTTAGCTAAGGCCATAGAGGACGCAAGAGGCAATGTAACTGGAGAAAGAAGGATAATACTGAACAACAAATTTGAAGTGAAAGTGTGTAAATTACATGATTTTGCGCTAGTCATGTTTATATCAGTATAAAATGATACAAAATAATCATCTTCATAAATACTTGGCTCTAGTTTTTTTTTTAAAGTAATCTTCATTTTTGCATAAATAACTCTCTAACTAAATACGCATTCATGTTCCAAGATTCAGCATAACAATTTTTAAGCTAATAATTACTTGAATTATGTTACGTGTTATGCACTGATAAATTTCAGTGCCATTCTTGAAGTACAAAAGTAAAACATTAAGAAGAAGTGAAGATAATATTACGTGAGTGAAAACACGTTGCAAGTCTACTTTGTAACAGAACTATGTAAAGCACAAAAGAAAATATATAAATTAACTGGTCACAAATGTGTGTAAAGGATTACAAAAGGTTAATGTCCAAATGTACAGTATATACAATTACATATTTTGTTCAGAGAGAAATTCAGAAGATGATCGTTTTCACTTGGCTTGACGTTTATACACATACTCGACAACATCCATTATGACACTACAGCAGTAATCTGCAAAAATAGTAGGGCTCCACATTCCGGCATACCTCTTCTCAAATGCAGCAATATCTTGATGAAATCGCTCGCCATGTTCATCACTTACTGCACCACAACCTTTGGGGAAGAATTCAAGGTGACTATGTAAGAAATGCACTTTCAATTACATGTTGCAACAAAGTTTGCACAAGATGATAGCATGCTATCTACAATCTCCTTGTAATTTAATGCTCGTGTGTTGCCTAATAACTGTAAACAGACTGTCTTAAAACATTCCCATGCATGCTTTTCATCACTCTGTATGATTCAACCAAAAGTATGGTCTCCAAAAAGCTCTCGAATCTGTGGGCCCACAAAGATGCCCTCCTTTACTCTGGCATCACTTAAGGGAATTTTTGCGTTAAGTATTTAAACGCGTCACCATCTTTCTTCATTCCCTTAACAAAGTTTTTCATGAGACCCAACTTGATGTGCAAGGGCGGGAGCAGAACCTTTTTAGGGGCCACTAGAGGTTCGCTCTTAATGTACTTTATACCTGATTGATGAGAATTTCTGGTGGGCTATTCATGTTTACTGTAATGAGATGCACAAGCTCGGCTATCCCATTCACAGAGAAAGCAGCAATATTTTGTATATCCTAACTGCATACCTAATAGTAGTGCAACCACTCAAGTCACCACAAATCTGCCATTGAGAGTCATTACACATGATGGCTTCTAGTAAAATTTTCATGTTTTGATATGTCTCTTTCATATACACACCATCCCCAACTGGAATAAAAGGAAGCCCATTACCTATATGTAAAAGCACGGCTTTTAAGCTCAACTTTGACGAATCAATAAAGAGTCTCCATTCATCAGGACTGTAATTAATTCTGAGAGCAGACATTAGACCATTTATGTTTACACATGCCACAAGACTATCTTGCATGTTAAAAAAAGGAGTGACTTGTTGCTCTCTTCTGCGGTAGAATGAAACATTTATATTGCTTTCAAGAAAACTGCGCTGCTGCAATCTTGATGTTAAAATCCCATCCTTAGCTTTAGAGAGCTCCAAATCTCTAATGAGATCACTTAACTCATTTTGGGATAATTTTTGTGGATCATCAGTTGATGACATATTTGGAAGAAACTCTGGATCTTGTGATGTACATGGTTCAGGACATTCAGAATCTCCATCAGAAGTAATCTCGTACTCTGTCGGTGGTTCAGGTATTGGCAATACTTCCCCACGTAGAACTGGACGTATGGCAGATGGAATGTTAGGATAGATCACTGTTCGCTTCTTCTTCTTAGATATTCCCTTCTTGATAGGGGGAACCATACAAAAGTAGCGGTCACTGACATGGTTAGTTGGCTCACGCCAGAACATGGGCATTGCAAATGGCATTGAACGTCCTTTCCCACGCATCCAGTTCCACAGGTTGCTGGCACAAGTGTTACAGATCACATGTGGAGTGCAGGGTTTATCCTGATCACCTATTTTGCTCCCAAAATAACAACTGTGAGATTTTTTAATGGATGGAGTTATTTGCTGCTTTTGTGAAGCAAATGGCACTTCTCCACACACATAGCAAAATGTGTCAACACTGTTGACACAAACTCGTGGCATTTTTGTTCATTTCAGTAGCAGTCAACTTGAACAACTGGTAGTTAGTCTGGAAACAAATGTTCAAAAATTATTGTTGTTTGTTGTTGTGGTCTTCAGTCCTGAGACTGGTTTGATGCAGCTCTCCATGCTACTCTATCCTGTGCAAGCTTTTTCACCTCCCAGTACCTACTGCAACCTACATCCTTCTGAATCTGCTTAGTGTATTCATCTCTTGGTCCCCCTCTACGATTTTTATCCTCCACGCTGCCCTCCAATACTAAATTGGTGATCCCTTGATGCCTCAGAACATGTCCTACCAACCGATCCCTTCTTCTGGTCAAGTTGTGCCACAAACTTCTCTTCTCCCCAATCCTATTCAATACTTCCTCATTAGTTATGTGATCTACCCATCTAATCTTCAGCATTCTTCTGTAGCACCACATTTCGAAAGCTTCTATTCTCTTCTTGTCCAAACTACTTATCGTCCATGTTTCACTTCCATACATGGCTACACTCCATACAAATACTTTCAGAAATGACTTCCTGACACTTAAATCAATACTGGATGTTAACAAATTTCTCTTCTTCAGAAACGCTTTCCTTGCCATTGCCAGCCTACATTTTATATCCTCTCTACTTCGACCAACATCAGTTATTTTGCTCCCCAAATAGCAAAACTCCTTTACTACTTTAAGTGCCTCATTTCCTAATCTAATTCCCTCGGCATCACCCGACTTAATTAGACTACATTCCATTATCCTTGTTTTGCTTTTGTTGATGTTCATCTTATATCCTCCTTTCAAGACACTGTCCATTCCATTCAACTGCTCTTCCAAGTCCTTTGCTGTCTCTGACAGAATTACAATGTCATCGGCGAACCTCAAAGTTTTTATTTCTTCTCCATGAATTTTAATACCTACTCCGAATTTTTCTTTTGTTTCCTTTACTGCTTGCTCAATATACAGATTGAACAACATCGGGGAGAGGCTACAACCCTGTCTTACTCCCTTCCCAACCACTGCTTCCCTTTCATGTCCCTCGACTCTTATAACTGCCACCTGGTTTCTGTACAAATTGTAAATAGCCTTTCGCTCCCTGTATTTTACCCCTGCCACCTTTAGAATTTGAAAGAGAGTGTTCCAGTCAACATTGTCAAAAGCTTTCTCTAAGTCTACAAATGCTAGAAACGTAGGTTTGCCTTTCCTTAATCTTTCTTCTAAGATAAGTCGTAAGGTCAGTATTGCCTCACGTGTTCCAGTGTTTCTACGGAATCCAAACTGATCTTCCCCGAGGTTGGCTTCTACTAGTGTTTCCATTCGTCTGTAAAGAATTCGTGTTAGTATTTTGCAGCTGTGACTTATTAAGCTGATAGTTCGGTAATTTTCACATCTGTCAACACCTGCTTTCTTTGGGATTGGAATTATTATATTCTTCTTGAAGTCTGAGGGTATTTCGCCTGTTTCATACATCTTGCTCACCAGATGGTAGAGTTTTGTCAGGACTGGCTCTCCCACGGCCGTCAGTAGTTCCAGTGGAATATTGTCTACTCCGGGGGCCTTGTTTCGACTCAGGTCTTTCAGTGCTCTGTCAAACTCTTCACGCAGTATCATATCTCCCATTTCATCTTCATCTACATCCTCTTTCATTTCCATAATATTGTCCTCAAGTACATCGCCCTTGTATAGACCCTCTATATACTCCTTCCACCTTTCTGCTTTCCCTTCTTTGCTTAGAACTGGGTTTCCATCTGAGCTCTTGATATTCATACAAGTCGTTCTCTTATCTCCAAAGGTCTCTTTAATTTTCCTGTAGGCGGTATCTATCTTACCCCTAGTGAGATAGGCCTCTACATCCTTACATTTGTCCTCTAGCCATCCCTGCTTAGCCATTTTGCACTTCCTGTCGATCTCATTTTTGAGACGTTTGTATTCCTTTTTGCCTGTTTCACTTACTGCATTTTTATATTTTCTCCTTTCATCAATTAAATTCAATATTTCTTCTGTTACCCAAGGATTTCTACTAGCCCTCGTCTTTTACCTACTTGATCCTCTGCTGCCTTCACTACTTCATCCCTCAAAGCTACCCATTCTTCTTCTACTGTATTTATTTCCCCCATTCCTGTCAATTGCTCCCTTATGCTCTCCCTGAATCTCTGTACAACCTCTGGTTCTTTTAGTTTATCCAGGTCCCATCTCCTTAAATTCCCACCTTTTTGCAGTTTCTTCAGTTTTAATCTACAGGTCATAACCAATAGATTGTGGTCAGAGTCCACATCTGCCCCTGGAAATGTCTTACAATTTAAAACCAGGTTCCTAAATCTCTGTCTTACCATTATATAATCTATCTGATACCTTTTAGTATCTCCAGGGTTCTTCCATGTATACAACCTTCTTTCATGATTCTTAAACCAAGTGTTAGTTATGATTATGTTGTGCTCTGTGCAAAATTCGACCAGGCGGCTTCCTCTTTCATTTCTGTCCCCCAATCCATATTCACCTACTATGTTTCCTTCTCTCCCTTTTCCTACACTCGAATTCCAGTCACCCATGACTATTAAATTTTCGTCTCCCTTCACAATCTGAATAATTTCTTTTATTTCATCATACATTTCTTCAATTTCTTCGTCATCTGCTGAGCTAGTTGGCATATAAACTTGTACTACTGTAGTAGGCGTGGGCTTCGTATCTATCTTGGCCACAATAATGCGTTCACTATGCTGTTTGTAGTAGCTTACCCGCATTCCTATTTTCCTATTCATTATTAAACCTACTCCTGCATTACCCCTATTTGATTTTGTGTTTATAACCCTGTAGTCACCCGACCAGAAGTCTTTTGCCTCCTGCCACCGAACTTCACTAATTCCCACTATATCTAACTTCAACCTATCCATTTCCCTTTTTAAATTTTCTAACCTTCCTGCCCGATTAAGGGATCTGACATTCCACGCTCCGATCCGTAGAACGCCAGTTTTCTTTCTCCTGATAACGACATCCTCTTGAGTAGTCCCCGCCCGGAGATCCGAATGGGGGACTATTTTACCTCCGGAAAATTTTACCCAAGAGGACGCCATCATCATTTAATCATACAGTAAAGCTGCATCCTCTCGGGAAAAATTACGGCTGTAGTTTCCCCTTGCTTTCAGCCGTTCGCAGTATCAGCACAGCAAGGCCGTTTTGGTTATTGTTACAAGGCCAGATCAGTCAATCATCCAGACTGTTGCCCTTGCAACTACTGAAAAGGCTGCTGCCCCTCTTCAGGAACCACACGTTTGTCTGGCCTCTCAACAGATACCCCTCCATTGTGGTTGCACCTACGGTACGGCTATCTGTATCGCTGAGGCACGCAAGCCTCCCCACCAACGGCAAGGTCCATGTTTCATGGGGGGAGGCAAATTATTACATGCATTAATAAAGTCGCTGAAGATGAAGAGGAGGGAGACAAAAAGACCACTAAAATTGGTATCAAAATGTTTATATCCAAAATATTGCACACAAGTAAGACGAGGGACAATAATATAATCCATTGTTACCAGTTATTACGATTTTGACAAACCATCATAATATTTGATTTTAAACTTGACACAAAAATCTGTATATATTATCTCACCGTAATAAAACTAGAGCTAATTTTGAATTGTCTTTGTGATATTCGCGATAATCATATGAGAACTGATAGGAAATGGCTATTTTCATTCGATTTACATTTTCATTGTTGCACAGTGTAATTGATAAGTGCTGGTGGAATCTCTCGAGGAGCTACAGCAGGTGTTGTATAGTATCGCAATAAGGCGCGAGTTGTATGAAGCGAAAATAAATATAGGAACGACAAAAGTGCTCAAAATAAGCAAGAAGGAAGCTACAATTGATACATTCTTAGACGGAAACAGATAGAACAAGTGAATTTCTTTCGGTACCTAGGAAGTTCAATGACATGGAACGGAAGCTGTACAGGAGAAATAAGGAGACGGAGATCTCTGAGAAAGTTTTGAAACTTGATGATTTTGAAATGTGACAGTCTGCGTGGTTCGAAAAAACGTGAAGCTGATAATGGTCCATGTACTTCATATACGAATAGTAGCGCTGGAACAGGTATTGTTGAAGATACAAGCCAACCATGTGAAGTAATTCGCCGGCCGGAGTGGCCGAGCGGTTATAGGCGCTACAGTCTGGAACCGCGCGACCAATACGGCCGCAGGTTCGAATCCTGCCTCGGGCATGGATGTGTGTGATGTCCTTAGGTTAGTTAGGTTTAAGTAGTTCTAAGTTCTAGGGGACTGATGGCCTCAGAAGTTAAGTCCCATAGTGCTCAGAGCCATTTGAGCAATTTTTTTTAAAGTAATTCCTTGTTACTTGGATTCCCAAAACATATCTAATTATCCTGTTTGTGAGAACAACAGCACATGGAGAGAATTTAAGAGGATATATGAGTGGTTAGTGTGTATGGAAGGCAAGTTGGGTTGCTCAGTGCGTAAAAATGTGCAGAATATTGGAGTGAGTAAAACACGGGGAATGTACATTTCTAAAGAATGGAGTAATATTTCGGTGGGTCCAGTTTGTGGAAGTGAACAAGCTCAGTTAGCATCGATTAGGGAAATAAATGATAAACATAGGAATTTTGAAGCCCATTTAACTGCAAGCAGAGAAAACTACATGCAGTGAAAATAAAGACAAGACAGTGTTCTAGAACACCTTGTAGTTGAACAACAGAAAGACATTTTTGAAAGTACAAGAAAAGTGTTTCGCACGACATATTTTGTAGCATAAAATAACAAACCATATTTAGACTTTCACAAACTTGTGGATATGCAAATCCAAATGGCCTTCACATGGGCAAAACACAGCATAGTAAACTCAGTTGTGTCAAAATCATAGACTGCATTGTGGACACTATCAGGAAAAAGCTCTGTTAATCCATAATATTGGAGAATTCCTAGGTCTCTTTACTCACTGATGAGTCAACTTCTGTTGCTTCACAATGAGTTTTAATAGTGTATTTAAGGTCCTAAATCAGTGGCGATTGTGCAAATACCTTCTTCTTGGATATTACTGAACTTAAAAGAACAGATGCAGAAACAATGAAAGGAGAAACTCTAAATTAAATCTCGAAGCATGGATTTTCTTCAAGTTATCTGACTGACAGTTGGATTCGAGCATACAGTGATGATGCTAGTGTAATACTTGGTAGGAATTCAGGCGTTTTAGAACGACTTAAGAACAGGTACAACAAACTATTCAAATGGCCAGAATGAGATTTTTCACTCTGCAGCGGAGTCTGCGCTGATATGAAACTTCCTGGCAGATTAAAACTGATGGTAGAGCACTTGCCCGCGAAAGGCGAAGGTCCCGAGTTCGAGTCTCGGTCCGGCACACAGTTTTAATCTGCCAGGAAGTTTCATATTCAAATGGCATTGTTTCTGCCACCGAATTGAATTAGGGATTGTTGATGCAATCAAAGAGGTTCCTGGTGTGAATCATATTGCCATTTTTTTTAACAAGTTGTATGCGTTGTATCATCAGTCTCCAAAGAATCAGCATGAATTGTCAGCTGTTCTACACGTGTTAGGCGCAGAGCTTAAGAAGATATCTGAAATGCGTTGGGTGGCCTCAAGCTTTAGAGCAGTGCAAACAGTGTGCAAGTCCTACCAGGCTCTAAATGCTCATTTCAATAGATGTTCGAATGACATGTCTAGAAAATCAATCGTAAGGGAAATTTTCAAGAGACTGGAGGAAATACTATCAAGCCCTGCGTTCGTGAGCAACATTGCAATGTTTTCTGATGTTCTTGAAGTACCTCCAAAAGGACAGTGTTAATATTCCCTCATCATACAGGAAAACTTCGAGCTCAATAGGAATCACTGAACAAATGAAAAAATGCCAGGCGCCTGCATGAACAAAGCAGAGAAAGTTATTTCTGAAGGATATTTCAAAAACGTTTCACTTGTTCCCAGGAGAGAATCAAGCTGAATGACTACCCAACTTAATAGCAAAACAGTTCTGTCAGAGCCTTAGCAGTAATTTGAGGCAGAAGCTAATTTCGAATGACAGTGAAAAATTCAAATCCTTCATGAAAGAGATCGATATTTTGACAGTAAAAAAATGGCCCTATTACGTTGTGAGCCCGTAGCTAAAAAGGGAAGGAAATCTGAGAAAAATGTGTGACCGTTTTCTTCTATGTTTTCCAAATATAAGAGAGGGTTTCAGAGAGTATGTAGACAACAGCGGAGAGAACATTCCTGAAAACCTGAATCCAGACTTTGTTTGTGCTTAAACACTCCCTGTGAACACGTCGGACTGTGAAAGAGGCTTCAGAACAATGAGTATACACTATGTGATCAAAAGTATCCGGACACCACCAAAAAAATAGGTTTTCCAGCGACCTCAGTAGTCATTAGACATCGTGAGAGCAGAATGGGGCGCTCCGCGAAACTCAAGAACATCGAACGGGGTCAGGTGATTGGGTGTCACTTGTGTCACACGTCCGTACGCGAGATTCCCACACTAATAAACATCCCTAGATCCACTGTTTCCGATGGGATAGTGAAATGGAAACGTGGAGGGACAGGTACAGCACAAAAGCGTACAGGCTGACCTCGTCTGTTGACTGACACAGACCGCCGACAGTTGAAGAGGGTCGTAACGTGTAACAGGAAGACATCAGTCCAGACCATCAGACGGGAATTCCAAACTGCATCGGGATCCACTGCAAGTACTATGACAGTTAGGCGGGAGGTGAGAAAACTTGGGTTTCATTGTCGAGCGGCTGCTCATAAGCCACAAACCTCGACAGTAAATGTCAAACGACGCCTTGCTTGGTGTAATAAGCGTAAACATTGGACGACTGAACAGTGGAAAAATGTTGTGTGGCGTAACGAATCACGGTACACAATGTGGCGATCCGATGGCAGGGTGAGGGTATGACAAATGCCTGGTGAACGTCATTGCCGGCGTGTGTAGTGCTAACAGTAAAATTCGGAGGCGGTGGTGTCATGGTGTGATCGTGTTTTTCATGGAGGGGGCTTGCACCTCTCGTTGTTTTGTGTAACACTATCACAGGACAGACCTTTAATCATCATATTCATTCACGACAATAACATCCCTGTAATGGGCTGGCCTGCACAGAATCCTGACCTGAATCCTATAGGACACGTTTCGGATGTTTTGGAACGCCGACTCCTTGCCAGGCCTCACCGACCGACATCGATACCTCTCCTGAGTGCAACACTCCGTGAAGAATAGGCTATCGTTCCCCAAGAAACCTTCCATCACCTGGTTGATCGTATGCCAGCGAGAGTGGAAGTTGTCATCATGGGTAAGGGTGAGCCAACACCATACTGAATTCCAGCATTACCGATGCAGGGCGCCACTAACTTGAAAGTCATTTTTTGCCAGATATCTGGATACTTTTGATCACATAATGTATTTCAAAGAGTATATAAATTAAGTGTGTGTGTGTGTGTGTGTGTGTGTGTGTGTGTGTGTGTGTGTGTGTGTGTGCACGCGAGCTGGTGAGCCCTGTATATCGTGATTACTAATGAGAAATTAATGAATAGTGTAGTATTAGTTTTGATATAACAAGTTAATGTTTACATTCTAGTTCCACTGTAGCTGCACGCAATTATTTATCTGTATGTGTGGAAATATTTTAACCATACTTTCTCGAGTATTTAGCTGACATGTCTATCAAAACAGGAAAACAGAATTGTGGATAAATATATTTGTAACTACTTTAATCATCATATTCATTAAACCAATCTTGGAGATTTTATCCGCGTGAGTTCATGCATTGTGATCTACGGCCATTTTCCGCTGAGAATCATGACTGCGCCAGAGGGTGAACATAATCACATATAATGGTGTTTAGAACGGTTCGTACTCCGTACTGTAGCTTTTCACTGCACCTACATTACTGGGTATGAAGACAGATGCAAGCTGATTGGTTGAGGAGGCCCAGTAGTATGGCATGCCCGTTCACTGGCCTTAGTCCCTTTGACTGCTGGCTATGGGGCACTTGAATGCGTCAATGTATTCCACACACATGGACCACGTAAACACTTCACAGAAGGTTGTGCCAAGCCTTGTGACAAAACCGTAAGTCATCCAGGTCAGTTCACACAATTTCGTGGTTGAGAATAATTGATAAAGGATGTGTAACAATGAGAGATAACTACGTTTAGCACCTCCTGTACTGTCAACTGTAAGTAGCTTGCATAGATAGAACGGCCCATTTTTCAAAAAGTATTTGTTTATAGGACTTCTTTCTAGATTTTTAAACACTCTGTATATTCCGTCATGTCGGTTTGTATAGTAAATGCAACAGCTACTTCAAGCGCATTTGTGACTGCAGTCACGGATGTGTTAATTTTGTCAAAACCAACATTTCGTCCTCGACAGTAGAGGAACACAACAGTGCTACGACATAACGTCAAGTCAGCGCACTACCAGAGATGGGCTAACATGAAGGGACAGCAAAAGATATCGTCACTGCGAGGCAGATAAGTGATGAACCAAAATGAGGCAACAAAATATTTGCGTTAGAGTTTTGACGTTTTGTGAAATTCCTGTTGTTCAGCTCCTGCAGTAGGGAATGATGACGCTGATGTGTTAACCCTTCTGCGATTATCGATATTGTTTTTCTTACGTTACTCTCTGACACAGATGCTGCTAACTTACGAAAATCGTGGCATATACCTCATGTAGCGGGCTCCTTCGGACGACCTCATGTAGAAAACTGGTCCAGAAAAAGTTTAAATGAAAGACAAGTGACGCTACCTGCGCTCTCTGTCACGCACGCAATTAGCGATTTCTCATCACACAAATACTGTGACGAAGCTGATTGCTTACGTCGGTTTCCCAACGATGATATAACAGATTTTCTCATCTCTGTAAAGCGGACGAGAATAAATTTTAGATAACGTGGGCCTTAAGAGCTGACGCTTTTGCAGCGTGAAAAATGAAGAAGAATAGACGGCGGATGAATACAAATACTAATAATAGGTATCTCTCGGAACCATCAGTGGCAATAGAGCCACGGAAGAACGAGAACAAAGTTTTAATAATGACGCGCCATCAGCGAGCGGCATCGTGACACTGCACGTTAAACTTCTTTGATCGTATCGGCCAGCTCAGCACGGAGCTAAAAGCAATCGCAGTCGCTATGGAGAATAAGCAACCGTAATTGATACGGCGGAGGCGCACGGGCACGGAAGGGCCACGAACAGCCGTTCGAAATCGGCGAGGGCACAAGAGAAAGAGCCGAAGCGAGGCGAGGCGCCTACCAAAAAGGAACACGCTCGCCTCTCAAAGGATCAGCCGTCGATTAAAATCGTTCCGGCATGGTTCATGTGCGTCACTTACAGAATAAAACAACGCCACGACCATTCATTGGTGCTACAGGCGACGAGGAAGTGCGTCGTATGTACTGTAGCGCTAGTCCGGGCTCTGCGACGTAGAGTCGTATTTAAGCTGAAATTAGGAGGCACCTTAAATCTACACTGAAGCGCCACAGAAACTCGTATAGTCATGCGTATTCGAATACGGAGATATGCAAAGAGGCAGAATACGGCACTGACGCCTGCAACGTCCATGTAAGGCAACAAGTGTCGGGCGCAGTTGTTAGATCGGTTGCTGCTGCTACAATGGCAGGTTATCAAGCTTTAAGTGAGTTTGAAAGAGGTGTTACAGTCGACGCACGAGCGATGGGACACAGCATCTCTGAGGTGGCGATGAAGTGGGGATTCTCCCGTACGATCATTTCACGAGTGTACCGTGAATATCAGGAATCCGATAAAACATCAGATCTCTGACATCGCTGCGACCGGGAGAAGATCCTGCAAGAACGGGACCAACGACGATTGAAGAGAATCTTTCAACATGACAGATGTGCAACCCTTCCGCAAATTGGTGCAGATTTCAATGCTGGGCCATCAACAAGTGTCAACGTGCGAACTATTGAACGAATCATCATCGATACAGGTTTTCGCAACTGAAGGCCGACTTGTGTACCCTTGATGACTGCACGACGTAAAGCTTTACGCCTCGCCTGGGCCCATCAAACCGACATTGGACTGTTGATGACTGGAAACATCTTAACAGGTCGGAGGAGTCTCGTTTCAAATTGTATCGAGCGAATAGACGTGTACGGGTATGAAGACAACTTCATGAATCCACAGACCTTCCATGTCAGCAAGGACTATTCAAGCTGGTGGAGACTCTGTAATGGTGTAGGGCGTGTGCAGTTGGAGTGATACGGGACCCCTGACACGTCTAGATATGACTCTGACAGGTGACACGTACGTCAGCATCCTGTCTTCACATGGTTCAAATGGCTCTGAGCACTATGGGACAACTTCTGAGGTCATCAGTCCCCTAGAACTTAGAACTACTTAAACCTAACTAACCTAAGGACATCACACACATCCATGCCCGAGGCAGGATTCGAACCTGCGACCGTAGCGGTCGCGCGGCTCCAGACTGTAGCGCCCAGAACCGCTCGGCCACTCCAGCCGGCCGCATCCTGTCTGATCACCTGCATCCATTCATGTCCATTGTGCACTCCGACGGACTTGGGCAATTCCAGCAGGACAACGCGACACCCCACACGTCCAGTATTACTACAGAATCGCTCCAGGAACACTCTTCTGAGTTTAAACACTTCCTCTGGTCACCGAAATCACCAGACGTAAACACTATTGAGCATATCTGGGATGGCTTGCAACGGGCTGTTCAGAAGAGATCTCCACCCCATCGTACTCTTACGGATTTATGAAAGCCCTGCAGGATTTACGGTGTCAATTACTTCCAGCCCTGCTTCAGACATTAGTCGAGTCCATGCCACGTCGTGTTGCGGCACTTCTGCGTGCTCCCAGAGGCCCTACATGATATTAGGCAGGTGAACCAGTATCTTTGGCTCTGCAGTGTAGAATGATTCCTTACGGTTCAGTCAATTTTATAATATATTTCTACAACATAATCATAGCTAACACTTGGTTTAAGAATCATGAAAGACGTTTGTATACATGGAAGACCCCTGGAGATACTAAAAGGTATCAGATAGATTATATAATTGTAAGACAGAGATTTAGGAACCAGGTTTTAAATTGTAAGACATTTCCAGGGGCAGATGTGGACTCTGACCACAATCTATTGGTTATGACCTGTAGATTAAAACTGAAGAAACTGCAAAAAGGTGGGAATTCAAGGAGATGGGACCTGGATAAACTGAAAGAACCAGAGGTTGTACGGTGTTTCAGGGAGAGCATAAGGGAGCAATTGACAGGAATGGGGGAAAGAAATACAGTAGAAGAAGAATGGGTAGCTTTGAGGGATGAAGTAGCGAAGGCAGCAGAGGATCAAGTAGGTAAAAAGACGAGGGCTACTAGAAATTCTTGGGTAACAGAAGAAATATTGAATTTAATTGATGAAAGGAGAAAATATAAAAATGCAGTAAATGAAGCAGGCAAAAAGGAATACAAACGTCTCAAAAATGAGAGCGACAGGAAGCGCAAAATGGCTAAGCAGGGATGGCTAGAGGACAAATGTAAGGATGTAGAGGCCTGTCTCACTAGGGGTAAGATAGATACTGCCTACAGGAAAATTAAAGAGACCTTTGGAGATAAGAGAACGACTTGTATGAATATCAAGAGCTCAGATGGAAACCCAGTTGTAAGCAAAGAAGGGAAAGCAGAAAGGTGGAAGGAGTATATAGAGGGTCTACACAAGGGCGATGTACTTGAGGACAATATTATGGAAATGGAAGAGGATGCAGATGAAGATGAAATGGGAGTAATGATACTGCGTGAAGAGTTTGACAGAGCACTGAAAGACCTGAGTCAAAACAAGGCCCCCGGAGTAGACAACATTCCATTGGAACTACTGACGGCCTTGGGAGAGCCAGTCCTGACAAAACTCTACCATCTGGTGAGCAAGATGTATGAAACAGGCGAAATACCCTCAGACTTCAAGAAGAATATAATAATTCCAATCCCAAAGAAAGCAGGTGTTGACAGATGTGAAAATTACCGAACTATCAGTTTAATAAGTCACAGCTGCAAAATACTAACACGAATTCTTTACAGACGAATGGAAAAACTAGTAGAAGCCAACCTCAGGGAAGATCAGTTTGGATTCCGTAGAAACACTGGACCACGTGAGGCAATACTGACCTTACGACTTATCTTAGAAGGAAGATTAAGGAAAGGCAAACCTACGTTTCTAGCGTTTGTGGACTTAGAGAAAGCTTTTGACAATGCTGACTGGAATACTCTGTTTCAAATTCTAAAGGTGGCAGGGGTAAAATACAGAGAGCGACAGGCTGTTTACAATTTGTACAGAAACCAGATGGCAGTTATAAGAGTCGAGGGACATGAAAGGGAAGCAGTGGTTGGGAAGGGAGTAAGACAGGGTTGTAGCCTCTCCCCGATGTTGTTCAGTCTGTATATTGAGCAAGCAGTAAAGGAAACAAAAGAAAAATTCGGAGTAGGTATTAAAATTCATGGAGAAGAAATAAAAACTTTGAGGTTCGCCGATGACATTGTAATTCTGTCAGAGACAGCAAAGGACTTGGAAGAGCAGTTGAATGGAATGGACAGTGTCTTGAAAGGAGGATATAAGATGAACATCAACAAAAGCAAAACAAGGATAATGGAATGTAGTTTAATTAAGTCGGGTGATGCTGAGGGAATTAGATTAGGAAATGAGACACTTAAAGTAGTAAAGGAGTTTTGCTATTTGGGGAGCAAAATAACTGATGATGGTCGAAGTAGAGAGGATATAAAATGTAGACTGGCAATGGCAAGGAAAGCGTTTCTGAAGAAGAGAAATTTGTTAACATCGAGTATAGATTTAAGTGTCAGGAAGTCATTTCTGAAAGTATTTGTATGGAGTGTAGCCATGTATGGAAGTGAAACATGGACGATAAATGGCTTAGACAAGAAGAGAATAGAAGCTTTCGAAATGTGGTGCTTCATAAGAATGCTGAAGATTAGATGGGTAGATCACATAACTAATGAGGAAGTATTGAATAGGATTGGGGAGAAGAGAAGTTTGTGGCACAACTTGACCAGAAGAAGGGATCGGTTGGTAGGACATGTTCTGAGGCATCAAGGGATCACCAATTTAATATTGGAGGGCAGCGTGGAGGGTAAAAATCGTAGAGGGAGACCAAGAGATGAATACACTAAGCAGATTCAGAAGGATGTAGGTTGCAGTAGGTACTGGGAGGTGAAAAAGCTTGCACAGGATAGAGTAGCATGGAGAGCTGCATCAAACCAGTCTCAGGACTGAAGACCACAACAACAACAACAACAACAACATTTATACAAGTTGTACAATGGTTTCATGTCTCACTCTGAGGAAAGACACAGCACGTAAAACATATGTATTTTAAAAGCAAATCAGCAGCAATGACGGCCTTCCAATGCTTCGACATACAGTATCACACCCCAAACCACAACTCCAGGTGTAGGTCCAGTGGTCTAGCACGCAGACAGATAAGCTGCAGGCAATCAACTGGCCTCCTCCCAGTGTCGTCACTGGCACCGAAGCATAGCCAGCTTTCATCAGAAAACACAACAGACTTCCACCCTACCCTCAAATGAGCTCTCGTCTGACATCACTGAAGTCGCAAGTGGCGGTGGTTTATGGTCAGTGGAATGCACTCTACACGACGTGTGACTTGGAGATCTTTTTGAAGTAACCGATTTGTAACAGTTAGTTCTGTCACTGTGGTGCAAACTGCTGCTCATATTGCTGCCACAGATACAGTACGATGCGCCAGAATTATATGCCGTACACAGTAGTCGTCGCTCTCGGTAGTGCCACGTGGTCGTCCGGAGTCCAATCTTCTAGCGACCGTATGTTCTCGTGACGACCACTGCCAGCAATCATGTTCAGTAACTACATTCCGGCCAAGTCTTCCTACAATACTGCAGAAGAACATCCAGCTTCTCGTAGCACTATTACACTTCTCGTTCAAACTGATTGAGGTGTTGATAATGACGTCTTTGTCGCCTTAAAGGAATTCTTGACTAACATCAACTCACCACGTCCAATCTCAAACGTAACTAATCTCATTACCGTCACAGCGTGTATTTAAAGCAAACCTGATTTCCATCCTCATAGTGGCGCTACTAATGCCGCTCTTATGCGTCTGGCGCGAAATTTTAATAGACCATCTTTCAAATTTAGAAACACGCATATCAACTTTCGTTTATGTCGCACAACTCCTCTTTGGTGTTGCGATTTTTTTTTTCCGTCAGTATATTCGCGAATCGTGTAACTGAGGTGCGAGGGTGTACCAGTTAGGGACTCATCTAGTTGGATGTGGGAAACCGCCTAAGAACCAAATACAGGCTGTCCGGCATACTAGCCCTTGTCGTTAATCCGCCGAGCGGATTCGAACAGGAGCCGGTGTCCCTCCCCGAACCCCGGAAGTGGTGCGCTAACGCGCGAGACTACCCAGGCTGGTCTTTCTTTATTATCATTTAATCATCTTATCTTCAATGAGCAATGCACCGGGCTTATCATGACCAAAATACAGGGTGTTTCAAAAATGACCGGTATATATGAAACGGCAATAAAAACTAAACGAGCAGCGATAGAAATACACCGTTTGTTGCAATATGCTTGGGACAACAGTGCATTTGCAGGCGGACAAACTTTCGAAATTACAGTAGTTACAATTTTCAACAACAGATGGCGCTGTAAGTGATGTGAAAGATATAGAAGACAACACAGTCTGTGGGTGCGCCATTCTGTACGTCGTCTTTCTGCTGTAAGCGTGTGCTGTTCACAACGTGCAAGTGTGCTGTGGACAACATGGTTTATTCCTTAGAACAGAGGATTTTTCTGGTGTTGGAATTCCACCGCCTAGAACACAGTGTTGTTGCAACAAGACGAAGTTTTCAACGGAGGTTTAATGTAACCAAAGGACCGAAAAGCGATACAATAAAGGATCTGTTTGAAAAATTTCAACGGACTGGGAACGTGACAGATGAACGTGCTGGAAAGGTAGGGCGACCGCGTATGGCAACCACAGAGGGCAACGCGCAGCTAGTGCAGCAGGTGATCCAACAGCGGCCTCGGGTTTCCGTTCGCCGTGTTGCAGCTGCGGTCCAAATGACGCCAACGTCCACGTATCGTCTCATGCGCCAGAGTTTACACCTCTATCCATACAAAATTCAAACGCGGCAACCCCTCAGCGCCGCTACCATTGCTGCACGAGAGACATTCGCTAACGATATAGTGCACAGGATTGATGACGGCGATATGCATGTGGGCAGCATTTGGTTTACTGACGAAGCTTATTTTTACCTGGACGGCTTCGTCAATAAACAGAACTGGCGCATATGGGGAACCGAAAAGCCCCATGTTGCAATCCCATCGTCCCTGCACCCTCAAAAAGTACAGGTCTGGGCCGCCATTTCTTCCAAAGGAATCATTGGCCCATTTTTCAGATCCGAAACGATTACTGCATCACGCTATCTGGACATTCTTCGTGAATTTGTGGCGGTACAGACTGCCTTAGACGACACTGCGAGCACCTCGTGGTTTATGCAAGATGGTGCTCGGCCACATCGCACGGCCGACGTCTTTAATTTCCTGAATGAATATTTCGATAATCGTGTGATTGCTTTGGGCTATCCGAAACATACAGGAGGCGGCGTGGATTGGCCTCCCTATTCGCCAGACATGAACCCCTGTGACTTCTTTCTGTGGGGACACTTGAAAGACCAGGTGTACCGCCAGAATCCAGAAACGATTGAACAGCTGAAGCAGTACATCTCATCTGCATGTGAAGCCATTCCGCCAGACACGTTGTCAAAGGTTTCGGGTAATTTCATTCAGAGACTACGCCATATTATTGCTACGCATGGTGGATATGTTGAAAATATCGTACTATAGAGTTTCCCAGACCGCAGCGCCATCTGTTGTTGACAATTGTAACTATTGTAATTTCGAAAGTTTGTCTGCCTGAAAATGTACTGTTGTCCCAAGCATATTGCAACAAACGGTGTATTTCTATCGCTGCTCGTTTAGTTTTTATTACCGTTTCAAATATACCGGTCATTTTTGAAACACCCTGTAGATAAATTTTCTGTCTGGTAATAATTTTAAAACAAAAATGTTATTCTGGATTAAACTATTTCTTGTTAAAAAGGAAATACCTGCGTCTGTTTAAAGCAACAAGCCTTAAAAATACCTTTCTCCACTGTCATATTAAATAGGACTTTTTACGCAAGATACTCATTCTACAAGACTTATTTTTATTTACCTAAGTGTGTTTCAGTACCTCAGTGTCAGAACGATAGTTTTGATTAATTCATCGAATATGCGCAACATCCCAAAAATCTGTCCAGCTAAGTAACGTTCTGCTTTGCAGTCCCTATGCTACGACACTAATTTTGTGAGGCAGAATGTTGTACCTTGGTACACTTGTCAGACTTCCTCCTCTAGCCAGCCCTATAATAGAAGTTTAATACGTTTTCATATTACATTTTTAAATGATGGTATTCACATTTTAAGTGCTTCAGTCTTTTTCTGAAATTACAAAAATTACTCAAGAAAAATTAAGGTTTTTTTTTTTTTTTTAAGTGCGAAAAACATGTTCCTGGGTTCGACTTGGGCATATTAGTAGGAACAAAAATTCTGCTGAAAAGTAACAACGTTGCAATAAAGAATATCTTTTTAGTGTTGCATTTAATCTTCTATGTGTCAGATTATTACTCTAGTAAACACCAATAATCAGTAAGTGAAATTAAGTGAGCCAGAGGTATTGTCAAAGCCAGGTACAAATTAAATATATTTTGCAATAGAAGCTATTGGAAACAAATACACATTTTCATTTTCAAGACAGGTAAAAATGTCAAGACATTAAATAAACTTAGTTATTTTGCAGACATCACGTGCTCCATGGTAAAAGATCTTCTGCTTCGACGTACAAGATGGTGCAGGACCTACGAAATATGGCTTAACTGTCCACATGCTATACAAATAGTTCTAAAAGTATATAGCAATTTACTCGCCATAAATTCTGTACCTGAAGAATTAACAGTACATTTCAAAAAGCTTTAATATATTATACGTCACTTAAATCTGTACAACGTGAAATATTTACAAATGCTGCCCAAAATACAATCTCCTCCAACAATAAACACCGTAGATTATGGTGGAAACTGCTTATGGTGGTCTGTAGTTCGCGTTTCTTCGTATGATTTTAAAATCAGTCTCTAGACTAAAGTGCTGGCCTCAAAATATTTTGATTTCTACTTACGCTATCCTCTAGGTACAGCAATCACCCCTACCATCTTCTCATTTGACATCCTTACTTCCAGTTCTCAGCAGAGTCAAACCAATGCGAATTTCACTCGTCAATTTTCTCTCAAAAGTGTCCATAACAGATTTCATCTAAAAACGTTAGGACGTAGCGTTTTCGAGACAAAGGACTGGCAGCTGTATCCGAGACCGCCGATGTACTACCTTTTAGATGGCATTTCGATTTTAAGCATTTGTGACAAAAAAAAAAGAAAAAAAAGACCTTCGCGCTGACATCCAGAGCTACAGAAACCTTAGATTCGTTATTAAAGGTCAATAGACGGGGCGATGGATATACACGACTATTAAGGTACAGTTTCCAGGTTTATGCTTCCTACTCTGCTTTCGTACTAGCCAGGTTGAGAAAGACATCATGTGACGACGCGTATATCGTTTGTATTATTGTCAAAAACACTGCTCCTTCTTGTTTTAGAGTAATTTTGCGCTAACGACATTATGACTTGTCTTATTTCCCCCAAGAAAGAAATTAGCTGCCTACGCTCAGTCCCTTGGGTGGTCTAAGTGGCACTATATTTCTTAGCAGTCTAAATTTTCGAGCAACTTTTAATACACAGTAGCCGCGATAAGTGGAATAAAGGCAAAGAAGAAGACAAACAGAGATAAGATAACACCAAGAGCGCGGCTCCCGCATTAATGGGTATATAACGAGTGAAAAACACACGCACACACACACATACACACACACGCACCCACGTACGCACACACACACACACACACACACACACACACACACACACACACACAATGTTCGCCGAAGCCGATCCGAATGGGACTAATAAATAAATGACGAGACTTCGACCTCAATGAGCTCATTATTGTGTACCGTCGCAGTCCTTGTTACATAGAAATAAATTCAAAAACAGGAAGGCACAGTCTTTGATTGAAGAAAATATATTTACAAAGACTGATTTAAATACGATGACATAAGGAAGTTATATAACCATCTTGGAGATTCTAGTTTTTATATTTACTAACACAGAAAACGTTGACTGTAGACTTTTAATCCCTTCCAGACGTTAACAATTTCGCCCAAGCGACCGTCAAACCCCAGAACTGTGGAAAAAAAAAAGAAAAAGAAAAGAAAATGACAAGTAAATGGGCAAAATAAAAGGTATGATCTTTTACTTCGTAACCACTCTCAGTTATGGACGAGCGGTTCTAGGCGTTACAGTCTGGAACCACGCGACCGCAGGTTCGAATCCTGCCTCGGGCATGGATGTGTGTGACGTCTTTAGGTTAGTTAGGTTTAAGTAGTTCTAAGTTCTAGGGAACTGGTGACCTCAGCAGTTAAGTCCTATAGTGCTCAGAGCCATTTGAACCACTCTCAGTTACCCATGACACTGGTGATGAATAGGGAGTCCAAAGTTTATCTGAGACACGAACTTCTTAATTTTCGTCTTTCATTCAAGAATACATTTTTGAACGGGTTTCCGACAAAACAAAAGATTTCTTAAACTACGGATACAATATAGTTCTGTTTTATGCAACTCACTTATCTTCTGTTCCAGAACATCACATTCAATAAGTATAATTTGGCACTGTAGCATTATTTCCAGACAATTTGAGCTGTCTTTGCAGTACTAACGTGCACTCAAACAGAGAAAACTAAGAGTTTAGTGATCCAGCACTTTCCTCTATTAATCTTGTGATCATGTCACACAGAAACTCTGATTTCGTAACAACATAGTGGCCGATAAAAGAAATTTTGTATCAAAGACAGTGTTGCTATCGTTGAAAGAAATACCTTTCATAATGGCGTCATGAATTATTGTCACATGTATTAACAAGCGAATGGCAGCTTTATCTATAATTATCTGTACTATAAGAACAGTGAAAAGCAATGGAACGTGTTAAAGACCTGGTGCGAAACACGTTTTAATTTAGCAGGACACGGCAAGTGCGGTCTTTGAACGAATTTATTGGCGAAAATTTATTGGCAGTGGGAGTTAACAGGAACACGTATATGCCGCTTAAACAACTATAAATTTACGAGACGTTTCTGTCTCTACGCCGTTTGTTTCCAGAGATCCAGATGTGTACCTGGGCGAAAAATTAGTCTTCCAACAGCAATCACCAGTGCAGCCACAAAAGAATCTGAAGTGAAGCATAAGTTAATAGCAAACGGAAGTTCCAGCTACAATCTGGCGATCAGGATCTATCACAGTGCTATATTTACAGCCATCACAGCTTCGCGGCCAGTGCTACAAAAAAAAAAAATGGTTCAAATGGCTCTGAGCACTATGGGACTCAACTGCTGAGGTCATTAGTCCCCTAGAACTTAGAACTAGTTAAACCTAACTAACCTAAGGACATCACAAACATCCATGCCCGAGGCAGGATTCGAACCTGCGACCGAAGCGGTCTCGCGGTTCCAGACTGCAGCGCCTTTAACCGCGCGGCCACTTCGGCCGGCCGCCAGTGCTACGCTCCACATAGAAATATTCTGATGAGGGTGCAGAGGGGTGAGTCAATGTGGCTCAATGGAACATATGGAACCATGTCACATCCTTGCTTTCAGTTTCAGACGTATTCCCAGCTGATGTTACCGACAGGTATCTTGGTGCGTCATATTGACTCGAGAAAGGGGAGCTGCATAAGTTCCAGATGGTAACCACCAACAAATTTTACAATTAAGGCCAGTTAAGGCGCCGGGAGCCTTAGCAAAGCGACTCTAACTCCTCAGATTAGTGTCGATAGGTCTATGAAATCTTCCCAAACTTCTGGAAGAAACTAATGCTAAACCATGCCTCACACAATCGTGGAATGTTCCACCTTCTGGCTTGGCACGGACCTTCCCGGCAGCACCTATACAGAATCCAATGTCACCAGGGAGGTGTACGTGGGTACGGAATCTATATCTACATACACACTCCGCAGCCACCGTAAGGTGTGTGGCGGCGGGCACCCTCTTCCATTACAATCATTTCCTTTCCTGTTGCACTCGCAAATACAGCGAGGGAAACACGACTGTCTGTCTGCCACCATACGAGCCCTAAACTCTCTAATCTTATCTACTTGGTCCTTACGCGAAATGTACGTTGGCGGCAGTGGACTCGCTCTGTAGTCAGCCACAAGCGCCGATTCTCTACTTTTTCTCAGTAGCGCTCCTCGAAAAGAATGTCACCCTCCCTCCAGTCATTGCCATTTGTGTTCCCGTAGCATCTCCTTAATACTTGCGTGTTGTTCGAACTTAAAGGTAACAAATCTAGCAGCCCGCCTCTGATCTGTTTCGATGTCTTCCTTTAGTCCGACCTGGCGAGGATCCAAAACTCTCAAACATTACTCAACAATGGGTCGCACTGATGTGCTAGATGCGGTCTCCTTTACAGATAAACCATGATTTCCTCAAATTCTCCCTATTAACCGAAGTCGATCACTCGCCTTCCCTACTACAATCCTTACATGCTTATTGCGTTTCATATTGATTTTCGACGTTACGCCTGTTTATTTAATAGACGTGACTCTGTCAAACAGCACACTAATAATTCTGTATTCAAACATTACTGGATTATGTTTCCTACTCATTTGCATTAATTTACATTATTCTACATTTATACGTGGGTTGGAACTTTAATAATTGCAACTATTTATTTACAGCTCGTACAAAGTTTTACTGACCTTCAAAGTAGCCACCAGCATTACGTATAACCCGTTGCCAGCGATGTGGAAGTCGTAGGGTACTCTTAGCAGTGCCAGTTGTGTTGATAGTTCGAGCGGCACGGTCTATTGCCCGACGAATTTGTAGCTGTCTTGAAGTGAATGCCATGAAGTGTTTTCTTCAGTTTTAGAAATCGAGTTGAACTGACAGGGGCTTAAGTCGGGGAGTGCAGTTCAAAATGGTTCAAACCTGCGACCGTAGCGGTCGCGCGGTTCCAGACTCTAGCGCCTAGAACCGCTCGGCCACCTCGGCCGGCGGGAGCGCTGTAGTGGTGTAGCACTTACCACCCATCAATCAAATAAATCAGTAACAGCTTGCACTGTACGTGCTTGAGCATTGTCCTGCAAAATGATGGTCAGGTCCTGCAGAAAGTGTCATCACTTCTGTTTCTATGCTGTTCATTTTTGGAACACAGCCTACGACCAGCTTAGAGACAGAAGTGATGACACTTTCTGCAGGACCTGACCATCATTTTGCAGGACAACGCTCAAGCACGTACAGTGCAAGCTGTCACCGACTTGTTTGACTGATTGGGCTACTAAATGCTATACCACCTACTGCACTACTCTGACTTAAAAAATCATGCTTTCAACACGCACACCTTGGTGTCTGGCTGGACCAGAAACTTACATGGGGGGACCACATCGAATACGTTGCGAACCGAGCGCACGCGAGGCTCAAACAGCTCTACCCAATGCTCAACAGGGAAAGCACGCTGAATAGGAGGGTGTCGAGGTCCATATACATGACACTGATTGGACCTCTGATGACGTACGCAGCTCCCGTCTGGGGATATGCAGCTCCTACACGACTGAGCCGCCTACAGATCATACAGAACAAGGTGCTACGAAGCATTAGCAACGCTCCACGCTACACACGCACCGTGGATCTTCACCATGAATACCGCCTTGATACCCTCAAGGAAGTATTCAAAAAACACGCCACACGTCTGTACAGGAACTCGACACACTCGAACAATCCTTTCATCCTCACTCTGGGAAACTACGATCACAACCACCGGTGGAAACACAAGCGGCCAAAGACACTGCTAGCTAGGGCATAGCCACCTATGGTAAACTAACATACGCAAACAGCGACAAACGTCGGCAAACCCCTGCATATCAGCAACACTGACTGGCAACTACCAGCTGCTATTAGAGCCGACCAACAGGCCACAGCAGGGACACCGACGAGCTCGCCCACAGATGTACAAACAATCTGCCAACATTCCCTCATACTGTGCCTCCGGTATATGACCTATCGGACACAAGATAGATAACAAACCTAACTGTTGCAGGTTGCTGACGCTGAACGAGGACTCTGTACCAGCACCCAGCGCCAGCCGCCGAGCAGCACAAACGCACAACGTCAAGGTATCGACATGCATGATACCCACTACTAACAAAGCCTATCCTTGCACAACCTATCGCAGGCAGCAAGACAACCGCTACTGCTCTTACCACCCGACCTAACTTTCGCAGAGGTTTTTTTCCCTTGGCTCTTGCCTTGGCACTTTTTTTCCTCTGCCCTTCAAACCGCTACCCTTCGTCAGATTTCGACCAATCTATCTCCAGATGAGCGCGTATTAATGGTTAATCCTAACCAGACGTACGCAAACATCGCAGTTCCCACATCCTGCGACACCTCACTTTAGTGAATACTAACCCTTATGCAGGCCATCATGCCATCATGCCGGTGATGGCCATCATGCCGGTGTGGGCGTGGAGGGGCTCCACCTCTTATAAAAAAAAAAAAAAAAAAAAACGATTTCTAAACTGAAGGAAACTCTTCGGGGCATTCGCTTCAGAACTGTTGCAAAGTCGTCAGGCAATCGACCGCGCCGCTCAACCTGTCAGCACAACTGGCACTGCTAAGAGTATCCTACGACTTCCATATCTCTGGCAACGGCTTATACACTATGCTGGTGACTACTTTGAAGGTCAGTGAAACTTTGAAACTATTTTGTACGAGCTGTAAATAAATAGTTCCCACTATTAAAATTCCAACCCTCGTAGCTAGCTGCTATTTATCACGACAACTACGAATTTTGTCTACGTCATCTTGTTATCTCCTAGAGTCACTCAACTTCGACACCTTACCGTACACCACAGCATCATCAGCAAACAATCGAAGACTTCTGCCGACCCTGTCCTCCAGATCATTTACGTATACAGAGAACAACAGCGGGTCTACCACACCTCCCTGGGCCACTCGTGTTGCTGCTCTTGCCTCTGGTGAACACTCGTCATCGAGGATAACGTGCTGGGTTCTGTTACTTAAGAAGTCTTCGAGCCACTCACATATCTGGGAAACTATTCCGTGCGCTGTGCTTTCGTTAACAGTCCGCAGTGTGGCACTGTGACAAATGCTTTAGGGAACTGTAGGAGTATGGAATCAACCTGTAGCCCTTCATCCAGAATTCACAGAGTATCATGTGAGAAAAGGGCAAGATGACTTTCGCGACCGACCCTTTCTAAAACCGTGCTGAATTGTGAACGCAACCTATTCGGTTTCAAGTAAATTTGGTATGTTTGAACTGAGAATATGTTGGAGGATTCTTCAGCAAACCGACGTTAAGGATACGCTCCGCATTTTTTTTTCCCCCTTCTTATATATACGAGTCACCTGCGCCTTTTTCCAGTCGATTGGGACTTCGTGTTGGTCGGGAGATTCTCGATAAATGCAAGTTAAGTAAGAGGTCAGTGCTTTATAATACTCTTTTAAAACCGAATTGGCGACTTGTTTGCTTTCAACTTTTCACATATTTCTCTACAACAGCGCTGGTTGCTACTATGTCTGTGAGATGGTCGAACGACGGTATGTTTGTACAGTTCTCCAGCATGAACGATTCCTTAAATGCAGAATTTAAAACGTCGGTTTTACTTTTGCTATCTTCTACTGCCATACCATATGGGATTCGGGAGGACGACAGTTCAATCCCGCGTCCGGCCATCCTGATTTAGGTTTTCCGTGATTTCCCTAAATCACTCCTGGCTAATGCCTGGATGGTTCCTCTGAAAGGGCACGGCCGACTTCCTTCTCCATCCTTCCTTAATCCGATGAGACCGATGACCTCGCTGTTTGGTCTCCTTCCCCAAAAAACCCAACCCCATACCATACTGGTCAACGAGCGATCGGATGTAAGCCTTAGACACCCATAGCGATTTTACACTATGTGACCAAAAGTATCCGGACACCTAGCTGAAAATGACTTACAAGTTCGTGGTACCCTCCATCGGCAGTGCTGGAATTCAATATGGTGTTGGCCCACCCTTAGCCTTGATGACAGCTTCCACTCGCGCAGGCATATGTTCAATCTGGTGCTAGACGGTTTCTTGGGGAATGGCAGCTCATTCTACACGGAGTGCTGCGCTGAGGAGAGGTATCGATGTCGGTCGGTGAAGCCTGGCACGACGTCGGCGTTCCAAGACATCCCAAACGTGTTCTATAGGATTCACGTCTGGACTCTGTGCAGGCCAGTCCATTACATGGATGTTATTGTCATGTAACCACTCCGCCACAGGCCGTGGATTATGATCAGGTGGCTCGATCGTGTTGAAAGATGCAGTCGCCATCCCCGAACTGCTCTTCAACAGTTGGAATCAAGAAGGTGCTTAAACCATCAATTTAGGCCTGTGCTGTGATCGTGCCACGCAAAACAACAAGGGTTGCAAGCTCCCTCCATGAAAAACACGACCTCATCGGATCACCACCGCCTCCGAATTTTACTGTTGGCACAACACATGCTAGCAGAAAAATGGCTCTGAAAACTATGAGACTTAACATCTGAGGTCATCAGTTCCCAAGAACTTAGAACTACTTAAACCTAATCAACCTAAGGACATCACACACATCCATGCCCGAGGCAGGATTCGAACCTGCGACCGTAGTGGTCGCGCGGTTCCAGACTGAAGCGTCTAGAACCACTCGGCCACACTGGCCGGCACACATGCTAGCAGATGGCGATCACCAGGCATTCGCCATACGCAGTACTGTTAACTGTAAGTTAATTTTAAAAAAATAAAATTACCTTTAAGACCTAAATTTTTCTGGCAAATTTTTTAGACTACAGCCCCCTCTAGATAATAAGGTAACAGGTGTCGTTAACACAGCTAAAAAATTTTAAAAAATGCAAGGAAAAACAAGGAAAAATTAAGATTTAATCTCCTATCGACAACGAAGTAATCAGAGTCGCTCAGTTTCTAAGTTTTCTATTCTCTAAATCATTTAAGGGGAATATGCAGATGGTGCCTTGCACATGGACCTTTTCCTCCTTTTCTGCTCCGACTCTGCTCACCTCTGTATCGATGTAAAGTTACTCTCTACCTTTTCTCACTTCATAATAAAATCGTTGTAAGGCATTTAACTCTATGCATTGCTGAGTGACTGAATCAGCTTTGGCTGTCATGACCACTGTACTGAAAAAACGTTAGCCGCACTTATACGAACAAACAGGGAGCACAGGATGAAGTGAATGAAAAACTTTACCATGTGGGGATTTGATATTTGACCTATATTGGGAAGGCTGGCATTTCAGATCGCCGTCTGACCATCCCGCTTTCGGTCCTATCAAACTAAAATTTCTTTTGCTCAAGTCATGTCAAAAATTTCTTCTCTGCTCGATTCAGTTCAACTTCTCCTTATTGTTGTCCAATCTACCGACCAAGTTCAACTACGAAAATTGGATACTGGAAGAGGTCGACCAGAAAACGACTTACGATAGTTTCTGTAACATAATGCTCTGTACTACGGGGTAGTACACCCATACCATGGTTAGAATTCCGTCGACAAACTTTTCATGATAGCACGTTCCGCCTAGTCTGCGAAGTCACTCGGGGCGAATTCCTGAATGATTTGATAATGAATACGGTGGCCGGCTGCTTCCGTGATCTCGTCAGCTGCGGGCGCAAGTTTTCCGCCATCCACGCGCCGTTAAACTCCAAAACCACCGGTCAGCACGTCCGCCTGCCCGCCGGACAAATTGACGGGTTTCTGCAGCAGTACATGCATACGACGCTCGCGGCGCTCCACAGCTCTTCCATACCGCGTTTCGCCACGGAGGCACTTCGCCACAAGGGATAATCATCGCTATCAAATCAAAAAGTGCTCTTTTCACTATAAGAAATCCATTTCTCGAATTCCGTGACAGACCTGATGAATCTCAATAAACGCGTTTAGGTATAACGGTTCAAGCTGCTTTCGTATCATACATTCTCGATCTCTGGCGATCTCGTCACCGTTGGTAAAATCCATTTATCGTCATCTCGCAACTAAAATCCGTATTTTTGACGAAATTGTGAATACATTTCATTACTAAATAGAATATTAAATTGTGAGGTCTGTTATTAATTTTTAGCATCCGTGTCAAGAGGACCATTTTAGTGGACAGGGTGGAGGCAATAACGCTCGAATTGAGCACACTAGACAAAAAATTAGTGGCTTCAGTATACATAACGCTAACGTCATGTAACATCAACAAGTTTCATATCAGCGCACACTCCGCTGCAGAGTGAAAATCTCGATCTGGAAACATCCCTGAGGCTGTGGCTAAGCCATGTCTCCGCAATATCCTATCTTTCAGGAGTGCTAGTCCTGCAAGGTTCGCAGGAGAGCTTCTGTAAAGTTTGGAAGGTAGGAGACGAGGTACTGGCGGAAGGAAAGTTGTGAGGACAGAGCGTGAGTCGTGCTTGGGTAGCTCAGATGGTAGAGCACCTGCCCGCGAAAGGCAAAGGTCTCGAGTTGAAGTCTCAGTCCGGCACACAGTTTTAATCTTCCAGGAAGTTTCGTGTCATGTAACATCGCCTTTAGCCTTGATAATGGCCTCCATTCGGCTAGGAATAGAGTCCACAAGTTGATGTAGTTTTGCCACACGGAGCTGAAGCCGGTCATTCATGATTAGATTCAATGACACTACAAAACTGGAAGAATTTTGAGTGCTAAGTTTCACTTGTTGTTCCAGATAGTCCCTCTCATTTTCTATGGGAATGAGATTTGATGAGGCAGTGTGCCATTCGAGGTGTGACAGAGTGTCTGAGAGTTCGTCACACCGGGGACATATGTTTGCAGCCCTGTGAAGACAGCTGACGTCATATTTCAATGCGAGAGTTTTCACAGCATACTTATATTGAAGATACAGAAGAAAGAGGAACGCGTGGTCACCAAAGTAGAATAACTATGCCCACTGCAGCACACTTTGACCGACTTTGAACCTTTATGCCAGCACACGTGCAGCTAGGGTCTGTATGCATGACGTCAAGTGTAAGTTGTCTAGTCATGTGACGAGATGCTGTTTCAGCTGTAAGCTGATGTACAGTCTCGTCAGCAAAAATTCTGCCTTGTCAGTAAATTTCATCTCACATACAGCATTAGAAGTACGTAAGCACGCACGCGCACACACACACACACACACACACACACACACACACACACACACACACACACACGTATTGTACTCTCCCAAACTCAGCATAGTATTTTACTACTCATTAAAACGAAACAGCCAATCGTAGCCCAGTATTTTAGCGGCTATTAAAATCAGACAACCAATCAGTATGTAACCGCCACATTAAAAAGTCTCCAAACGAACTTAATTTTGCACCATGTTCAAAAGTATATGATTATTTATCAAAAATTCATAAAGATATTGACAATACAATATTTTCACACTTGTATTATTTATCAAAAACGTGGAAGCTTCACATGTATTTTATGTAAATAGACGCCATATTAAAGAGTATTCGATTATCTATCAAAAATATGTAAAGATATTGGCAGTGTTGGTGTAACGCGGCACCAGTAATGTTAATACCAAGTCTCACCTAATGCATAATACATGACTGTTAACTCATAAATTGATTAACAGTCACTGATTTTAACAAGGTCGAGCATGAACAAACTAACAGTAACGTTTGTGCTACTAATTGATGGTCTACATCCCACTGTGATAGTTTCTAGTCGGGTACCATACTTAAAAGGCAAAATAAGGCATTAAATTTAGAAAAATATCTATTTATTCGACTCATATATATTAATTAGTGTTTGGATCGAATAACAGCATGTACAACATCCCCTCTCTCCCTTTGTGTTATCTTCTTTGCAGACGCAACAGCTATTATGACCATTCGCCTGTGCCCGCTGTGCCAAGAAATGTAAGTTGAGAGCCGCGTCAACACGCAGTAGAAGAAATACCGCGTCTTTTACAGCTCTTCATCAGTCTAATACTCAAGGCGTACCAGAGGTTAGTAAGGGAGCAATATGGCGCAACAGTCTACAGGGTACCTATAAAGTCCACAAAACATCTCAAAAAATCTACAAAGCTAAATAACCAAGAACAATGTGACAAATGATACAGTACGCGAAAGAAGAACTCTCAAAGTTCTTTTGGACAATGTTTTTAAATGCTCTGTGTGTCCGCCATTTGCCACACGATACATATCTAATCGGCAGTCCGGTTCTGCCCATACTCGACAAAGCATGTGAGGAGTGATAGTAAGAGCAGTTTCTACGATGCAGCGTTGTAAAGTCTTCCATGTTCAGTGGTAGTGATACAACATAAATACTATTCTTGACGTAACCTCACAAGAAAAAATTGCAGGCCGTCAACTCTGACAATCGTGCTGACCACTAGAATAGTGCTAGGTTATTGGCTGCAACACGGCCTATCCAGCGACGCGGTGACGTCTTATTCGAGTAATCTCGTACACAATTGTGGAAATGTGGAGGGTCGCCGTCTTGCTGGAACATGAAATCCCTCTATCAGTTTCAAGTTGTTACATGGATATTTTTCAGCAACAACGGTCGTTGGCGCCATTATATGTAGTATATACAAAACATGAGACATTTTTATGAAGAAGGTTAACAATCATATTCGTTCCTCTTTAATTGGAAGGACTAGATGTGACGCATTTAATTCTATTGGGAAATATATCATCATGTTTGCTGTTTTCTGGTTGTAATCCACTTTCCTCAGTAATAGGACTTACAGGAAGTTGAAGTACATGCTTCTTGAATTGTCTCTTCAAACACACTACTGACTCTTTTGCCCTACAGCAACATATATAAAAGTGTGATCTAGATTCCAATATACCACATATAAGGTAGAATTTTGGCAGTGAATAAGGAGAAGAAGAAGAACAAGAGGAGGAAATGTGGATATCTCCTTAAGGGTGTTATTAACAAGTGACTTGTAGCACTTCATTGCCTAGCAACTCATCGTGTGGTCCAGGAAGAAAGCTGGTGAAATGGCTAAAAAACGTGATGTTGGAGTCAATTCATTAGATGAAGCATGCAAAGAGTATGAGATTACTTACACAGTACAACCAGACAGTTTGTCAGACAGACATCAAGCAGACCAGATGGTGGCTGAAAAATTGTGGCGAAGAGTGAAAGTAAAAGACGCTAAGGTGAGTTAAAAAATTAGTTGCTTTAGTAGTGAATGGTGCAATGAAAGCTTAAGTTAAAATGGGGATGAGTATGAAAAAGAATAGGGAAATCACAGAGAATGAAATGAACAAAGTAATTTAAAAAGTTCAAAGTAGAATTAAGTGTATGGAGTCATCGTAGTTGCGAAAGTTGAACGTAAAACTGCTTCAAAGTTCCTCCAAAAACAAAATCTCTCTGTAAAGAATGTATAAAACCCACCCCCAAAACAAGGAGTACCTCTCGTTCCAATATTTGCTGCTTTGTCAGCGTTTGGAACATTATCTGTAGGTGCAGCAGACATTGCTAAAGCTGTTAACAATGCAAAAAATGCTTGCAGAAATCGAGCTGAGATACAAAGGTATGATCATGCAGTTAACTATAGCACTTGATGAAAGGAAAGGGCTGCATTGAGGACCATAAAGGAAAATTATATCTGACAAAAAATTTTCTGCTTAAGCAATATTAGGCAACCATATCGGCAGCATATTGGCGAGGCATTCGTCTGCATGAACGACAATTTGTGCACATCTTGTGAATGACTTCCTTCATGATAACGACATCGCTCGACTAGAGTGGCCAGAATGTTCTCCACATATGAACCCTATCGAACATGCCTGAGATAGATTGGAAAGGGCTGTTTATGGACGACGTGACCCGCCAACCACTGTGGGGGGATCTGCGCCGAATCGCCGTTGAGGAGTGGAACAATCTGACCAACAGTGCCTTGATGAACTTGTGGATAGTATGCCACGATGAATACAGGCATGCATCAATGCAAAAGGACGTGCTACTGGGTATTAGAGCTACCGGTGTATACACCATTGTGGACCACCACCTCTGAACGTCTCGCTGTGTGGTTTTGATCAGCAATAAAAAGGGCTGAAATGATGTTTATGTTGATATCTATTCTAATTTTCTGTACAGGTTCCGGAACTCTGGGAACCGAGGTTATGCAAAACTTTTTTTTGATGTGTTTATGTTGTCGGCAGTAGAATCGTTCAGCAGTCAGCTTCAAATGCCGTTTCTCTAAATTTTCTCAGCAGTGTTCCTCGTAAAGAACGTCGCCTATTCTCCAAGGACTCCAGTTTGAGTTCCCGAAGCGTCTCCGTAATGCTTGCGTGTTGTACGAACCTACCAGTAACAAATCCAGCAGCCCGCGTCTGAATTGTTTCTATTACTTCCTTTAATCCGACATGGTGCGGATCCCAAAGACTCGAGTAGTACTCAGGAATAGGTTGCGCTGATGCCCTAGATGCGGTCTCCCATACAGATGAACCCCCACTTTCCCAAAATTCTCCCACCAATTTGAAGTCGACCATTCGCCTTCACTAGCACAATCCTCACCTCACACGCCCGTTGCGTAGCATGTCGCTTTGTAACGTTACGCCCAGATATTTAAACTACATGACTGTTTCAAGTAGAAACTATTAGTATTGTATTCGAACATTACGGGTATGTTTTTCCTACTCATCTGCAGTAACTTACATTTTTCAACAGTTAGAGGTAGCTGCCATACGTTACACCAACAAGAAGTTTTGTCTAAGTCATCTTGTATCCTCCTACAGTCATGCATCATCAGCAAACAACCGCAGATTGCTGCCCACCCTGTCCTCCAGTTCATTTATGTATATAGAAAATAATAGCGGTCCTATCACATTTCCCTGGGGCATTGCTGACGATACGCTTGTTTCTGATGAACACTCACCGTCGAGGACAATGTTCTGGATTCTATTATTTAAGAAGTCCTCGAACCATACACATATTGGGAAACCTATGCAACGGTTTTCGGTGAAACTGAACGATAGTATAGAACCGTTATATATAACAGAAAAATACATTGGTTAAGAAAAGGGGCATGACTGGAACGATTTTTCGATTTAAAAGTGTCTATTGTTGAATGTATGAACGGAAAAGGAAAGCGGAAACGAAAATTAGAGCATCCGGAATGGACTGCAGGTCTCGCACTTTGACAAAATTTGACTGCACACTGCCCACAAACGACATTACACGGTGAGAGATAACTTCTTTCTGATTTGATGAGGATGGATTCAGAAGGAAAATCGCATTGTGAAACGGACAAATTCTGAAAAAAAGCGCTGTCTATTTCCCATAGCTCATTCGCGTTGAACAAAACGTGAGGTCTGAAAAATTCATTGTGGGGTTGAAAGAATTACAAGGATAGTTTTCTAAATATTTAGAGGGCTTTGCCAATCGTATGTCTGTTTACGAGCTGTTTTAAAGACCGTTAGCCGTTTCAGTTGAAAGCTCCACTGTGTCTGTCACGATGGAACTGACTGATCTCCGGTGTAATTCCCATTTAAAAGACAAATTCTTTTACGTTAAAAGTGTCCAGCCGGTGTACGTTGTTTTCTTCACGAAGAGTTTCCATGTCTCTGCAATTAGGTTGCAGCCATGATAAAGCATTTCAATCAACAAATACGTGTGACATGCTTTTTTAGATTTCGAAACTAAATAAATCACGATTACATGGCAATCTGGGTGCGAAAATCTTTGAAACTGTCTACGTCTCTCCATATGCCTATTGTTTTTATCAAATAAAAATTATTCTTCGGTGCACCAAAAACAATTAAATAATTCTGAAAATTTGTTTTGTTTGTGATCTATGTTGTCGAGAAATGTGAACTATAAAGCCAAGTCGTAAGCACTGTGACTGCATTATTTTTCAAATGTGGCGCATTTGCAGTTCTCCTTCTCCCCCCACCTCACCCTTTGATCGTGTGCCGTGGCGGTGCGGGAAGTGTGCAGAGAGCTGTGGCGCTCGAGCCAGTGAACCACTCGCATGCCAAATTCTTGGCCGATGCTGACCTAGTGGGATGTGGGAAAGTGCCTAAAATCCACGTTCAGCTGACTGTATACCGCTCCCAGTCCTGGAAGTGGGCGTCTAACATGCAGGGCTCTCTGGGTGGATTTCAGTAATATAAGAGAAGAAGTGACAGAATATAAAATTGGGACTAGGTATTTACGTATAAACCCGCCCAGGGTAGCCGAGAGCGCTAACGCGCTGCTTCCTGGACTCAGGTAGGCGCGCCGGCCCCGGATCGAATCCGCCCGGCGGATTTACGACGAGAGCCGATGTGCCAGCGGCCTGGATGTGGTTTTTAGGCGGTTTTCCACATCCCACTAGGAGAATACTGGGCTGGTACCCATGTTCCGCCTCAGTTACACGGCTCGCAGACATTTGAACACATTCGCACTATTCCATGGATTACGCTCGACACAGACAGTTGGAGTACACTAATTTCGTCCCGGGGGGTACGGGGAGGTGGCAGGAAGGGCATCCGGCCACCCATTAACCATTAAAATGCCAAATCCGATTAACGACGGCTGACCCTGCGTAACTGCGGGACAAGGCTCAAGCGATAGAATTTACGTATAAATTTATTTAGTTCTTTTTGTTTCTGATTCTTTAACAGTAAAATCACCTTAAGTACTGTTTACACTCATAAAACTTTGATTATTAAGCAAACAAATGAACTGAGCAGAAAAATATGGACAGCAGAATAAATCCGAGAAAACTTCCATTTTATTTTATGTATCATACATATCTGTAGAGTGATTAATAGTTCTCAGAACGCATGGGAAACAGAAGAACGCGAATTTTCGAAAAGACAGTGCTAGGGCATAAAAGGGTGGCAGCCATTTTTGGTAAGGTCATTCATAAGTGAGAACTGGAGCAGTAAGGCTATATGTCTGCGCGGCGATTGGGTTGAGTTTCTATGGTGTTCAGAAATTTTATAAGCACGAGTCGTGGACTTGTGATATTCGCACGTTTCGGCGGCCAGTACTTAGAAAATCTATGATCATTTGGTCATATTGGCATAGGAAGTTTTCGGCGAGTTAACGAGGTAGCTGACTTAGAACAATTCTCATGAGCTGAAAAGATCTCAACTTTGAAACATTTCCACGAGTTTGTGAGCGTTTTGGACTTGTGAATTTTACTGGTTAGCCAGTGTGGAATTCTTAATTTCAACACACGCGACTAAACGAAGAACAAACTTCCTATAGTTTATCGGAACTACTCGTTAGTTAAAGTGATATTCTACCCTTGTCTTGTAATTTAAAACCTTTATTGCTGTCACTACGCTGGATCTACTTAAAAAGGAATCAATAATCTGTGATTTATTAAACTCAAAGCTATAGTGAGTTGTGAATATTTTTATATTTCACTGCATAGAAAACTCCTGCCTGCATATCTTTCTAAATAATTGAATTATTGTGTGACTTATCACCATAGTATTGCGAATAAAGTGGCGGGTTGCCCCTAAATAATTAAAACCAGCCACGCATTCTGAAAGCAACGAACAGTTTAAACCGTCACAGTCATTTAATTTATTGTTATTTCCACAATTTGTTTAAATAAACTGTTAAGTCGCACGATGTAAGTACAGATGAAGTAGATGTGGATGTAGATGTATAAAATGGCGGCGCCATCTTTGTTCCACAACAAAGGAAGTTCCTTCCTGACTAGACTGTTCCACTAACTAGACGGGGATTAGGAACTTGTGTTACAGATTAGAAGTGTCCTGAAGCAGTTATACCCTCAACGTGGTTTCAAAAACTATAAACTTTAATTATAAAATGTAAAGCATAGGGGGAAAGAAAAGATTACGTGGTACGTGTACCACAAGGATTGACATTGCTGGTAAGTCCACCTGATATCTTTTATGCTTAGCTACACACGTAGGGTAGAAAACGCAAAGCACGTCAGCATAGTGCTCAAATGGCTCTGAGCACTATGGGACTTAACTACTGTGGTCATCAGTCCCCTAGAACTTAGAACTACTTAAACCTAACTAACCTAAGGACATCACACACATCCATGCCCGAGGCAGGATTCGAACCTGCGACCGTAGTAGTCGCGCGGTTCCGGACTGCGCGCCTAGAACCGCTAGACCACCGCGGCCGGCCTCAGCATAGTGATTTTCGCATATTAGTTCTCGTAAAATAGGTCTATAATGACAAAAAACAGCCCTAAGTCCTTATATGTGGTAGCAATATTCTGCTCTATCTATTGATATGATAATACAGCGATTTACGCCTTGACTTTGATTCCAGGGATTTTATTCATGAGTCAAATCCGTTCCCACCGCAGTGCAGCTGAAACACAGTGTTGCAATACCTGGGCGTTAGATATGGTGCTGGCCGAGCGGTTCTAGGCGCTTCAGTCCGAAACCGCGCTGTGCTGCTACGGTCGCAGTTTCGAATCCTGCCTCGGGCAGGGATGTGTCTGATGTCCTTACGTTAGTTAGGTTTAAGTAGTTCTAAGTCTAGAGGACTGATGACGTCAGATGTTAAGTCCCATAGTGCTTAGAGCCATTTGAACCATCATTAGATATGGTGCGCTGTCGGGTTGGGGAAACCATTCTGCAAAGCAAACGGCAACAGTTAAGGAGGGAAGCTACCATAAGCATCATCTTCTACTGAAGATAATGTCAATTGTTACTTCTATCGATGACTGTGTTGTTAGGGGTGGAACGCAAGCAATCATCTGGGAACACATACTTTCTGAATTGTAGATAAAGATTTTTCCATGATGTGTAATTATTTTGCTGCAACAACGTTTGCAATGGGGTTTATAGAGCATTTTTGTGACACTCTAGTTGAAACTAAACAGGTTAATGCCGGTCACACTTTTGATCTCGTATATTCCCTCTTCGACGTTCGTTAATCCAGCTGTCAGACTAATCTACAACTCTGAAAAAGAGTGTGACTAGAGCCTTTAAGTGATTTTGTTCGTGAATAAATTATAGTTCCCTTCTATTATTCCAATTAATCTCAGTCTAACATCTGTCTTCCCCCTAACTAACTCCATGTGGTGGGTCAAATCACTTCCAATGCCTACACCTAGACATTGATTCCAGTGATAAATTAGTGATAATACGGTCAATAAATATTGAATATTTTAGGCTATATATGTGCATTACATGTTATTTAGTTATGCTGAGGGTCAGCTGGCAGTCTTTGCATAAGGTGTTACCATCTAGAAATCTTCCTAAATTTCGTTGCAATCTGCTTACAAGGAGAGCTGCTTCTATGCAGTTGGGTCATCTGCTAGCAGACCAATAGAGCTACCGACAGCACCCGTCAGTCCTTTTTTGCACACCGTTAATAATAACAACGCTTCCACAGTTCTCTGACGTACGCCCGATTCTACTTTTACCGCTTTGGACAACGTCTCACTGAGAACTAGGTATTGAGCTCTAATTACTAATAATTTTTGAGTCGAATAATTGATCTATTTGATAAACCCGTGTTTTCTTTACTAAGAGCTAGTACGGAACTGCGCGGAAGGATTTCTGGCTCAATATACATGGAAACAACTCCATCTCAGATATCTGCAACTTTCTATGCCTTGTATGAAAAAGAGAGCTAAGTTTCAATCTGTAGCAATGGATTCTTACAGAAGAGTTGCTCGGCCTGCAAAAATGCGGTTGCTCTCGGCTCAAGTGCTAGCTTTCGTTACCACAGCAGCACATCACAGGAGGCTGTTTCATTTTGTGAGATGACACAGCTTCTCATAAGTAGCGACTTATTTCAAAATTCCTCTTTGTTCCTTACATTAAACTTGTTAATTTCTTACGTGTTTAGGTATTTATCAGGCACAGTTCCTCGCTGATTATCTATCTGGAGCATATTTCCGCTGTCTTTAGTGCGGATGGGAAGTGTGACTGCTGTGTTCAGATGCGAGCTGAGGATCTGACCATTCGCTCACAACTACAGCCTATGTTGGCTTCGGTAAACAGCTTGAGACTGCTGCCCCTTGCGTTCATAGTGTGGACACGGACATGGAGATCCGAAGGACTTCCAGCACGTCCAACATGTCTCCCTATCGGTCCGGTAATGTGGCCGTTGCGTGTAATGGCTGAACTGCAGTTGACCTCTCACCTGTGGTAAAGCGGAAGGTCGTTCCAAGATGTGTCAGACAGCGAAAGACTTTCTGAGGGGCCCATCGGAGGACCTCCCCAGTTCGTCTGACTAACAGGTTTCGGATGCTATCTGTGGCTGACAAAGACCCTGAGCCAGATGCACTCGCCCGCCCCGTTCCAGAGGAAGGCATTCGAGACTAATGGTAACTGGGCGCTGCAACGTTAGGTGCGTAATGGGGCCCCTGAGGGATGTGGCTGCAAAGGACCGGAAAGAATCCAGTGTGAACACTGTGTGCATACTGGAGGAGTCCAGATGTGGAAAGGGTGCTTCCGGATGCCATGAAGAACACAGGATGCAACCAACTGTAAATGGTGGCTCATGTCGGTACTAATGGTGTGTGTCGCTTTAGATCGTAAGAGATCCCCTCTGGTTTTTAGCAGCTAGTTGAAGTGGTAAAGACTACCAGTCTGTCTTGCGAGATGAAGACGGAACTTATCATCTGTAGCATCGTCGACAGAACTGAGTGTGAAGTGAGCGTAGGGTCTGAATCAGAGGCCCAGTCGATTCGGCGCCCTTATTAGTTGCTGATTCCTCGACTTGCACCATCGGGGGGTAGGTTTCCGGGTTCCTCTTAATAGGTCAGGTGTCCACTACACACAGAAAGCGGCTACACGGGTAGCGACGGCACGTGGCGGGTACTGGGCAGTTTTCTTTTTTCAGGTTGGACGGTCTCGGGAAACTATAGAAATGGTTCAAATGGCTCTGAGCACTATGGGACTTAACTTCTAAGGTCATCAGTCCCCTAGAACTTAGAACTACTTAAACCTAACTAACCCAAGGACAAAACACACATCCATGCCCGAGGCAGGATTCGAACCTGCGACCGAAGCGGTCGCGCGGTTCCAGACTGTAGCGCCTAGAACCGCTCGGCCATTACGGCCGGCAACTATAGAAATCCAGAATGAGATTTTCACTCTGCAGCGGATTGTGCGCTGATATGCAACTTCCTGGCAGATTGAAACTGTGTGCCAGACCGAGGCAAAGATCCCGAGTTCGAGTCTCGGTCGGGCACACAGTTTTAATCTGCCAGGAAGTTTCAACTATAGAAATGGCGTCGGTCTTAAAGGATGCAAGGCAAACACAAGAAAGTAGACCTAGCAACTATCGGTATTGTAGTTGTAAAATGTCGTGGCTGTGTAGGGAAAGAACCGGAGCTAGAAACGCTAATAGAAAGCACTGAGCGTCAAATCGTTGTAGGTACAGAAAGCTGGCTGCAGTCGGATATAAAATCTGCTGAAATTTTTATCAAGGATCTAACGATGTTCATAAAGGATTGATGAAAATACTGTTGGCTGTCGAATGTTTTTTTGTTACCAGAAGTAGTTCACCCTGTACTGAAATAAAAGTAAATAGTTCTTGTGAGTTGCCGGTATTAAATCACGAACAGGTTTCTTTTACCGACCACCGGCTAATACGATACAGTTGCTGACCAGTTCCAAGAAAATTTCACCCTGATTTCAAATATGTATCCCAGTCATACAATTACAGTTAGTGGTGATCTCAATCTTCCCTCTAAATATGTGAAAATACATGTTTAAAGTCGGCGGTAAGCATAAAATATCATCCGAAATTGTAGTGAATGCTTTCTTAAATTATTGTTTTGAACGATTAGTTCAGGAGCTCATTCAAAGTGTAAATGGTTGCAAGAACTTACTTAACCTCTTAGCAACAAATAATCCTGAACAAATAGGGAGCATCGTGATGTATGCAGGGATTTGTGGTCATAAGGGTATTGTAGCGAGACTGAATGCCGTAACATTTTAACCAACTGAAAATAAACGCAAATTAGGTCTACTTAAAAAAAAAACAGATAAGAATTTGCTTGACACCATTCAAAGTGACAGTCTCCACTTCTTCCAACTGATTATGTAAGTGCAGAAAAGATGTGGTTTGAATTCAAAGAAACAGTATCGACAGCAACTGAAAGATATATACCACATAAATTAATAAGAGATGGTACTAGTCCCCCAACAGGCTAGAATACCGTTGCAGAAGCAACGAAAAAAGCATAAAAAATTTGAAAAAAAGCAAAATCCTCAAGATTGGTGAAGTTTTACAAGAGCTCGAAATTTAGCGCAACTTCAATGTGAGACGCTTTTAACAGTTTCCTGAAGGAAACTCTGCCTCGAAATATGCAGAAAACCCAAAGACATTGCCGGGCGGAGTGGCCAAGCGGTTCTAGGCGCTTCAGTTCGGAACCGCGTTGCTGCTACGGTCGCAGGTTCGAATCCTGCCTCGGGCATGGGTGTGTGTGATGTCCTTAGGTTAGTTAGATTTAAGTAGTTCTAAGTTCTAGGAGACTAAAGACCTCAGAAGTTAAGGCCCATAGTGCTCAGAGCCATTTGAACCATTTTCGAACCCAAAGACATTCTGGTCTACGTCAAGTAAACCAGTGGCAAGAGGTAATAAATACGTTCACTGATCTATTACCATGGTGATGTCACTAGTAACACTGTCACTAAAGTAGAGTTGCTGAACACGGTTTCCTGAAATTCCATCACCAAAAATGACGAAGTAAATACTCCGGAATTCGAATCTAGAACACGTGCCAACAACAGTAACGCAGAAGTAGATGCCTTGGTGTAGCGAAGCATCTTAACTCACTTAAAAAAGACAAGGCCTCCGGTAGAGATTACATATCAGTCAGTTTCCTTTCAGAGTATGCTGATACGATAGCTCCATACATAGCAACCATATACAACCGATCGCTCGTCGAAAGATTCGTACCTAACGACTGAAAGTTGCACAAGTCACAACAGTACCCACGAAAGAAAATAGAAATAATCTGCTGAATGACAGACTCACGTCACTAACGTCGATTTGCAGAAGGATTTTGGAACATATACTGTGTTCGAACATTATGAAGTACCTCAAAGAAACCGATTTATTGACAAATAGTAAACATGGAATCAGAAAATATCCTTCTTGTGAAACACAACTAGCTCTTTATTCTGAAAAAGTAATGAGTGCTATCGACAGGGGATGTCAAATTAATTCCATAGTTTTAGATTTTCAGAAGGATTTTGACTCCCGTTCCTCACATGCGACTTCTATTCAAATTGCGTGCCTATGGATTACCGTCTCAGTTGGATTCGTGATTTCCTGTCAGAAAGTTTACGGTTTACAGTAATTAACGGGAATCCACCGATAAAACAGAAGCAATATCTGGCGTTCCCCAAGGAAGTGTTACAGGTCCTCCGCTGTTCCTGACCTTCATACACGACAAAAGATACAATCTGAGCAGCCGTCTTAGACTGATTGCAGATGGTGCTGTCAATCATCTCGTAAAGTCATCAGAAGATAAAAAAAGTGCAAAATGATTTAGATAATATATCTGTATAGTGCAAAAAGAGGCAGTTAGGGGGCAGTTAGGGATAATTGTTACGAATAGCTTAAACGGGAACGACCACATACACAGTGTTGAAGGGAAAGCAAACCAAAGCCTGCGGTTTATTGGCTGAACACTTCTAAAGTGCAACACGTCAGCTAAAGTGACTGCTTATACATGTTTGTCCGCCCTCTTCTGGAGCATTTCCGTGCATCAGAGATGACTGAGGGGGGACATCAAAAAAGTTCACAGAACGGCAGCTCGTTTTGTATTGTCGCGAAATAGGGGACAGAGTGCCACGGATAGGATAAGCGAATTGGGGTGGCAATCATTGAAACAAAGACGTTTTTCGTTGCGGTAGGAGCTTCTCAAGTTATTTCAATCACTAACGTTCTCCTCCGATTGGGCAAATATTTTGTTGGCACCCAACTACGTAGGGAGAAACGATCATTATAATGAATAATGAAATAAGGGAAATCAGAACTCGCACGGAAAGATTAAGTACTCGCTTTTAGCGCGCACCGTTCGTTAGTAGAAAGGTAAAGAAACAGCTTGAAGATGGTTCGTTGGACCCTCTGCCAGGTCCTCAATTGTGAATTACTGAATAATCATATAGATGTAGATTTAGTTGAATATACCATTATATGTTTGTATCGAACTCACGTCACTGATTTAGCTCAGTAGTCGTGAGTATTTTTTCCTCCGAGAATAACTAACAACATAAGGTTTCCAATTTAGCAGATAAAATATTTAATCACTCACAATTATATATTCAAGATAAACTGAGACTTCGGCGTAATGTTGAAGATAGAAAATCCATAAACCTCAGAACACATTGAGATATGTAGGCATCAATTACAGAACTGACAACCAGGATAAGACACAGCAGCCATGAGGCTGTGGATTGACCGACCAGATTGGGCTGGTCCAGCTGTGGTTTGCTACAACTAAAGAATTCAGGAGAGTGTAGGGCGCACGGTGGAGAATCTCTTGCCTATCAAAAGATAAAAGAGGGGACATCTGCGGGAGGTCTTCTGATATTGTTAGATGCATCCTTACTCACCCAGCCTCGTTCTTTACAATTCCCTGTTTCACCGTTGTGAAGAATTTCTGTGTTAATGATAACTGTAGTCATAAAAGAAGGATAATAACTTAAGAGTGGCGGGCATTATAAAATAATAAAATTTTATGTTAATGATTAGCTTGTGGTAGGGGCTCGACCCTGCTGGAAGCTCCCAGGACTAACCTCGGGACACTAAGAGGCCAGACTAGTACAAAGGAGTAAAGCTGTAACGTAGCATCCACTTTCTCTGTTTTGTAAGAAAACTGATGAAGTGGAATAGTCTAGTGTATTAGTACAATCAGATTTAACACTGTAGACAGTGGGTTAGTTATGTATCACTAAATGTAAAAACGAAATAAAATGTCCGCGAACCGTTCTTGACAAAGTGGAGCGAAATGTGACTTGTTCCGAACATATGGAACGTTCCATTGCTCCAGAGATCTAAACAAATTTCTGTGCGAGAAGGAAAAGTTCTGTCGCATAATCGATATAGAATCTAACATGTACTACATGAGGTTCAGTGGCCTTCTCTGTAGTGGACAATATTAGATACTTTCCGAATCTACAGTCTCTTTCCCCATGCCCGTCACATTTACGTCAGTGCGAAGACCGCAACGTCTTATTCAGTAAAGCTACACCGAAAGACTCAGATTAGTGTTATGTCAGTCATTTTTCCTCAATTCTTTCGTCGTTGGAAAAGGCGCATGCAGGACACGTATGTAAAGTTGTGGACTGAGCTTCCTGGGGGAACAAAATGGTAAGCGCCAAAAGGGGAGTTGGGAGATACAGAGCATTAAAGTTTGCAATTTATCCACAAATCCGAATAATTTTATTCTAACATCCATTTTGTTCTGGATGTATTTCACATCTACGTTCTTTCATACAGACATAAAAAGAACAACAAAAACATTACTGTAGGGGAGATACCATTATTTCAATCAAATCACATACGCCAACATGAATAAATATATAACATTTACACACGTGACTAAAAGACTTAACTGTATAGCTCGTTGCTTGTCATCACTGTCAATACATATGTGTCCATTGTGCAAACATGTTGGTTTTAGTAACAAGAACGATCCATGATGAACAGGAGGAATGTAATCTAAGAGGGACAGAATGTGAACGACTTTCTTATTTTCAATATGACTGAGTCCGTCCTATTTTAATCGAAGAGTAAGAACTGGGTTTCGCCTCCCACTTTTGCTGAAACTTACTTTGGTCCAGATTTCATGACATAACCTCTCGCTGATTAATAAAGATGATGGCTATTCAGAAGTCACCTTCCTTCCACATTCATACATTCCTTAGGTCAGTAGCCAGATGCATTCTGAACATCAGAGTAACATATTTCTCTGATTGTTTTGAACGTTTGTCTCACATCACTATCACCTACTTTCACAATAAATTTAAGAGAACAGTGTCAGTTATCCCCTTCAGCCTTTTTGTCTACAGTTTTTCCAGAACGAGATAGATGTTCTTCGCTTGTGCTTCACCTCTTCTATTTCAACTTCCGTTGTGAGCTGCATCTAAACGGTTTCCGAGAAGTTCCTATCATTTGTTCTTCTGTCCCTTCATGGCAGATATCTGAGACAGTGACATACTGCTCGATATTAAGCCTATTTCGAAATTGTTCGCATATTACTTGAATAGCAACAAAGAGTTTTACTTGTATGAATATAAAAGAAGAAATATGTATATACACACCATCAAGCCTTCAGCTGCAGCCATTCAGCAATAATCTCATATTTCATGCACTTCAGGAACATAACGATATATACATGCATTTACCATTATATTCCTAAAACTGACCAAGTACAACATTTTTGAAAATTTACATACCTCTGTGTCATCTGAGTCACTGGGAATGTACTCAGGATCCTGGTCGGAGATATCAGTATCACTAAGAACATCTACATTTTCTTGTAACTCGTTAAATGTGGCTATAATCTCGGAAACCGTACACGGGTCCCTCTTAGCGCCAGCCATTTTGCCTGTCGCTTACCATTACGTTCCCGCAGCAGGCACCAATGGCGTTTATCATGAAGCATCGGCCTGAGTTCTGTTTAGTGAAATTACAATGAAAGGAACACCCTTAGCTGCTTACAGGCGTTGACATACGTCAACGGGGACAGATGAAAATGTGTGCTCCGACCGGGACTCGAACCCAGGATCTCCTGCTTACATGGCAGACGCTCTATCCATCGGAGCCACCGAGGACACAGAGGATAGCGCGACTGCAGTGATTTATCTCTGGCACGCCTCCCACGAAACCCACATTCTCAACTTATTGTCCCGCACAACATTCGTAGTGCCCCCGCCCATTATACTCATTACTCGCGGCGCGTTGCCGATTCCCGTAAGAGTTCGGGCACTGTTTGTGCATTCGCACAGAAGAAGAAGATGGTCAAGTGGTCGGTGAGCCTTAACTATATATATACTAAGATCGATATATACTAAGATCGATCCAACGCGGTGGATTAACCACCGTGGCTGCTGCACTAGGTCGCCAGACTGAGGTTTTTAGGCGGTTTCCCACTCTCGTTTAGGCAAATGCTCGGATGGCCCCGATTTTCCGCCTCAGAAAAAACAATATACAAACAGTTAAAATACGATCACAGAGAGCCGGTACACATGAGTTCCGTCACTTAGGTAACAGATGAATGCGGCGACAGAAAGGTTGTCCAGCCACAACCTTTCTTTTTTTTTTGTACAGCGGACCCCATACTGGAAGGCACTAATGCTAAGAAGAAGAAAAATTTGTTGATGTTATAAATTTTTTTTCAAAACACTAGCCATTCCATTTAGTTGATCTTCTACAGCCTTTCTTGTGTGACAGAATTAAAATGTCAAAATTACAAATCATCAGCAGTAATTAAATTTTTATTTCTTTTCACCGTACTTTAATTCATTTCTCCAAATCTCAGCCTAATCTCCTTTAGACTACTGCTTTCTCTATGTACAGACCGAATAATGTGGGTGAAAACCTGTCTCAGTCCCATCCCGTTCTCCACTACTATCTCACTTTAATCTCATAACAGTTACCGAGACCAAAAATGCCAAGTCTGCAACTGTAATAGCGAATATAAATTACGCGATCACAAAAATAACACAACTTTGTTCTTAACATGTAGTCACACCTGTAATTACACATGGACGAGTATCTTGGATTATCACATCCATGCATGCACATTTTTCATATGACACAGAACCTTACGTTGACCAAATAAGAGATAGAGCACAATTTTCTAGGTGTAAAAGATTACTCATCCTTAGTGATCATAAATGCACGGTCGTCTCTATGGCACGCAGACAGAATGATGATAGGGGCAAATCGTAGTTGACACAATAAATGAATGCAGCATTTTTGTTCTAAACAAAGCAGGACAAACACCATCATACTGCAACAATGCACGAGATCCAGCAATATTGACATCTCACCAGCAAATGTGAAGTCCATAATATACGTCAACAGTTGGGAAGTACTATAAAATGCCACACCAGTGACCACAACGCCATACTCATCCATACTAACACATACACAAACACAAACACACAAACTTCGTGTCAACAGAAACAACGACTTCTTCTAAACAAGGCTGAAGCAAACATTAAGGGACGTGGTTGAAGAATTTTCCCTCCATACAGTCAGTGGTTGCATAGACTATAAATCTCACATTCTGACGGACCAGCTTCAAAAAGCACAACAATTAGCTATCTCAAAGACTGACCGTGCACTGAAACGGAAACTTCCCTGGTCCACTGAGTTAAAAAAATTAAGGAAAGACGCTAGAGACAAAAGGAAACATTACGAAAAAGCAAAAACAGCACAAGAGAGGGAGGTAAGATTGGACTATACCGTGATGCAAAGGAAAAATATAAAAACAAATTATACAAGACCAGACAGCATCACTGGAACAATCCTGCCAAATTCAGCTACAAAACAGTACATGAGGGGACTCATTTAAACTTCTAACAGATAAGGTCACCGTCAATTCTTAGGCGCACAGACGGCATTACTGCAACGGGCTGGAGATATTCAGCAGAGTATCTGCTGAACCTGCTTCTCCGTGATGACGATAAGGCGAATGACCACCAACATCACACAGAATTACGAAGCAAAATGGAGGACACCAACACAAATGGCACTGTTACTGTCCCATTTGCCCAAGAAGAGGTAGCGTTAGCAAGAAAACAATTAAAGAGTATGAAGACTCACGCTCCAAATGGCATACACTCACAAATACTAAAAAATACTGTCGCACACGTTATCACCTTTCTAACAGAGTTACTTAATGAAGCATTGCTGCAAGGTAGCGTCCCTGACATGTGGAACACAGTGAACGTAGTAATCATCAAAGAATCAGAGGATCAGCACCAACAGACCCAAAGACTTAAGGGCCCATCTGCCTCTTGAACACTTTGGCTAAGGTGCAGGAGAGGCTCTTGTGCAATCGAGTACAGTCACACAGGACGCTCTTCAGCCTTAGTCCACATCAGTATAGTTTTAGACAAAAAAGCTCAATAGGCGATGTAGTTAAACGCGTGCTGGAACTAATACGTGGCACGCTAGAAGAATACGCAGTAGCAATAACAATAGATATAGCAGGCGCCTTTGACAATCTCTGATGGCCTGCCTTGTTCGTAAGGCTACGAGAGATGCAGACACCAGCAGCCTTATACAATAGCTTACCCGACTACTGCTAAGGGTGGTGCAATGGCAAGGAGGAACACGAAAGGTTATCAAGAAAATAATAAAAACACGCCCACACGGCTGAATCTGTGGGCCAGTTTTCTGGGATATTGTTATAGAACCGCTCCTAAACAATCCGGACGAAGATGATTGGGTGAAGGGTATAGTAGACTATGCTGACGACTTACTAGTAGTAATAACTCCACTCTTGAGAATGTAACTCGAAAGTAAGGTTACACAAGTCCTTACAAAAATACGTGACTGATGCACCCATAACAAGCTCACAATTGCGGCAAAAAAGACAGTATATTTACTGATCAAAGGGACCTTGCCCGAGAAACCCTTCCATTAGGCTGAACAACACTAGCATACTAGGGAAAATAACAAGATATCTAGGGATACACCTTGATGAACGACTGACATTCAACGAGCACATAAGACTGAAAAAGGGACAAGACTAATGCATTCGCCACGCTAAACTCAATTCACTACAGAATAGCATTGCAAACACCGAGAATCTACCATACAGCCCTCTTTGAATATATAATGTGTTTGGTAGCGAGTGCCTGGGCACACCAACTGTCGCTCACGACCCAAAAAACCTTTGTGTGCCTTGGACAGAGAGGTGTACTGCTCTGAGTGTCAGGGTCATTTGGCACCACGTCCGTGGAAGCCGTATGCGTTGTACTTGCAACATACCCTATTGATGTAACCATCAGGCACAAACCAGCAACACACTGTCTCAAAACGGGAGGACTGGATAAGGTATATGAGGTAATAGGGGAGCATATAATAGAAAAAAGCTGATTAAATCTTTGGAAGGTTGAGACATGGCAAAAAGAATGGGAAACATTTAACAAGAGCCATCGGGTTTTCTCCTGGTTGCCGAACATCCGCGAACTGTTGAGGCTCAGACACGTTGATCCAAGTCGCTGTATGGTACACTTCCTGGCGGGCCATGGTTCTTACCCTGCACACCTACACCACTTAGACCCTAGCCAAAGCGATATGTGTGAATGTGGGCAACACGGATCCCCCGAACACTAAAATGTGACTGACACATGTAAGGCCGACGTCAAAAATCGAAGACATAGGGAAAGCTTTAGGAGATCTTTAGCAAGCTTAACCGCATCACTGATGAGGGCGCTACACAAGACTTATAAGTAGTAAAGACCACATACAATAACACGACCCGAAACACACCCTACACTATAACGTGATGCATAAGACAACAGATATTCAAACACTGATAAAGAAACAGATAACATATAGACACAGATGGTGGAATGATGACTCCAATATCGTCAGATACATATACGACATATACAGACATGGGATTTAAAAATAAGTTAGTAATAAAACTAGAACAATGAATTTTCCAGTTTGTACATATGCAGTATAATAAGACGTAAATGCACAAACACAAGCGCACAACACAGATACGAAGCGAGCTTTGGGGAGACTAGGCTCGAGGTCATACATATAGTAGTAACTATAGTAGAATAGAACATGCTAACTCAGGTCAGAAAGTTTCGAAGTGTTTACCGAAGCCCTCCCATCTGAAATATCTAGGTAAAGGAACCTCCTATGCTATCTTAATCTTTCCTTTCGTGTATTACAGTATTTTCTTCTTAAGAATATAGTAAAATTGATTTTTCCCCATTTGTAATTTATGCATCTTGTGTTTTTTGTTTTCTTTTTCTTTTTTAATTACGGTAACAATTTAATTATATAAAAAAACAAGAAAAGTACTTTATGCATCTTGTGTTTTTTGTTTTCTTTTTTTTAACTAGCAATTTAATTACATGAAAAACAAGAAAAGTACTAAAATTCTGAGAACTGTCTTGTTTGTAGTAGCAAATGACCCACTGTAGTTACCAAGGTAGTGGGTCACTATGTTATGTTAATAAATAAATAAATAGTCTCCTTTTAATGTCCTTCGTACTCTTGTAACTGCAGTCTACATCTTCATCTACATAAATATTCCGCAAGCCACCGTATGACACTTGGTGGAGTGTACCACCACTAGTCATTTCCCTTCCTGCTCCACTCGCAAACAGAGCGAGAGAAAAACAACTGTCTGTATGCCTCAATTCGAGCCCTAATTTCTCTTACCATATCTTCGTCGTCCTTACGCAAAATGTACGTTGGCGACAGTAGGATCGTTCTGCAGTCAGCTTCATATGCCGGTCCTTAAAATTTTCTGAGTAGTTTTCCTCGTAAAGAACGCTGCCTTCCCTCCGGGGATTCTCATTTGAGTTCCCAAAGCATCCCCGTAATAGTTGCGTCTTGATGGAACACACCGGTAACAAATCTAGCAGCTCGCCTCTGAATTCCTTCGATGTCTTCCTTTAACCCGACTCGAACAGTATTCATGAATGGGTCCCACTAACTTTCTATACGCGGTCTCCTTTGCAGATGAACCACACTTTCCTTAACCTCTTCCAATAAACCGAAGTCAACCATTAACCTTCAAAATGGTTCAAATGGCTCTAAGCACTATGGGACTTACCATCTGAGGTCATCAGTCCCCCAAGACTTAGACCTACTTAAACCTAACTAAGCTAAGGACGTCACACACATCCATGTCCGAGGCAGGATTCGAGCCTGCGACCGAAGCAGCCGCGTGGTTCCAGACTAAAGCGCCTAGAACCGCTCGGCCACAACGGTCGGCATTAGCCTTCCCTGCCACATATCTCACATCCTCGTTCCATTTCATACCGCTTTGCAACTTTCCGCCCAGATATTTCAACGACGAGACTATGTCAAGCAGGACTCTGCTAATCCTGTACTGGAACACTATACTTCTGTGTTCCCTACTCATCTGCATTGACTTATATTTTTCTGCGTTTAGAGCTGCCATTCACCACACCAACCGGAAATTTTATCTAAGACGTCTTGTAACCTCCTGCAGTCACTGAATAACGGCACCTACTCGCACACCAAAGCATCATCAGCAAACAGCCGCAGAATGTTGCTCATATTGTCCGTCAGATCATAGGGAAAACAATAGCGATCCTGTCACACTTGCCTGGGGCACCCTTGCCGATTCTCTGGTCTCTTATGAACACTTGCCGTCGAGGACAACGTCCTATTACTTCAGAAATCTTCGAACCACTGGGAATCTATTCCGTACTCTCCCACCTTCGTTAACAGTCTGCAGTGGGGCATTGTGTCTAATACTTTTCTAAAATCTAGGAATATGGAATCTGCATGTTTTCATCCATAGTTCGCAGGATATCATGTGGGAATAGGGCTAGATGAGTTTCACACGAGCGATGATTTCTAAAAATATGCTGATTTTGGACAGGAACTTTTTCCTCTCAAGGAACTTTACTGTATTCGAACAAGAGAATATGGTCAAGAATACTGTAGCAAACCGATGTTAAAGATATTGGACCGTAATTTTGCGAGTCAGTTCTTTTACCCTTCTTCTATACGGGAGGCACCTGCGTTTTTATCCAGGTGCTTGTCTCTGTGCGCTGGGCGAGAGATTCGCCATAAATGCAAGCTAAGTAAGGAGCCAAACTGGTATTCCATCTGGACGTGGCGACTTACTTATTTTCAACTTTTTCAGCTGCTTATCTTCGCCATGTATCCCTATTACTGTGTCCTCAATACGGGACTGTGTGCGATATTCAAACGAACTATTTCTTAAACGCGAAATTTAAAACTTCATCTTTACATTTGCTATCTTCTACTACCACACCAGATTGGTCAACTAGTGGCGGGATGGAAGCCTTAGACCAACTTGGCGATTTTACATAGCATCAGAATTTTTTCCGATACTCGGCTAGATCCTTTGCAAAGGAATGATGGTGATAGTTGAGGTATGCTTCGCCCATTGACGTTTCTACGGACGCATGAATCTCTACCAACTTTTGCCTGTCGTCATTTGCACGTTCTCTTTTGAACCTATGGTGTAACACTCTTTGCTTCCCCAGCATTTTCCGAATTTTCTCATTAAACCATGGTGGATCTTTTCTGTCCTTAATACACTTACTTGGCACATACTTCTCCTGAGCGCGATTTACAATCAGTCTCGTTTTCCTACAAGTGCGCATGACATTTGGTGCCCTATATATTACTATAGAAAAGTATAGAATATCAAAGACTATATTCCAGGCAACATGGTCATTACCCCCGCAGTGAAATGTCAATTAAATGTTTCTGGTTTGTGAACAAAATAGTTATTTCCTTTTGGCGCAGATTAAAACGCGGGTTTTCAAAAAGAAAAAAAAGTATGTCCTGAATGGTGGAAGGGATTATAGCACCGTTTGCTGTAGATGTACACATGTACGGTCCTGTTCATGGCAGAAATGAGTTAAATACCGTAGTGAGGAAATTCGTGTGCACTTGGTGTGACGGGCAGAATGCGTCGTAGGACGGCTTTGTGCGGCGCGCGCCTGCAGAACGGCCGATAGCCGTGGCGGTTCACGCGCCGCAGTCGCGTGTCCGCACAAGCCGGTCATGATTGTAAGTGATGAGGCATCCGACTGGTTTCGGTCCGCTCAATGGCACACGGTCATGAAACGTATTTGAAACTAGAAACCCACTTTTTCGTATGCAAAGTACTAGCGCGACTAGAATAAAGGGGGCCCGATGCTGGGGAAGATATTAATTTTTTTATTATGGAGCCCGCGGCGCGGCCTTTTCATGCAAATTCCGTCTCAAATCCGAGGGCCTTTGTGTGCCCCCCATCTGGCCTCGGCACGGGGCAGCTGGGCGCGCTGCACCCGCGACCGAATACAGTCGGCCCGGCTGGGAGGCGCGACGTACTGCCTCATTTCACAGACGCGCCATCGTGCACAAGGAAACAGCCTGCCTGGAGAGAAAGAAAAAAGCTTCTCCTCAAAGTCAGCGCGGATTTGGGACGCATCAGTTAAATGATACGTCTACGTTCGTAGCTTAGATGTCAGCTCGTTGGCCACGCCTAGTATCTGGGTTCGTCTCAAGGTGATACCAGTGATTTATTGTTTCTAGGTAGGAGGACTGAAAGAGGCAGTATTTGCCTTTGTGAGAAAAATAGAGGAGCAGGGTGGAGGAGAATATTGGACTTCTTATTGGAAACTAGCCAGTAACTGCCGGTACATGGATGAGCTAACTACACTGCTCTGCAAAACTGAAGGAAGAGATACATAAAGCAACAGAACATATTAACTACACAGTGAAAATGAACGAAAGGGCGAGAGCATGTCCCGAGGGGTCTCTCAGTCGTGCACAGAAAGTTGGAAGTCACATGATATGGGGTCAGCGTAAGGTTCAAATGGCTCTGAGCACCATGGGACTTAACTTCTGAGGTCATCAGTCCCCTAGAACTTACAAGGGAACCTCCCCATGGCACCCCCCTCAGATTTAGTTATAAGTGGGCACAGTGGATAGTCCTTGTAAAACTGAACACAGATCAATCGGGAAAACAGGAAGAAGTTGTGTGGAGCTATGAAAATATAAGCAAAATATACAAACTGAGTAGTCCATGTGCAAGATAGGCAACAACAAGAAAAGAGAATGTTCGGGAGTACCGTGGTCCAGTGGTTAGCCTGAGCAGCTGCAGCCCGAGAGGTCCTTGGTTCAAGCCTTCCCACGGGTGAAAATTTTAACTTTTTATTTTCAGTTTATGTGACAAACGCTTATGTTTTCATCACTTTTTTGGGAGTGATTATCACATCCACAAGAAAACCTAAATCGGGCAAGGTAGAAAAATCTTTTTACTCATTCGCCAAGTGTACAAGTTAGGTGGGTCGACAACATATTCCTGTCATGTGACTCACATGCCGTCGCCAGTGTCGTATAGAATATATCAGACGTGTTTTCCTGTTGAGGAATCGGTTGACCTATGACCTTGCGATCAAATGTTTTTGATTCCCATTGGAGAGGTACATCCTTTCGTCTACTAATCCCACGGTTTTGCGGTGCGGTCGCAAAAAACAGACACTATACTTATTACAGTGAACAGTAATGTCAATGAATGAACGGACAGATCATAACTGCGAAAATAAAGAAAGTAAACTTTTCACCCTTGAACCAAGGACCTCTCATTCCACAGCTGCTCACGCTAACCACGGGACCACGACGCTAATGAGCTCACACAATCCTTGATGTTGCCTATCTTGCACATCGACTACTCAGTTGGTATATTTTGCTAATTTTTTCATAGTTCCACACAACTTCTTCCTGTTTTCTCGATTGATATGGGTTTAGTTTTTCAAGGCCTATCCACTGTGCCAACTTATGACTAAATCTGAGGGGGGTGCGATGGGGAGGTTACCTTGTTAGAACTACTTAAACCAAACTAACCTAAGGACGTCACACACATCCATACCCGAGGCAGGATTCGAACCTGTGACCGTAGCGGTCGCGGTAGCAGTAGAAGGAACGGGAAAAGCCAGGGTGTGTCAGTCAGTGACCACTTAGGTGCACTGTCATGGTGCTCTGCAGTACGACATGGCAAGGAGACAATATCTGGATGACTTCACACGGGGAAGAATCGTCGGGAAACTGATGACGAGTGTAGCCCAGCAGTTTCGTACTGCTCACAAATTGTTTCTTGTGTATAGGGAGCGTTCCAAACCATAGGCACTGCTCCCGAAGGCGAGAAGATGTTCGACCACGGTCAACTACAGCAGTAGATGATCACTACATTGCGCACCTCAGACAGTGGGTGCAGTTGCAGCCACATTGAAGAGGAGTGCAAGGTACGCTCCACAGTGGCATGGCGGCTGCGTGGGGGTGATCTCTCTACCCGACGACCAGGATGTTGTGCTCCGTTGACACCCGGGCAACGGCGGCGCCGATTACGATGGTGTCAAGAGCACAGGGACTCGACCAACAAGGAGTGAAGTCACGTGCTGTACTCGGGCGAGAGTAGGTTCAGTCTGAGTAGTGATTCTGGACGTACCTACATATAGCGAGAGGTGAGAACACGTAATCCACATTGTAGAACATGATCGTTTACGTGACCCAGGTGTTATGGTGAGAGCAGACATAACGTTACATGGGCGTAATGACCTTCAAAGATGTGAGCATGGTACAGTCATTGGTCTACGTTATTGTAACACAGTACTCCTTCCCCATACGCGTTTTTTCAGAGGCACATTCGGCCCTGACTTCTTATTGTGGATGACAATGCGTGAACGCATCGAACAGCGCATGTGGAGCAACTGTTGCAACGAGACGATATTATGAGAATGGACTGGCCAGAACGTTCCCCGAACTTAAATCCTATAGAGCACAGGGTGGCATCCGTTGGGAAGACGTACTGTACGACCACCCAGCAGATGCTAACCGCAATGGCGGTGGAATGGAACGCCCTACCACGAGAACACACTAACCTTGTGTCCAGCATGGGAGCACGTAGCAGAAGCTGCACTGCCGTCAGTGGCGATAACACAACCTATTAAGTCATTTGTAGTGGCCAGGGGACCAGCATAAATTGCGGTGATTTTGGTGCAATTATTGTCACTGAACTAAACTATCATCTCTGTTCTTATTATTGCGTATTTCTTTCAATAACATTCCGTACTATACTGCAACGTTTCTTGCTATGTATAGTCCAAGATTCATGTAGCTATGTTACGTGGCAGTGACACATCATGCAAAAGTTACTTTCGTCCTTAAATTTTGCACACCAGTGTACATAATCCTGTATAGTCTATACCAATCGTTGACTAAAGGCTGCCCGTGGGCACTATGTAGCCTGCGAAACAGTTTCGTCCGACGTGCCAGCCATCGCTGTTTAGGGCGTGGTACAAGGCTCGAAGCTACTAGAGATTTTGTCTGTTTTTCGTACAAGAAAATACGTTTTCATAAAACCAGTTCGGAAGAGAAGCCGGAGATATCAACGTGTTCAGCGGGTTTCAGTTTCAATAATTAAGCTGCGTTTACATTGTTGATTATAGCACACAGCGGGAATATCAGTTCAGCCGGGGCCTAGATGGTGACCCGTCTGCAACAGTTCTCCCGTATCTAAATTCGTGTGATTTATGTCGCGTAACACACTAGGTTAAATTCACAGGAATCTACAGACGCGACTATTCTCTGGGCAACGACATTAAATTCACAGGAATCTACAGATGCGACTATTCTGTGAGCAGCGGTATCTTCCCACCGGTTACTTCGTCAGATCAGAATTATGCGATCGCAGAGCCATCTAATTGTTGTTGTGGTCTTCAGTCCTGAGACTGGTTTGATGCAGCTCTCCATGCTACTCTATCCTGTGCAAGCTTCTTCATCTCCCAGTACTTACTGCAACCTACATCCTTTTGAATCTGCTTAGTATATTCATCTCTTGGTCTCCCTCTACGATTTTTACCGTCCACGCTGCCCTCCAATGCTAAATTTGTCATCCCCTGATGCCTCAGAACATGTCCTACCAACCGGTCCCTTCTTCTTGCAGAATATCAATATAGTTTCCCTCCAATCTTATATAGTGCGTTCATTTTCTTCTTAAATTGCAATACCACTTACTTGTACTTGTGAATCGGCTCTTCTACACGGCTAAAAAAGCTCCGGTATTTTGTTTTTAATTTTTTTCTTCTTAAATAAAATTATACTTCACATCGTTATAAATATTTTAGTGTACAACCACTATTATTAGGAACATAATCCACTACTTTTGGGAGTCAAGTAACCATCATTTGGTTGTCAATCCTACAAAAAATGCACTTCAAAAGCACTTTAGGTCAAAATGTAAAAACAAGTAACATTATTAGGACACGAGTAACTTAGACAGCCAGACGATGAGAGTTTGACTCCTGAAACGCATTTCTGTGGATTACTTTTCTAATAAAGAGCGGTTGTACGCTAAAATATTTATAACGGTTACCTTAACAAGCACTACCTCCGATCCTTACGGTGAACAACGATATTACGGGCAACTTGGTAATTACTTTTCCCTGAATCTTCTGTCACGCGATCTAATGCAATCCCCTCAAATTTTACTGTGATAACAATTTTTATTCTAGCAGATTGGCCAACTCTCTGTGCTTTCAGCGATGTACGTTTCTATCCATGACGGTACATTTCTTCCAATTAAGATAAAGCCTGACTCGAAACTTCTCTGTCTACTCAGGATACTACATTTTACTAAACTATAGCTTAAATGCGTGCGCAAAATACGCTGCCAGTGATTAATTATAAACAGTGGTTAAACTCGACGGTGGATACATCACAGGCGGCATGCATGAAGAGGGAGGGTTTTAATAGTGCCACTAACATTTAGAATCTACATATTCATTAATTTTTTTCCATGTCGTACTATCTTATCGGCTCAAATTGTTCAGGCACGTAGGAAACGTCCGTAAGATATACGAGTAACTTACTCATCACTGAAATACACAAGCGACAAGAAACGGCAAATACTAAACAGAACCACTGGGGTCAACGTTACATCAATAAGGGCGCAAATATTTGCACCAATTTACGACAATGTAGGTAAGTTCTTCTGTTGAACTAATTAATTACACAAACAGGGACGTTAGAAGAGTGCACTGCATTAAGCAGACAGTGAACGATGTATGATACAAGAGTGTGTGGGAAGGGCTTTGTGGCACTGAAAATTCGTATGGACGCAATGTCTCTTGTAACAAAGGAATCAGTACGAATTACTACCATTATGATTGAACTCCAGGTAGAAGCTAGGCAAGATATTAAATATGGAAAAACTTTCAGGGAGATAAGTAGTCACAGACGTACTACAGAATATAGAAAACTGTATACGGATGCATGAAATCATCCCATGTGGGTAAATTATAATAAATTCACACGTTCTGTAGCTTTACAGATTTAAAAAGAAAAAGAAAAAAATCTGTAGGCATGCCCAACCTTATAGAAAATGGATGAAGCAGCAGCATAAGAACCGCCGGAAGTGCTTGTATGTGGTGGTTATTGAATTACAACGGTTAAAGGTACACTAGATGTTTCTGTCAAGTGTTTTAGTCACAGCCTATGTTTCCCACAGCACACCGTCTCCTCAAATGTTCTGTATTTATTATTGTGCCTACAGCTACTTAGGTTGTTTATCTTTCTTCTTCTTTTAATGTTCTGTATGCGTCCTCGAGAAAACGTCATACCAGCCTTGAAGCCCTGGATTGTTCACCAGATATCGTCACGGAAGTACCTGACAGTTTATCGGAGGATCTGAGCCATTGTATCAGCTTGTACCCATCACACACACAAGTTTTCCAGACTTAGAAACAGCGTTAAGGGCCAGAGCATATCGTAAGATGGATCCAAACCTTCGAATTTGTAGTCTAGTAAACAGGCAACCGATGTACTAGCCATAGGCAACTGCAGAGTATCCTAGCCCCTACATTAAAATGTTTCCGTCCTGTTATATTTATTTTGGAAATAATATTATCACTAAAAACGTTTTTGTAGATAAGAGTTTTTTAATGTAAACAGTTTAGGACCGCATGTAAGTTCTTAAAATCTATAAATCAAATGACCGGTTTCGATCGTGGTATGATCATCTTCAGACTAAAGCCCAGTGAAAAGAGTAAAAGGAAGTTTTAGAGGACAAGACTTAAGTATAAACAAATTGAGTAATGTAACTGATTTAAAGTACCCTTCTACACCTACCCATGACGATACCCAATTTTTGTAGATAATTCGAGCAAGCAGTTGTAACGAAGATCGTTTCATTAATCCTGTGAAATAAATCCAGTAAGAAAACTAGTGGATAAATCCACTAAAATCTTCCTGGACTGCATTATTAAATAAATATACGGGAGATCGGGTAGCAGTAGCTCCTTCAGGAACTCTTCAGTCGCTCGGCCTTTTCCTGCGTTGACATATATTTGGTTGTGGTAAAAGGAAGAAGGTTCAAAAACGATAAATTTAGTATTTTTTACAAAACATTTTAAAAATATTTCAACGGTAAAATATTACTAGTTTCACCAATGACAAGTGAGCAAAATTGGAATATTCCCTGGCACACAGTTTTTAAACGAAACTACTGGTACAGTTTCTTAGCTTCAGATTCTCTTTTATCTCACGTTTCTTTCCAGTTAGTTTTTTGTTTTACATCCTATTTCCCCTTGTATATAAATTAGCAAATAACCCCGAAAAAATATCTTCATTCGTGCTGTATAAATTATTTCTCACACCGCCATCTTGATTGACGTCGAGCATCAACCAAGGCAGAAAATATTATGATTGATACAATGAGATACCTTTGCGCCTATAATGCATTTTCTATAGACTGGCAAACAGGGCTAAAAATTTCAGGAAACATCACTGTGTAACACCGCCTATAGCTGCAGTTCTAAGTGTAAAAAGTACACAAGTTTTTACAGGTATGCCATATCAAGCTAAAGCCACTCACTAGTGATTAAATCTCGTGGAGATACCAAGCTGCCGGGTTGTTGGTTGTTGCGTTTGACCCTCTGTTCCAAATAATCCCACCTTTCTTCTGTGGGGTTAAGTCAGAGTAATTTTCCAGGAAGGAAGGAGAGTTCACAGCCTACCCGCCATGAAGATGTTGAAGAATGGACAAAACTTGGTAACTGAGACTGTTGAAATAAATCTCCTGACACCTGAATGAGTGATCCCACGTCTTGGTATGAAAAATTCCCCCGAAACGTCACAGACCTACCACCGTCGTGTACTATACCCTCCACACACTATAGGTCAAACGCTTAATAGGGCTGTCGGTGCACTAAAGACCACGCATTACTGAAAAAGAGGCAAAATAGCGACTCGTCGGTACACACTGTATGCCTTTACCAGCTAATGCCTGTGTTGTTTGTCCCGTTTTAAACGCCCTGTTTTATGGACTGCTAGGAGCACTGGTTTTTTGCCAGGTACCCGACTCCAATGTCGACTGTATGCAGTTCCCTTCGTAATGTTAGTTCGGACAGTGGTTGAGTGGAACTGTATTTAGTGACATCAGCAATTCCTTGGGGTCTGAAACCGACGAAACCGAATGTCAATGACATGGCGTGACACTCGCCTCTGCTACCTGTAGGTTAGGATGTTTTTACGACCACTGCTCTTACGCAGCGTTACATGAATGCGGGATGTATGCTTTTCCTTCTAAACACGATGGACAGTACGCGTTGATAGCTGAATAATTCGGGCGATTTCATTCAGGTATGGTCATGGAAATGTCCGAACACGATAGTTGCCTTCTGCCACTCTACACGCCTCCACATAAAACCATTTTTTACTGCGATGATTGCATATAATCGACTGGCCCATACATGCCACTTCACCACGATTAGTTACCTCAGTCGAGGGGGGTAACCATATTGTTATGTACAATAAAATTTGCAACACTAAAGTAAATTTCGAACGTAAATATCAACCGTTAGAGCGCAAAGATTTGCAGTTAGATCGTAAATGAAATGTAGAATCAAATGCGTCTGTTATTAATTTCAAAAACAGGCAAACTTGACAGTCATTGCCACTACTGAAAAAGAATGGTCTGAGTAGACCGTACACATTTTCTGGTGTAGAATGCGAGTATGAAATAAAAATATGGGGGTTCCCATTTGAAAATACAATGTCGACCCAGCCCACGCAGAAGGGGTCTTTAGAAGTGGCCAGTTGTATCACAAACAAATGTCCCCGTCACTAGTATTAACTTTTCACCTAGAACATTTTTTTTGTCCGGTGGCCGTTCTCGAGAGATTTCCTTAAATTAAAATAAAAACCCCGCATACGGGGTGTTCAAAAATTCAGTGCTAAAAGTAACAAGTATGATACAAGAGCAAAAATAAATATATTTCGTAAAACAACCGTGTGTCGGAAACTCACACTGCGTGAGCATTGAGCATGCTTAGGTAATATACGAGTAGAATAGATAAACGTCATGTCTAACGTTTTTAACCAGATGTTAGCCTGAAACACGAACTATGTTGTGATGTCATACTCTTCGACACTGAGTCAGTAAACAGCGGGTAGCACTAGTGACTGCGTGACAGTTGGCTCTCAAATGGCTCTGAGCACTATGGGACTTAACATCTGAGGTCATCAGTCCCCTAGAACTTAGAACTACTTAAACCTAACTAACCTAAGGACATCACACACATCCATGCCCGAGGCGGGATTCGAACCCGCGACCATAGCGGTCGCGCGGTTCCAGACTGAAGCGCCTAGAACCGCTCGGCCACACCTGCCGGCACATGAAAGTTTCAGTGTCAATATGGAGCTCTACATAAGGGGAGCACTGAGGGACACGCACCTCGTTTACAGTGCGACTGAAGGCAATAACCGGAAAGCCCAAGGATTGTACCGCGAACATTTCCCTGCCCGCTGATGTCCACACTGTCGCACATTTACTACGATTTACGCTTGAGAGAAAGTACCGGCACACTGGTGGTAAGCAGGGATAATACAGGCAGACATTAGACGGTGTGCACATCTAACGTAGAGGGAGATGTGCTGTTATCTTTCAGAACAATCCAGAGACATGTACTGAGCAACAGCTGCTGTGCTTGGTATTCACCATAGGTTATTATGGGATGTATTATGTGAACAGGTGCTTCATCCTTATCGTCGTGCCGGCCGTTGTGGCCGAGCGGTTCTTCAGTCTGGAACCACGCAACCGCTACGGTCGCAGGTTGGAATGCTGACTCGGGCATGGATGTGTGTGATGTCCTTAGCTTAGTTAGGTTTAAGTAGTTCTAAGTTCTAGGGGACTGATGACCTCAGATGTTAAGTCCCATAGTGCTTAGAGCCTTTTGAACCTTATCGTCGTATGAGAGTACGGGTCATGGGGCACATGACTGTCCCCCTCGTCTTGAGTATGTACGCTGGAGCAACAAGCTAATGAACATCCTCGTTTTCCTGAAGTTATATTTATAGATGATGCTCAACTTACTCGAGAAGGCATTTACAATGGTCACAGTTCTCATGTGTGATCGGATGAAAAGCCAAGTATTATTGTTGTGCGAGACCATCTGAAACGTTTTGCAGCAAACATCTTTGCTGGTATCGTGGGCGACTACTTACTTGCATGTTGCCTGCCCGACTTAGGTGGCCAATGTACAGACAGTTCATGGAAATTCACTTGTAGACTTTATTGGAGAAGGTACTCCTAGATATCAGACGGCGGATGTGGTTTCAGCCTGATGGGGCTCCAGCACACTTTGCAGAACCAGCCCGAGCAGTAATACCGTACAGAGGAATAGCGTTGGACGCCACTGAAACTCCTAACGGGAATCCTCGATAAAAGGCTGGCAGAGAAGCCCGAACCCCTTCTACCAGAGGAGCAGTTCGGTTTTAGGCAGTAGAAAACCTGCTCGAACAAATAAAACAGGCGATAGGAAGACCCAAAGAAAAACTATATGTGGTTTTTGTCAACTACTCAGATGCCTTCGACCTGGTCAACAGAAAGATTTTAATAGACAAACTGGAGGAACTAATCGAAAGAACGAGTACAACGACTCGTATATCGAATATACTGGCAGAAAACCACATACAGATAGATGATGGAATAGGCATACCCGACTGGCTGCCACAGACGAACGGCGTCCCCCAAGGCGATGCTCTCAGCCGTATCCTGTTTAACGTCTTCACGCACAATGACACGAAAGGAATGGCAGGAACAGGCACGTACATATACGCTGATGACATGGCCATCGCAGCGACAGACATAGACAAACTACAAGTAGCGCTAAACACACTAAGTGAATGGGCGGAGCGAAACGACATAAAGACAAACGAAGAGAAGACGGAGTTGGTAGTGTTCAGGAAAGGAGGAAGATCTCACTGAATCAGAGAACGTCAAATTCAATGGAAAACCACTCAAGAGGGTTAACAATTTCAAATATCTAGGAATCACAATCCAAACAACCGGAGAAAGTTTCAGACTACATATAAGATATAGAGCAGTGGCGGCCACTACAGCTATGAATGAAATCAGAAACATCACGCAACTATCGATCAGTACACCTATGTACCTGTTTAGGATAAAGATACTACCTGTTCTGACGAATGGCCTAGAATCAGTAGGAGAATACCTCACATACAAACAGCTGGAAGAATTGGAGCGAGTAAAGGCTAAATACCTGAAGAGTCCAGCAGAACTCAAGATCTGGGCTAGTGTACGAGCTTACCAGGGAGACCTTCCTGATATAGTATCTAAGGTGCGAGCTCATACTCCCAGCTGGTGCCGACTTCAAACAACTTCTACAAGATCTGCATGAGAAGGAAAACGACATACGGAGGACTTCTATGCAACGTCTACTATGTAAGACAAGACCTGGGTGGAAGCTAACCATTAAATGCGACACGTGACGACGAGACTAGTAACCCTTGGTTTTCAGCAAAAGGTGTTTGGCAACAAATTAATTCAAGAAACCAAAAGACTAGTGTGTGTGTGAGTTGTGCTTGGAATGTTGTGACCGATATCATACACACATAAAAAAAAGTTTTGCATCACCTCGGTTCCGAGAGTTACAGAACCCATACAGAAAATTGGAACAGAGATCAACATAAACAGCATTTACGCCCTTTTTATTGCTCATGAAAACCACACATTCAGAGGCGGTGGTCTAGATTGCTGTTCACACTGGTACCCCTAATGCCCAATATCACGTCCTCTTGCACTGATGCATTCCTGTATTCGTAGTGGCATACATCCACAAATTCATCAAAGCACTGTTGGTCCCGATTGCCCCACTCCTAAACGGCGATTCGGCGTAGATCCCTCAGAGTGGTTGGTGTGTCACGTTACCCATAAACAGCCCTTTTCAGTCTATCCCAGGCATATTCGATAGGGTTCATGTCTGGAGAGCATGCTGATCACTCTAGTCGAGCGATGTCGTTATCATGAAGGAAGTCATTCACAAGATGTGCACGATAGGGGTCAGAATTGTCGTCCATGAAGACGAATGCCTCGCCAATATGCTGCCGATGTGGTTGCACTACCAATCGTGGGATGGTATTCGCGTATCGTACAACTGTAACGGCGCCTTCCGTCACCACCAGTGGCATTTGTCTGCCCCACCTTGCTGCTGCACTCGCTGGACAGTGTTTCTAAGGCATTCAGCCTGAACGGATTGCCTCCAAACACGTCTCCGACGATTGTCTGGTCAAAGGTATATGCAACACTCTTTGGTGAAGAGAACGTGATGCCAATCCTGAGCTGCCTATTCGGCATGTTGTTGGGCCCATCCGTAAAGCTCTGCATGGTATCGTGGTTGCCTCGCCATGGACGTCAAGAGTGAAGGTGCGCATCATGCAGCCTATTACTGACAGTTTGAGTCGTAACACGACGTCCTGTGGCTGCACGAAAAGCATAATTGAACATGGTGGCGTTGCTGTCAGGGTTCCTCCGAGCTATAATCCGTAGGTAGCGATCATCCACTGCAGTAGTAGCCCTTGGACGGCCTGAGCGAGGTATCTCATCGACAGTTCCTGTCTCTCTGTATCTCACACCATGTCCAAAAAACATCGCTTTGGTTCACTGCGAGACGCATGGGCACTTGCCTTGTTGAGAGCCCTTCCTCGCACAAAGTAACAATGCGGACGAGATCGAACCGCTATATTGACTGTCTAGGCATGGTTGAAATACGAGCTGTGTATTTCCTTCCTGGTGGAATGACTGGAACTGATCGGCTGTCGAAGCCCCTCTATCTAATAGGCGTTGCTCATACGTGGTTGTTTACATCTTTGGGCGGGTTTAGTGACATCTCTGAACAGTCAAAGGGACTGTGTCGCTGATCCAATATGCACTGTCAACGTCAATCTTCACTAGTTCTGGAAACCGGGGTGATGCAAAACTTTTTTTGATGTGTGTATTATGAAATGCAGGAATAGACAGAAATCCATCGTAGCTTACAGCAAAGACAAGTGATGTGAATGTAATGTATTGTGAATGCTATCCTTTGCAGGGCATGTGTGCGTTTCCAATAAATAATACCGAGTAATTCTGGCAATCGGTGGATCGGCCAACAAGATCCCCGGAACTTACACCATCAGACTTCTTTTTCCGGAGCCATATGAAAGCTGAGGTGTATTCTATACCTCATTCCAAGAATTGATGCAGCAACCACACAAATACAGAACACACCACGCATTTTCCAACCATCACGGGACTCTCTCTCCGCTGTGTTAATGGTGCTCATTTTGAACATTTAATGTAATAACGATCAGAAGAATAACGCAATAAAAACATTTCACACCGTATTATTATCAATCAAAAACAATCTACATCTGCATCTACATCTACAATGATACTCTGCAAATCACATTTAAGTGCCTGGCAGAGGGTTCATTGAACCACCTTCACGATTCTCTATTATCCCAATCTCGTAGCCGGCCGCGGTGGTCTAGCGGTTCTGGCGCTGCAGTCCGGAACCGCGGGACTGCTACGGTCGCAGGTTCGAATCCTGCCTCGGGCATGGGTGTGTGTGATGTCCTTAGGTTAGTTAGGTTTAAGTAGTTCTAAGTTCTAGGGGACTAATGACCTAAGATGTTGAGTCCCATAGTGCTCAGAGCCATTTGAGCCAATCTCGTATAGCGCGCGGTAAGAACGAACACCTATATCTCTCCGTACGAGTTCTGATTTCCCTTATTTTATCATGGTGATCATTTCTCCTTATGTAGGTCGGTGTGAACAAAACATTTTCGCATTCGGAGGGAAAATTGATGATTGGAAATCCGTGAGAAGATTCTGTCGCAACGAAAAACGCTTAGTTTTAATGATATCAACCCCAATCCCTGTATCATTTCAATGACACTCTCGCCCCTATTTCGCGATAATACAAGACGTGCTGCCCATCTTTGAATTTTTTAGATGTACTCCGTCCGCGCTATCTGGAAAGAACCCACACCCCGCAGCAGTATTCTAAAAGAGAACAGACAAGCGTTGTGTAGGCAGTCTCCTTAGTATATCTGCTACATTTTCTAAGTGTCCTGCCAATAAAACACAGTCTGTAGTTAGCCTTCCCCGGAACATTTTCTATATGTTCCTTCCAATTTAAGTTGTTCGTAATTGGAATTCCTAGGTATGTAGTTGAATTTACGGCCTTTATATTTGACTGATTTATCGTGTAACCGAAGTTTAATGGATTCCTTTTAGCAGTCATTTGAGTGACCTCACACTTTTCGTTATTTAGGGTCAACTGCAAATTTTCACACCATACAGATATCTTTTCTAAATCGTTTAGTAATTTATTTTGATCTTGTGATGACTTTATTAGTCGATAAACGACAGCGTCATCTGCAAACAACCTAAGACGGCTGCTCAGATTGTCTCACAAATCTTTTATATAGATGAGGAACAGCAAAGGGCCTGTAACACTGCCCTGGAAAGTCATCGAGTAAAACAGAAGTGATTTCTGGCGTTTCCCGTCAGCTACTACGAACTGTGGCCCCTCTGACAGGAAATCATGAATCCAGCCACATAACTGAGACGATGTTCCATAAGCACGCAATTTCACTACAAGCCGCTTGTGTGGTACAGTGTGAAAAGCCTGCCGGAAATCCAGAAATACGGAATCAATCTGAAATCCCTTGTCAATAATACTCAACATTTCATGCGAATCAAGAGCTAGTTGTGTTTGACAAGAACGATGTTTTCTAAATCCATGTTGACAGTGTCAAAAAAAAAAAAAAAAAAAGGGTTCAAATGGCTCTAAGCACTATGGGACTTAACATCTGAGGTCATCAGTCCCCTAGACTTAGAACTACTTAAAATTAACTAACCTAAGCACATCACACACAGACATGCCCGAGGCAGGATTCGAACCTGCGACCGTAGCAGCAGCGCGGTTCCGGACTGAAGCGTCTAGAATCGCTCGGCCACAGCGATTTTGTGTCAATAGACAGTTTTCTTCGAGGTAATTCATAACGTACGAACACAATATATGTTCCAAAATCCTGCTGCAATTCGACGTTAATGATATGGGTATGTAATTTAGTGGATTACTCCTACTACATTTCTTGAATATTGATATGAACTGTGCAACTTTCCAGTCTTTGGGTACGGGTCTTACGTCGAGCGAACGGTTGTATATTATTGTTAAGTATGGAGCAATTGCGTCAGCATTCTCTGAAAGGAACCTGACTGGTATACAGTCTGGACCAGAAGGCTTGCTTGTATTAAGTGATTTAAGTTGCTTCACTACTCCGAGGATATTTATTTCTACGTTACTCATGTTGGCAGCTGTTCTTGATTCGAATTCTCGAATATTTACTTCGTATTCTTTTGTGTAGCTTTCGGAAAGCTTCGTTTAGGAACTCTGCTTTGGCAGCATTGTCTTCGATAATATCTTCATTGCTATCGCGCGGAGAAGCTATTGATTGTGTCTTGCCGCTAACATACTTCACATACGACGACAACCTCCTGCATATTCATTAGTTCAACAATATGCGTTTCCGACGCTTGGTTGCTTTACAAAAGGTATTTGTTTTTGCCTCCGACATCACCCCTGTTAGTTTACGCACTAAATCTTTGAACACCCTTTACAGAGGGTGATCCACCTTTTTATTTCGTGAACGATTGTAGATACTGGAACAAGGTTTACCGCAAATGGTAGTATACTGAAGAGCACGCAATATTTTGTAGGATAATTTTCTGAACTGTGCCATCAACCGAGATATGGAAAAAGTACTCTCTTTTTAATGGAACTGTATACCTTTCTCAACAGATTCAATGACAACAGAAAGACAATAACAGTGATATAACACTTGTTAATTGCGACGTTGAAACCCTTAGCAAAACTATCCGGGAAATGTACTAAAATAGGAAAGCAATGCGGATAGATACGGCGATTGCGGTATAAATACTGCCCAGCAGCGCTCTCGTGGCAGGCTCCGTCGTTATATGCAGCAAGATCGGCCTACGCTATTATGATAAAACGTCATTTCCCGTGCGTCGTAGATGCAGGGTCAACTACGGTTTTTGTGTAAGGAACTAACCAGTTATGGCGTATACTAGCTTCTGCCGCATCAGATGGGACTTAGAAAAACTATTTCAAATGTGTGTATGTTTGCAGAAACAAATACAGTCAGGTCAGGCAGTTTTCCATTAAAATCCTTCCATTGTTGCGTACTTGTCAAAGCCGAAACAGAAGCGACGGTCGTTCATACTTCATAGTGATAAGCAGCCCTATTCACAGAAAAAGAAACTGTTGTTGTTGTGGCCTTCAGTCCTGAGTCTGGTTTGATGCAACTCTCCATGCTACTCCATCCTGTGCGAGCTTTTTCATCTCCCAGTACCTACTGGAGCCTACATCCTTCTGAATCTGCTTAGTGTATTCATCTCTTCGTCTCCCTCTACGATTTTTACCCTCCACGCTGCCCTCCAGTACTAAATTGGTGATCCCTTGGTGCCTCAGAACATGTCCTACCAACCGATCCCTTCTTCTAGTCAAGTTGTGCCACAAACTCCTCTTCTCCCCAATACTATTCAATACCTCCTCATTAGTTATGTGATCTACCCATCTAATCTTCAGCATTCTTCTGTAGCACCACACTACAAAAGCTTCTATTATCTTCTTGTCTAAACTATTTATCGTCCATGTTTCACTTCCATATATGGCTACACTCCATACAAATACTTTCAGAAACGACTTCCTAACACTTAAATCAATTCTCGATGTTAACAAATTTCTCTTCTTCAGAAACGCTTTCCTTGCCATTGCCAGTCTACATTTTATATCCTCTCTACTTCGACCATCATCAGTTATGTTGCTCCCCAAATAGCAAAACTCCTTTACTACTTTAAGTGTCTCATTTCCTAATCCAATTCCCTCAGCATCACCCGACTTAATTCGACTACATTCCATTATCCTCGTTTTGATTTTGCTGATGTTCATCTTATACCCACCTTTCACGACACTGTCCATTCCGTTCAACTGCTCTTCCAAGTCCTTTGCTGTTTCTGACAGAATTACAATGTCATCGGCGAACCTCCAAGTTTTTATTTCTTCTCCATGGATTTTAATATCTACTCCGAACTTTTCTTTTGTTTCCTTTACTGCTTGCTCAATATACAGATTGAATAGCATCGGGGAGAGGCTACAACCCTGTCTCACTCCTTTTCCAACCACTGCTTCCCTTTCATGTCCCTTGACTCTTATAACTGCCATCTGGTTTCTGTACAAATTGTAAATAGCCTTTCGCTCCCTGTATTTTACCCCTGCCACCTTCAGAATTTGAAAGAGAGTATTGCAGCCAACATTGTCAAAAGCTTTCTCTAAGTAGCCGGTCGTGGTGGCCGAGCGGTTCTAGGCGCTACAGTCTGGAACTGCACGACCGCTACGGTCGCAGGTTCGAATCCTGCCTCGGGCATGGATGTGTCTGACGTCCTTAGGTTAGTTAGGTTTAAGTAGTTTTAAGTTCTAGGGGACTGATGACCTCAGAAGTTAAGTCCAATAGTGCTCAGAGCCCTTTGAACCATTTTTATCTCTAAGTCTAAAAATGCTAGAAACGTAGGTTTGCCTATCCTTAATCTTTCTTCTAAGATAAGTCGTAGGGTCAGTATTGCCTCACGTGTTCTAACATTTCTACGTAATCCAAACTGATCTTCCTCGAGGTCGGCTTCTACCATTTTTTCCATTCGTCTGTAAAGAATTCGCGTTAGTATTTTGCAGCTGTGACTTATTAAACTGATAGTTCGGTAATTTTCACATCTGTCAACACCTGCTTTCTTTGGGATTGGAATTATTATATTCTTCTTGAAGTCTGAGGGAATTTTGCCTGTCTCATACATCTTGCTCACCAGATGGTAGAGTTTTGTCATGATTGGCTCTCCCAAGGCTGTCAGTAGTTCTAATGGAATGTTGTCTACTCCCGGGGCCTTGTTTCGACTTAGAAACTACTGTATTAAATTTCATATATTTGAGAAAAAAATCCTGATCTTTCTTCGCCTTATTAAACGTAAATCATCAGCTGCCGGACAAACGTATCTGTAGAATACTACTAGAGATTCTAATAAGACATAAAACATTTTAAATAAACTAAATATTTTATTCAGAATGACTGAGATCATGCCACGCACAAAGTAAATACTTTTGTTAACGTAATTCAGTTTTACGCTTTGCTTAAGCATGTGCTCAAATTGTTTACCATTGACTGCAAGCAACATTTCTAATCGCCGTTCGAGAGATAGATGAACAAATGAAAGTACGTTAGATGATATGTCGTTATATGCTGTGTTAATTCGACGGCGCATATCGCCTAGCTTGGTTGAAGCTTCATGATAGACTGTACTTTTCAGTACTCCCAATAGAAATAAATCAAGTTGTGTCGAATCAGGTGACCTGGACGGCTGTTGTACTGCAGCATCCGTCCTATCCAACGGTCAGTAAACTTTTAATTCAGTATTTGACTCGCAATATTGGACGAGTGCGTAGGGAAGCCGTCATGCTGGAACTACATACTCTGTCATTTTTCCAATTTACCTCTTTTAGAAGAACGGGTAGAAAATTCGTAAGAATGTGTGCGTACGTAAGGAAGTAGGGTCTCACAATGGAATTTCCTATTATGCCGCACCCTGCGTTTACTCTTCACGGGCATTGGTGTTGTATCTGACAAAGCCAGCATGAATTTTTCGCTGCCCAGCAGTGCATGTTACGTAAATATACATTACTATTGTTCGTTAATGCTTCTTCCTCGGTAAAGAGCACACGTTGAAAAAACCTAGTATCATCTCCCAAGCGCTCTGGAGCAAACCAACAAATTTCTATACGACGTTCGAAATCACCTGTGCCTGGTGTAGAGACAGATGATAAGTGTGGAATTTATGTCGGTGCAGAATACAAATGACACTCATCTGGCTAAACCCACACTACGCGGGAATACGTCTCTTGCCATCATATGGATTGATAAGTTTCGTAGCCAGAAGAGCTTCTTCATGTGCTCTCTCAGTTACAGTCTTCGTCCTCGTCCTCTGTTTTTTGACGTTGAAGTTGTCTGTTAGCACGAGTAACCCAACAATTCGTCCAAGAGCCTGGCGCGGCGGACAGCGCCAATCAGGATATACATCCTTATACCGCCGTATCGTTTCGACAGTGATTTTTTTGACATTCGCAGCATGAAAGCAGCATGTCTAACTTCTCCGCATTGGTGCCCATGCCTGTACGCAATGAAAGTTGAAGTATAAATGACCTACCGATTCGACGCCACAGTTCCTGCTAGTTCTGCAATGCGGGGGCGTAAACAGTAGAAAGTCTTGATACAACGACGTTGAGCGTGTGTACAACGCAACAGAGGAATCGGGCCGACATGCCCTTCAGTTTCTCGGAATCTTCTGCGAAGACTTTCAAACTCAAAATTAACAATAATTATATGACTGTACATGTCAATTTGGTTAAAAAGAGTCTTGGTTAAAATTTTAGTTTTTTTATTTTTTATTTTTCAACGACGCGTTTTGCCTTATTTAGGCATCTTCAGGTTATCTTATAATAAGGCGAAACGCTTCGTTGAAAAATAAAAAAAATAAAATTGCAACCAAGACTGTTTTTAACTAATACTGTTAAGCACTGGTTTGCTGTTATGCCACATATGGACTGGAAGAATTTCTACTGTACACGTCTTTTCAAGCACTTTCTGATTCTGATAAAATGTACATCATTCTATTTAAAAAAATCATACTTGCTTCGATATCTCGATCCATTAGATACAAGTGTTATCACATAACAAAAGTACGTGCCACTTAGACTATTATCAATTGCCGAAAAACCCGTTCGTTTCGATATCTGGTACCGTTCACGAAATAAAATGGGTGTTGTGTTTTATCTTATGTATGTGAAGAGCTTATTTCAATAGTGGTTCAAGTCCATTTTTGTTCGTTTTGAGATACATAGTCCTAAAGTTAAATGAGCGCTGAAAAATCTGCAGTTGAGATACCAGAAGTATTCAAGCATATGGCTTCTTGCTAGAGATGAACCTTTCTTTCTGTTGTTTGGATCATTAATTTCAGAAGCATTATTGGCAGAAAAGTGGAGGTAATGGACTTGCACCATTATTGAAATAAGACCTTCATATATATATATATATATATATATATATATATGTGTGTGTGTGTGTGTGTGTGTGTGTGTGTGTGTGTGTGTGTGTGTGAGTGTGTGTGTGTGTGTGTTTTAGAGAGGTTTAGAGAGGGAGAGAGAGATAGAGACTACGTGAGTACTGCATTGTACACGTACAAATGTGAAGCTCACGACTTGTATTGTACTAACGTGACAGTGCGTAGTGCAAACGAGAGCGCAGTGAAGCTGACATTTTATGTGCTTCGGCAATGTGTCAGCGTGTCTTGTTACAGGCAGTCTCTCCTCTGTACTTAGTTTGCGACGCGTGTTCACCGCAGAACGCGCAAAGCGCGAGATGCATTCTCTTCGCTGTATAGCTGCACCGGGTAGTGTCATAAATTTCTTTCTGACGTCCGACAGAAAATTTGAAGCGTAGTTTGCATAGGAGGTTGTTCAATATATCATTTTTTTCACGTTATTATGCAGCGAAGTTTATAATTTCTCTGTAGCAATCCAAAAGCGTGCTGCTCGGACAACAAAAGAGGGTCGACGCTGAAATTAAAAATGGAAAGGGTAAGGCAGCAGAAAGGCGAAACCTATTGAAAGGGAAGTTTATCCGCTCCCCGCTCTGCATAAGCGTATGTAAATCCAGCCGGCTCAAATATTCAAATAAACGGCTAGGCGCGCTATTTTATTTCGATACGTGAATGAAGTCTGCCGGCTGCATTCTTTCTTTGTGTGGCGCGTTTCCAGAACTTTCCTTCCCGCATTCTTCATGCACGCCGCGTTTGTTGCCGGCCACAGTATGTTAGCCTGCCGGCGTCGACTGTAGATGTGAAGAAATATTAGCTGGAAAGGAATTGCTTGTAGCCGTAATGTGTTACCAAATTTGATCCCCGTCTCGCGGCTGAAAGGTACCACCTACGAAAATAATAAGAGGTGCATTCACAAAAGATTGTTCTTCAGCTATATCTCGCCAACAAATTCAGAAGTTTCAGTCTTTCACTTAATATAGCATAATGGTATAGAAAGTCCGCTAAGATGCTCTAAAATTTGAAAACTTGGTTTGATATACTCTTTGTTGTGTTTTCCATCACGTGGTTTCTCATTTAGATCGTGTGCTCAAAATGGAAGTCTTTCTCAATGGAGGAAAATAAAATTAACACACTATTTACTTTTGTGGCGAATCAAGCGGTTAACTCGTAGACCTCGTTCTGTGATCTGCATCACTGAATTGTAACGTAAAGAATCAAAGACGCAAATACCTATAACGTCCGATGAAAATAACTGCAGAATAAGCTGAATAGAAATAGTGTTAATAATAATAAATACTGTTAAATAATTTGTTACAAGCTAAGTAAGCGCTATGCTGCTGCCTTTACAATATTTTATCAGACCCCTCTGTTTTTACAACAGTCTCTCCAAATAACAATTTTCAAAATTTTTTCTACATTATCTGAAAATCTCATTCTTGGCCTTCTTGATGTTCTTCTATTCTCTGGGTTTTCTTATAGCACAGTTTCCATTACATTGTCAATCAACTAATTATTTTGGCTATTTTCTTTGCTACAATGTTAGGTTCTTTACGTAAGTCATATACTTCTTGGAAAAGCAGACCTCAGCATAATATTCATCGAAAGAGTTCTCGCCTACGAATGAGTATTTTTACAAAAGTCTCATCCTAACAGTAATGCAGATAGTTTATTTGTCCGGAGTACTTTCCAAAGTACCAAGTGACGTGGTGCATTGATTAAAGCATTGCAGTTTCACTCTGGAGTAGCGAGGTCCAAATCCCAATTAGGCCATGTAGATTTAGGTTTTCCTTTACTTCAGTACATCGTTTAAAGCGAATATCTGGATGTTTCTTTCGAGAAGGACACATCCGATTTCCCTCCTTTTTCCAGTTCAAGAATGTGCATTTTATCTAATGATTCGTCGTTGATTGAAAGCTAAAAACCTTCCTACCTGATGTTCTTCTTTTGTCTGGGCTTTCTTATAGCACAGTTTTTTATGAATATATCTTCTTCTGTTTTCATTACATGGGCAAACAACTAATTATTTCGGCTATTTTCTTTGCTACGGTGTTAGGTTCTTTACGTAAGTCATATAGGTCTATATTTTTTCAGGATTCACAATTCTCCGAAAGGGTCCTTCACTGTTCCAAACTTTTCGAGCAGTGTTTCATTCTCGATCAATCTGAATCCCTCTTCATTCTTTTTCGTCAGTGTCTATCTTTTATGTGCACAAGTCAAAACTAGTTGCATACGTGACTTATAGATGGATATTTTGGTCGTTCCATTCTATTCAGTAGCTACCGTATTTGTCATTGGAATCTACATATGAGCTCTTTTTTTAATGTGCTTGAGGTCCTCGACGCGAGTAATGAGAATTACTCCTATACACGTAAAATGCCTTCCTCCTGTAATATAGTACGATTAGGAGGGACAGCTGAAAACAACTGAAATCTGATAACAGTTTCGCAATGAACTAAACGAATGAAATTTCCTCCGAATTCTTGCTGCGCCAAATTCAGATGTAGTTTTGAAGTATCGACATTTATGCACACTGACACCGTCAGAAAAATCGACAAACTATCAAGAATTCAAAGGGGACAAAGAAGGGAATGAATTACGTTATCATATTGCCATACGGATGCCGGAAATGTAATACGAAATGTTAAATTGACGGCGCAAACCATGTGACGTCACGATGTAATGTCCTCCTTTACTTTCCCGTGCAGATCTTACGTGATACCTAGTCATTGATAACTCGTATACAACCAGTTCATTACAAGAATGCCTTTCCAGAAAGCGATAATCAAAATAACTGTCGAATGTTCAAAATTTTATACGAATCTGAAAATGCGAGTGAAACAAGACACATCTGCTCAGAAGAGCGTAGAAGCTTCTGGTGCCATTCATCGCTTTGGCCTACGGACTCCTCGCGCTCTAGCTCGGTAACTGACATTCGCTAGCGATGAAAACCACGGCACTATCGATGCTATTAAGAAGAATGAATAACGAACTATTGCCTTCCACTTTTGTAAGTCACCTTGTTTACTGTTAACTGCTAGGTTACACGGATGACACAAGCAGAACCAGAATATAAATTATCAAGACGTCATCATATGTCTTAGAACATACTTTTTGCATTACACTAATTGTATTTCAGGATGCAGTGCGGAAAAAAGTCAAGGATGTAAACGTACATCTTATTTAAAACCAATACACCGAACAACCTATTATGAAGTAATATTGCACTGCACTACTACTATTGATTTTAAAATTGCTGAAAATATTAATTTTGAGTTTCTGTCAAAATATTCATCAACGGAGTAGAAGGAGTATCCCAAGACAAAGTTTTTTAATTCAGTTGTAAACTGTGGTGCACTATTGAAATGATGTTTAATAGTTCTGACAGGTTGTTGCAGCCATGTATTTGAATCCTTCCAGCAATGATTTCAGTCATTAACATTTCTGAGAATAGAGAAATACCAGCAACAATAAAAAAGTTCTCTGTACGATAGTCAAGAACAACCAACATATAAAAGAGATTAAGCACCACTGCGAATGTAACTATAAGACTCCATGTTGCTGTATACCTGAGGTCAGCTCTCACAAAGAATAGGCTGAATGAATACAAACTCGGAGTGTGATTAAGACTAGGTTGCAGAGAAAATTGAAAGATGTACGCCCAAAAACTCCATGTCTAGTACACTCAAGCGCCAAAGAAACTGGTATAGTCATACGTATACAAATACGGAGATATGTAAACAGGCAGAATACGGCGCTCCGGTCGGCAACGCCTGTCTAAGACAATAGGTGTCTAGCGAAGTTGTTAGATCGGTTACTGCTGCTCCAATGGAAGGTTATCAAGATTAAAGTGAGTTTGAACGTGGTCATATAGTCGGCGCACCAACGATGGGACACTGCATCTCCGAGGTAACGATGAAGTGGGGATTTTCCCGTACGATCATTTCACGAGTGTACCGTGAATATCAAGAAACCGGTAAAACATCAAATCTCGGACAACACTGGCCGCTGCGGCCGAAAAAGATCCTGGAAGAACGGGACCAACGACGATTGAAGAGAATTGTTCAACGTGACAGAAGTGGAACCCTCCTGCAATCTCCTGCAGATTTTCATGCTGGTCCATTAACAAGTGTCAGCGTACGAAACATTCAACGAAACATAATCGATATGGGCCTTCGGGGTCGAATGTCCAGTCGTGTATCCTTGATGACTGCCCGACAAAAAGCTATACTCCTCGCCTGGGCCCGTCAACTCCGACGTTGGAGTGTTGATGACTGGAAACATGTCGCCTGGTCGGACTTGTTTCGTTTCAAATTGTATCGAGCGGATGGGAGCGTGAAGGTATGGAGACAACCTCATGAATCCATGGATCCTGCATGTCAACAGAGATAGTTGTAGTGATATGGGACCCCTGATGGGTTTAGATACGACCCTGACATGTGACACATACGTAAGCATCCTGCCTCATCACCTGCATCCATCCATGTCCATTGTGCATTCTGGCACACTGAAATTCCGACAAGACAATGTGACGTTTCACACGTCCAGAATTGATACACAGAGGCTTCAGGACACTCCTCTGAGTTTAAACATTTCACTGGCCACCAAACTCCCCGACATTAACATTACTGAGCATATCTGGGATGCCTTGCAACGTGCTGTTCAGATGAGATCTCCACCCCGTCTTACTCTTACGGATTTATGGACAGCCCTGCAGGATTCGTTGTGTCAGTTCCCTCCAGCACCACTTCAGACATTAGTCGAGTCCATGCCACGTCGTGCTGCAACACTTTCGCGCGTTCGTGGTGGCTCTGCACGACATTAGGTAGGTGTACCAATTTCTTTGGCTCTTCAGTGTATAACCGGAACGATGTGATATGTAAAACTCATTCATTGAAGTGGAAACGAAAACTCAGGACCAGAATGTGTTGACAATACCAAAGGGAGCCATATCAGCATGTAAGCGATCGGTTTCTGGGAAATGGGTCTGTGTCACTGTGACAGACAGGCACCGTAGAGCATTGTGGAGGGTGGCTGTGAAAGTTGCATGAAATCAAGTGAAGGAATCACTCGTCAGTTCCGAAGTACTACCAGCACAATGATTGTGCGTATGGAGTTAAATTGAATGGGGAACAACGGTAAAGCTGCTCCTCCAAAGCCACACATTTCTGTAGTCAGTGTAAGCGATGCTTGAGGTGCTACAAAGAACTACACCACTGGACAGTGAATGACGGGAAACTTGTAATTTGGAATGATGAATCACGCTGTACCCTTTGGCAACTGGATGGAAGGATTTGTGTTTGGGGAATGCCTGGAGAAGAAGGCTGAAGGCTCTGAGCACTATGGGACTTAACTACTGAGGTCATCAGTCCCCTAGAACTTAGAACTACTTAAACCTAACTAAGCTACTAACCTAAGGACATCACACACATCCATGCCCGAGGCAGGATTCGAACCTGCGACCGCAGCGGTCGCGCGGTTCCAGGCTGTAGGTCCTAGAACGGCTCGGCCTCTCCGTCCGGCAATGCCTGGAGAACATTACCTCTCATCCTAACAGATGTTTCTTTGTCCGGAATACTTTCCAAAGTACCAAGTGACGTGGTGCATTGATTAAAGGAGTGCAGTTTCACTCTGGGAGGAGCTAAGTCCAAATCACAATTAGGCCCTTCAGTACATCGTTTAAAGCGAAGATCTGGATGTTTGTTTCGAGAAGGACACATCCGATTTCCCTCCCGTGTACAATTCCAGTTTGTGCATTTTATCTAATGATTCGTCGTTGATGGAAAGCTAAAAATCTGCCTTCCTTTACATCTGGATTAACATCTGGGATAATTGGATGACAGCATGCTTAACATATTTTTCACACCTGAAACCATAACTACCTTTGGAGTAACATTAACTGAATTTTCTGTCGGTGCTTGGCAGAAAAAACGAAGTCTGTGAACCTCTCAGTATTCATTGAGGTGCTACACATTTACTGGCCCTGAGCCAGTGTTTTTGTGTAGTATACTGCCAGAAGTGTGAACGTATTTTTTTTAGTTTCATTTACATTCATCAGGTGTTTTCCTCGGATCTTTTGTTTCTATCACCGGTTTTCTCGAAGTATTCCTGATATCTAGGATACCGGAAGTTGCTGACTCGTTCTTTTAAAAAGGACACAAGAAGCAGCAGACTGGCTTTCTGAATGGGATATCCTGCACTGAAGAAATATTTGTTATGCGGAACGTAATACAATGCGTAGAAGTCAACTGGCCACTGCACCTAAACATCGTTGACTTTAAACAATACTTTTGACATCATACGCCGAGAATCATTCTGGAATATTTTAAGCCTATATGGAATTCCTGACCATCGTGCTCTGGCAAAAACACTGCAAAGTTTACAAGTAATCACTAATAAGTTGCACTGAATGGCTGGTTCTGCAGGGCAAAAAATAAATGGTGATAAGGCAAACACAATGTTCATAAAAGGTGAAAATGAATCTACTTACATTATACACCTTCCAGACACATTAATGTGAGCGCCTATCAGAAGCATATATGACCACGTATTTCAGTGCCGGCGGCTACGAGATAGCCGGCCGCGGTGGTCTAGCGGTTCTAGGCGCGCAGTCCGGAACCGCGCGGCTGCTACGGTCGCAGGTTCGAATCCTGCCTCGGGCATGGATGTGTGTGATGTCCTTAGGTTAGTTAGGTTTAAGTAGTTCTAAGTTCTAGGGGACTGATGACTACAGATGTTAAGTCCCACAGTGCTCAGAGCCATTTGAACCATTTTGGCTACGAGATATCCAGGAAGAGAGTCAGGGAGGTTCTGGAAGGTACCGACAGGAAAGTGCAGCCGCGCCGACAGCTCGATCGAGGTGGTCCCACAGATTTTCGATTCAGTTTAAATCCGGTAAGTTTGTGGCCAGGAGAGTACAGAAAAGTCATCCAGGTACTTTTCGAACCATACACATATACTGCGAACTGTGTGACACGTTGCATTGCCCGGCTGGTAGATACCACCGTGCCGAGGAAAAACAAACTGCATGTAGCGGTGGACACGGTCCCCAGGGACAGATGCATACTTGTGTTGATCCATTGTGTCTTCCAGAATGACGAGATCACGCAGGGAATGCCACGAAAACATTTCCCACGCCATAATGCTCCTTCCTCCGGCCTGGAACCTTCTGACAATATTTACAGGGCCGTACGCGGCAACAGCCATCTGTCCGATATAGTATAAAACTTGGTGGTTCCTCTGAGAAGGTCAACTGTCGGCTCTTGGCGTGCCAATTCCGGGCTTGCACGCTGATGAGGAGCAGAGTGGGTGCAAGAAAGGCGTCGGCTACGGAGGTCCATACGTAGAAATGTTGCTGATCGTTCGTTGAGGAGATTCTGTTAGTAGCCCTTGGTTCATCTGCGCCGACAGTTGCACGTCTATTGGCCTGAACACACCTTCGTAGTCGTTTTTCATCCCCATCATTTACACCGGGTGATCAAAAAGTCAGTATAAATTTGAAAACAGAATAAATCACGGAATAATGTAGATAGAGAGGTACAAATTGACACTCATGCTTGGAATGACATGGGGTTTTATTAGAATCAAAAAAATACAAAAGTTCAAAAAATGTCCGGCAGATGGCGCTTCATCTGATCAGAGTAACAACAATTAGCGTAACAAAGTAAGAGGAAGCAAAGATGATGTTCTTTACAGGAAATGCTCAATATGTCCACCATCATTCCTCAACAATAGCTGTAGTCGAGGAATAATGTTGTGAACAGCACTGTAAAGCATGTCCGGAGTTATGGCGAGGCATTGGCGTCGGATGTTGTCTTTCAGCGTCCCTAGAGATGTCGGTCGATCACGATACACTTGCGACTTCAGGTAACCCTAAAGCCAATAATCGCACGGACTGAGGTCTGGGGACCTGGGAGGCCAAGCATGACGAAAGTGGCGGCTGAGCACACAATCATCACCAAACGACGCGCGCAAGAGATCTTTCACGCGTCTAGCAATATGGAGTGGAGCGCCATCCTGCATAAACATCGTACGTTCCAGCAGGTGTTTATCAGCCAGGCTGGGAATGATGCGATTCTGTAACATATCAACGTACCGTTCACCCGTCACGGTATCGGTTGCAAAACCAGAATCACGCATTTCCTCGAAGAAACAAGGCCCGGTAACGGTAGATGTGGTAAATCTAACCCATACCGTGACTTTCTCGTCGTGCAATGGAGTTTCCACGACAGTTCTAGGATTTTCGGTAGCCCAAATTCTGCAGTTGTGGGCATTGACAGACCCTCGGAGCGTGAAATGAGCTTCGTCGTTCCACAACACGTTACTCAACCAATCGTCATCTTCCGCCATCTTTTGAAACGCCCACACCGCAAATGCCTTCCGCTTCACTAAATCACCAGGTAACAGTTCATGATGCCGATGGATTTTGTGTGGATAGCATCGGAGGGTACGCCTAAGTGCCAACCAAACAGTAGTGTATGGAATGCCGGTGCGACGTGCGACTGCACGAGCGCTGACTTCCCCGTGCATAGACGAACCCACTACAGTCTCCATTTCTTCCTGAATTGTCTCAGCAGCATTACGCCTTGTGCTCGGTCGGCCATTACGGAGTCTATCGTCTAAACAACCCGTGGCTTCGAACTTCGAAATCATTCTGGCCACAGCTGCATTTGTCAACGGACCATTACCCATTCGAATCCCCTTCCTATGGCGATAGGATCGTAACGCTGATCTAGCACATTCCCCATTCTGATAATACAGTTTCACTAAAAGCGCATTTTCAGGTAACGTCAACATGCTGCGACTGCTGGCGGATCTGATTCTCTCTCTCATTACAGCTCCTTGTATACACGATTGTCATGCGCGGTCACTGACGTTTTGCTGTTCAGCGCCATCTGTCGGACATTTTGTGAACTTTGCTTTTTTGGTTCTAATAAAATCCCATGACATTCCAAGTATGTGTGTCAATTTTTACGTCTCTATCTACATTATTCCGTGGTTTATTAAGTTTTAAAATTTATACTGACTTTTTGATCACCCGGTATTTATGGCCCGTGGTGCACCACTGTTCCCTCTGCGCCGGTTATGGAGGACACTTTTTCATGTTTACAAATTTTGCCGTTTCGGAGATGCTTCCACCCTTAGTCCGAAAGCCAATAAACATGCAGTTTTCGACGTGGAGTAAATCGCTCCGTTTCCGCATTTCGACAGTGACTGCATCGTTTTCAGCGCCCCCGAGACGCTTTACGTACTCTCCATTGCTACTGCTGCCACCTGCCGTCTGTGAGTGCTTATTGCACTTTGACTTCGAACAAAGGCGGTCCTCGCTTTAATGTGACTGTACTCCGTAGTCTGACAAATGGTACCACACGATGTTGACCGATCTCCATACCTCGGCAACCTTGTCTGTGATAACAGGGACGTTTATGCAGACACCAGCAGCAGAATTGAGAAAGCCTCTGCAATTTTCCAATGACAGAACATACTTTGTGTTCGAACGGAATGAATTACCTCGAAGAAAACTGTCTATTGACATACAGTGAACATGGGTTTAGAAAACATCGTTCTTGTGAAACACAGCTAGCTCTTTATTCACATGAAGTGTTGATTGCTACTGACAAGGGATTTCAGATCTATTCCGAATGTTTCTGGATTTCCGGAAGGCTTTCGACACTGTACCACACAAGTGGCTCGTAGTGAAATTGCGTGCTTATGGAATATCGTCTCAGTTAAGCGACTGGATCTGTGATTTCCTGTCAGAGAGGTCACAGTGCGTAGAAAATGGCGGAAAGTCATCGAGTAAAACAGAAGTGATTTCTGACGTTCCCCAAGGTAGTGTTACAGGCCCTTTGCTGTTCCTTATCTATATAAATGATTTGGGAGACAATCTGAGCAGCCGTCTTCGGTTGTTTCCAGATGACGCTGTCGTTTATCGACTAATAATGTCATCAGAAGATAAAAAAAACTGCAAAACGATTTAGAAGAAATATCTGAATGGTGCGAAAAGTGGCAGTTGACCTTAAATAACGAAAAGTGTGAGGTCATCCACATGAGTGCTGAAAGAAAATCGTTAAACTTTGGTTACACGATAAATCAGTCTAATCTAAAAGCCGTAAATTCAACTAAATACCTTGGTATTACAATTACGAACAACTTAAATTGGAAGGAACACATATAACATGTTGTGGGGAAGGCTAACCAAAGACTGCGTTTTATTGGCAGGACACTTAGAAAATGTAACAGACCTACTAAGGAGACTGCCTACACTACGCTTGTCCGTCCTCTTTTAGAATACTGCTGCGCGGTATGGGATCCTTACCAGATAGAACTGACAGTACATCGAAAAAGTTCAAAGAAAGGCAGCACGTTTCGTATTACCGCGAAATATGAGAGAGTGTCACAGAAATGATATAGGATTTGGGATGGACATCATTAAAAGAAAGGCGTTTTTCGTTGCGACGGAATCTTAACACGAAGAGGTGTGTATACAGTTTTGCTATGAACTAGGCTGCTACTTAGTTTCTCGCATAATCACGTTCGGTGGACGGCTTGCAGCTACTTTTATACACATAAAAACATAACTTTCGCGCTTCGATCATTATCCAATACATTACGCATTCGCGTGTGTCGCGAGATACGTATCGTATGTTGCGAGAAGGCTATGAAAATAGCAGCAAGAGTTCTGACAAACTTCTTTGGAACTTAGTGGTAAGGTCTTATGGGACCAAACTGCTGAGGTCATCGGTCCCTAAGCCTACACACTACTTAATCTAACTTAAACTAACTTACCCTATGGACAACACACACACTCCCATTCCCGAGGGAGGACTCGAACCTCCGACGGGGAGAGCCGCACGGACAAGGCGCTTTAGACATAGCTGCTACCCACGCGGTTGACGACTTCTATTCCTCATTTATGTCTCTGTGTGTGATGGGGGAATGGTTCTTTTGCGTGTTTTGCTTTTTCTGTGTCCTGGGTCAGTTTTCTCACAGCGGTGAAGAATGTGTTGTTGCAGTGTGTTGTTTCTCGTTTATTACGTTTTTCCCTTCCACTATAGTCTTTTGTATGTACTAAATTTCTTCTATTGTTAGTTGTCGGTATAAACTGTTGCTGAGTTACATGATATGTAGATCACTTTCGATATGAGTGTGGTTATGGTTTTTGTTCATTAGATGTTCTGCGAAAGTGGAATGTGCGCTGTCACTCTTTATGGCTCTCATGCGCTCTGTATACCTCGCTCGGAAATTTGTCCTTTTTTGTCGTATTGCGACAGGAGTTACTTGTGAGTTGGTGTATTGCATCAAGGCGGACTCGCAATTGTCATATTGTTTTTTTCGTATGCAAACACGGACCAAATGGAAGAGTTCCAAGATAAAATTATTACTAGTGTCTCCCACGCCCGGGTTCCCGGGTTCGATTCCCGGCGGGGTCAGGGATTTTCTCTGCCTCGTGATGGCTGGGTGTTGTGTGCTGTCCTTGGGTTAGTTAGGTTTAAGTAGTTCTAAGTTCTAGGGGACTGATGACCATAGATGTTAAGTCCCATAGTGCTCAGAGCCATTACTAGTGTCTAGTTTTTGTGTCTAGACAAACATTTATATGTCTTTACCTAATCTTGATCGATACTGTCTGTTCATAAGATGTGAAATAATTATGAAAAACCGTGTAAAGGAAACAGTAGTGGAAAAGAAGCGAGCATAATTTAGGAAGTAACGCGAGAGAAGTCCGTGTGTCGTCGAGCGGACCCATTCAATTTCCAGCGGCCGAGCGGAAAATGCAGGTCGGCTGGCTTTAAAAGAGGCGCGGATGCAGTCGCTAATTCGGCGATACGCCGGGCAACGGCAGCATTCGCGGCAAAAATTGACTGCTGCCGCGCGGCCAAGACAAAGCCACCGGGCCCACGCTTCCCTCTGCATCGCAATTTCCTTCTACAAATTGGACGGCACTCCTCTACAGGTTTTCATTTCCTCCAATCAGTCTCATCCAAAAAGGATCCGAGATTGCCTCGCTCGCCTCAGCTTCTTTACGGCTGCGTAGCCACAATTTGCTGGCTCGTTCCGAAATTTCGTTATTTCGGCTACATTGCGAATCCGGGGACCTCAACTACGCACGTCGGGTCATTTTGGAGGACTTGGGCAGCGCCGTCACCTGTAATAGTTTCCCGAGGAAATTATGAGAAGTAACTAGCTTCACAGCAATCTAAACTGTCCGTGATCGGTGGTATGCGGCGGCTTGTCTGGTAGCCATAGTGTCCACTCAACATTTGCCAAATACGAACTGTGAGGTTAATCCTCGGTTTCCCGTACCCTCTAGAGAGACGAATGCTTACGTCTTTTTATTTCACATTTACAGCAGCCGGTCTGTGGGGCGTTAATGGATTCACTTAGGTTGTCCGTTGACTCATTACACAACAGGATGGGCCTTGGAAACACTTGGTCGTACGACACGGAGTGAGTTCTCCATTTTGTAATTACTGCTGAGTAATAAAGAGACAAGCGGTTGTAAGGCATGTAGCATATTCCCAATCAAGTCTGAAGCAGTTTACTCCTAGTCAGCTGAAAATGCGGCTGCTGATTTTCTCCTCATTTGACATCGCAGAAGAGGGTCGGGTTACTGATGTACAGAAAAACAGAATGGATCCCCCATTCAGCAGGGAACTTAACGCTTGGTGTGATAGATAATAAACACAAGAAATAACTTACCTTAGTATAAAATGTACTTATATGGATATAGTGTCTGTTCTTTCGGACATGTCCGAAAGAACAGACGGCATATCCATATAAGTATATAGTTCCGGCAATACCGACTATGACCTTCTTCTTCTGTGCGGATACACACATATTCCCCGAACTCTTACGGGACTTGGTAAAAATGTCTTCCACGAGTAATGAGTGTGTTGGGATGGGACACTACGAATGTAGTGTGTGGACATACAAGGTGAGAATGTGGGTCTCGCGGGAGGCGTGCGAGAGATAGTCCCTGCAGTTGCACTGTCATCTGTGTCCTCGGTGGATCAGATGGATAGTGCGTCTACCATGTAAGCAGGAAATCCCGGGTTCGAGTCCCGGTCAGCGCACACATTTTCACCTGTCCCCGTTGGTATATATCAACGTCCTTCGGCAGCTGAAGGTATTAACTTAATTCTAATTCAGTATAAAATGCGCTCTGTTAAGGACAGTCTCCGCCTCAGGGTCCCTGGAATTTATAATACATCCTGTGAGTGTGGAAGCAATATTATAGGTCAGACTGTTCGCACCGTTTCCGACCGCTGTGCAGAACACCGACGGCATATCAGAAATAGAGAACTGGAGAAATCGGCAACTGAGGAGCACAGCCTCACGAACAAACATAAAACAGTGTTCGATGAAACAAAAATTTAGTCCCATGCCTCCACATACTGGGATTCTGTTATTACAGAGGCTATTGAAATAAGAACGAGCGAGAAGAACTTTAACAGTGATAGTGGACACTATGTGAGCGGTGCATGGAAACGAGCGCTCGATACAGAGAAGCAGCAGAGACATCCCTTGCAGGATTTACACGCCCACGAAAGCGGTGGCGCCACCAGCGTAGACATTGACACCGTCTGCGACAGCAGTGCGTCATTGCCGACCAATCTGAAGCCGTCCACGGGCTATATAAGGCCACCACAGCAGCAATAAAGACAGTTAGTTGCTCCTGACGAAGACGATGGAGGCTATCATCGAAAGCTTGTGAATTCGTCCCGAACTGACACGGTAAGAAAACCGAAAATGTTTTACATACATTTTTTGGTGTTGCGACTTTTTTCCCGTCTATGTATCTTGATACAGTCTTCTCCAGGGTCAAAACGAAGCTAACGCAGTACGGAGAACCGGACGCTTCAGTTACACTCCATTCTTGAACTGTTTATATAGAGGCCTCGTGGACGCTGTATCTGCAATTTGTTTGCAATTCCAAATTTTCCTTTGCCGTTCCTTTTATGCCTCTGATGAAAGTATTAAAAAAACAGTATATCCAGCATTATTTTGGTTTATTTGCAGCACAAGTAAAAACTGTAAATAATAAGTTTCCACACACGTACTCGAACCCACGACACTCCGATTACCGTTACGCAAACTTTCACGCTGCGCCAAAGGCTGCCAGGGAACGAAGCTAACATAACCATCCAGAATGAGATTTTCACTCTGCAGCGGAGTGTGCGCTGATATGAAACTTCCTGGCAGATTAAAACTGTGTACCCGACCGAGACTCGAACTCGGGACCTTTGCCTTTCGCGGGCAAGTGCTCTACCATCTGAGCTACCAAAGCACGACTCACGCCCGGTCTCACAGCTTTACTTCTGCCAGTATCTCGTCTCCTACCTTCCAAACTTTACAGAAGCTCTCCTGCGAAACTTGCAGAACTAGCACTCCTGAAAGAAAGGGTATCGCGTAGACATGGCTTAGCCACAACCTGGGGGATGTTTCCAGAATGAGATTTTCACTCTGCAGCGGAGTGTGCGCTGATATGAAACTTCCTGGCAGATTAAAACTGTGTGCCGGACCGAGACTCGAACTCGGGACCTTTGCCTTTCGCGGGCAAGTGCTCTACCATCTGAGCTACCGAAGCACGACTCATGTCCGGTCTCACAGCTTTACTTCTGCCAGTATCTCGTCTCCTACCTTGCCAAACTTTACAGAAGCTCTCCTGCGAAGCCGGCCGCGGTGATCTAGCGGTTCTAGGCGCTCAGTCAGGAACCGCGCGACGGCTACGGTCGCAGGATCGAATCCTGCCTCGGGCACGGATGTGTGTGATGTCCTTAGGTTAGTTAGGTTTAAGTAGTTCTAAGTTCTAGGGGACTGATGACCACAGATGTTAAGTCCCATAGTGCTCAGTGCCATTTGAACCAATCTCCTGCGAAACTTGCAGAACTAGCACTCCTGAAAGAAAGGATATTGCGGAGACATGGCTTAGCCACTGCCTGGGGGATGTTTACAGAATGAGATTTTCACTCTGCAGCGGAGCGTGCGCTGATATGAAACTTCCTGGCAGATTAAAACTGTGTGCGCGACCGAGACTCGAACTCGGGACCTTTGCCTGGAGACGAGATAGTGGCAGAAGTAAAGCTGTGAGACCGGGCGTGGTCGTGCTTCGGTAGCTCAGATGGTAGAGCACTTGCCCGCGAAAGGCAAAGGTCCCGAGTTTGAGTCTCGGTCGGGCACACAGTTTTAATCTGCCAGGAAGTTTCATAACATAACTATCTTATGCCTCCAGCGAACCGCACCAAAAAATGCTAAATATTTGTAAATGGAATCATTTTTTAAAAGCTATATATTTTGAAACAGTTTACAAAATAGCCTTATGCCCTTCAAAGTACTCTCCATCACAACTAATACATTTGTCCCACCGATTCTTACACTGTTTGAAACATTTTTTGTAGTCATCTTTAGAAATGGATGACAGCTCCTCCCTCGTATTTTTTTTTTTAATTCTTCAACGTTGTCCAACCGGTGTCCTCTCATGTCCCTTTTCATGCGTGGAAATAAGAAAAAGTCTCATGGAGACAGGTCATGCGAGTAAGATGCATGCAGCAGCGGAACCATGCCATTTTAGGCAAAAACTAACAGAGATGGCTGTGCGTGCAATTGCGTTATCGTGGAGGGAGAACCAGTCTCCTGTGTGCCACAAATCGAGACTTTTTTGACGAAGACTGTTGCGCTATCATCTTAAAACTTCTTCAAACGCTCTGTGAGCACAACTTCTCGAATGTTTTTCAATATTTTCTTCCATTCGGGATGTTGATGGACATTCGGAATTTGATTTGTCATCAAACGGCAAGTCGCCATTTTTAAACCGAGCAGATTACTCATACACTAGAGTTTTTCCCATAGTGTCATCTTGGTAAGCTGTTTCCAACATCAAAACAGTTTCAGCAGCATTTTTAACGAGTAGAAAACAAAATTTCACAGCTGCAAGGTTGTTCACTTAATCTCTCCATCATAACGAAACAAGAACAAAACAGCACTAGCAAAAACAATAGCTGCAGGTGAACAGAACAACCCAAGTCGACAACACAAGGGGCACTGAACTGGCGATGAGTTGCGCTATACATGCCTAGCGGCAGAAATGCGAGCTCCACCCACAGCAATGTTATACCGGATTTTTTTTGTGGGGCGGAGGGGGGGGGGGGTACCCAAATGGTTCAAATGGCTCTGAGCACTATGGGACTTAATTTCTGAGGTCATCAGTCCCCTAGAACTTAGAACTACTTAAACCTAACTAACCTAAGCACATCACACACATCCATGTCCGAGGGCAGGATTCGAACCTGCTACCACAGCGGTCGCACGATTCCAGACTGCAGCGACTAGAACCGCTCGGCCAATCCGGCCGGCGGGGGGAGGAGGGGGTAGCCCCTCGTAATTTTAGATGAAGTCCGTGATGACGAGTAGCCGCGGTCCCTTTATCAGACCACGTTCTTGACAACGATCATGTGGGTAGTCACCGAAAGCTTAGGAATTTATCCGAATTTGACACGACGAGTTTACCGAGAACTTTTTATTCGAGGACACCGTCGCGAAGGGGTTCGTAGCAATCATCAGAGGCTATGAAAGTTCAGGTAATGACTTGTTTGAGATTGAAGCTACTGATTTGAGTCTTTACAGTCTTTGATGATGTCTCCAGCATTAGGAGATGAAATTTTAGGCACAGCAACATGCCTCAGACCACGGCCTGATTACTATCGAACTAAACTGAACAATCATACGCTATATATTACTTCCTCCTCGTTATATAGTGTGTAATTATCACGAGCAAAAATTAGGGAAATTTCGTCATATAAAGAGGGGTACTGACTCTCTTATCTCTCGTGATGACTGTTTCCAGAAAAGAATTGTCCACGTTTTGCATCTGGATCAGATGGCGACAAGTGTTCAAGCATCGTGTTTGTTCGTGAGTTGAGGTGTGAGGAACAAAGGGATAATGATTCTGACCACCATCTGCCTACCGGCACACAGTATGCAGCAGTTTTTTGGGCAAAAATGTCAGTGTAAACGTATCTGCGCTTGTACACAGAACCTTTATGTTTTACACGTTACGTGAGATTTATTTGCTTCGTCGTATTTCTCATTGAAATATTTCTATAGCTCTATTTCGTTAATTAACTTTTCCTTTATATACCTGTAATTCCGTAAACATTTCCTGAAAACTACCTTCCTTTTGCATATTTGCCAGCGTGAAAATTAGAATTTTGCTACTGGTGTATCATTTACTGTTAATTTCCGGTAAGCGTTGCTGCTCTTGTACTAGAATGAGTCCTGTAATACGGCAATTCTGAAGTATTTTCAGATCTGTTCGTATTAACAGGCCAGTCAGGTAGGCTCTGAGCACTATGGGACTTTAACATCTGAGGTCATCAGTCCCCTAGAACGTAGAACTACTTAAACCTAACTAACCTAAGGACATCACACACATCCATGCCCGAGGCAGTATTCGAACCTGCGACCGCAGCGGTCGCGCGGTTCAGGCCAGTTAGGAAGCAAAGAAGAGAATTGTCTAAAGAGTCACTGTATTACACAAAAAAAAGTTTTTTTTTAAAGCAGTACTAAAGACAGTCAATGTCAGTGTTGAAGTCGTGGCGAATGATGCTACGTCATTTGAAGGTGGTGTTGCAAGTCTCCGAAGCACGCTGACAGGTTTGAGTGACGCGAGTGAGTGCGCAATAAACAATCGGATGGGAAAAGAAAATTCAGTTCGATGGATGAGTGGAAAACCATAAATAGTGATGGTTCGATACGCAAAGAAATTAAATGCGGCTCTGGAATTCTAGCGTTGGCTGCAGTACAATAACCCAGAGCGCTAAATGCTTGTTGGGTGTTTCCCGGAAGGACGCGTCGTGTCTGCTAGGTGTCTCGAAGTTTCACTTTAAGTCTCCACGCACTTGGTACTTGCTTCCAGGAAAGTGATCTTGTCTGAACTGAAGGCAGTGCTCGGGTACTTGCAGCAGCGGCAGTAATGACGGACGGTGGGCGTCGGCGGCGCTACAGTCGCAGACTCCAGGGTCCACTGCGGGCGGGCGCGAGTGTCCTGGAACCGGTTGTCCCGTCATTTAGTAATGTGTCCTCCGCAGCGCCGCAGCTGCCGCTATTAACACCATCCAGTATCACACGCATTGCCAAAAAGCCGGCACACCTCAGCCGCCCTCGCGTAATTAAATTTCACAGCTGCCCCCGGGGAAGCGGCGACTCTCCCTTCCCAGGCTGGCGCGCTCGCTCGCTCCGAGATATACTTTCGACATTCGTCAATGTCGAGCCAGGAATAACGTTTAATCATAACCAGCTTCGTATGGGGGCCGGACCAGTTCTTGCCCGCACGTTTCTTCACACACTGACAATTTCGTAATACGACTACCGCGCGGCGGGGTACCCAACGCACCGTCGAGCAATAACCGGACCCACGCCTGAAATCGACAGATTTCTTCTTCCGTCGAGAGAGTGCGCAATTCTCGGATTGATTTTGAGCTAAGGCACGTCTTCTCATTGGCATTAAGACGAAATTCAGTCAGCAACGCTGTACTATAATACCGATAGTGCCGAAATCCTACATTAAAATTATTATCGTGTTTTTCAGAAGTAATTTGTTGGGAGAGGGCAGCTCATCTTCCTGTTAATAGCCCCCTAAATGGAAAGAAGTTCTTCTTTTGTTCATATTAGCACATTTCTTTCATGGCGAGTAACCCGTCAGTACAAAAAGTTTCGATGCTGGATCAATAAGATATATATAATGAAGTGCTTTCTGAAAGAAGCTGCATAAATATTCAGTCAGATCCTTTCAAAGTGGTGCATAGATTGGCAACTTACTTTAAATGTTTACAAATGTAAAATTTTGCAAGTAACAAAACAAAAAAAAACGTAGTATCCTATGACTATAATATCAATGAGGCACTGTTGGAATCGGCCAACTCATACAAATAATTGGTTGTAACACGTTGTAGGGATATGAAATGGAATGATCACATAGGTTCAGTAGCGGGTAAAACGGTGGTAGACTTCGGTTTATTCGTAGAATACTGGGGAAGTGCTATCAATCTACAAAGGAGATTACTTACAAATCACTCGCGCGACCGGTTCTAGAATATTGCTGAAGTGTGTGAGACCCGTCCAGATAGGATTAACTGGGGATATTGAACGTATACAGAGAAAGGCAGCACGAATGGTCACAGGTTTGTTTAATGCGTGGAAGAGTGTCACAGAGATACTGAAGGAACTGGACTCGAAGAACTCGAAAATTGACGTAAACTGTCCCGAGAAAGTCTATTAACAAAATTTCAAGAGCCTGCTTTAAATAATTACTCTAGGAATATACTACAAGCTTCTACATACTTCTCACTTAGGCATCGTGAGACTAAGATTAGAATAATTACTGCACGCACAGAAGCATTCAAACAGTCATTCTTCCCGCACTCAATACATAAATGTAACAGGAAGAAACATAATAATTGGTAGAATGGGACGTACCCTCTGCCATGCACCTCATGGTGGTTTGCAGAGTATAGACGTAGATGCAGGTGTGCAATAAAAAAACAGAGAAAAATAAAGACGATGCTTTTAATACTTCAGGTATTCTATAGAGCCTCCCCCCACTTGAGTATAGCGCATAGAACGTTTATGAAATCACGTCAAACTGTCATAAATGTCCTTGTTTGGGATATTGTTCAGCTCGCGCATCACGTGAGTTTTTGCACTTTGTCGTTTTGTGGTAGATTCGTGTTGATAACGCCAAGTATCTTAAACCGTGATGACTGTTTCCAGAAAAGAATTGTCCACGTTTTGCATCTGGATCAGATGGCGACAAGTGTTCAAGCATCGTGTTTGTTCGTGAGTTGAGGTGTGAGGAACAAATCTGCACCCACTTTTCTGTTCTTAAAAACGTTCTGGAGAATGTCTTGAACACTTGATTTAGAGACGTTGCTTCATTGGTATTTGTGCCACAACGACGTTTACACACTACGGCCGCACGTCCACTAGTGACTGCTTATTCACAAATGATTGCTCGAATTCACATCTGTTATTTACGGTTGTTACTTCAAGTTTCCACCGTATTTACTGCGTTGACTTCGCCTAGATGCCAGGAATAAAAGGTCCCAGAACTTTTTGAAAGACGATGCATGTCGTCGCTGTCGTTAGCTGTTTGACATTCACTCGTGGGTCTAACATTGGACGATGTATATGTGTTGTATCTTACATGCATTATTCATTGAAGATAGCTGTGATGAGTATGTATGGAGCGTAGTGTTGCACCGAAGATGATGACGAAGCGATCGAATGAAACACGTTCCAGGTAAAGGCCATACTAGCTTCTATCACCACTAGTATGTTGTGGGAAATTGCCGAGATTAATGTCCGCTTCCAAAGGAAGGAATAAAATAGCCTTTTCCATAGAAAATCAGCATGGATTCCGAAAATATATACCACGAAAAACAAAACTTGCACACTTCACACTCGATATTCTCACTGCCAGTAATAGAGGAAACCAGGTAGATTCGGTGTTTCTCTGTTGTAAAACATTTGCTTCGGTATCAAATCGATGCAGTCTGAAGAAAATATGTTCCTGTGAGACGTCGAAGAAGGTTTGCTACAGAATGGAAAATTTCTTGACAAGCAGGGCGCAGCACGTTGTCCTGTATGAAGAGGCATCTATAGACGCTGAAGTAACATCTGGTGCGTCCCAGGTAAGGGTAAAACTACTTTTGTTGTTTATGTCATAAATTAATGCCTTTGCGGATAGTATTATTTACAATCGCTGAATGTAAGAAGACGGTGTAGTCGTCTGTGTGGAAATTTTATTCGGTAAAAGTTGTAGTATAGGGGTCGATCAAAAAGTTTCTGTTTCAGGGCGTTGCTGCGGCGTATATGCGACTCCGATATGGGTATATAAGCACAGACAGTAGGCAAGGTATTAGTGCAGCATTCCCATCTTGTTGACGTGCGCGTAGTAAAAAAAAATCTTCAAATGTGTGTGAAATCTTATGGGACTAAACTGCTAAGCTCGTCAGTCCCTAAGCTTACACACTACTTAACCTAAATTATCCTAAGGACAAGCACACACACCCATGCCTGAGGAATGACTCGAACATCCGCCGGGACCAGCCGTACAGTCCGTGACTGCAACGCCTGAGACCGCTCGGCTAATCCCGCGCGGCGTGCGTGTAGTAAATGGCGACCTTATTACCAAATGCATACAAACATCTACAACGTGCTGTTATTCTTTTCATGGCTGCCGCAGGACAAACACAGGTAGATATCCATCGGTGAAATAAAGGTGTGTGTAGGGCAGCATGTCTATAAGAAACCACCGTTGTGGGATGGTGCGCCCAGTTCCGTGCAGATCGCGATTCGACAAAAGACGGTGGTTAGTCTGGGAAGTCAGCCTCATCCATTGCAGACAAGTGGGAGATACTGGTTCACCAGTACTGTAGTCCTGGTCTCTCCCTATCACGCCTTCGGTACCTTAAATATGGCCTTGAGGAGACGACGATAAATGTCGGACGAGGACGTGTAGCAGGCAGCTTCTGGATGCAATGGGATACGTTGTTTTACCGAACGGCTTTCTTCAAGCTGGTCCGTCAGTGGGCTGATTGCCTCAATGCTCACGGTGATTTTGCCTGACTGGCATACTGATTCTGGACTGTACGGCCATCGAAAGGAAATTTTTTGATCGTCACTTATAATGTCAAGTTACACTACTGGCCATTAAAATTGCTACACCAAGAAGAAATGCAGACAATAAACGGGTATTTATTGGACAAATACATTGTACTAGAACTGACATGTGATTACATTTTCACGCAATTTGATGCATAGATCCTGAGAAATCAGTACCCAGAACAACCACCTCTGGCCGTAATAACGGCCTTGATACGCCTGGGCATTGAGTCAAACAGAGCTTGGATGGCGTGTACAGGTACAGCTGCCCATGCAGCTTCAACACGATACCACAGTTCATCAAGAGTAGTGACTGGCCTATTGTGACGAGCCAGTTGCTCGGCCACCATTGACCACACGTTTTCAATTGGTGAGATATCTGGAGAATGTGCTGGCCAGGGCAGCAGTCGAACATTTTCTGTATCCAGAAAGGCCCGTACAGGACCTGCAACATGCGGTCGTGCATTACCCTGCTGAAATGTAGGGTTTCGCAGGGATCGAATGAAGAGTAGAGCCACGAGTCGTAACACATCTGAAATGTAACGTCCAGTGTTCAAAGTGCCGTCAATGCAAACAAGAGGTGACCGAGATGTGTAACCAATGGCATCCCATACCATCACGGCTGGTGATACGCCGGTATGGCTATGACGAATACACGCTTCCAATGTGCGTTCACCGCGATGACGCCAAACACGGATGCGACCATCATGATGCTGTAAACAGGATTCATCAGAAAAAATGACGTTTTGCCATTCGTGCATCCAGGTTCGTCGTTGAGTACACCATCGCCGGCGCTCCTGTCTGTGATGCAGCGTCAAGGGTAACCGCAGCCATGGTCTCCGAGCTGATAGTCCATGCTGCTGCAAACGTCGGCGAACTGTTCGTGCAGATGGTTGTTGTCTTGCAAACGTCCCTATCTGATGACTCAGGGATCTAGACGTGGCTGCACGATCCGTTACAGCCATGCGGATAAGATGCCTCTCATCTCGACTGCTAGTGATACGGGGCCGTTGGGATCCAGCACGGCGTTCCGTATTACCCTCCTGAACCCACCGATTCCATATTCTGCTAACAGTCATTGGATTTCGACCAACGCGAGCAGCAATATCGCGATACGATAAACCGCAATTGCGATAGGCTACAATCCGACCTTTATCAAAGTCGGAAACGTGATGGTACGCATTTCTCCTCCTTACACAAGGCATCACAACAACGTTTCACCAGGCAACACTGGTCAACTGCTGTTTGTGTATGAGAAATCGGTTGGAAACTTTCCTCATATCAGCACGTTGTAGGTGTCGCCACCGGCGCCAACCCTGTCTCAATGCTCTGAAAAGCTAATCATTTGCATATCACAGCATCTTCTTCCTGTCGGTTAAATTTCGCGTCTGTAGCACGTCATCTTCGTGGTGTAGCTATTTTAATGGCCAGTAGAGTAGAACCCGATGAAATATCAGCCTGGTGCAAAGACAGGCATCTAGCTCTTAATGTAAAGATATGCGAAGTTATGCACTTCAAGATACTACAGGACCAATGAGGCACGCCTAGAGTCAGTCATGTACATGCCGCTGGCCATTAAAATTGCAGCACCATAGCAAGCATAAAATTTTATTTTTGGGAATATACAGTATAGTAATAAGAATAAATGATTAAAATTGTAGGTGATTTCGGGGTATTACATGGTGTGAAATTTAATACGCAGAGCTGTCACCTCTGGAAGCCAAAACGGCTCTAACACGGCTGGGCGTTGAGTCCAGTTGAGCTTGGATGACAGATAGGGCATCTCTTTACACGTTGCCTCCACTTGATGCCGGAGTTCATTAACTGGTAGCTGGTGAAGTGCCAGTGTTTCGGCGACACTTATACTGATATTTTTAATGGAAGAGAGATCTTGAAAAGGTGTTGGCCAGTGCAACAGCTGAACATAATCTGTATCAGGTAGATCGACAAAGGACGGCCGAAATGCAGTGTTGCGTTACGAGCTCCTCACCAGGCCGAGGAGGCTTTAGGTATGTCTCAGCACATCGTTCTCCTGGCCGTTTTGCAGACTTTCCAGACAGTGGAGTCGCTATTGCTCGGTCAAGTAGCTCCTCGCGAGGCTGAGTGCACACCGTACCAATCCTTCCATCACGGAAAAGTCTTTGACAGTACCGGAAATAGCCACGGTCCTCCGCATGGCACTGACCACTCAGCTACGTAGGTGGACACCCTTGCGTTATCTTGTTTAAAGATAACTTCTCGGCGATTCCACAGCCGGTGGCCTTAACACGTCAGAAATGTAACGGAATATGAAAACGTTCGCTCTCCTAGGTGACCCTACACAGAAATACGTTCATCGTGAAGATATACATAGAACGGTAACTCGTCTGGAACGACGACATGGTACCGCTCATGTGACCAGTGTAGTCGCTGAGCGAACCATTGTCGGCGCGCCTCTCACTGATGCCCCGCCAAAGGAAGCCGTAACAGTCGTCTGTGTGATGATACCATTGTTCCAGACGTTGTCATACTGTCTGTGTGGATAATCGTCTTCCTGCAAACAAAAGTCAATTTCCCGGCTCAAGGTACGTGACGTGGCTGAACGATCCTGCACGACATATGTTGTCGCTGTTATTGTGGTCTTCAGTTCAAAGACTGGTTTGATGCAGCTCTCCATGCTACTCCATCCTGTGCAGGCCTCTTCATCTCCGATTAACAACTGCAACATAAATCCTTCTGAATTGGCCTACTGCATTCATCTTTTGGTCTCCCTCTACCTTTTTTATCCTCCACACTTCCATCCAGTACCGAATTGGCGATCCCTTGATGTCTCAGAATGTGTCCTATCAAACGATCCCTTCTTCTAGTCAGGTTGTACCACAAATTTCTTTTCTCCCCAATTCTATCCAGTGAATCCTCATTAGTTACGCGATCTACCCTTCTAATCTTCAGTATTCTTCTGCAGCATCACATTTCTCTTCTTGTCTAAACCGTTTATCGTCCACGTTTCACTTCCATACATAGCAACACTCCGCAAAAATACTTTCAGAATATACTTCATAACACTTAAAGCTATATTAGATGTTAACAAATTTCTTTCCTTCAAAAACGTTTCTCTTGCCATTGTTAGTCTACATTTTATATCTTCTCTTCTTCGGCCATCATCAATTATTTTACTGCCCAAATAGCAATATTCAAATACTATTTTAAGTGTCTCTTTTCCTAACCTGATTCCCTCAGCATTACCTTATTTAATTCGACTACATTCCATTGTATTTGTTCTGATTTTTTTGAAATACATCTGATACGACAAATATGTTCCTTAGTTGCTTTTACATTCATGGGACGTGGTTCGTGAAATGCTATTAAATGAAAGACTGTTTTTGTTGCGCTATTCATGTTTCACCTTTTTATATTTGTGTAACATCTTCAGTGGCGATTTTTGTTCTTATTAGTGCATATGTGCCGTCCTGGAGATGTACTACGATGTTTTGAGTATGCAAATGTCCAATTTGCTGTGTTTTACGAACACATTTTCCCTTAAAACCCCACTTCCAACGATCACTGTGTTTTGTTTTGGTTTCTGTACTGTATGGCATGCTGTCTATATGAATGCTCTGCCGTTCACACTAAAGTGTGGCAGAGGGTTCATCGAACCACCTTCAGACTAATTCACTATCGTTTCAGTCTAGAAAAGTGCACGGTAATTTTTTTTATTTTATTGCGATGATCATTTCTCTCATGTAGGTGCATGTCAACAAAATATTTTCGCATTCGGAGGAGAAAGTTGGTGATTTAAATTTAATGAGAAGATCTTCCAGCAACGAAAACGGCTTTGCTTTAATGATTGGTACCCCAGTTCGCACATTAAACCCGTAGCACTTTTTATCCTGTTTCGCGATAATACAAAACGACCTGCCTTTCTTTGAATTTTTTCGATGGACCCCGTCCATCCCGTCTGATGCGGATCGCACACCGCACAGCAATACTCTAGAACAGGACAGACAAGCGTCATGTAGGCAGTCTCTTTAGTAGACTTGTTGCATTTTCTAAGTGTGCTGCCAACATATCAGTCTTTGGTTCGCTTTCCCCACAACTTATATATGTGATCCTTCCAATTTAAGTTATTCATAATTAGTTGATTTCACAGCCAATAACTATGAACTGTGGCTTTTCTGACATGAAATCAAGAATCCAGTTGCACAAGTGAGACGATAATCCATTGGCATGCAATTTTATTAGTTATCGCTAGCGAGGAACGGTCATAAAAGCCTTCTGGAAGTCTAAAATATGGAGTCAACTTTACATCCACTGTCAATAGTACTCATTACTTCGTAAGAACGAAGAGCTAGTTTTGTTTTACAATAACGACATACACCGAAGAGCCAAAGAAACTGGTACATCTGCCTAATATCGTGTAGGGCCCCCGCGAGCACGCAGATGTGCCGCAACACGACGTAGCATGGACTCGACTTATGTCTGAAGTAGTGCTGGAGGGAACTGACACCATGAATCCTGCACGGACGTCCATAAATCTGTAAGAGTACAAGGGGGAAGAGATCTCTTCTGAACAGCACGTTGCAAGGCATCCCAGATATACTCAATAATGTTAATTTCTGGGGAGTCTGGCGGACAGTGGAAGTGTTTAAACTCAGAAGAGTGTTCCTGGAGCCACTCTGTAGCAATTGTGGACGTGTGGGGTCTCGTAATATCCTGCTGGAGTTGTCCAAGTCCGTCGTAATGCACGATGGCCATAAATGGATGCAGGTGATCAGACAGGATGCTTACGTTCGTATCACCGGTCAGAGTCGTATCTAGACGTATCAGGGGTCCCACATCACTCCAACTGCACACGCCCCACTCTATTACAGAGTCTCGACCAGCTTGATAAGTCCCCTGCCGACATGCAGAGTCCATGGTTTCATGAGGTTGTCTCCATACCCGTACACATCGATCCGCTCGATACAATATGAAACGAGACTAGTCCGAAAGCCCATATCGATGATATTTCGTTGAATGGTTCGCACGCTGAGACTTGTTCAAAATGGCTCTGAGCACTATGGGACTCAACTGCTGTGGTCATAAGTCCCCTAGAACTTAGAACTACTTAAACCTAACTAACCTAAGGACATCACTCACATCCATGCCCGAGGCAATATTCGAACCTGCGACCGTAGCGGTGGTGCGGTTCCAGACTGTAGCACCTTTAACCGCTCGGCCACTGCGGCCGGCGCTGAGACTTGTTGACGGCCCAGCAATTTGTGGGAGGGTTGTACTTCTGTCACGTTGAACGATTCTCTTCAGTCGTCGTTGGTCCCGTTCTTGCAGGATCTTTTTCCAGCCGCAGCGGCATCGGAGATCTGATGTTTTACCGAATTCCTCCTATTTACGGTACACTCGTGAAATGGCCGTACGGGAAAATCCCCACTTCAAATGTACCCCGAAAATGCTGTGTCCCAAAGCTCGTGCGCAGTCTAGAGCACGACGCTCAAACTCAGTTAAATCTTGATAACCTACCATTGTAACAGCAGTAAACAGTCTAAGAACTGCGCCAGACACTTGTCTTATATAGGCGTTGCCGACGGCAGCGCCGCATCCTGCCTGTTTACATGTGTCTATATTTGAATAGCATGCCTATACCAGTTTCTTTGGCGCTTCAGTGTATCATGAATCCGTGTTGGCTATGTGTCAGTTCGAGGTAATTCAAAATATTCGGACACAGTATATGTTCAAGAATCATAACGCAAATAAAAGCCAGTGATTTGGGTGTGCAATTTAACGGATTTCGTTTTCTTCGAGGTAATTCAAAATATTCGAACACAGTATATGTTCAAGAATCACAACGCAAATAAAAGCCAGTGATTTGGGTCTGCAATTCAACAGATTGCTCATACTGATTTTCTTGGTGTGAACTGCGCAACTTCCCAGTCCTTAGGTACGGATCTTTCGTTGAACAAGCGGTTTTATATGATTTCTAAGTCTAGAACTGTTACATCACAATACTCTAAAAGAAACGTGATTGATATATAATCTGGACCGGAAGACCTGCCTTTATTAAATAATAGAAGTTGCTTCGCTAAACCGACTTAAGAGTTGGCTGCTGTTCTTGATTCGATTTTTGGAATATTTATTTCGCCATTTTGGAGAAAGAATTTCGGGAAATCGTGATTAAAATCTCCGTTTTAGTAGCACTTTCATCGGTAACGTTATCATTGCTATTGCGCAGTGAAGGTATTGATTGTGTCTTGCTAGTGGTGAATTTTACATACGACCAGTCTTTGGCTTTTCTGTCAGATTTAGAGACAGAGTTTCGTTGCGGAAACTATTAAAGGCATTTGTATGAGCCAGCACACGGAGCTCTCGACGGCTATGATCACATGGAGTTCGTCAGTCAGCTTCTTCACGACTTCTTTTATAAGATTTCATTGCATGCAGTGTGTTATGGGCCTCTACCAGCACATGCCCCAAGGGACGAATAGTCAGCAGTCTTTTGCTATCAAAAAACCTGCGCCTCCTAGACGCAGGGGGGTGAAATACTGTAACACAGCAGCAGGGCCATCCTCTGCCACTGACCTTGCCTTGTGGCCTACAACTCTCAGATACAGTTCAGCGGGAAATCATTGAGGATCTTCACACCAATTCGATTTTATCTGAAAGCAGACTGTCAAAATGGACTGTTCGTAAGGCAACCCGGATACTGTACAGCTAGAAGAGTGTATTTGAACAGAGGCAGTGTCGAGGACTCAGTGGACTAGTCAAGCAATGGACTCCAGAAAGCAGTCGAGGCACCTTTACCGAAATCTTCAAACTCCATAGAAGAAAACCAGTCCCTTGGCTGAATGAGCTATGTTGCTCTACAGTAAAGTACAGATGGACTTTGTTGTGGACTTCAATAACAGTCCATCTGCAGATAAAGTCATGGCCTTTCGATCAGCGAGTACTAAAACCTGAAGGATAAAAGAGGGCAATCAGAGGTCACGGCACAAGTTCCTGAATGCTATTATTGGCTGCTCCTCATCCACCAAAAGAGTACCAGTAAGGAGGATTTCAGCCAAATATAGGATAATTATACTGATACCCATAGAGAACAGTGAGGTGTTCACAAAGACATCACAATAGTCAACACAGACGATGGCACAAAATCTATAAAATAAAAGTTTAGATTTTAGCTTATACTGCCAAGGCGGAGAAAAACTTTAAATTTAAACCTGTAAGATTAGAGCTCTACTACCGGTCCACCTTTGTGAGAGAAGTTCACACTCTACCAGCTGCTTCCCATGAGCCCATCTCAACGCCAGATGGATTCATTCTGGCTTCCTGAAACAAATATTTGCTTCATACAATGAAATCTCTCTTGGCTCTTTGTTTTTTTGTAAAATCTGTGCTGAATAGAAACAAGCTGTCATGATACCTACGTTAAAGCCTCTCCTGCACCCAAGTAGTTATCACAGTACTGCCACCACAAGCTGTCGAGTAAAAATAAACGAACGCGTGGTTAATAGCCATATAATCTTGGTCTTGGAAACAAGAAACGTTACCATCTCCTCCTAGCCTTGTCCCAGCATGCGCTGATCCCATCTAGAAATTTTCACACTATTTTAGTGGTTACGCAAAAATTGAATCCTTCGCAGATAATACTTTATGCTGGTCTTTTATTGATATTCACAGTACATATGACCCTACTTGGAGATAACACACCGCCCTTCGCTTGCATGAATAGGTTTCCGTAGTCATCTCTCCATCTCACTGGTTTCTTTCTCAGATGTGTAATTTTACGCACAACTGGGAATCAGCTCAGAGAGGTTCCCTGAGGAGAACAGAATCCTTGGACCCCATTTGCTTCAGCAATAAGAAATATATATCATTCACAGTCAAAAGTCGTATACAGTACATTGCATCGGTACATACAATACATTGCATCAGTACATACAGTACATTGCATCAGCATGACTGATGCAATGCCGCAAAATGCTCGTGTGGTGACTCACCATCTAAAAGGTTCTCAGTATTACACTGATGTTACATGGCTATGTCAAATAAGAGCCAAGTCGACCTCTCGGAAATTGTATAGTGTCCCACAAACAGTTAATGGTCGCTTTTGTAGGAGCTTTTGTGATGTGTCAGCTTGTCCTCATGGAAATTCTTTTCCTAACAGAACCTGTTTACGAAAATAGCGCAAAATAACCCTGAATGCATTCTTCCTCGTGGTCCTAACGTGGGACCCTGTCACCCACGTGTTACCCTTCCTGCTTACAACTTACACAAATGCTCTCACCGCTATGTAGGGATGCCTATAACCCAGCACAAAGGATGTCATGTGAATGAATCAAGCTTTATGACTGGCTCTTATTGAATTTACCCTCCGAATTACTGATGCCATTGGTGTCAAAGCACCGTCTGCCTTTTCTTTCTTTCCTGCAGACGACACTTTCAGTGGCAAAAAACTATTTTACATAGATCGCCATACTGCACCGACAATTAAACCCTGCAAAGTGCCCCTACATATCGTCAAATACGGAAAAACTCTACTCAACTACACTGCTCTCCCACTGAGGACAGGAGCTTGAACATTAGAGCATGAAACCTATCTCCAACCCAGCAACATATCACCGCATACTGTGTCGATGCAGTATACATACAATTCGAATCCTGCACCATACAAAATCATCCCTTTTACATCATTTGCACATATACTGCGAAAACAGACAGCACCATATTCACCCCTCGCAGCAGTAGATATTTCCCTGTGAAGTCAGTGGTCATCCACTCCCAACAGGTGACCGGAGTGCCCTCAGCGGACTAAAGTCACTCTCAGAACTGTTCTACAAATTCGGGCTCGTTTCCAGTTGGCACAAATGTGTTACTGTTTCTGGTCTGGACCTGCTTCCTTTGCTTGCTTTTCTACACCCATCTCCCGACTCTAGGATTATAAGAACACATGTAATTTCGCATGTTTTACCATAATATTATACCATTTTTCGCTGTACTTCTCGATATCAAGAACACAGCAGTATCCTTCCGATCGCACGTGCAGCATAATACTTATCCTGTCTGCAAAGACCTTTACCTGAGAACTCGAAACAAATAGAGGAAAATGACATTTCCACTCACGAATACTGATCTCGGCGATATAACAAATTTCAAATCACGCCTATAATTTTCAAAGTCAACTGAGGTGTTTCTCATGTCTAGAGAACCAGCAAACGTGTCTCTCACCTGCTAGATGCACACTCAACAATCGATGTTCCCTCAACTAAATAAAGGCAGGAAATGTGCAGAAGCAGTCATCCAAACAATTTACATGGAATGTAATAATGGTTCAGCACAAACACAGGTCCATATTCAATCTTCTCAAATTTCCACATGCTCACAAAAGCTATCCATCACATGCTAAGAATTAGTTCGCTATTCGGCCGTCTAGAGGACAAAATGGTTAAGTCAGCTACATTTCTACACTCCAACAGGCCTCTCCATTCGGACGGCTCCTACCATTGATGGGAAACATGAATCATTCCCGCACAGGTCACAGGCGCTGCACTCCAACCACGCATAGACAGAATCGTCCTAGGAAATAAACCAGCCTCATATATATTTTATCCCTGTACTTACAACTAAATGTTACAATTCGGTCTCAGCAGAACGACATTCGGCAATTCGTGAAGTATGGGAAATACACCCAGCTGACGGTTGTGGTTCTGGAAATACAAATATCAGTACCATCCTTATGACTTGACATACTCTTCCCTTTGCTATCACAGTACTCCACGTCAAATCCATACCTTCCTTACGATTGTACATCGTCATTTCCTTTGCACATGTTGGAACACAAACACATACTTTGTAAGCCTGATGCTCAAGGTGAACCCATCACGTACGTCCTAATAATAAGTATAACACTTTGCCAGTAAATGACTGCAGACAATACAAAATAATACTGTGAGAAAATCAGCGATAGGTGGACATGTCTCATAAGTTTTTCTTGCGTGTGATACCACTGCGTCTTAGAGGTGCACAGAAGTGTCCATGTTATCAGCTATACTGGCCTTATAAATCGAGGTGGAATTTTGTCCAGACAAATACCGTTATGGTTATCGCTGTATTATATAGTATCACAGCAATGGTGCACTTACACATCGCCGATGGTGCAACCTCGTAATAAAATTACCCAATTTAGAAAGTGATTCGGCTAAGGAACTTGGTATGAAACCGGTATTTGCGAATCCCTCACGTCACTGCAGCTAGATATTTCTACAGTATTTGTAACGCATTCTGCCTCGATGCCATACCAGAGGTTCTGTGATATATCCACTGGGCTATAGGTTGATTGAGAAGGATCACAAACAGTAGATGGTGTGCTGATTGAGGTCGTAAGAAATGTGGACTAACTTTTCATATCTCTAATGCTACCCTATCCGCTAGAAATTCTGTCTGGGATATGGAACCAAGTCCCTCCATTCAAGCACATACCTGCGTTGGACCCCGTACTTTCAGAGATCCGACTTCTTGTCCAGTAGAAGATCATGGCTTCTTAAGGCGTACATTCCAGAGCCCATGTTTAATGAACATTTTTTCTTGTTTTGTTCCATATTGCTACCTCTCCAAATATGGATACGTGTTTTTAACATCTCATTTATATCCGTTTTCTTGTCCAAGAATGGCATTTGACAGAGTTGACTAGAGTATTCCCCAGTAGACCTTGAAAGTTTCTGGAAGGACAGAAGACTCACATAGGAACTCTACATCATACAAAAAGAAGAAACAGATGAGACGAGCTATGAAAGAAGTGCTAGCTGGAGATAGGTGTTATTTGTCGCAAACTCTTAATGTTCATGCTCAAAAATTAACACATAAAGCATTCCATAATTGCCGGAAGAGAGTGACCACAATCGGTTACATGAAGGATCCGTTAAAATTTCGTTAAAAGGAACGACCTTGCAACAAGTAATGTCTTGTAAGTACTTAGAAAATTTTATGTTAGAAAATGGAAGTTGTGTGCAGAAACTAAGAAGTAATATATCTGTGAGTAAATAGTTTTTGAAAAGGTGAAATGTTTTGTGACAGCAAAAATTATTCCTATAGAAGTAAGATGGTGTTTTACTAAATATGTTTTCTGTTGAGTACTATTATACGGCAGTGAACCATAGATAGTCAAAACGAAAGAGTAAAAATACTTCGATACTTTTGATATGAGGTTTGGAGAGAAACGCTAAAAGCAAGGACAACAGACGGAATGTAGTAAGAAGAAGTATACTTCTAACAATGTAAAAGGAGTAATAGGCGTTAAAATTCAGGAAACGACGCACATTGCGAAAGAAGTGGAAGAGAGGCAATGAAAGAGATGACAAAAAATTGACTAAGTTAATAACAGATTAAGGAAGAAGCACACGATAGAGGGAAGTGCAGAGCTTGCCTTGGACTCCTGTTGTAGGACAAATATAATAAACAAGAAGAACATATGATAGTAAGTTAACGAGATCATGACGATGAACAACAGCCAAGCAAAAGGCGATGTCATCTCGTTTGCAGATAAGCTCCGAAAACCATTTTCGCTTCTACGCCCAAGTTCATTTGTGTAAGCATCCACCGTTCAGGATTAGCAGTCTCATGGCCGCATTTGGAACGAGGAGTCTGCATCTCCCACGTTCTCAGGTATTAAAGGTGAGCTGCCCGACCGCTGATAACGACCATCTGACCTCCTTTGTTCGTTACAAAGCATTCCATTTGCGCTTTCCTAGAGTTTTGTTTTCTGGATTCTCACTTTGTGCTCATTTTCTGGCTGCGCTTAATCTGCGGCAGGAATCTCTCCTCTCCTCCAGGGGTCGCAGGTTAAAACTTTTTCAGCCCCACGGCCACCCGTATCGCGTATTCATCGTCATTCCATTGTTTCAATTGCCGTTCACGTCTTATACAATGCAATCAAGGGCATCAGCTCCTAACACACTCTTCGCTTCTTTTAAGTGGGCGAAAACCTATAAACAGCGTCGTTTCGCCGGCAGATAGTCGAAACTCGTAGTTTCGCGTACTTGAAGCAACAACAAAAATACTGAGATCTGCTGTATCTGTGCTTGCTTATACGTGGCTGTAAAGTGTTGGCCGCTTCAGATTTTAAATTTATCCTAAAGGACAAACAGATGACACAGACATTCATTATTTTCGACGGAAGAAAATTTCCAGACTGTTTTGTTAACGCATCCTCCACGCAGGAAAGGATTTTTGTGTTGTAAGTATGTTCCAGTCTTTGGTTTAGGGCCCACGCTGTGGGGTTAAGAAAGGAAGGATCGAGTATAATGCGCCGTTCATGTTAAGATCTTTAGAGCCGGAGCATTAAGTGATGTCGAGAAAGGTAGGATAGGGAGCAGACTGGGCCCTTTTAAAGAAACATCCTGGCAGTAGCCTGAAGAAATTTTGGGACACAACTGCTTATCTTTGTTTCGTAATGTCTGTATGTGACATCAGCTAATGATGAAACAAGTTGTCACACTGTGAGATAATGCTGTTCAGTTTTCACGTGCAAATAGTGGCCTAGGATGTAGTCTTCACCGCTGAGTGATTGTGTTGATAAAAGCAGATATTAAAATCAAACCAGTATCATACTTTGTATTAGACAGTAGCGTAAATTTTTCGAGAACAGAACTTGAGGATTCCACTGGCATTATGATACTTAGGAACATACAGTGTATTGTAATTCGTATCTTTAATATAACAGCGATCTGAAGATGAGAGTTTTGTTCGAAATCGATAATGTAAAGGAACAATAATTGATTTTAATATGTCATCAAGTACGTGAATGGTAGCTAGTGCACAAAATGTAATCCTACGAAACATAAAAAAGTAAGTTTTGCACAATGTGGTTTCAGTCACTATCTACAAAAAAATTTTGAAGTAACTGCACTACCTTAGTAGAAGCAAGAGGTTAAAAGATCTCATTTCAAACAACGGGTTTCCCTCATAAGATAATATTTTAATTAACATCAGTTAGTTAAAATATCAGATTTAAACTGTTAATTACTTTCCATAGTCACTCCCAGAAGGAATGGACGAAGAATACAGGTTTCCATTTTTAACCCCCCCCCCCCCCAAAAAAAAAGAACCGTGGGTACTGAATTATACGCGAAACTGACATTCACCTTGATACGAAGTGACACTAATTTATGTTTGATCAATGGGCCGTGTTGGTCGGCCGTTGTGACCGAGCGGTTCTAGGTGCTTCAGTCCGGAACCGCGCTGCTGCTACGGTCGCAAGTTCGAATCCTGCTTCGGGCATGGATGTGTGTGATGTCCTTAGGTTAGTTAGGTTTAAGTAGTTCTAAGCCTAGGGGACTGATAACCTCAGATGTTAAGTCCCATAGTGCTTAGAACCAATTGAACCGTTTTTTTGGGCCGTGTTGTCATGAAGCCTAACGCACAAATAATGACGTTATGAAACACATTTGTAGGAAAGCCTATGTCAAGTAAACTGGGAAAGTAAAATTTAGGTGAGACACGTAGCTGCTCTTGCTCTTAATTGGACTGTGTGACAAAAATGTTCAAATGTGTGTGAAATCTTATGGGACTTAACTGCTAAGGTCATCAGTCCTTAAGTTTACACACTACTTAACCTAAATTATCCTAAGGACAAACACACACCCATGCCCGAGGGAGGACTCGAACCTCCGCCGGGACGACTGTGTAACAAATTTTCCAGTTGGTAACCAGATGTCAGCTATGTTTATTTGTTCAAGTCGTCACTTGCAGAGTCTCTGTGTTTTTCTTAAGCATACAAGTGTTTTGGTAAATACAGTTTCATTGAATTAGACTACTAAAAACGTACACTACCCGCCAAGAAAGTGAAACAGCCATAAGGAGAGGAGGAAACGTAATGAAACACAGGTTGAGACGTGTGACGCTATTTCAGTGGTTAGAATATCGAGTTAAATTTACAACGCACTTGGTACTATGAGGTCTCTTACCAGTATGGCGTTGAATCCCCCATGGCCTGGATTGCATCTCATCGTGAGGAAAGCTGGCTCACACCTGTTGTAACTTGTCCTTCATATCCTGGATACCGTCACTGGAATGGAGTTGAGATCCGAACTGGTCCCACACAGGTTCTATTGAGGATGATCTGCGTGTCTTGCTGGTCGCGGGAGTGCCTCAACATCACGAAGGCAGCTCATAGACGAACGTATCATGTATGGACGAGAATTGGGCTGTCGAATAATAGCACCACGATATTGTCGTATGAGAGGTAACATTTGAGGACGCATGATGTCTGTGACGTACCGTCGTCCCGTCAGAGTCCCTCAGTCACTACTAGCCGTGACCTGAAGTCATAACCGAGGGCTCCGCACATCATGACGACAGGAATAATACAACTGTGCCTCATCAAAACACTCTAAGAGTGGGACCTCTACTCAGATCGCTGCCATATTCGCCGACGATGGCCATCCGGGACATTGCATCTCCTATACATCGCTGAACATCATGCGATGTCATTCATCAGTATTCCATGCTTCCCGCTCACGGCATGTCTCCAAATGCAGCCGTTTGTTTTGTGGTGTTAATGACAGCCTACGAATGAACGATAATTCAATATTAGGACTGCTGATAGTCTCCGACCAATGGTGCGAATTGAAGCAGAAGATTGCATTGAGTCCATTACTTGTTCTCGGAAGCCAGGTGTAGATGCGAAGGGGTCGTGATGTGAGTGGTACACAGTACGGCGGTCTTCCCTTTTGCTGGTCAGAAGTGATCCACCGGGACCTTGAAGGTAAGTCCTCCTGCTCTCACGTTCACATGCAGTCCGAAATCGGACCACTGACACATCCAAACGCTCCACAAATCCAAATCTTGCTCTATTCGACCAGCCGGCGAAATGAAGTTCC